>NC_088683.1:192109748-192734748 GCF_028017835.1 Emys orbicularis
TGACATAGTCAGGAAACTACTTGAGATTCCCCCATCAAGTTAGTTCCTGCAATGTCGAGGTTCTTTTTTCACTTGGCTACTACTTCACTACTAGCAATATTGCAGAAAATATTCACAAACTCACTCTGATAATATCAACAACCTCTTTTATTCAAGTATCAGAGGGGTAGCCGTGTTAGTCTGGATCTGTAAAAAGCGACAAAGATTCCTGTGGCACCTTATAGACTAACAGACGTATTGGAGCATAAGCTTTCGTGGGTGAATACCCACTTCGTCAGATGCATGTTTTTGTTCTTTTATTCAGTTTCCAAGAATGCTTCTGCCACAGTTCTAATGGTAACTGTCCCTCTGCCCCCTTCATGGCCTTCTTGAGATGATTCCTACTTAGTTCTCACCTGTCTTGGGGCAGGGTCCCTCTCACTCTAGACCAGTGATTTAGGCTGCAATTCCTCATCCAATTCACTTGGATCAACTCAGCAGGTCTGACTTTAGTTCAGCACCTGTAGTCCCATCCTCTCAGAGCAATTACAGGGTTAACCAGTGAACAACAAACCTTCATAATGCAAAGCACTATAATTTAGAAGAAAAGCATTACAGAGAAAACATATCTTAAAACAATTAACACCTTATACACATACCTAGTTTACCCTCAGATCACCCATCTTCCACATGCAGACCCTGACAGGTTTCAAAGTATTTCATGTCTTCGAACAGGGCCTCTCTCTCTGATCACAGTCTTGTGTCAGTTCTTAGAAAGTGAGTGTGTGATCTCTTTCCCTACATCAATTTGGTCACTTTACACAGTTTTTAGTTTGTCTGATGTCTTGAACCTGGTCAAATTAGTACTGTATACATGACTTTCTCCACTCCAGAGTTGTTACCTGCTTAGGGATTTGGATTAATTACCCCACAGTGATTTTAGTTGCTGCAGGAAACCCTGTAACTCCACATGGAGCCAGGAATACAATCACTAGATCATAAAGATACATATAATATTTATAAAGTTATTACAATAGTAAGTACAATCGATTTTTTCATGTCTAAATATATTGGTGACATAATTGCAGAATTTTTGGAAGCCGTCTTTATCTATTCTTAGCTTCGAGCACTCAGCAGCTAACCCCCCATATCTATGCCTGATGTGGCCAAACTACATACGTTTGCGCCTGCTGATTTCTGACACTAGGGTCTGCTTTTCTGCAATAATATTTCTAATATAAGCATTCACTTTTTCCATCCAGAAGATATGCAAGAGTCTTCACCAGGACACACATCAAAGGCTTCAATCTCCCTCTTGTCAGCATCATTTATTTCCTACAGTTCGCATCCATAGATTACTATGAAAAACAATTAAGCTCTTCACCTATCAAACCTTTGTACATTTTGAGATGCCACAGTTTTCCCAAACTTCTGCAAGGGAGGCCATGGCTTGACAAGCCATTCCTAGTCTTCTTTCAATTTCTTTGGAACAGCCACCTTGGTTAGATATGTATAATCCAGGGGTCGGCAACGTTCGGCACGCGGCTCGCCAGGGTAAGCACCCTGGTGGGCCAGGCCAGTTTTATTTACCTGCTGACGCGGCAGGTTCGGCCGATCGCGGCCCTCACTGGCCGCGGTTCGCCGTCCCGGTCCAATGGGGGCGGCCGGAAGCAGCGCGGGCGAGCGATGTGCTGGCCGCGGCTTCTCGCCGCCCCCATTGGCCTGGGATGGCGAACCGCGGCCAGTGGGGGCCGCGATCAGCCGAACCTGCCATGTCAGCAGGTAAATAAACTGGCCCGGCCCGCCAGGGTGCTTACCCTGGCAAGCCGCGTGCCAAACGTTGCCGACCCCTGGTATAATCCTAGAAAATTGCATTCATTCACTGCCTCTACAACTTCATCGTTATTCATGTGGTCTGCTTGTATTCATTTTTGCCCCATTCAGGGATAATCCATATTCCTCACTAACTATTTTTACAGACTCCAGCATTCATGATATTACATCAATGGTTGTAGCAAAGAGCATCATGCTATCAGAGTATCTGCAGTCAGTTCAGAGGTGTCCAGCAGTGAAAATCCCAGCTCCTTTCACTTTGTCAAAGCCTCTCAGGGGGTTTCTCATAATACATTCTTCATACATGCTAAAAAGACTTCAGGATACAATACACCCTTGTCTCATGCTCTACCCAGTGGGAAGCCAATTGCTGTTGCCTACTAATGTTCTCACTGTGGTCTGTTGTTCACTGTACAAACTTTTGATGAGTTCAGTGAGATGATTTATATATATGTCATGCATCTGACAAAGTGGGTATTCACCCATGAAAGCTTATGCTCCAATACATCTGTTAGTCTTAAAGGTGCCACAGGACTCTCTGTTGCTTTTTACAGATCCAGACTAACACGGCTACCCCTCTGATACTTTTATTGTACTGTTATGTTCCTGCAGACATAAGAGATCCTACACACCATGTCTGGAGTGTATGCAAGACTGACTTTTTCCTGCTTACACAGACCCTTACCTCTTTGCTCCATGCTCCCTAGTGGTCACTGTTATCATTCACAACTAACTCCACAGTTTCAGTGAGCCATCACTGATACAACATATAATATGTATCAGCCGAGATATTTCCAGTAGAGATAAGGAAATACTAATGCTGTTATAAAAGGCACTGGCACGACCTCGTCTGGAATATTGAGTATAATTTTGGTCATCTAAGGGTATGTCTACACTACAAGAGTAGTTCGATTTTACTTAAATCGAATATGTGGAATCGATATTACAAAATCGAACGTGTGTGTCCACACTAAGGACAGTAATTCGACTTTGTGAGTCCACACTAACGGGGAAAGCGTCGACATTGGAAGCGGTGCACTGTGGGCAGCTATCCCACAGTTCCCGCAGTCCCCGCTGCCCATTGGAATTCTGGGTCGAGCCGCCAGTGCCTTCTGGGTAAAAAAATGTGTCGAGGGTGCTTTTTGGTAACTGTCGTCATCTGTCCGTCACTACTGCCCTCCCTCCCTGAAAGCGCCGGCGGGAAATCAGTTCGCGCAATTTTCTGGTCAGTGACAGCGCGGACGCCACAGCACTGCGAGCATTGAGCCCGCTGCGACCATCGCTGCAGTTATGGCCGTTGTCAACACCTCACAGCTTATCATCCACCTTTCCCAGAGGCAGATGCAGAGAAATCAGGCAAGGAGGCTACGGCAGCGCGGTGAGGGCCTGAAGTCTGAGAGTGGCACAGACCTGTCAGAAAGCACGGGACCCCGCGCCGAGGACATCACGGTGGCAATGGGTCATGTTGATGTTGTGGAACGGCGATTCTGGGCCCGGGAAACAAGCACGGACTGGTGGGACCGCATAGTGCTGCAGGTCTGGGATGAATCACAGTGGCTGCGAAACTTTCGCATGCGGAAGGGGACTTTCATGGAACTTTGTGAGTTGCTGTCCCCTGCCCTGAAGCGCAATGACACCCGGATGCGAGCAGCCCTGACTGTCCAGAAGCGAGTAGCCATAGCCCTCTGGAAGCTTGCAACGCCGGACAGCTACCGGTCAGTCGCGAACCACTTTGGCGTGGGCAAATCTACCGTGGGGGTTGTTGTCATGCAAGTAGCCAACGCAATCATTGAGGTACTGCTCTCAAAGGTAGTGACCCTGGGAAATGCGCAGGAAATCATAGATGGCTTCGCCGCGATGGGATTCCCAAACTGCGGTGGGGCTATAGATGGAACTCACATCCCTATCCTGGGACCGGACCACCAGGCCAGCCAGTACATCAACCGAAAGGGCTACTTTTCAATGGTGCTGCAAGCACTGGTGGACCATAGGGGACGTTTTACAAACATCAACGTCGGATGGCCGGGCAAGGTTCATGACGCTCGTGTTTTCAGGAACTCAGGTCTGTTTAGACGGCTGCAGGAAGGTATTTACTTCCCGGACCACAAAGTAACTCTTGGGGATGTGGAGATGCCTATAGTCATCCTCGGGGACCCAGCCTACCCGCTAATGCCCTGGCTCATGAAGCCCTATACTGGCGCCCTGGACACTGAAAAAGAACTCTTCAACTACCGGCTGAGCAAGTGCAGAATGGTGGTGGAGTGTGCTTTTGGCCGTCTCAAGGGGAGATGGAGAAGCTTACTGACTCGCTGTGATCTCAGCGAAACCAATATCCCCATTGTTATTGCAGCTTGCTGTGTGCTCCACAATCTCTGTGAGAGCAAGGGGGAGACCTTTATGGCGGGGTGGGAGGTTGAGGCAAATAGCCTGGCTGCTGATTACGCCCAGCCAGACAGCCGTGCAATTAGAAGAGCCCAGCGGGACGCGCTGTGCATCCGGGAGGCTTTGAAAGCTAGGTTCCTGAGTGAGCAGGGTAACCTGTGACTTTTAAGTTTGTATACAGAGAAGCTGAACCTGCCCCCGTTTCTTTACCCACTAAATGTTCAGTATCCTCTCCAGTTACATACCCCGTTCCCCCCCTTCCAACACACGTTTAAAAATAAAATCACTTGAATTTTGTTAATGAACACCGTTTTCTTTATTACTCTTTTCGCGGGAAAGTGTTGAACCTGGGACGCAGACTGTGGTGGGGAGCGGGTGGAGTGTAGTGATGCAAATGACGCTTCTAAACTCCAGGAATGACAGGCTCCGCAGTGGTGGACTGGTTGTTTCAACGGAGCCTGCCACCCCTCCTGTTCGGGACTCTGTGTGTGTGGGGGCTATGTGACTTTGTGGCAGGGGGAGGACGGTTAAAGATCCCCTGCTGCGTGGCTCTGTGATCCAGGATAAGGACCGCTGCATAAGATCTCTAACTGCCCTCCCCCACCACAAAGTCACAGAGCAACCCCCACCCCCCCACCACAGAACATGAAAACCACCTCCCAGACTGACCAGGGTAACTAGTGACTGCACTGTGTGTGTGCCCTGCTGCTGAACCTGCCCCCGCCTCTGTACCCTGGTAAAGGTGACTGTCCTGTCCAATTACCAACCCCCTTCCCCCCCTTCAGACAGACTCTCCTCTAAAAGAACATGATGGAAACAGTAATTAACAGAAACGTATTTCTTATTAGCAACTGCACATGAAACTGGGGGGTGAAACTTGGACGGGGGCTTGGGTGAGGCGGGAAGGAAAGGACTTGTCAAATTTTGGGAAATGAGAGCCTTCTAGTACTAGAGCAGTCTGCAGGGGTGGAGTGAGAGTTTTTACGGACTCTGCCGCCCCTCCTTCTTTGGACTTTGGGTGAGGGGGGTATGGGACTTGGTGGCGGGAGAGGGCGGTTACAGATAGACTGCAGCGGGGCTCTGTCCTCCTGCCTCCGGTCCTGCAGAACATACACAAGGCGCTGGAGCGTGTCCGTTTGCTCCCTCATTAGTCCAAGCAGCATTTGAGTCGCCTGCTGGTCTTCCTGCCACCACCTCTCCTCCCGTTCCATGTGTGATCGGTGCATTTGGGACAAGTTATCCCTCCACTGGGTCTGCTGGGCTGCCTGGGCTCGGGAGCAGCCCATAAGTTCCGTGAACATGTCCTCCCGTGTCCTCTTCTTCCTATGCCTAATCTGCGCTAGCCTCTGGGAGTGTGATGCCAGGCTAGGTCGGGAGACAGTCGCAGCTGTGGGAATGGGAAAAAGGGAGTGAATTCCTCAGAAAGATAAATTTAGTGGTGAACAAAGAACATAGTCTTTCTCTGTGAACAAGACCATGCACAGCACCTATCACATGCGCACTCAGGACAAGGTCGAATTTTCGGCCTTCGCATTCAGTGCCTGGGGTCTTGCAGTGCAGATCAGAGAAGCAGGGCAGGACACCGGAATTTGTGTAGCAGGCCGACATGGTAAGCCGTAGACTTGTGGCTGCTTAAAACTTTAATAGTAGCACTGGCCTCCTTTCACATTGAAAGCAATGTCAGTCCCTGCTGCCAGCAATCCGGCAAGCATGAACTCTGCCCCTGTCCCACCCCCTCGCGGCTGTCCCAGGGAAACATACCTGTATGCTGCCCCTCTCCCGCCTCCACCGCGTGGCTGTAAGCCGTCGGTTACAGTTCTGTAAAGGAACAGGCAAGCAGACCCAATACTAACATTCCCCTACCTAATTCAAAGCAGGTCACCATGAGCGACATCACTCTGATGAGGATTTCAGAGACGGAAAAAGAAAGGATGCTTCGGGAAAGCCTGCAAAGACCAGGGCCGTATGCCGCCATGCTCTGCAGGGCAATGATCCCGGAGTACTTGCTTGTCTCCTGGCGCGGAAATGTTTGCTACTACGGAGGACCCAATAAGGCCGCTCTCCCCAGGAACCTGATGCAAAGGCTTTCCAATTACCTCCAGGAGAGCTTCGTGGAGATGTCCATGGAGGATTTCTGCTCTATCCCCGGACATATAGACCGGATTTTACTGTAGCTGCACTGGCAGGGACTAAACAGTAGAGCGGCTTGGGCAGAACAATCATGCTAAACCGGACATTGTTAGATTTTTTTCAGCAGTTGCACTGCCAGGGACTGAACCGTTAAGCGCCTAGGGCAAAGTAATCATGCAAAACCCATTGTTAATATTGTTAATATTCCTGTTCTGTTAAAAATAAATGTTTAGGTGTTTTAAACACTTACTGAGTGATCCTTCCCCTGATTCTGTGTCCGGGTTAACGGCTGGGGACGGTTGGTAGGGGATCTCTGTAAGGGTGATGAAGAGATCCTGGCTGTCGGGGAAATCAGCGTTGTAAGCGCTGTCGACTGCCTCGTCCTCCTCATCTTCTTCCTCATCTTCCCCGTCCGCTAACATGTCCGAGGAAGCGGCCGTCGACAATATCCCATCCTCAGAGTCCACGGTCAGTGGTGGGGTAGTGGTGGCGGCCGCACCTAGGATGGAATGCAGTGCCTCGTAGAAACGGGATGTCTGGGGCTGGGATCCGGAGCTTCCGTTTGCCTCTTTGGTCTTCTGGTAGCCTTGTCTCAGCTCCTTGATTTTCACGCGGCACTGCGTTGCATCCCGGCTGTATCCTCTCTCTGCCATGGCTTTAGAGATCTTCTCATAGATCTTTGCATTCCGTCTTTTGGAGCGCAGCTCGGAAAGCACGGACTCATCGCCCCACACAGTGATCAGATCCAAGACTTCCCGATCAGTCCATGCTGGGGCCCTCTTTCTATTCTGAGATTGCACGGCCATCTCTGCTGGAGAGCTCTGCATCGTTGCCAGTGCTGCTGAGCTCGCCACGATGTCCAAACAGGAAATGAGATTCAAACTACCCAGACAGGAAAAGGAATTCAAATTTTCCCGGGGCTTTTCCTGTGTGGCTGGTCAGAGCATCCGAGCTCGGACTGCTGTCCAGATCGTCAACACAGTGGTGCACTGTGGGATAGCTCCCGGAGCTATTACCGTCGATTTCCATCCACACCTAGCCTAATTCGACATGGCCATGTCGAATTTAGTGCTACTCCCCTCGTTGGGGAGGAGTACAGAAGTCGAATTTAAGAGACCTCTATGTCGAACTAAATAGCTTCGTGGTGTGGACGGGTGCAGAGTTAATTCGATGTAACGGCGCTAAATTCGACATAAACTCCTAGTGTAGACCAGGCCTTAGTCCAAAAAAGATGAATTCATACTGGAACAGGTGTAGAAAAGGGCAACTAGGATGATGGGCTCCCCATTCTCCTTATCTCATGAAAGAAGACTGGAAAAGCTTGGCTTGTTTAACCTAGCAAAACAAGGGCTGAGTGGGGACATGATTGCATTGTATAAATATTTCAGGGGAAGAGAGGATAAAAATAGCAGGGAGGGAGAAAAGTTATTTAAGATAAAGGACAACGTTGGCACAAGAACAAATGGGTAGAAATTGGCTATGAATATCTTTAGGCTGGAAATTAGAACCACCATGAGAGCAGTGGAACAGTCTTCCAATAGGAGTAGTGGGGAAAACAACTTAACTAATTTTAAGATGGAACTTGATAAATTTATGAAGAGGATTATATGATGGGAATTATTTGTGAAAATGGGGGACTGGACTTGATGACCCAAGAAGTCACTTCTTGTCTTATATCTCTAAGTAAGCAAATAAATTAACGTACATGTTGACAAGTACTTGTTACAAGAGAACACTATTCTGTTACAAAATGTGGCCTTTGCAAATTAGCCTAAATAATCATGAGAACTAAGTATTATGAACCCAATCTAGCTCCCATTAAATAATTTAGTGCTGTGGATTGGCTGCGCGGAGGATCAGCAGCACAATGTAAATGAGGATTTTTCCAGGACATAAGTAGTGTATAAGCTTTGTGTTGGCCCTGTGTACAGGAGTAAGACTCATTCTGAGACCTCATTGTAGTATAAACTATTCTATTAAAAACAACAACGACACAGAAATAAAAGGGGAAAAGTGAATAGGAGTAAGATAGCTAGAAGGGGCCCCATAAATCAGCAATGACACAGTGTTACAGAATGATATAACAATTAGGTATAACTGCCATTTAAGCTGAAGTAAGGGTACAGTCAAGCAATGCTATTTCTGCAATGAACAGGACTTCGGAACATGGCATAGAGAGTATGTGGGAGACAAAACCATGTCAGACTAAACTATAGGCTACAAAGTAAAAAAATAATTTTGACCGAAAAGAAGAAATTATATGGGTTCATTAGCTTCATTAGATTATTTTAACGAGAATCTTAAAATAGTAGCCAAATTACAGAGTAAAGTTGTAGCCATCTTTTGAGGTGAGTTAGCTCTTCCATAATGGGCAGATGTGAGGGCAATAATAGATGTACTAGATCCTTTCTTTCCACAACAGGAGGGACGAGATCAATGCACAGATCTGGGAGGTAGGGATAATACTATCCCCAATAATTTGGGAGATTCTTTTTTTACTAGCATCCAAAAATTCATAATAAAAGGATAGTATCACCCAATGATTTAGAAAAGAATGTTTTTCCTTCACTATTTCCTGCACTCCTGGAAGATGGAACTATTTATTAAGTTTGCTGTGGTCATGGAAAAGCTAAATACAATTGAAAGTGCTATCTCATGCACTTTAGCAACTTGAAGCAGCCAAAAATTCTAGATCTTACTATAGTGATAACTGCAAATATTCATTTGAAGAATCCTTTCCCAGGATTCCAGATATTTTTCTTGGGTCAGTTTGTGAAAGTTTCTGGCTGATATGTATATTCTTGACAATTTGCCCTTCAGAGTTTCCTTCTTCAGGATAGCACAATCTCCTTAGGGAGCCCGACAAATTTGCTTCAATCTTAGTTTCAGGGTAGCATAGTATTTAACTTGTTTTTGGAGCATTTTTATATAAAGGGGTTTCTAAAATGTATTGGTTATCATTTTTCTTTCCCTTCAAGATCTGAATAATTGGACTTATGCCAGTAAGACAGCCTGGAAGTACAACTGAATGAATATAAAATACAATGCCAGTAAAATAGTCTAAAATAAATTAAGAAATTTCTAACAATTTTCCTGTAAAATATGCAGCAGAATACATGGTGATATGGTGTAAAGGTTTCACTGGTCCTTGTTTTGTATAACTTATATCATTCAGTCATGGCTTTACCACATGAGAGTGATGAGGTCATCACAAACTCAAGGTGATAAAAGCCTGATATAACACTACCAATATGTGTTCTCTCAGCATATATCATTACCATCATGGATGTAATATTGTATAATCAAAGGGCTCAAATCAGAGCTCACTTACCCTGACCTCAGGGAGGTTGGGAACCAGAGCCAAAATGTATAACTTAGCTCTGAATTGTAACAATAAATTCCAGTCCCCGACACTCACACTGGGGTGTGTGTATGTGTGAGAAAGAGGAAAACAATAAGAACAAATGGATATAAACTAGCCATCACCAAGATCAGGCTTGAACTTAGACAAAGATTTCTAATCATCAGAGGAGTGAAATTTTGGAACAGCCTTCTAAAGCAGTGGTTCTCAAAGTCAGTCCGCCACTTGTTCAAGGAAAGCCCCTGGCGGGCCGGGCCAGTTTGTTTACCTGCTGCGTCCGCCGGTTCGGCTGATTGCGTCTCCCATTAGCCGCGGTTCGCCGCTCCAGGCCAATGGGGGCTGCGGGAAGCTGCATGGGCCGAGGGATGTGCTGGCCGCCCTTCCCGCAGCCCCCTTTGGCCTGGAGCGGCGAACCGCGGCCAGTGGGAGCTACGATCGGCTGAACCTGTGGATGCGGCAGGTAAACAAACCGGCCCGGCCCGCCAGGGGGCTTACCCTGAACAAGCGGTGGACTGGCTTTGAGAACCACTGTTCTAAAGGGAGTAGTGGGGGAAAAGAAACCTAACTTTTTCAAGACTGAGCCTGATATGTTTATGGAGGGGATGGTATGATGAGGTTGCCTACAATGGCATATGGCCCATCTGTATCTGCTGTTAGCAAATATCCCCAATGGCTAGAGATGGGACACTTGATGGGGAGGGTTCTGAGTTACTAAAGAGCATTCTTTCCCAGGTGCATGGATGGTGGGTGTCATCCATATGCTCAGGGTCTAACTGATTGCCATATTTGGGATTGGGAAGGAATTTTCCCCCAGGTCAGATTGGCAGAGACCTGAAGGGTTTATATCACCTTCCTCTGCAGCATCGGGTATGGGTGATTTGCTGATTTGAACTAGAGTAAATGTTGGCTTCTCTGTAACTTGAAGTCTTTAAATCAAGATGTGAGGACTTCAGTAACACAACCAGAGTTTATGAGCCTACTGCAGGAATGGGTGGGTGAGGCCTGCGATGTGCAGGAGGTCAGACTATATGATCATGATGGTCCCTTCTGGTCTTAAATTCTATGAATCTATGGAAAAAGAAAGGAAAAGATAGGGGAAAACATAACAGGAATTAAGAATATATACTACATCTTGGGGGGGGGGGAGAGAGAGAGAGAGAGATGCTGTTACAAAATTGTCACTTTAGGTTGCAACTGCTTGGCCCTACTAAATGTACAGTAAGGGCTGTTCGGGGAAGTTCCTATTAAAGATCAATTGTGAACTGAAGAGTTAGAAAGGACCAGGAAATTACCACAGAAAATATTCCTGCAGCAGGGACAGCTTCTGAATTGTTCCTCTCTCTACCATACCTTAATAAATATAATTATGGTCTCACAGCATCAAACACCACCCTTAAGGCTGCATCATAATTTTCTGTTTTACTGGGTCTATGTCTTAGTGTCTCAATTTTTTTATGGAACTCTTTTTATACATGAAATACAAAAAGCTGCTTTAAGTTTGGAAAGTCAGGTACTCAAACCTGTGTTGGGCAGCCTTAAATTTAGGTGCTGCTACCTGTACCAGCATTTTTTTTTTTTTTTACGTATATGCATTTACACATTTTTGAAATGGAGAATAGAATTAAATCTCAATGACTGAAGTACATTGGCTGGAATATGAACAAAAACCCTCCTTTTTTTCCTCCCTATCGACATATTACGTTATACAATAAAAATATATAAGATGCCCATGAAAATGGGGTATTGTCCATTTATGCCAATGTACTAAAGGTTCAAAACAACATATGGGTTACAAAACAAGCCACTGGATATTCTGGCATGCAGTCTAAAGCTGTGATCCTGCTCTGTCTCTTTATGAATCTTCTCTTTATGGATTCAGGGGGCTTGACAGTGCAGAGCAACTTGCAGTATTGGGGCCTATGTGTGTTTTGAGTTTACATGAAGTTAAAAATAAGGATAAGGTCCACATGCCTTCAATAATACACTAAAACTCTGGTGTTTATTTTGTAGTTCTCAAGCCAGGCAGTTAGTAATAAGGCCTATTATCAGACAAAGACAATATCAGCAACAGGTTTCTAATTAACTAATATTGTTTTTGTTGTTCAAACGGCTTTTTTCAGATATAACATAAAAACTTAGTGAATAAATCCTGAGGACCACAAGCTCCTATAACAATGGGATTTTTTCCGTATTTTGAACTTCTCTCTATCATTTTATAATACATTCCTTCTTTCACTGTGTTACCCTCTCAACTGTAAATAATTTTGTAAATCCAAGCTCATCACTTGTAAATGTTATTATTTTGCATCCTTTTGCTCACATCAGTAATAATTTGTTGCAAATAAAACTCTGCTTGAATCAGAGAACAATTTATTTATCTACAAGGAACTGAAACATTGTGTGTGCATGTATATGATGCTTTGGTAATACCAAGAACAGACATAATTACACTTGGACATGAACACTTTTATGATGGAAATGCAAATCCTGACAGATTTACCAACTCTAAAATTTCAATGATTCCCTACAGTGAAATTTAAAAATTGAATTTTCCAAATATATTATGTAAGAGTGCACTCTCTTGGAGCACTACAGGGCTCCGAAATACCTTCCGAAAAATTAATATGAAAATGAGCTCATCACTGTTATAAACTTCTGGTGCTTTATTAACCTGGTTATTCAACAAATATATCTGTAACTAACTCTCATAATTCCTATTATGTGGAGGTATGTTACATGAACTCTGTAGCCCATCAGTACCTAAATAATAATATGCAAATTTTATATGCCATAGACTCAGTAAGTATTTTTAAGGTCCTCGGCAGATGCTTTGTCTTCTTTAGTGGGTCAGATGTCAACAGAGAATAATTGTTAGGCTATGCTAATAGAGTATCAGACCTTGTTAAAGGCAGAATGTTAATAATTGATGCTTAGAGCTCCCAAGGCATTACAAAGTAATTATAATGAACAAGAACCTATGCATTATTTAGAAGATCTCCATGGGAGGCACTGATATGGATCTTTTAGATACCAATTCATCAAGAATTTACAACAGTAGGTGGGAACCACTTTCGGTCATAAATGATCTTGTATTTTTTTTAACATAAACTAAAGCTGGATCTGTACCAGGTCACCAAAATGAATAAATAAATCACTAGAGCAGGCATTTCAACAAAATCACATATTTCATTGCTTTGCATGCACAACAAAGTTAAAAGAGTATTTTAAGTGTATGGAAATCTATTTTCTGGCACACACATTTCAGATATAATTAACTCCAAGTTGGAAGCAGCATTTACCTAGATTTCAAACTAATTATGTAACCGTGATAATCACTCTTTCAAAACAGCTGTTGTATGTGGAAAAAAATGGTCAGTGGAAGGAACTACACTGATTTACACCATCTGAGGGGCTGATATATGGACCAGTTATTGCACAGTGAATAATCTTTCACTTTACACACTATACAAAACATTCTAACACAAGAGATTTGTAACTGACTTTGCAACCGTTAATTTCTAGGATTTTGGTATGTATCAGATCAGTGTTGGCACTGACTGAAAATTTATGCTAATGATGGGCTAATTTCAAAAGGCTAAGCTTTGGTTTGGATAAGCATCCAACAGTTTGGATATTTATCCAAACCCCTTGGAATGGAATTCCATCCCTAATCCCTAGGCTCGAAGTACTACAAGGTCATCACTTTCATAGTGTTTTGGTACTTCTGTTCCCAACCAAAATCAAGAGGCACATTTTATGGTAAGTCACCAGAACATAACAAATCCTCAAAGAAAGGATTACATTGACTGACTGACTGACTGACTTATTGACTGATGGTGGATTTGGTGGCAGGACTCCAGCTGAGTGAGTTTTTTTCTCACTGCAGGATTTTGGAGAGGACACTCTTCAGTTAGACTGGTTCTCTGACTCATCTTAAAAATACTGATTTCACATTACTTATAAATACGTTTTGAAAAAAAAAAAAAAAAAAAAAAAGGAGGTTGTGAGAAGGGTCAGACAGCAGCAGGACTGCAATGGTCTCATGATCCCAACCAAAGATTTGACTGTCCAAAGTTGGCTGCTGCTTGTCTTGGGAATGTTTTGGCTAATTATTGTACTTTTATGTCAAATCACTTGAAAAGAAATTAAATGCTAAGTCAGGCAGACACAGACACAGATACATATATTCTGATCAGCAGACAATCATCAGCTGCCAATTACGGTCCCAATCATGCAAACATTTATGCATGTGCATAACTTTGCAATGTGATAAAGTTAAGCATGTGCATAAATGTTTGTATGATCAGGGCCTATGTTCTCTACATGCAGGCATATGGGACTACTAGTAAAGAATTGCTTTGTTTTTTTAACAAAAATGTTTTCGGGTTACCCTGGAGCAGGTTACAGAGAGGCAGCAAACTGGTTAAGATGGCAGGAAACAGATGAGGACAGAGGATATTGAGGTCTCAATTCAGGATAGCATCCCTATTCAGGACAGTACTTAAGTACATTCTTTACTTCAAGCACATGGTTAAGCTCCACTGAATGAGAATCAGCTTAAGCATGTGCTCAGGTACTTTCCCAGAAGGAAAGAGCTAAATGCTACAAACTGAGGCCCTGATTCAGCAAAGTACTTAAGTACATGTCTAAATGGAGTTTGTCAAGGTGGTAAAATAAGCATAGCGAGCTGATACTGTGTTTAGTTAATAAAAGACAGCGACTGGATTTTTTAATGTATTTCTGTGCCAATGTTATGCATAAAGATATTACATTTCACAACAGTTTGCCATCAATTGATAAGTGATGAAGAGTGGAAAAGTAAAATTTCAGCAGAAGCCTTTCAGCTTTTCAAGAGATAACATCCAAGGATGGCAGAATAGCCTCACAGCTTTTGTTGTATAAAGCAGTGGGAAAAGCAACTGAAAGCCCCAACAATAGGTAAACATTTATCACTCTCAGTGAAATGTTATAGCAAACTAACTATTTCTTTATGTTGGTTCTGAAGCAATCCAATGTACTTTGCCAATCAAGCAATATCATGCTGGCCATTAGACTTCAGTAGGGCTTCATATGGGAGCAGAGATCCTAATTCAGCTTGCAACATCATGTCCTGTATTTGCTTTTTCTAATGTTGTTGTTACAATTTAAAAAAAAAAACTTATCATACCATTTCATTAAGAGCATCCAGTCCTAGTGTTAAATATATAAAAAATTCTCACTACTGGGAACAAACATACACTAGTCGTATTCAAAGCAAAATATGTTTTATTTTCATATCCAATTTTTAACTGTTTCCAT
The DNA here is from genome assembly GCF_028017835.1 of Emys orbicularis. NCBI lineage: Eukaryota > Metazoa > Chordata > Testudines > Emydidae > Emys > Emys orbicularis. Next base: position 192,124,732 of record NC_088683.1, read on the forward strand.
GAAAATAGAAGGCACCGAACTTCCATTTAGCTGAGAAAATCTATCTCATAAGCTCATTCTAGGAAAATGGTTTTTAAATTGTACCTAAAAAGACAAGTATTATAGCTCTGCAAACAACAACAACAAAAATACCTCTGTTATTGTACTCTATTCCTGATAGCTGCAGCTGTGTTATGCATGTTTATTGTATTTATCATTTTAAAATAAATGACGACAATTAAATCAACATTAAACAAACCAAATACAATAAAATAAAATGCAAAGTGATAAAGAACATCCATCCCTTAAAAAAGGGACTGTCCTGGCCAAAATGGGATGTATGTTCAGCCTATACTGTGCCAAAACACCTGACAGCTCTACATCCACTAAAGGAACCTCAATAATTTCTCAGCCTCTGACATCTCCTGGATGTCCTACCTCAGCTTTACACAGCCAAAATGGAACTCCTGTTTTTTTCTCCAATACCCTACTCTCTCATATTATCTGTCACTGAAAATACCCCCATCTACCTGATAATCAAGTCCATAACCTATAGTTCATTTTTAATTCCTCTCTCTCTCTCGACACACACATCCAGGCTGTACATAAATCTTACTGTTTCTTTCTCCATAATAACTCTAAGATCCACTGCTTTCTTTCTGTCCAAACAATTAAAATTCTCATCCAGGCTCTTATTTCCCATTTTTATTATTGCAGTCTCCTCCTCTCTGGCCCCCTTGATACTCACATCCTTCATAGGCATTCCATTCAAAATACAGTTTCTAAGTTTATCTTCCATATAAGCCACTATGACCCCATTGCCCTCCACTAGCATCCCTGTTTCAATGAAGCACATTCAAGTACCCATCTTAATATTCAAAGCCCTTCACAACTTACCCACCATGTTTCTACTCTAGTATCATCATATTGTCACCAGCACCCCCGCAAACATGCACACTTCCTCTGATCTGCCAATGATTCTAAACTTATCTGACCATTTATCAGCTTCTTACTCAGACATTCTGTGCTTTCTTGCACACTGGCCCTTATACGAGGAATGCTCTCCTGAACTGATCCCAATGCCATTACCCTCTTCTCCTCAAACACACCTCTAAATGACATCTACAAGAAATCAGCTAGATTGAGGGACAGTTTGGTATTTTTGGTACTTTTTTCTCCATGCAATAATTTAGATAGATAGATAGATAGATAGATAGATAGATAGATAGATAGATAGATAGATAGATAGATAGATAGATAGATAGATAGATAGATAGATAGTCTTTTGCTCGTTACACTGCAAATAACCATGTTTACTAACTATACACAACATTCAGCGACTAGCTACTGATGTAAACTTCTGCTCTGGCTGTGTTCTGGTAGCTTCTGAAAAGTAGAAGACAGTGAGTGCCACTAGATGACTCACAGACTATTCAAAGGGATAATATCCAATTCCTATACACTACAATATTTAAATATGTTTTTACATAGATAGATCAGTCATTCTCTATTCCATGAATTCTTAATCCATTATTGACATAACTGCCAATTATACTTAAATGGCCAAGTTATTTCCAACATGGGTCATCCTGAACTGGATCAAAGACCAGAAATAACTAAACACTTGGCTTTGAAGATATTTTAATTAAAATGAAAGATATTCCATGAATATTTTATATAATGGAATATGGAAAATAGAGCACAATTGGTTATTATTAACCACAGAAAGACCATTTCCTTTTGGAATGGGTGAAAGGTTCCTAATATTTAGGAAGCAGAAAAACATTAGTGTATTAATTAATTGTGTGCTTCCATATAGGGTAATCATCTTGTTATATCAAGTGAAATAAAGTGCTGAGTATGACTTGGATACAGTTTTCTTTGGCCACATTACATTCCTGATAAATTTGTTAATATTTTTACACTTCTTAGAAATACTGCTCTAATATAATTAATATATGCACCTATACACACATGTATACATATACATTGATGGAATAAAGGTCCAGGAAATACCATGTGGGCATCAGGAGGCAGGTGGATGAGGCCGAAGGAGATGAGTCAGTGGTCAGAGAGAGGGAACTCAGCTAATGAGAGATCCATGAGAGAGCAGTGGCCACTCATCATAATGTTGAGTAAATAGCTATTTTGGTCAGTAGGAGTTGAAAGTCAAACATGGAGATGAGGGCAGGGAAGCAGGAGGCTGAAGGAGAGTTGGTTTGGATGTTGATGTGACAGCTGAAGTTGCTAAAATTGAAAGTCAGTGGTTGTGAGTAGAGGAAGAGCGAGGTGATAAAATCATAGAGGAAGGTTGACAAGGAGGAATCATGGGAGTGGTCATTTACAGCTATCTGAGGGGAAAGAGGTATAGAGTCAGAAGGAGAGTTGCAAAATCGAACAGAAAGGGTGTAAAGGAAGAGAAGATATAGGTTGGAAGTGGAAGGAGTGGGAGAGGGAAAGACTGATTCCCCCCACATTACTTGGGGTTGTCAAAGTGTGAAGAGTGTGTGAAGGAGAGACCACTGTGAAATACAGTAACTGTAAGAGGGGGGAAATGAGATTGCAGCAAGAGCCAGGAGATGAAGGGAGTTCAAGGCAGGGGTGAAAGTAACTTCCATTTCTTACCAGTACAGTCGTATCGCAAGCAAACCACCTCTCCTACACCCTTAACTTCATGGAGTCCTTTGCATGACTTTGATATAGAAATTAAAGCTACTACTACCAATACTGTCTCTAATAAAACTTTAATACTGGAATAAAAGCCTGAAAAGTGAAAATTCATTCTGTCATATTTCTCTCCTCCCTCCTCTTCCGGCCAGGCTGCAGAAGGAGGCTAGGCTCGGCGTCTCACTTCTGCCTCGCATTCAGCAGTGGCCGCAGCACCTCTCCAGCTTGCTGCAGAGAGGAGGGGATTGGCTGATGGTGAAGCCCAGAGTTCCTCATAACACCTTAAACTCAGCTTCAGCCACGGGTCAACATGCAGGATTAGGGGCCATTTCTGGCATCCTTGTTTATTTCACAGTTGTTGGTGTGACCAAGGGGCAGTTTTTTTTCTACACAGATACAATGGGAATCGGCAACCATTCCGGAATTCAAGTCTATCCTTCCCCATCAGAGGATAGATGTGATGGCCAAACTGCTTGAAGATCCTCATTGAAATGTTACTTTAAAAAAAAATTGAGAACGTGGTGGGAAGATGTGTCATGATGCCCAAACGGCTTGCAGATCCTTGCTGAAATGCTACTTAAAAAAAAAAAAGAGAATGTGGTGGGAAGATGTGTCATGATGATCGGGGATTATTTTTGACAAAGGAATTTTGCAAAAGCAACGAGAGAATCACAGGAAAAGCAATTAGCCTGATAGACAAAACCACAGAGATCGGAGGGAAAAAACTGGCTATTTAAGGAAATTATTGTGCTGCCTTTGAAAGAAAAAATAGTTTCCATTCCATCCTATTTATATATTGAATTAAACACCTGAAATGTCATTAGGACATATGGGCGCAATCTCAGATCTCTTTCTGTTTTGTTTCAGTGTCCTGTGGAGGCTGAAATTGACAACATTTTCTTTAAGTATCTTGTATATTTCATGAAGGCTATTCTAGTTGTCCTTCATTTACTTCTCCTTCACTCTACTACTATCCACCCACTCTTGGGCATGGCGCAGTGCAGCCCCTTGCCCCCTGCCTGGCTGGCTGTGGTTTTTGCCTCGGTTACTTACTCCTTGGCAGACCCAGGCCGGCACCGGGCTCAGCGGCAGCTGCTGGATCTCTGCAGGCAGCAGCGAGTGAGGGCCGGTTGTTGCTGGTCGGCGGCAGCTGCATTGTGACACATACACATACATACGGTCCTTGTGCAAGCAAGCGGCCACCCATTCCATCAGCTGGGTGCATTCTCCAGGCATGCAGTCTAGGACTCTGGAGTGGGGAGGACGCCGGTGCCCTTTTGATGGGTTGGGGGAGACAGTGTTTCCACGGCTAACACCTCGAGAACTTCTGCAAGAGGCAAGGTCTAGCTGGGCACCGCCAGCGTGTTTGTGGGCACCCAGCTTTCGGGTGTGCCCAGGAAAACTTCCAGCCTCAGCATCTGTTGCTCTGCCAGGCTGTGGGAGGGAGCTGCGCACAGGAGCCTCCCGGCAGGGAGTGAAGGAGATGGAGGTCTGGGGGCGGCACGCAGCAGCAACACACACAGTGACGGGTGGGAGCTGCAGCTCCAAGGGGAACCCACAGCAAATCCTCCCCAGCCTCCGGCTCAGTCCTGGCACATGGAAGGTGTGAGTGGGGGCAAGAAAGGGGCATCCATGGAAGAGACTGGAGCAACCTTATAGAAATTCACACATTGGCCCGTACAGCTGATCTCACTGCTCTCCCAGTTTTTGTGCCATGCCTTGAGATGAATGTGCTGCACATCGGACAAGCCACTATTTCACATATGACATGGGATTCCACTGAGTATAAGGAGGTTCCACACATGAAATGAATAGGAAGTCTGCCACATGATGAGTGGTAAGTGCAGTCCGTTTCACTGTAATGATGTTGTTCATAGTACTGAATCCCCTTTCGCAGTCAGCGTTGCTTGCAGCAAGGGTGTCCACTGCAAGGACAAGTTTTTTAAGTTTACCAGGAATTTTTTTTCCTCCAGAAGCTTTGAATTCCACAAATCCCAAGTGTGTTTCCGGTTGATTGATTCTCAGTTGGTCAGCAAATGCTCTTATTTCCTTTTCTCCAAAGAGGATTATCTTGATTCTCTTGCCATTTTTCAGGATTCAAAACCGACAAATTGTTAATTAAGTTCTTATAATCAGAATCCCTTTCTTTGTGTGTGCCTTGATCAGTTTGTTTGAGGCAATTGTGAATAGATTTGTCCTCATGTTGTCAACGACTGCTTGAATGAATTGAGATGAGTTGATTCCGGCGTTTTTTCCAGTGCCCTTTAGTTTGCTGTTTTGAACATCATGGATTGTTCAGCCTTCTGAGCTTGTTCAGAGTGAACTCCTGGGTCTGTTTTTAGACTTTTGATTCTTTTGATGTGTATTTTCATTAGGTTGTCTGCTTTTGGAATGGTCATGTCTCGTTCTTGTAACATCTCAGACAAGTTCTTCCATTCTGTCAGCACATCCAGCATTAAAGAAAGGTTTCTGATGAAATGTACAGAACAAAGCTTTGAGTGAAGTCCTTGAAATTTAAGATGTTCATTTCTGACTCTCTACTGGTCTTGTGAGGCTGCCTTGAAGTGTTTTGCCAAAGCAGGGTATGTTTGCCAGACTGCACTGACTGCTCTCCATGTTGACGCCACCCACCTTAAATCGAACACTTTGCTGATTTTTTGAAGTACAATGTGTAATTCATTGGCATGAGCACTCAGTTCACGAGAGTTTTTTGGTGATTGACTGTACAAGATATATAATGCATCCAAAAAAGCCTTAAAGTCATTTGTGCCTCCAGTGACTTCTAAAGCTTCATCAACATAAGTTTCCAGTCTATGGTTGAGGCAATGCCACAATATCATGTTAGGAAAGTTCATTTGTAGTAGTTTTCCAACACCAGCTTTGACTCCTAACATCACATTTGCACCGTCACTTCAAAAGCTGATCAGCACTTCCAATAATAGTTCTTTAGTGAACTCACAACACAGCAAGCATTTTAAAATTTCCCGTTTAATGGCTGCTGCTGTTGCACTTTGCAGCTCAATCATGTCCAGAGGAAACATAAGTGGCCTCATAAGTCCATCTGTACTGGCTTTTAAAAAAAAATATTGAGAGTTGAGTTTCCAGCGAGAGTAGTCGATTCATCAACATGTACTGTATTTTTTGACTTATTGTTGATGATTTTGTTGATAATTCTCTTTTTCATTTCAGTGGATATATGATTGATTATGTCTCCACAAACTGTTCTACTATGCAACAAATGCCCCGTTTCAATTCTGTTGATTTGCTGTAGGTCAATGAGGCTCTTGTGGTCACTGAGTGGTCGATTTGTTTTGGCAATGTAGTAGGGCTGTTCGGAATACACGAGCAGTGGTTTCAAATGCCACTTCTTCACTTTTAGCATTCAGATTAAGAAGAGTTTCATCTTTAGCCATTGCTTGAATTTTTTCGGCCCCCTTTGAACTGCAGATTCCTTATGTTCATTTATTTTTTTGCGAAGGGAGAACAGCTCTGTCTCTTTATTCTTTCTGTAGCAGGATATTTCACAAGAGGCCCAGTTTGGAGAGATGTTAACCCCTCTTGTAGAATGCAGCTTCAAATCAGAAACATCATGACATACTGTGCACCCAAGTTTACCGCCTGAAGTAAAAAGCCAGCAGTTTTTATTTTTGAACTCCTCAAATTGCATTTTTGACCACACAACAGGGTATGGTGGTGGAGTCTCTGTTTTCTTACCCGGCAATTCAGCAGTTTCATTTGTCTCCTCTCTTTGTGGCGGCTGCGGCTCACCACAGGACAAAGATGTATAAGTGTCAGTGTTGTTTCCCTGTGGATGACTAGTTTCAGCTTCTTCATTTGTTGCTGTTCTTTTTGACTGACAATCCCCCATTTCCTTCCTTTTACGTTTAAACATACCCATTAGGCTCTGTTGAACATGTATCTTCTTAGGAGGCATTTTTTTCCCACTTACTGTCCTCCTACTGTAAATTGCGCACCTGACAAGACTTGACCAATAAGAAGCAAGCGCATGCAGTTACCATGTGGCAATATGGCACTCAAAAGCTAACGTTTGAAACAACGACATGAACGTCTTCCTGTGAAAACAAAATCTTCTTGTCTTGCTTGACAGATCTCTCTCTCTGATACATATATGTTCTAAATGTACATATATGTACAGTATGGATGGATCTCTCAAAAAAGATAGCTTTTCACTGTAGGACTAACTGCCCCCTCTGTGACAGGACCCCATTAAGCAGCAACCCAAAAGCTCGGTGCCCACAGACGTGCTGGTGGCACCCAGCCAGACCTTGCCTGTTGCAGAAGTTCCCGAGGTGTTAGCCACGGAAACACTGTCTCCCACCCCCAACCCCCAAAGGGGCTCAGGCGCCCTCCCTGCTCCAGCGGCATGCCCAGCAGTGCCCCACCTAGACCCTCCCTATTTCTTAGCAAGTTAACAGATTTCAAGGATTGTTTAATCTCCCAGGTGCATAAAAGGGTGCAGGGGGCACCAGTGGGTGGCTAGTAGTAGGGTGAAGGAGAAATGAATGAAGGACAACTAGAATAGCCTTCATGAAATATACAAGAGACTTAGAGAAAATGTTGTCAATTTCAGCCTCCACATGTCACTGAAACAAAACAGAAAGAGATCTGAGATTGCACCCATATGTCCTAATGACATTTCAGGTGTGTAATTCAGTATATAAATAAAGTGGAATGGAAACTATTTTTCTTTCAAATGCGGCACAATAATTTCCCTAAATAGCCAGTTTTCCCCTCCGATCTCTTTGTGGTTTTGTCTATCAGGCTAATTGCTTTTCCTGTGATTCTTTCATTGCTTTAGCAAAATTCCTTTGCCAAAAATAATCCCCGATCATCATGACACATCTTCCCACCACATTCTCTTTTTTTTTTAAAGTAGCATTTCAGCAAGGATCTCCAAGCCGTTTGGACATCACATCCATCCTCTGATGGGGAGGGATAGACTTGAACTCGGAAATGGTCCTCGATTCTGATTGTATTTGTGTATCGGATCCAGGGCAGAAAAAACCTGCCCCTTGGTCACACCAACAACTGTGAAATAAACAAGGATGCCAGAAATGGCCCCTAATCCTGCAGGTTGAACCACAGATGGAGCTGAGTTTAAGCTGTTATGCAGGTGCCCAGGGCTTCTCCATCAGACAGTCCTCATCCTCCCCGCTGCAAGCTGGAGAGGAGCCACAGCCGCTGCTGAGTGCAAGGCAGGGATGAAGCGCCGAGCCTAGCCGACTTCCGCAGCCTGGCCGGAGGAGGAGGGAGGAGAGAAATGTGACGGAGTGAGTTTTCACTATTCGGACTTTTATTAGCTGAGTTTAAGCTATTATACAGCCAAAAGACATGGAAGTAAGCCGGTTCTGAATGCCTCGGCCACTTTTCTGCCGCATTTTTTTTCTACCGGTATGCCGTACCGGCCTGTATTGGCTTACTTTCACCCCTTGTTCAAGGTCAATAGGGCATGGACAGTGGAGATCTAGTGGGATGACTTGGGTCAAGGACTATGCAAGGAGCGGTTGCCATGAGAGAGTAGTTGCAGAAGCAGTGTCAGAGGGATGGATTTAGGTTGTGATGAGAGACAATAGATGAAGGGATCAAGAGATGATGGGGACAGCTGCATTCCGGAGGCAATAGGAAAAGAGGGGCAAGGTAGGGGGCAGTGTTGGGATGGGAATGAAATCTGAGGGAAGGCCCCTAGGGAAGGAGGTGGGGATGGATTCTGTGTGGATTAAGACAGGTACAGTGTTTGGAGAGATGTTTCTAGAGGCAAGGAGAAGTCTTTGGAGGATGTTGAAGTGGGACAGGGATATGTGTGGGTGAGAAATCAATGACAGAAGGGAGAGATCAGTTTGTTTGGACATGAGAAATATGGAGAATAGAAGAATCAGGATATGGAGCTGATTGATGACAAAGTAAATGGGAAAGCTAAATTTAGTATGAGGGTAAGAGCGGAGGGCAGTATGATGGAGAAGTAATGCCCACATCGGTAGTGGGTTGGCAGGGAAATTAATTCGAAAAAGCCCAATAAGTGTAGTGAGTGAGTCCAAATAAAACAACTGGAGAAAGTTCAGGAAACACAACTTAACTCACTTAAAACCACCTTCATTAAGCAAGATCACTCCATCAGAGAAGGAGACCTCATCATGGAATAGGCCACCCAAATACCCTGAGAGAATCTGCTTCAGTACAGGGGAAAAAACAAACAAACCACGAACCACACTCCTCTATTTGACACCTATCATCCCACACTGGAACCCATATGGGGTATCATCAAAAAATACAAACCATACTCAGTGGGGACCCCACTCTGAAAGAAATCTTTCCTGAACCTTCACTTTTTACCTTCAAACAACCCCCCAGCCACACGATCATCAGATGCAAGCTCCCCACAGACCAAGATGCAGCAACTCAAAGAAGCACCAGACCCTGCCAGAATGACAGAGGCAAAACCTGCAGACATATCTCCACGGTTACTATGATCAATATCCCTCACAACACACCCTTCAAGATCCATATGTCCTACACATGCCTATCACAACATGTTGTGTTCCTCAGCCAGTGCACTAAATGCCACAATAACAACTATGTGGGTGAAATTAGACGATCAAGTCACACAGAAAAATGATAAAAGACAAAAACTTCCTATCACCTGTGGGTGAACACTTTTCACAAAACAATCACTCCATAACTGAACTCTTAGTCCATGTTCTCGAAGAAAACCTGCACGACACCTTCAAAAGACTAGCCTGGGAGCTAATATTCACAACTTTGCTAGAAACTAAAAATCACGGACTCAGTAAAGTCATTGGATTTATGGTTTATTGCAACAATTTCTAATCCACTAACCCTCCTTTATCCTATGACTGCTGTGCTGTGGTGTGCCCACTTCACCTCAGATGCTCTCTCCTTATGCTCAACAATCTGCTCCACCTTGGATTTGGCCGTGACACTCTGAATACCTTTCCCAGACCTGAAGAGCTCTGTGTAGACTTGAAAACTTTTATTTTACACCAGATGAAGTTAGTCCAATAAAAGATAATACCTCACGCCCCTCGTCTCTAACTGGAGAAATAATCAGACAAGACAGTAACAAGGTAGTGACAGAGCAATTAAATAAAGTGTATGAAGGAAAAGGCGGCTGGCCAGTGAAAATGAGAGATACAGGGTGGCAAGTGGTGGTGGGAAGATAATCTGCAGTTACTATGGGAACACAAGCAGAGAAGTACAAGTGTGGTGATGTTATCAGAGGGTGGGACTGAGGCTGTGAAAGCTTCAGGGAGTCTTGGTGAAGGTGATGGCGGGGTGGGGACATTATATGGGAAGTGGACAGAATGCCTCTTGTAGCATCCTCTTCCCTTCTGCAGTGCTTCTGGAAATTGCTGAGGGAATATATCCAAGCATACTCTCAGAGCCCGGTGATAGTGAGGAAAATATTTGTTAACATTTTTGAAATTTCTTAATAGAATTCCATAGCTTTGATTCAATTCAATTTAATTGTTTATTTATTTTATGAACGTTCCTGTGAGTGAAGCTTTGCTCATATGAATATTTGCATCTATTGTTCTGGCAGGGTCTGGTGCCACTTTGAGTTGGTGTGTCCTGGTCTGTGGGAAGCTTCCTTCTGATGATGAGCACGGAGAGGTTGGGGGGTTGTTTCAAGACCAGAAGTGGGGGTTCAGGAAATATTTCTTTCAGGAAATCTTGGGTTCTAGTTTTCTGCTGGAACTCCATAAGGGTTCCAGTGTGGGGTGGTAGGATTCAGCATGTGTTCCTTACAATATATGCTAACTATTTATGCTAAACAATCCGTTCCACCTTACATTTTGCTGTGACAGCGTGAGTTGCCTCCCCAGACCTGAAGAAGAGTTCTGTGTGTCTCGGAAGTTTGTCTCTCACCAACAGAAGTTGGTCCTATAAAAGATACTGCTTCACCCACCTTGTCTCTCTAATATCCTGAGACTGATACAGCTATAACTACACTGTATGCTTGAACAATGACATTATAGCAGTAAGAATTTACTATCAACCACCTGACCAGGATGGTGATGGTGATTGTGAAATGCTCCAAAAGATCAGAGAGGCTATAAAAATAGAAAACTAATTAATAATGGGGAATTTCAACTATCCAGACATTGACTGGGTACACATCACCTCAGGGCATGATGCAGAGATAAAGTCTCTAGACACCATTAGTGAGTGCTTCTTGGAGCAGCTAGTCACGGAACCCACAAAGGGAGAAGCAATTATTGATTCAGTCTTAAGTGGAACAGGATCTGATACAATAGGTGAATATAGCTGAACGGCTCAGTAATAGCGATCTTAATATAATTAAATTTAACATATTTGTGGGGGAAGAGGGATACTAAAGAAACCCACCACAGTAGCTTTTAAATTCAGAAAGGGGAACTCTACAAAAATGAGGAAGCTCCTTAAACAGAAGCTGCATGGTAACTTTTAAAAACACCATAAGAGAGGCTCAAATTAAATGTATATCCCAAATAAAAAAATAGTGATAGGACCAAAAAATGCCACCATGGCTAAACAACAGAATAAAAGAGGCAGTTAGAGACAAAAAGGCATCCTATAAAAATTGAATATCAAATCCTAATGAGGAAAATAGAAAGGAGAATAAATTCTGGCAAGTCAAGTATAATTAGGCAGTCCAAAAAAGAAAGTAAAGGGCAACTAGCCTTGGGCCTGGTCCACACTAACCCCCCACTTCGGACTAAGGTACGCAAATTCAGCTACGTTAATAACGTAGCTGAATTCGAAGTACCTTAGTCCGAACTTACCGCGGGTCCAGACGCTGCAGGCAGGCTCCCCCGTCGATGCCGCGTACTCCTCTCGCTGAGCTGGAGTACCGGTGTCGACGGCAAGCACTTCCGGGATCAATCCCAGAAGATCGATCGCTTACATCCGGACCAGGAAGTAAGTATAGACGTACCCAAAGACTTAAAAACTAACAGAAAAAAATTAAGTACATCAGAAGCAGGAAGCCTGCCAAACAAACAAAGTGGCCACTAGACAATCAAGGAACACTCAAGGAAGACAATTCCATTGTGGAGAAGCTAAATGAATTATTTCAATCAGTCTTCACTGCAGAGGATGTGAGGAAGATTCCCAAACTTGAGCCATTCTTTTTAGGTGACAAATCTGAGGAACAGTCCCAAATTGACGTGTCAATAGAGGAGGTTTTGGATCAAATTGCTAAATTAAACAGTTATAAGTCACCAGGACCAGTTAGTATTTGCCCAAAAATTCTGAAGGAACTCAAATATGAAATTGCAGATCTACTAACTGTGATATATAACCTATCACTCAGATCAGCTTCTTTACCAGATTACTGGAGGAAAGACAACATGATGACAATTTTTAAAAAGGTTCCAGAGGTGATCCTGGCAATTACAGGCTGATAAGTCTAATTTCACTTCCAGGCAAATTGGTTGGAACTACAGTAAAGAACAGAATTATCAGACACATAGATGAACATGATTTATTGTGGAAGAGCCAACATGGCTTTTGTAAAGGTAAATAATGCCTCACCAATCTATTAGACTTCTTTGTACGGGGTCAAGAAACATGTGGACTAGGGTGAGCCAGTGCATATAGTATACTTGGACTTTCAGAAAGCGTTTGACAAGATACCTCACCAAAGGCTCTTAAGAAAAGTAACAGTGATGGGATAAGAGGAAAGGTCCTCTCATGGATCAGTAACTGGAAAAAAGGGTAGGAATAAATAGTTTTCAGAATGGAGAGAAATAAATAGTGGGGTCCTCCCAGGAATCTGTACTGGGATCAGTGCTGTTCAACATATTCATAAATAATCTGGGGGAAAAAGGTAAAGGGTGAGGTGGCAAAGTTTGCAGATGATACACAGTTACTCAAGATAGTTAAGTCCAAAGCAGACTGTGAAGAGTTACAAAGAGATCTCACTAAACTGGGTGATTAGGCCCAAAATGTCAGATGAAATTCAATGTTGATAAATGCAAAGTAATGCACATTGGAAAGAGTAATCCTAACTATACTCCCAAAATTATTGGGTCTAAATTAGCTGCTATCACTCAAGAAAGAGATCTTGGAGTCATTGTGGATAGGTCTCTGTGACCGGAGTCCCAGGGAAGATAACTGAGGTCACTCTATTAGGGTGAACTGCAAGGAATGGGGCAGGCAATCCCCAAAGCTGGTGGATATTCCAATACTTAGATTTACCAAGCCAGCACAAAACAGCTTCTATTATACCTAACTGGTTACCCAGAAGCCAACAACACAGTTTCCTTAAAGCAAACTAACCTTAGGCCTTCACCCAGAAACCCAAGTCAAATATGATGAGGATTACTGAAAATCTTATTCATCATATAAAAAAGTTCTACCAATCCCAAAGAATCGGACACATTACCTCCGAGGTTAATGAATATTCCAGATATTACCCAAATACATGCTTACAGCCAATTCTTATTAACTAAACTAAAATTTATTAACAAAGAAGAGATAGAGAGCATTGGTTAAAAGATCAGTATACAAACAGACATGAGTACAATCTTGAGATTCAGATTCATAGCAGAAATGGAGAGCTTTGTAGATGTAAAGAGTTCTTTCAGAAATAGTTCCTATATTATAGTCCAATGTTTATGTTCAGGGCGTTCTATTCAAGACTGGGATCTCAGTCCTTATGGCTTAGGCTTGCCCTGCATTAAGCTTCAAGCAGATCTGAGATAAAAAGTATTGGGACACAAACATCTTTATACAGTTTCAGGCCTTCTTGGAGCTTCTTGGAGGACAGCTTGGAGTCCTTCGACGAACAATAGGCATTCATGGGGACTTTGAAGTGGACCTATTTCCTAAGCATCACAGGTAATTATCCACACAGATGAACATAAGGCAATTGCCTCTTATTCCACCATTCACAGATGATTTGCTATATATTTCAAAGAGAGATGAATACAGAGATATCCTGTGTTTACAGTTCATTTAAATGTTAAGATCTCCCAATTAACAGAATACAGCATAGACAGGGACTGTCTGATTACATTGTTGACCTCTACCAATATATATGTAAATACACAAAAACGCAAACATTATCTACCCATATGTTTTTAAGGGTTGAATTTGAGTCATTTATCCTGCAGGATGCTTAACACTTTCTGGTTATGCATCACATTCCCTAAAAACATCTGTTCAATGCGCACCAGCCATCAAAAAAGTGAACAGAATGTTTGGAACCATTAGGAAAGCGATAGATAATAAGACAGTAAATATGATAATGGCACTATATAAATCAGGGATCGGCAACCTTTGGCATGCGGCTCACCAGGGTAAGCCCCCTGGCGGGCCGGGCCAGTTTGTTTACCTGCCACGTCCACAGGTTTGGCTGATCGCGGCTCCCACTGGCCGCGGTTCGCCTCTCCAGGCCAATGGGGGTGCTGGGAAGCAGCAGCCAGCACATCCCTTGGCCTGCGCCGCTTCCTGCAGCCCCCATTGGCCTGGAGCGGCGAACCGCGGCTAGTGGGAGCCGCGATGGGCCGAACCTGCAGACGCGGCAGGTAAACAAACTGGCCCGGCCCGCCAGGGGGATTACCCTGGTGTGCCGCGTGCTGAAGGTTGCCGATCCCTGATATAAATACTTGAATACTGTGTGCAGTTTCGGTTGCCCCATCTCAAACAAGAAATATTAGAAATGGAAAACATACAGAGAAGGGCAACAAATATGATTAGTGGTATGGAATAACTTCCATATGAGGAGAGATTAAAAGACGGGGACTGTTCAGCTTGAAAAAGAGACTACTGAGGTGGGATCTGATAGAGGTCTATAAAATCACAAAGGCATGGAGAAAGTGAATAAGGAAGTGTTATTTGCCCCTTCACATAACACATGAACCAGGGGCCACTCAATGAAATTAATAGACAGCAGATTTAAAACAAACAAAAGGAACTACTTCTTCACACAATGCACAGTCAACCTTTGGGAACTCATTGCTAGGGGATGTTGTGAAGGCCAAAAATATAACTGGGTTAAAAAAAGAATTAAACAAGTTCATGGAGGATAGGTTCATCAATGGCTATTAGCCAAGATGGTCAGGGATGTAACCCTGTGCTCTGGGTGTCTTTAAGCCTCTGACTGCCAGATGCTAGGAGTGGATGCTAGGGTGGATCATTTAATATATTGCCCTGTTCTGTTCATTCCTTCTGAAGCATCTGGCATTGGCCACTGTTGGAAGACAGGATACTGGGCTAGATGGAGGCCATTCTTATGTTTAAAATCACAGTGCCTATCTGTGGCTGAGCTGGGAATAAACCCAGATGTCCAGACTCCCGGTCCAGTTCCCTATATATTAGACTTCATTGCCTCTCTGAATCAGGCTCAAATGAGTCACATTCAAACAGTATAATGGTATGGTAAATTTAACTTAATGAATGATGTTCTCCTGAAAAAGTTAATAGTTTTTGTTTTACTGTTTGTTACTTTTTGCTGATTTAAAGAACTGCTAAGTGAACAAGTCAACTATTTAAACAGTTGAAAGGTTTTTTTTCCCCCCCTTTTTATTCCCAAAATCCAGAATGTCACAGCCAGCGATCATTCCTAAGTGGAGAGTAATGTTTGAGACATTACTTCTGCTATGGTTTGTGCTACAGCTAATCCTATCATTTACAAAAAGAGCAGGTTGGCAGTGCTCTTAATAAGTACTGACCTTAGACATCACTTCTAAAAAAATCAAAAAGTTTTTCCTTTCTTTTTTCCTCACAAAGGTATACTAGGGAGTAGTCTGGAAGAAGTATAGATCATGTGAATATGATTTTTGAAGTAATGGAACATTCTGTCACCTTTATCCATCTGATTACATTTTAAGGCAATGCACGCTCAGAGATGGGCTTATAGACCAACACTAAAGGGGTAGAGGGGCAATTCCTGGAGCCATAGTGACAATGTACCAGAGGAGAATAGCTTACTTGAGATCAGTGTGAGCTAGAGGATCAAAGCATAGGAGAAAAAATAACTATCAGGTCTACTGAGCTTTTGAGTGAACCCGAAGGAGAGGTGGTTGTGCCTTAATACAGAAAATTAGCGTCAAAATCCAAGAAATGAAGATCACAGCAATATCACCAATAAAAGAAAATTCATATGAACTAAGGGCTTGTTCCAGACTGATGTTCAGCACCCAGAACTCCAATTGAGTTTGAGAATGCTCAGCAGCTGCTAGGGTCTAGACTAGAGCTGGGCAATTTTTTTCAGCAAATAGTAAATTCACTGGAAAATGTAGTTTTGGGGTTACAAACTATTTGAAAATTCAGGTCAAATTTAGCAAATAGCTTTGACTGAAGAATGAGGACAAAATTTCAAAAAAGTAAAAGCTGTTCATTTCAATATCTTCAAAATGAAATATTTTGACATTTCATTTAGAAACTGTTTCATTTATAATTTTTTTTGTTCAACACAAACAAGTTTCTGCAGGCTTTTCACTTCGGTGAGAAAAAAAATGGAAAGATTCTGTTTCAATTCACAACTAATCAATTTCCTCCCCAGATTTTCAAGTCAGCCAGAAAACTGAAATATCCATTATCTGCTCAGCTGTAAGTCAGACACTTTAAAAATCCTCGCGAGACATTACTTCGCCTATGAGATTCCTCCCTCAGTGTAATTTTTAGTTGTCATTAAAATCTGGAAAAAGCTCTTCACTCTCCTTTCTATGTTAAATTTTTACCACATAGCATGTCTACCAGACATAGGCTTTATATTTAAGTCTTTATAATCATCTCCAGAGGAATGAATTTGAAAAGCTAATCTATCCTTAGTAGCCCAATGCAGGAAGAAGAGTTGATATGAAAAGAGAAGATACCAGATCTTTCATTTCCATTTTGTCATTAGCGTTCATTAAGCAAATAACAAAATCTACATATACATTATCTTACACAAAACTGATGGCTCACTCTATTGTGCTCATTGCTGCTGCACATCCTTTTTTGTCCTTTGTCTTAGGAGTTTTTCTCAACTTCACTAGTTATACAAGTCAGTCCTCATTCCAATCAGACTTGCTTAGATACTAGAGTAAGGGGCACACTTGACCCCTTAAACAGACAAAGTCTGACAGCTGCCCTTCTTGGTTGATACATGGGAGATTAAACTGGGGATGTCCAGGGCTAAAAGCATTAGCTACTACAGCTTGAGCTAAAGAGTCAACTCATTTAGCTGTAACAACTCATATCCTTTGTGAATTAGCACAGATGGGGACATATATTTCAAACTTACTAATAGGTTACACAGATCTTCCTGATTCTACCCTCAGAACCAAACACCATGAAGGGCTAATAGTTTCAACCATTTTATTCAATAACCATATTTAAAGGAATATACGATATAGAAAAGTAGAGTCAGATCCACAGCAGGTGTATCTGGACCTATGACTTCACATATTAACAATTCTCAAATACTCCCGCCTTCCCCCCTCCCCCCGTCCCCCCGTAATAAACAGAACTTACTCACTCTTTGGCTATATGGCCTTGGATGGGTAAATATGACACTCCTGATCCCTTAGAGCTATTTTTCCTTGAACAGGGCATGGAGCAATGGCACCAACCTGCTGAAATCAAGGCATTCTTTGCATAACAATTTCACATAGGAAGGTTTTCTACTTGGCTAATGTGCTTGTTAAATATAAATTGACTCATAAGGGCTCTTTAAATCTACAGAAAGTGAAAAGGGAACTGAGCATAAAAAGGGAAGTGATTCCTGCCTAAGATCAGTTATGGCCAGCTGTTCCAATGGGGAAATATTGAGCTGCAGCCACCATTATCCCACCTCAAAAGTAACTAATCTAAGTCATTATTGGGAACAAGTCTATTGGGATATTACATTAAATAAGCTGTTTTCACTTGTATTATTTTTTCTTTTATTACATCCCTTTTTACACAAATATATTAAGAAATTGTGTATTACAGAATTGCCCTAACTCCTTCATAACAATAATCATACCAACCCGAATCTACAGGAATCTATTATAGGGAATTAATTAAAATATGTTCTTAATAGGTCATCAGTGCTCTAGCCCACACTCAGAGAATGCTGCATGGGCACAGTGTTAACCAACTACTGACAAAACACTGCTAATACCGTAAGCATACTGAAGCCATTTACAAAACAGGCTGGCTTAACCATCACATGTGAATAGCTTTCATGTTCCTATCCATGTTTATATGAATGGGGAAAAGTAGCCATTAGAGACTTACCCAGTATGTACTAATTTAGCTATATACCTGCAAATTAGCAGCTGAGCAATCAGTGGTAAGCCTTCTTTATATGCATTCAATAACACAGTGCCCTGCTATGCATTTATTGGAGCTCTATCAAACATACCCTAATAAAAAGCATACAGGGAGAATAAGCTTATGGCAGAGGCAAAGTGAGGATGAAGATTGTTGTGGCCTCTGTATTTGTTAAAAAATGACTTTGTGCATCTGTAACTAAGACAACATAAAGGCAAATCAAATATCTGACTCTATTCTGTGTCTCAGTTCCACATATGTCAAATGGGGATAACACTTCTCTACCTCACCAGCTGTTACAATAAAATCCATTAATGTTGGTGTGATGCTCTGACAATACAGTCATGAGGTGTAGTAAATGCAATCATAGAAATAATGAGGAGTCCAGTGGCACCTTAAAGACCAACAGATTTATTTGGCCATAAGCTTTCATGGGTAAAGAACCCACAATCAGGGTGGATTGAATTGGCCCTGTCAACACTGGTTCTCCACTTATAAGGTAACTCCCTTCTCTTCATCTGTCAGTATAATAATACCTGAATCTGTAATTTTCACTCCATGCATCTGAAGAAGTGGGTTCTTTACCCACAAAAGCTTATGCCCAAATAAATCTGTTAGTTTTTAAGGTGCCACTGGACTTCTTGTTGTTTTTGTGGATACAGACTAACACGGCTACCCCTGATACTTGAAATCATAGAAATGTAGGATTGGAAAGGACCTCAATAAGACATCGCGTCCAGTCCACTGCACTGAGGGCTTGTCTACATTTACAGTGCTGCAGCTGCATCACTGTAGCGCTAAATGAAGATGCTACCTACATCGTTGGGAGAGACTCTCCCAAAGGTGTAGGTACTACACCACCCCGAGAGGTGGTAGCTATGTTGACAGGAGAAGCCCTCCCATCAACTTAGTGCTGTCTACACCTGGAGTTTGGTCAGTGTAACTGCTTTGCTCAGGGTTGTGCATTTTCCACATACCTGGGTGACATAGTTATACCAACATAATTTGGTAGTGTAGACCAAGCCTGTGGTAGGACAACGTATTATTTAGACCATCTCTGACAGATATTTGTCTAACCTGTTTTTAAAAATCTCTAATGATTGAGATTCCACAACCTCCTTAAGTAATTTGCTCCAGAGTTTAATTACCCTGACAAGAAGTTTTTCCTAATGTCTAACCTAAATCACCCTTGCTGCAATTTTAGCCCATTGCTTCTTGTCCTGCCCTCAGTGGTTAAGGAGAACAATTTATAACCTCCTCTTTATAATAACCTTTTATGTACTTGAACAATGATATGTTTCCCCTCTGTCTTCTTTTCTCCAGAGTAAACAAACACCATTTTTTCAAATTTACCTCATAGGTCATGTTTTCTAGATCTTTAATAATTTTTGTTGCTTTCCTCTTTTCCCTAAATGTAGTGCCCAAAACCGGACATAGTACTCCAGCGGAGGCCTTATCAGTGCCGAGTAGAGTGGAAGAATGACTTCTCATGTCTTGCTTACAACATTCATATTAATGTATACCAGAATGGTGGTAGCTTTTTTTGCAACAGTGTTACATTGATGACTCATATTTATTTTATGATCCATGATACCACCCAGACCCTTTTCTGCAGTACTCCTTTCTAGGCCATAATTTCCCATTTTGAATTTGTGCAATTGATAATTCCTTCCTAAGTGTAGCACTTTGCATTTGCCCTTATTAAATGTCATCCTATATATTTCATATCATTTCTCCAGTTTGTCAAGATCACTTTGAATTCTAATTCTGTCCTCCAAAGCACTTGCAAGCCTTCCCAGCTTGATATTGTCCACAAACTTTATAAGTTTGCCATTATCCACATCATTTATAGACAGACTTTCCTTTCTTAGTTTGTATTATGACACTCATAGTGAATGCTCTATACAAAATATAATTTAAGACCCCAGTCTATAACCTAATGTTTGGTAGGTTTAACATCAGAAAACATAGTATTCTCAGACATACAAGTATTACATTTAAAAAAAAAAAAAAAAAAGAATGCTCATTATGCTGTTGTATATCTGTGGCTCATACTTGTTACAGAGAATGAGGCCCACTGAATTTCATCCAGTGAGCACAGAGAACTAGGGTAAAGAAATAATTGCATGGCATTTGCCCAGAAATATGGAAGATCAGTTCTTGTAGTAAGTTTATACATATGTATGTGACTTACCTAGTAGTGTTCTAGATATTAGAACGCTATTATGAGATGATAAAAACTTAAATGCTAACTATTAGAATATTAGATTATACACAGCTATTGAGGACTATTTGGTTAGCAGTTTTTAAACTCCCCAGCTAATTTAGGGACTTGTATATCTTTCTGTAAATCCCTGTTTTAATATATACATGAATTCACTTCTGTTACTGCCACAAAGGCTTTGTCTGGGCATATTATTAAATCATGTTCTGGCAATTACCTGGAGCTGAGTTAATTCAACTTTGAAGAGCTTGAGAGCTACTGCTTTACTGACTAGAGTTACAAAAAAGCCACAATATAATTATGGGATTATTATCCTGGGATTCCTCACATTGCATTGAGATAACTGGTGTGATTTCACCTTAGAGTATAATCACAAACTGATGCAACACCAAACATATTGCAACACTATATCAGCGTGAAATACTGCAATTAATTTATCAGTCAATGAATCTGTCCAATACAGAATACATTCTCCTTCATGACTCGCTCTCTGGCTGCAAATGGGAAAGATGGAGCGTTTATTTTTCTCTGCCCTCTACTCCGCTTCTCTACTAATGTGAAGGTAGAGCAGAGATAGCAGCATATCTGGTCTATTTTCTCATCGTTGCCCTTACTGTGTTGATCATCATGCAGCACAGGGAGCATTCTTATGTTTAGCGCTCTGCTTATTGCCCTGGCAGAGTGAGGGGAACTATGATCAGACCATTGGTCTGCTCCTGTAGAAAGTGGGTGTGAAATACTACCAAAAAGAACAACAATGGTGCTGTTCTACACCCACTTTGCATTCACTTTACATAAGATGCTGAGATGAAGCAGGCCCATAGACTTCACAAGAGACAGTTACAGGACCAACAAAAGGCTGAATGGGTGACTGTAGAGATACATGCTGAGTATGCAGAGCTCTAGAAGCTAAAATATGGTTGCCGTCATTGGGAACTATCAAATATTGCTTTATTTTATTAAAAAGTAAAAGTATAATTCATTTTCTATAACTCATTCACAAACATCTCAGTTCTACAAAGTAAGAAAAGTCTGATACTTTATTTCTTCTTCAGGTCAGTAACCATTTTATGAGTCATGCCAATGTGCTCTATGGCACTATTCTAACAAAAATGATGACAACTTTAACAACCCCTGGAGAACAGACTCCCTGATGATTCACCGGGTATTCTAACACTTAGTTCTAAAGACTACAGTAATAGAGAGAAGAGTTTTCAAGCATTTTTATTAGTACAGAATATCTGTATCTGGATTTGAAAGACCATAAAAAAGGTTAGAAACAAAAAGACATCCTTAAAAACCAGGGTGACCTGATAGCAAGTGTGAAAAATCAGGACGGGGTGGAGGGCAATAGGTACCTTTATAAGACAAAGCCCCAAATATTGGGACTGTCTCTACAAAATTGGGGCATCTGGTCACCCTACTAAACACTGGAAGTCACAGTGTACTCAGGAAAATAGAAAGGAACATAAACTCTGACAAGTCAAGTGAAAAAGTATAATTATTATCAGGTCAAAAAAGAGTTTGAAGAGCAACTATCAAAAGACACAAAAACTAAAAGCAACTTTTTTTTATGTACACCAGAAGTAGGAAGCCTGCCATACAATCAGAGGGGTCATTCGACCATTGAGGCGCTAAAGGAGCACACAAAGAAGAAAAGGCTGTTGAGGAGAAGCTAAATGAATTCTTTGCATTAGATGTGCAGAGGATGTGTGGGAGATTTACATACCTGAGCCACTCTTTTTAGAAAAATCTGAGGAACTGTTTCAGATTAAGGTGTCAGTAGAGAAGGTTTTTTTAACAGTAATAAATCATCAGGACCAGTTGGTATTCACCTAAGAGTTCTGAAGGAACTCAGATATGAAATTGCAAAACTACTAACTGTGGTATGTAAACTATTGCTTAAATCTCTCTGTGTACCAGATGACTGGAGGATAGTTAGTGTGACACCAATTTTTTAAAAAGGCTCCAGAGGTGATCTTGGCAATTACAGGTCAATAAGCCTAACTTCAGTACCTGGAAAACTGGTTGGATCTATAGTAAAGAACAGAATTATCAGACACATAGGTGAACATGATATGTTGGGGAAGAGTCAACATGACATTTCTAAACATAAATCATGCCTCACCAATCTACTAGAATTCTTTGAGGGGATCAACAAACATGTGGACAATGGTGATCAAGTGTATATAATGTTCTTGGACTTTCAAAAAGCCTTTGACAAGGTCTCTAACCAAAGGCTCTAAAGAAAAGAAAGCAGTCATGGGATAATAGGAAAAGTTCTCTCATGGATCAATAACTAGTTTATAGAAAAGAAACAAAGGGTAGGAGTAAATGATCAGTTTTCAGAATGGAGAGAGATAAACAGTGGTGTTCCCCAAGGAGCTATACTGGGACCTGTGCTGTTCAGCATTTTAATAAGTGATCTAGAAAAAGGGTGTCAAGTATCAGGGGTAGCTGTGTTAGTCTGTATCCACAAAAACAACAAGGAGTCCGGTGGCACCTTAAAGACGGATTTATTTGGGCATAAGCTTTCATGGGTAAAACACCTCACTTCTTCAGATGCCCTCGAAAGCTTATGGCCAAATAAATCTGTTAGTCTTCTAGAAAAAGGGAAAAGTAGTGAGGTGGTGAAGTTTGCAGATAATATAAAATTATTCAAGATAATTAAGTCCAAAGCTGACTGTGAAGAATTACAAAGGGATCTCACTAAACTGGGTGACTGGGCAAGAAAATGGCAAATGAAATTCAATGATGATAAATGAAAAGTAATGCACATTGGAAAACAGAATCCCAACTATACATGTAAATGGATGAGGTCTAAATTAGTTTTACCCCCCTTGAGAGACTAAGGGTACGTCTATACTACCTGCCGGATCGGCGGGTAGTGTTCGATGTATCAGGGATCGATTTATCGCGTCTTGTCTAGACACGATAAATTGATCCCCAAATCGACGCTTGTACTCCACCTCGGCAGGAGGAGTAAGCGGAGTCGACGGGGGAGCCTTCGACTTCAGCTACGCGAATAGTGTAGCTGAAGTTGCGTATCTTAGTTCGAACCCCCCCCCCCCCCCCGCTAGTGTAGCCCAGGCCTTAGAGTCATTGTGAATAGTGCTCTGAAAACATCCACTCAATGTGCAGTGGCCATCAAAGAGGCTAACAGAATATTCAGAATCATTGGGAAAGGAATAGATAATAAAACAGAAAATATCACAACGCCACTATATAAATCCATGGTATGCCCACACCTGGAAATCTGCATGCAGTTCTGGTTGCCCTATCTCAAAAAAGATATATTAGAATTGGAAAAAGTACAGAGAAGGGAAACAAAAATGATTAAGGATATGGTACATACCAGGATAAATTAAGGAGACTGGGACTCTTCAGCTTTGAAAAGAGATGACTAAGAGGGGTATGATGCAGATCTATACAAATCATTAATGGCATGGAGAAAGTGAATAAGGAAGTGTTATTTATCCCTTCACATAATACAAGAGGTTGGAGGTCACCCGAAGAAATTAATAGACAGCAGGGTTAAAACAAACAAAAGTAATATTCTTTCACACAATGCACAGTCGACCAGTGAAACTCATTGCCAGGGGATGTTGTGGAGACTGAAAATATAACCGTGTTAAAAACAAGAATAAAAAAGTTCATGGAAGATAAGTCCATCAACAGTTATTAGCCAAGATGCTCAGGGATGAAACCCTATACTCTAGGTGTCCCTACACCTCTGACTGCCAGAAGCTGGTACTGGACGACAGGGGATGGATTATTCAATAAATAGCTGTGTTCTGTTCACTACCTCTGAAGCATTTGGCACTGGCCACTGTTGGAAGATAGGATACAGGGCTAGATGGATCATTGATCTGATCCAGTATGGCTGTTCTTATGTTCTTAAGGAAATACCATAACACCCATATGAGACATGAGGGGGTGGTAGGTAGTGAGAGAAATTTAGGACATAGATTGGCAGTTTTTCCATAAGTGAGTTTTTTTCTCTCTCTCTCAAATACACATAGTTAGGTGCTAGCCCCTTTTGCTGGGGTAACTCAAGTAAGAGGCACTACACCACAAAAACAGGAAGTACAGAATCTTGGCCATAGTAATTAATTTCATGCAAAGATTGTTGCAAGAGCTGAAATGAATACCACTTACAAGAACCACAGTTGCTTGAATATCTTACATGGGCTGGTTTAGCTGCTGAAATTTTTTTGGAGTTTTTTTCATTACTTACAGTACTCTTCCCTAATGACGATACAACACATATCCAGCTGCACACATATGATTTCAGGTTCAGAATGGCAGAAGAAATGCTGAAATACCTGAATATAATGCAGAGAGCTGACAGAACATAAACAGCTTCAAAAAAGGCATACGGGAAAGGTCATAAATCATGCCTTTCATAAATCAAACTCATGTGTTCTTGACCTCTGGGCTTCAGTGTTGCAATGCACTGTACATATAAATGAAAATGACACCCTAAGGCTCCAATTGGTTCAGATTTCAGCAGTTCACCTACTTAGCAACACAAGTTGATGAAAGTACACCAGCAGGATGATATGGACCAAGCTAAAACAAGTCTAATGTTTTGGCCCTAATTGTCAAAGCCCTCCGTGGAAGCAAATCAGGCTACCTGTAAAACCATTCACCCCCTAGTCATGACTTCCATGACTTGGAATATTGGTCAACTGTATGAGTGAGAATAGGGTGCACTGGCAACAGAACTTTCTGGTCTGTCACATAGCTATAGAAATGACACCCTGGACTATAGCTTACCTTTCAAACAATCAAAAAGCAACAGCAACAGATTTCCCACCAACATGGGGGGGACACAGCAGAGAATGAGAAACTGTGTCTTACTTTTAGATTTTATAAGATATTCAGATACTAAGGTGCTGAGCAAGTTATAGAACAGATTTGTATTTCTGCTTGTACATATATTCTCTGCTAATATAAAATCAGAACATCTAATTATTTACAATTGTTTGTTTTTCACTTGGTTTTCCTGTGAGAAATAAGGCTTTCAGTTAAAGACTGTCCCCAGTGAAAATCCTTAAAACAGACACTATTTGCCTTCATTTTTGAAGATTTGAAATGTCAGTGTATTTTATGTAGCAGAGTTCATAAAATCTTTTATAATTTGCTTTTCTTCTAATATCATATAAGCCTTCTATTTCAGTAGATTCCTTCTACCTTGAGACACATGATTTCTGAATTTATGAATGTGTTTTGCAGCATTTTCTACAGTTTACTGTAATACATCTGTCAAGGCTGTATCCCCACTTTGAACTTTAGGGTACAAATGTAGGGGCCTGCATGAGGACTTCTAACCTTAACTACCAGCTTAGTTCTGGTCCGCTGCCACCATTCCCTACCCTGGGAAGCTTTTAGAAACTTTTCACCAATTCCCTGGTGAATACAGATCCAAACTCCTTGGATCTTAAACAAGGCGAAATTGACCCTTCCCCCCTCCTTCCTTTCACCAACTCCTGGTGAATACAGATCCAAACCCCCTTGGATCTTAAAACAAGGAGAAATTAATCAGGTTCTTAAAAAGAAGGCTTTTAATTAAAGAAAAAGGTAAAAATCATCTCTGTAAAATCAGTATGGAAAATAGCTTTACAGGGTAATCAAACGTAAAGAGCTCAAAGGACCACCCTCTGTCTTAGGTTCAAAGTACAGCAAACAAAGATAAACACTCTAGTAAAAGGTACATTTACAAGTTGAGAAAATAAAGTAAAACTAAGACGCCTTGCCTGGCTTTTTACTTACAAGTTTGAAATAAGAGAGACTTATTTAGAAAGATGGGGAGAACCTGGATTGATGTCTGGTCCCTCTCAGTCCCAAGAGCGAACAACCCCTTAAAACAAAGAGCACACACAAAAGCCTTTCCCCCCCCCCCAAGATTTGAAAGTATCTTGTCCCCTTATTGGTCCTTTGGGTCAGGTGTCAGCCAGGTTACCCGAGCTTCTTAACCCTTTACAGGTAAAAGGATTTTGGAGTCTCTGGCCAGGAGGGATTTTAGTACTGTACACAGGAGAGCTGTTACCCTTCCCTTTATAGTTATGACAACATCTTAGTTCTTGTAACATGAATATTAAACCATTGAAATATCAAGCAAAGAAAACACATGCACAAAGACAAGAAGAATGTTAGAGAAATCATATGCTCGAAACATTGATTTTTGTGACTTACAATTTTTAAATAGTGGTCCCTGGTGAGTGCCTGAGTACATTAGTTTCAAATTGGTCATTTCCCCCAGGAAAATGGGGGGAAAGAACAGCAGGGCACCAGTGCTGGTATTTGATTGTGCATTGTGATTCTGAAGGGACAGTTCTGATTAGAAGGATTCTGAAGGAACAGGCATAGTGTAAGCCTGCACGGTAAAAAAGGATAGTAGAACACCCCCCCCCCCGATATTTTAAAATAATTGATTCATAAAGCTGCAGGAGGATTCTTTAGAAAATATTTTAATGACAACAACAAGTCTGTTCCCTATTCAAGTGATTTAGGTGTCCCGCTGTGGCAGTTCTGGCAGGGCTGGGCCAGACCGGGCCAGGGGAAGGGATCCTCTCTGCAGCAGATCCGGAGGGGCTGGGCAGGGCCGGGGGACCTGCACGGCCCTAAATAGCCTGCTGCACAGCTGAACAGCTTACAGGAAACCTAACATACAGCTTGTGATTTTTTTTTTAAAAATCTGTTTGTTTACAATTATTCAGCAATTTTTGTATTGGAATTTCATTGACCCTGATTTGTTATTTGAAATTCAAAATCTAGAATTCAAATTTTTACACAGGTCTTGTGATATTTCTTCTGTTTATTCAATTAAAATATTCTTTAATGATGGAAATTAAAGTACTGTATCTACAGACAGGGCAAAAAGAGAATTAGACAGGAAAACATCTCTATTCAGGAAAGCACTTGAGCACACGGTTGAAGTTAAGCATATGCTTAAGAGCGTTCCTAAATACGAATGGATTTAAATATATGGTTAAGTGCTTTCCTGTATCAGGGACATATTATCCTTGAGAGTAATTAGAGGGTTCTCAACAGATTGTTTTTACTGTAGCTACGTATCAAGATGCAAAGCTTATTGTTTTGCCTCATTTGGTGTGTTAGCAGAAGATCTATGAAAGGCATGGGAGGGTAGGGTATTTCAAAACCTTGTTTAGAAGTGGAAGAGGAATATTCTATATTACTGAAGGAATTTTATATAAACCGCAAATTCCTAGTAGTGATTTAGTAATTATCAGTAAAAAAAAATCACTTTCCTCATGATATAGTATACAGAATAAGCTGTTTATTGGTGATTCACAATTTACTAATTTTTGCCTTAAAGCAGTTTCCAGACAACAGGAAATGTGTATGCTGTAAATCAAGACAAAACAACTTCAAGTAGAATTACCAGTATGGTAGATCATTCAATTAAAGAAATAAAGGTCCTCACAAAACATAGCTTGGGAAGATCAAAACAATTTATGAGTGCATGAGAGGCACCACAGGACTCATGAATTCTTGTCCCACCTCTGCCAGTGACTCACTTTGTTGCCTTTGGCAACTCACAAAACATGTGTCTGCTTCAATGATTGCAAAATAATAATAATAATAATCCCTTCCTGGAAAGATGAAGTCTGGTGAGAATGAGTTAGCTCTATAACAGTGCTCTATAAATGCTAAGGGTATGTCTACACTTACCTCCGGGTCCGACGGCAGGCAATCGATGTTCTGGGATCAATTTATCGCGTCTTGTCTAGACGCGATAAATCGATCCCGGATCGATCCCGGAAGTGCTCGCCGTCGACGCCGGTAGTCCAGCTCAGCGAGAGGAGTACGCGGCATCGACGGGGGAGCCTGCCTGCAGCGTCTGGACCCGCGGTAAGTTCGGACTAAGGTACTTCGAATTCAGCTACGTTATTAACGTAGCTGAATTTGCGTACCTTAGTCCGAAGTGGGGGGGGGGGGTAGTGTGGACCAGGCCTAAGTATACCCTATCAAGACTTTTAAAGTCAACTGAATAAACTATTGCAGAACAATTATTACAAATACACAGTGTTACTCCTGGGGGAATTTTGTGCCATTGCACATGCACAGAATTCATGTCTCCTGCAGATATCTTTGCTTCCCTGCTGAAAAATGACTTTCTGACAGGGAAGCAAAGGGAAGCTGCAAGAGCAGTCACACACCACTACATAGCTGCTCAGGTACATCATTTCAGGCATCTGGAGCAGCCAGTAGCAAGTTGATATTTTACGGGGTGGAGTTGCTAGCCCCACGCCCAACCCTCCTACTTTATCCTGACTTGGGACAGGCAGATGGCCCCAAAGGACCTCTCTGGTCCAAAATTGGACCTGACAACACAGGATATGAACAAGTCATGGGGACCCACGCTCTGGGAGAGATGAGTGAGAATGGAGAGAGATTTGTGGATCTGTGTGCACTTAACAACCTGGTCATAGGAGGTAGCATCTTTCCTCACAAGCGGATCCACAAGAGTACCTGGGTATCACCAGCAGGCACGATAGAAAACCAGATCGATCATGTCTGTATTAGCAAGAAGTTCAGAAGATCTTTGCAAGACGTTAGAGTTAGAAGAGGAGCAGACGTAGCGTCCGACCATCACTTAGTGGTGGCCAGATTGAAGCTGAAGCTGAAGAAGAACTGGATAGATGCGTTAGATAGAAGAGTGAAGTACAACATCAGCCTTTTGAAGGATCATAAGATCAAGGAAGATTTTGGACTGACGCTGAAGAATAAGTTTTCAGTACTACAGGATCGGTCTGAGGAAGAGGAAGACAGTGTATCCAACAGATGGCAGAAAGTGAGAGAGACACTTAGGTCAGCATGTCAGGAAGTGCTTGGAATTAAGAAATACCAGCAGAAAGAGTGGATCACAGCAGAGACCTTGACTAAGATAGAAGATAGAAAGAAGAAGAAGGCAGTAGTTAATAACAGCAGGACTAGAGCAGCAAAGGCTAAAGCGCAAAAAGAGTATGCTGAAGCCCTTAGAGTAGTGAAGAGGAATATTAGGAAGGATAAGAGAGATTATGTGGATGGACTGGCAGCAGAAGCGGAGCAGGCAGCATAGAATGGTAATATGAAACAGCTGTATGACATCACCAAGCGACTGTCTGGAAAGTTCAGCAAGCCAGAGTGTCCCGTCAAAGACAAGCAGGGAAAGTCTATAACAGAAATAGAACAACAGATGAATAGATGGGCGGAGCACTTTGAGGAACTCCTGAATAGAACAGCACCATTAAATACACCAGACATTGACCCAGCCAACGAAGACCTTCCAAACAATTGTAACAGACCAACCAGAGATGAGATCAGAAAAGCCATCACTATGATGAAGAATAGGAAGGCGGCTGGACCTGACGATATTCCAGCAGAGGCCCTGAAAGTAGATCTGGATGTTTCAGTGGAAATGCTGTACCCCCTCTTTGAGAAGATATGGGAAGAAGAAGTGATTCCGGCGGACTGGAAAGAGGGATATCTTATTAAAATCCCCAAGAAAGGAGACCTCAGCAATTGTGCCAACTACAGAGGAATCACACTTCTGTCGGTGCCAGGGAAGGTCTTCAACCGAGTCCTCTTAGAGAGAATGAAGGATGCCGTCGATCCACAGCTACGAGATGAGCAAGCAGGTTTCCGGCAAAATAGATCATGCACGGACCAGATAGCAACGCTCCGCATCATAGTCGAGCAGTCTATGGAGTGGAACTCCTCGTTGTACATCAATTTTGTTGACTATGAGAAAGCATTCGATAGCGTGGATGGAGAGACTCTCTGGAAGCTCCTTCGGCACTATGGCATCCCAGCAAAGGTGGTCAACCTGATTAAGAACTTATATGACGGCACACACTGTAGAGTGATCCATGGAGGGCAGCTTACAAACAGCTTCCAGGTGCGAACCAGAGTCAGACAAGGATGCTTGTTGTCACCATTTTTCTTTCTCCTTGTCATTGATTGGATTATGAAGACATCCACTTATGAGCGTAGGAATGGAATCCAGTGGACGTTGTGGACCCAGCTTGATGACCTCGACTTTGCCGATGACCTTGCACTCCTTTCGCATAGCAAACAGCAGATGCAAGAGAAGACCAACGTAGTGGCAGCCACGTCATCACAGGTTGGCCTCAACATCCACAAGGACAAGACCAAGATCCTCAAGATTAACTCCATCAGTAATGACCCAGTCACACTGAATGGAAGCCCTCTGGAAGAAGTGCAGTCCTTCACCTACCTAGGCAGCATCATCGACCAACAGGGTGGCACGGACGCAGACATCAAAGCAAGGATCGGTAAGGCAAGAGCAGCTTTCTTACAGCTCAAGAACATCTGGAGCTCTAGAAAGCTGTCTTTGGCAACAAAGATTAGACTGTTCAACTCCAACGTGAAATCAGTCTTATTGTATGGAGCTGAAACCTGGAGGATAACTAAAACAACCACCAGGAAGATCCAGACCTTCATAAATAGTTGCCTTAGAAGGAATCTCCAGATCCACTGGCCAGACACCATCAGCAACATCTACCTCTTGGAGAGGACCCGTCAACTTCCAGCAGAGGAAGAAATTAGAAGGAGAAGGTGGGGTTGGATAGGACACACACTACGCAAGCAGCCAACCAACATCACTAGACAGGCATTGCGGTGGAACCCCCAAGGCAAGCGGAAAAGAGGCCGTCCAAGAAACACCTGGCAACGCGACCTTCAGGCTGATAGCATAAAAATGGGCTATACCTGGAACCAGCTAGAGCAAATGGCCCAGGATAAAGGACTCTGGAGATCTGTGGTTGGCGGCCCATACCCCGATTGGGGTGACAGGCATGAGTGAGTGGAGCAGCCAGTGGAGAGGTAAATCACCGCAGGGCTCGGGACGCCCTAGCCACTGGCTCCTACCCTGAGCCAGGATCAACTGCTAGTCCAGGCTGGGCTGGAGGCAGGAGAGGACGGGACTTCCTCTTCCCCTGCAAGGAGTTGCTGGGGCTGTGTCAGACCCACCCCCCAAAATCTCCCCCAGCTGCAGGAAACTTAGCATCCTCCTCTGCTTCTTGCCACCATTGCTCCTCAGCTGTGGGGGGAGGGGTCACTGTACGGGGAGCTGCTCCCTCATCCTCCCAACTCCCGTGCATCCAGACCTCCCATACCCAGACACCCTGCCTCCCAAACCTCACTACGTACATCCAGAACCCCCCTAGCCCTCCATATCTGAACTCTACCCCCTTGAACCGCAACCCCTGCATCTAGAGTCCCCCTGCACCCAGACCCCCTATCTCTGGATCCCCACCCCTGCACCCAGACCACCCCCCACTGAGCTCCCTGAACTCAAACCCCCACCCTGACGAGCCCCATCCCCTGCACAACCCTGAGCCCCCACATCCAGACCCCCATGCCACTGACCCCCAATTAGCTACACCCAGACCCCCACCCCACCCAGCCCCACTCCCCCAGCATCCAGACTCCCCTGCTGAGACCCCCACACCCAGAGCCCTCCTCTGAGCCCCAACCACTTTCACCTTGCAGCCCCTGCAGAGTCCCATTGCCCCTGCGCATGGAACCCCTCCCCCATGAGCCTCTGTGCATCCAGATCCCCCCACACCTAGAGTCCCCAATGAGCTGCCTGTACCCATATTGTCCCACACAGAATCCTCTCACCCCGCACCTGGATCCCCCCCCCACACACACACTGATCCCCTCCACACTTGGATCCTGCCTGGTTGAGGCTGCCTGCCCCATACTTGGTGCACCTGGCACAGAGGGCAGGGCCCCACGGTGTTTCTGGGGCAGGCCCAGGCCTTGTGTTGTGTCAGGATCGGGTGCAGCCTCAGCACTGAGTCCTTGTCCTGGAGATTGGAGGTGGGGAGGCTGCAGGGTGATCTCCCACCTTCGCGTAGCCAGTGGCCTGTGCTCTCCACTGCCATGCTGGAGCCTCTGCATTTATTGCAGAATTTTGCAGAATTTTAAAATAGTGTACACAGAATTTTAATTTTTTGGCACAGAATACCCTCAGGAGTAACACAGGACATTTAAGTTCAGTTTGTCAATAAAAATACAAATTAGTCTGGCCAAGTAATTCTGGAGGTGGAATACCACCAGTTGAAATGCAAAAGTGTATTTTGATGGTGTCTCTAGCCTCTTTTTTCCAGAATCTGGGAATGGGCAACAGGGGATGGATCACTTGTTCTGTTCATTCCCTCTGGGGGACCTGGAATTGGCCACTGTCGGAAGAAAGGATACTGGGCTAGATGGACCTTTGGTCTGGCCAAGTATGGCCGTTCTTATGTTCTTAAGAGTGAAAATTCTTTTATGGTAGAAAATAATGTTACCGTCCATGAAAGCAGGTTTAAAAGAAAGATCTAGGAAATATATTTAGCCTCTTTCCACCATGTTCCCACATCTTTTCATATAAATATCAATATAGATATAGACACAAACCAATATTTTCAAATGTAACCAGTAATTTTTGGTATTAAGCTAAATACACTTTACTGGGGCCTGATTTTCAGAAAGTGATGATCATCCAGCCTCTAAAAATCAGATTCTTCTAATCTGCCTTAAATCAAGATCCCAGGAATGAAGGCACGCAAAATCAAAAGTCACTTTTGAAAATCTTGGCCACCAGATATATCAGGAATGATGTGTTCTTATGAAAAAATTTGCTAGTTCTGCAATAGCAACTTGAATAGTTGGCAGTAGACCCAAAAGTATAGAGAAGTTGGAGAACTAAGTAAGGCACCTGTTTATAGGTGTTATATAGGTAATAGGGTTTTTATATATCTGTTTAAAGATGTTATATCTGTTATAGGTAAAAATTAACAGTGTAAAAGATTAAACGTAGCACAGCAGGCCAACCAACACTAATCACGCTGGGTACAACAACTGTCTAAAATGTTGGTCTATATCACAGTTCAGATACAGATATAATGTGTAAGAAAATGTTATATAGCTGTCTTTTATAACTTAATGTAGATCAATTAAAATAGTGGGTAACCATGTACATAGATACACCATCAACAGGGAGTAGGTATTGGTAATCTGATTTGCCTGATGCCAAAGAATGACATCCACGAATCCTACCTGGAAGTTGCAGGGAAAGTCTGTGTGAGTCTGTTTTGTGTTTGCATGTAGTTGTAGCCATGTTGGTCCCAGGATATTAGAGAGACAGGGTAAATGAGGTAATATCTTTTATTGGACCAACTTCTGTTGGTGAAAAAGACTACCTTCTGAGCTTACACAGAGCTGAGTTTGTGTCTTTCACCAACAGAAGTTGATCCAATAAAATATATTACCTCCCCCACCTTGTCTCCCTGTTTTGTGTGTCATTTAGGGGAATACAGGCTGCAAAGTACCTAATGAAGGGCTGCAGCCTAAGCACCTGCTTGATTTTCTCCCATGGTAAATAGTGGAAGCCGTATTGCTTGAGAGTACTAAAAGTAGACAGGGTAAAGCACTATAAGATGTACTTGAGAGAGCAGTCTTGCATGGCTCTGGAAATGGATCTAACATCCAAATAGGTCTTTTCCATCTCTGATTTCTATGGTTCTGAGATTCTCCCCAATGACAAACACCCACTAGAATGTTTCTAATATTATGTTGTAACATTTTATTATAAAATATGGATGTAATTGAAGAAACAGTATTTATAGATTGGAGGTCAAAAAGATTGATGGGGTGGGTACAGAGGGAGTAAGGACTGTTGAAAGAAACATGGACTTGAGAAAGAGGAAACTCAGATTAAGTGTGAGGTGGCACAGGCCCATCTCCAAAAGCTATGGTTGGCTACAGATGGAGTTCCCACTGGAACCATTTCCTCCTTCCCCCCATAGTGGGGCAGGCCTGGTGAAACATCACATAAGAGATCAGACACAGATCAGTTCTTGGTGAAGATAAGGTCAAGAAAGTGACCAAAGTGTTGACTGGAGTGAAATCAGTGAAGAGCTGAAGGTGAAAAGACACACTAATATCTGAGAAGTCACTAAGATGCATGTTAGATTAACCTAGGATAAGGCTGTGGGACTGAGGTGAAAGGAAGGAGAAGTATTAAGTGGCTGTGTCAAAAACAAACAAACAAAAAAGAACACATAGACTGGGTGAACTCTGGTGACAGCCACACAGAATCATGTACATGTATGGCTGAAAAGGTTCTCGGGATATCATATAGTCCATCACTGCTGCAGTGAGGCAGGACCAAATACTTTTCAACCATGCCTGATAAATGTTTGTCTCACCTATTCTTAAAAATCTCCAAGAATGGGGATGCCACAACCTCCCTTGGTAACCTGTTTTAGTACTTAATTATCTCTATAGCTGAAAAGGTTTCCTATTATCTATCCTAAATCTCCCTTGCTGCAGAATAAGTCTGTTATTTCTTGTCCTACCTTCAATGGACATGAAGACCAACTTACCACTGTCCTCTTTGTAAGAGCCCTGAACACAATTAAGATTTATCAGCTTCCTCTTCATTCTTCTTTTTTCAAGACCATAAGAACAGCCATACTGGGTCAGACCAAAGGTCCATCTAACTCAGTATTCTGTCTTAGGATCATAGAATCATAGAATATCAGGGTTGGAAGGGACCTCAGGAGGTCATCTAGTCCAACCCCCTGCTCAAAGCAGGACCAATCCCCAACTAAATCATCCCAGCCAGGGCTTTGTCAAGTCTGACCTTAAAAACCTCTAAGGAAGGAGATTCCACCACCTCCTCAGGTAACCCATTTCAGTGCTTCACCACCCTGCTAGTGAAAAAGTTTTTCCTAATATCCAACCTAAACCTCCCCCACTGCAACTTGAGACCATTACTCCTTGTTCTGTCATCTGGTACCACTGAGAACAGTCTAGATCCATCCTCTTTGGAAACCCCTTTCAGGTAGTTGAAAGCAACTATCAAATCCCCCCTCATTCTTCTCCTCTGCAAACTAAATAATCCCAGTTCCCTCAGCCTCTCCGCATAAGTCATGTGCTCCAGCCCCCTAATCATTTTTGTTGCCCTCCGCTGGACTCTTTCCAATTTTTCCACATCCTTCTTGTAGTGGGGGGCCCAAAACTTGACACAGTACTCCAGATGAGGCCTCACCAATGCCAAATAGAGGGGAATGATCATGTCCCTCGATCTGCTGTCAATGCTCCTACTTATACAGCCCAAAATACCGTTAGGTGGAGTCTGTCTCTACCTCGCAATCCTTTTTCTTGGAGCACCATCCCATAGTCAAAGAATCAAAAGCCTTCTCTCCGACACCACTTGCGTAAACATTCGTTGACTTCCCTGATTCGACAGTCTCTAACTGGGCCTTTTCCTTCCACAGAGAAGATGGAGGAGAACACCACTTGAGCCTCAAACTCTTCTGACAATGGCCAATGCCAGGTGCCCCAGAGGGAATGAACAGAACAGGTAATCATCAAGTGATCTAAACAAGCCCCGTTCTTTTTAGCCTTTCCTCATAGGTCAGGTTTTCTAAACCTTTTATCATTTTTGTTGCTCACCTTGAACTCTCTCCAGTTTATCCACATCTTTCTTAAAGTGTGGTGCCCCAAACTGGACACAGTACTCAAGCTGAGGCCACACCAGTGACCAGAGTGGGACAATAACCTTCCATGTCTCATATACAATATTCCATTTTGATCCACTATACCCCCAGACCCTTTTCAGCCGTATTACTGCCTAGCCACATATTCCCCATTTTGTATTTGTGAATTTGATTTTTCCCTCCTAAGTGCACTTCATAGCATATGAGTTTATTGAATTTTATCATGTTGATTTCTCCAATTCATCAAGACAATTTTGAATTCTAATCCTGTCATTCAAATAGCTTGCAACCCCTCCCAGCTTGGTCTCACTCACAAATTTTATAATCATACACTCCACTCCATTAATGAAAATATTGAATAGTGTCAGACCCAAGGCAGACCCTTCTGCAGGACACCACTAGATACACCCTTCCAGTTTCACAGGGAACATGGAGGGAGAGGAAACAGATGAACGGATTGCAGTTCAGGTGAAGAGTAAAATGCTAGAAACGACAAGGTGGGAAAATATGATCGTGATATCACTCCTGCAGCCTTTGAAGTAGGTGTGTGTTAGAGGAAGAGAGACTGCTGAAGGAGATTGCAGTTGGAGACAATAAGTTAGAGAGGTGAAAATAGATTTTTCTGAGGGGAAGTACACTGAGAGAGCAAAAGATAAAGATATCACAGATCTCTTGTTCTCACTACTGAACGCTATTTGAGAGGTCTCTGTTTTAAGAAGAACTTTCTCTAGCACAACTGATTCTCTTCCAGTACTTGATCTTGTAATTTAGTGTCATTACCTGTAATACGTAACATCAAAATTGTTTAACCCTAAATGAAAATGTGCACATGGGCATTATGATTTCACCGCAGTCTAAAAGTAGGAGAAAACTGGTGTGGGAGGAAGAAGTCTCTTATTTAAACACAGATATCTTTCATAATTAGCAAAATAAGGAAGGGAAATTATGAATAATGCACAAAAGTTAAATGGATTTAAGTTTAATTATAATATATTGTAAAGTTTTCCCCAATCAGAAAATCCTTCTTCAAAGCAAGAGAGAGTCTTAAGCTAGATAGGAATCATGCAAATTATA
This sequence comes from Emys orbicularis, assembly GCF_028017835.1. Classification (NCBI taxonomy): domain Eukaryota; kingdom Metazoa; phylum Chordata; order Testudines; family Emydidae; genus Emys; species Emys orbicularis. Next base: position 192,161,464 of record NC_088683.1, read on the forward strand.
TTAAAAATGGTTTAGCTACAAAGAACAAACCTGCAGGAAAGCTATTAGCATCTCAGTATGTCGCCCATTATACTAATATGTGCATCATTCAGAAAGCCTAAATAAAGAACAAAATTGCTTTCCATAGATTGGACACCACAAGCACACATGGAGCATGTATTAATACAAAGATGGCAGGGTATATTCATTACGTATTTTTACACTCTAATAATCAAGGTTATTCTTGATCTTAGGGACATTAGATGGAGAACTAAGTTTTAGATCTTCTTTTCTATACAGATAAGGAATTGGTATTTAGAAACATAAGAGTTGTCCTAATGCCATTATATTAGGTAAATACCATGGTTATAGGCACATAAATGGTTTTTTTGACTCATATATTGAATTGTTAATAAAATGTCAAATAAAATGGTTGTCTATGCATGAAGAATGGGTCATGTGATATAACTTACCTCATTATATTTTCAACAGATTTCCCACAAACAGGAAAAACAAGTTTTCCATTCATAGAATTTAGATATTTTAAAATTAATGTAGTGCTCTTGAGAAGTGCCAAGCCAGGCTGATGGAAGTAGGAAAGGAAATCCACTTTTAGTCCACAGAATATGTACAGTAATATTCCACATGTTCCATCATCGATATCAGTGGTTCTCAAAGCCGGTCCGCCGCTTGTTCAAGGAAAGCCCCTGGCGGGCCGATTTGTTTACCTGCCGTGTCCGCAGGTTCAGCTGATCGCGGCTCCCTCTGGCCGCGGTTCGCCGCTCCAGGCCAATGGGGGCTGCAGGAAGTGGCACAGGCTGAGGGATGTGCTGGCTGCCGCTTCCCGCAGCCCCCATTGGCCTGGAGCGGTGAACCGCGGCCAGTGGGAGCCGTGATCGGCCGAACCTGCGGATGAGGCAGGTAAACAAACCAGCCCGGCCCGCCAGGGGTTTTCCCTGAACAAGTGGCGGACCGGCTTTGAGAATAACTGATCTATATGACTCTATCCATATGATTTTTGTTGATGGTAGTTTTTCTGTTAGGTGTACTTAGAAATTAGATTGCAATCACAAATGAAGAGTCCTTAGATGGTAATGACAGAAGCACTGTCTATCTGTTGGAGATTCAAACTAATGGTCCACAAGTAACTCTTGTTGGGTATGTCTACACTACCACTGGGAGGTGTGATAATAGCACACTTAGTTAGATAAAAGCTAGTTTGAGTAACAATAGCAGTGAGGTGATGGCAGCACAGGTGGCAGCATGTATACAGGACATACTTCAGGGGCCGCTGCTCCTACTGACATGGTTTGGCTGCTATTGTCACTCGAGCTAGCTTTGATCTAGCTATGTTTGCTTCAGTGACACCACCCAGTTGCAGTATAGACATATGTTTTGTCCACTCTGCTGAACCAATAAGTTTGTAACCCCACATATATTCTTAATAAATCACTTTAGCTTATACTGATAAGCAATATTACAGAAGTGCATACACTGCAGGCTAAATGTTAAAATATTCAAAATTGAATATTTATGTGGAGACCAGATTGTCTATGTGTCCTGGTGTCAAAACTTTTAACGTGTGTTGTTGGGTTTTGTTTGTTTTTCTAAAAAATGCACGTAGGGGCACAACGCATAGGGAAAGGGTGAGGGCCATACAGCGGTTTCCAGTCTGACCAGATGATGGCAGCAGTGATATCTTCATATACTCCTGACAATAGGAAATTGAGTGAGTTAGGCAGAATTAGTGGCCCAAGGAAGGACAGAATGGCTAGGGCAAAGGATACTTCTTTTCCACCCCACTCCTATGTGGAACTTTGGCCATAGAAGGCATGAACAAGGAACTGCTTTGTATTACCCCTTCACTTCTAATACCTTCACAACGTACTGTTGCTACACGTGTGGCATGGGGATGCAGGAGAGTGATTTAGGTGGCAGCCACTCTTGGGGAGACCTCCACACTAGCTCCTCACTCCAGCCCAGATACATCATGGCAAAAGTATGAAAGAGAGGGAAATTGTTAATATTGAACAGGGGCAAAAGAGGGACCCTGACCCATTCAACCAATCACTTTGGCATAAATGGAAGTTGAAGGATCAGGACTGCAACAGGGGAAGAAGAAAACAAACACCATACATTAGAAACAGCAATCATTAACAAATGTTCCCTACTTGTTTGAGCACCACCACACAGGTACAGCAGTGAGAGAAAATAGCAATGCTGTGATTTCATAGGCTGGAGCGGTGCATTAATAATGCACCTTATGGAAATCCAAAACAGGGCCATGCCCTCATGGTACAGGGAACACTAAATCATGGTTATCATGAGACATCATCCTAAATCCAGTCATACCATTCAGGTTCAATATCAGCATCAGCTTCAGAAAACTCAGACAGAATCATATGCAACTGTACTTTTGTTTCCTTTCAGAGCCAGATTAACACAAAGGGGTGCAGCTTCATCAGGATTGGGTCACTCTAGGACTGGTGAATACACAAGCAATCTCTCCTTGACACTAGTACCACCTGAGTGTTGGTACTAAGGCACCACTCATTACTAAGGGGATGTTGGTACTATTGGAGTGGTGGGCAGAGCAGGTAGGCATATGGGAAAGACAGCATGTTAGCTCACTTAACTTGTAATATACTGTATGGAATATTTTCTTTTTCAGAATTCCAGCCCCGTTTACTTCAACCTGAGGCAGCCACACAGAGTCACCCATAGCAGGTGTCTGCTCTCCCTCTACCATAGAACTGGTTAAATATGGTCTATAATCATCATTCATCAAATAACATGTCTAACTAGTAAGAATTATTAACTGAATTTATAATTTGACAAACGGTATTCTGCCAGCTGGACCCTTCTGATTTCTGACTCTCGCCCTCTGTCTAAGATTTATATGATACTATACAGCATATTTTATTTACAGATTTTTTTCCTCCAGAACCTGTTGTGAGGGTCTCCATCTGGCTGGTATTTCTTCTAACAGTTGTTGTCTATATATTCAGACAGTTTATTGTTGCTGCAGAGTGTTATGTGTTCATTTTATGTTGCACTTTTAAAAAAAATGCAAGTATTTTGATTAAGTCATGTGCATCTGATGAAAATGGTGGGGTGTAGCTTTATAACCACTGGAGACAACAGAGAAGAGATCTGCCCATTCAATATGGGAACTCCACAAGCCTGTTGCAAAGGAAAGGAGAGGTAACGAAAAGGTAGAGCAATACCAGTTTACTATTGGTGTAATAGTAACCACTGAGCTATCCCTGGGGGCAGGGATAGCTCAGTGGTTTGAGCATTAGCCTGCTAAACCCAGGGTTGTGAGTTCAATCCTTGAGGGGGCCACTTAGGGATCTGGGGCAAAATCAGTACTTGGTCCTGCTAGTGAAGGCAGGGGGCTGGACTCAATGACCTTTCAAGGTCCCTTCCAGTTCTAGGAGATAGGATGTCTCCTTTAATTTATTTAATTTTATTTATTTCCATGCTTGACTGTCATTTTGTTCTAGCCAGGTGTAAATAGATTTTGTTTGTATATTTTTGGTATGCCCATATGGTTCCTGGAATGGCCTGGATTGCCAGACATGCCTAGAAGATGCTGACATAAACACCATTGGTACAGCATTGCTCTTGGATGCATGTGTGAGACTTTTTAGAACTCCTCTACATTTTAAAAAGCTTTCAAGATACTTTGTAATTCTCCCATACCTTCCCCATACACACTCCTATATCCACTATATCAAATGCCATTGTAATATTATACCAATAGAATTAAAACCAGCAGGATTTTATTAAGAGGGATAAGGCAAAGATGCCACATTTATTGTAAATATAATGATAAAGCAAAAGATAAAAGTAAACAACGTTGTTTTGACTACTTGTTCCTATTACTTATACACACACACACACACACATATATATATATATATATATATATATATATATATATTCACACAATCATTTATTTAAGTTCTGTATAGGTGTTATAGTTACCAGCCTAGAAGTTGCTCATGCCCAGTTACTGGCCAGGTATCTTGGTCATGAGGATGGAGCCAAGTCTGTGTCAGGTGCACCTGATGCTCCTGGAGGCTGGCAGCAGAACCAGAGACTCAAAAACCTCAGTTTTGAGAGTCTATTCTTATAGGAATTAATTCTTATGTTAGTTTATGGGAGCTGTTTCATCCTGCTGTTGCTGACTCAATCAGCGGATGGCACATTCCTGGTGGCTCCACACTGTCCAAAGTTTGTGTTTCTCATCCTTTCAGGTGATGGGGTGGATTCCAGTTTACCCTCCGGGGGTTCTGGTGGTTCACTTTACACATTTTTTGGCCGATGGATACTTTTTTTTAGGCTGGCACCTTCCTAAACATTCATGTACATCAAGCATTTATTAACATACATTTTATATTTTAATCATATTTTAATTTACTGTCTCCACCCCTTTTGGGGTGTGTGCTAATTCATTTGAGACTCCCGGACCTTTAATCACAGAGGGGTGGGGGTCTGTTCTTAGGAGCCGTTGCTGTTACAATGAAGTGAAAGTTACTTAAGGGCTTATAGCGTTTGTTTACATTGTATCAATTACTTCAAGAACAAAGTCAATTAACTTGTTTGTAAGTTTTACATAGTGATAAAGTATTTTTTACAGGACAGATACAATCAATGGTTTTTACAGACAGTAGCTTACAAGTTTTAACAGAAGACCCAAGAGATTTTTGTACTTGGTGAAACTGTCGGATTTTAAAGTGTGGGGGACAAATTATTGGGGGGTCACTGTCACTTGGGGGAATCACTGTTAGTACCTTCTTTAATATCCCTACAGTAAGGGATCTGACTGGGCTATAATTCAATCCGTGGGTCCTTTAGTCTTCCTCCTCCTCCCTTTTCCCATCATTTCTACACCTTAAATTAAGTGTAATGTGAACTGGGAACACTTTGCTGTGGATTTTCTGAGCAACCTCAAAGTGGTGCCAGATGACTTCCTCTTTGTCTGGTCGATTCAAATCAATCAGTGCAGGTGGTCTTCTGATGGCGGAAATACCTAGTACAATTTCTGCCACAAATTTTTGGAGTCAAAGTTCTCACTTTCCCTCAGGTATGCCCATTTGAAAACAGGCAGGTTCATTATTCTCTAGGTCATGGGTTACTACACCCCTCCTGACAGGCACAACTCAGTAAAGCCAACATTGCACTATCTTTGAAAATGGTCAGAGGACACCAAGAGCACTTGCATCTTTTATTTCAGATACAATTGTCCAATTTAGTAGTGCAAAACCTTTGAAAACTTAGCCTTCCAAGTCTTTCTTAGTAAAATGTTATAAATTATCCTCCCTTCATGGTGTCCAAAAAACTCTGGAGCCTCCTAATATAGACATTTACTCCCCCTCCCACCAGATTGCCTTTAAAAAGCAATTTAAAATATGAATAGCAGAACTGATAATTATAAAATCAATTAAAATCTCTACACTGCAACCAACAATCATCTAAATGTAAAATAAGTCTATTCAACACTCTTCATCATTAATGGAAAAACTATAACACTTACATAATGATTTGTTGAATAACAGAAAGATCTCACAGTGAGATCCCTCCATCGCACTTCTACAATAATTCAAACCCATAAGAAAGTCTAAATGCTTCTGAGCCTTTTTAGTATGCCACTTACATCTGGTCATTAACTAATACTGTATTGCTCAAATTTACTAAGAAGTCTAATCTTTGAAAGTATATAGCATACAATAAAAAGGGAACTTTTTATGCAAACATATTTACTGTGCTCACTCTTTCATTCTGCCTCTGTGCCACAAAAGCAGGACAAGCTGCCATTTTTAACATAGCTGGGAAATTGCATTAGCTCAGGCAGTTAGTATTTAAATACGCTCTTCACATCTACTGAGAGAGAAAAATGCTCAAATTTCATTTTTTTCTGATGGAATACTTTCATAAGTGAAGCATGCCCTGCCTGAGGGATTATACTGCTATTTCATTTAATTAAATTGATTAAATTAAAGCAAATGGTGGTCTTACCCCAAGGGGAAAATATATTTCACTTATGAAAAATGCTGTCATTCCGCTTGCTATATTGCATGTACAGCACATAATTTCTTAAACGTAAGGTTCCACTTTCTCTAACAAGTCATTTGTTATTTGAAATTTAAGTTTATTTTGAATATTTGATGTTTTCAATATTTTAACTTAAATATACTGGGCCATATCCGTCTCCTCTGCTAACAGGAGCAGCTGCCCTCCATGCCCTTGTCCTCCCTACAGATCCACAGGTCTCCTCCTGGAAAATATGCAGACTCACTCAGTATGATGGGCCTGATTCAGTACTCATTAAAATAAATGAAAAGACTCCCACTGACCGCAGTGAGAGTTGCATTAGGCCCTGGATCCCATGAATTTCCCCCTCTGCATTATGAACACTTACCCTCCGCCCCTCCCAACATCTCTGGAAAGGTGAGAGGGGTTTGGGACAGCTGCCAGCAAAGGAGCTTTCATATATACAATTTTTAAATTTCTATCTGACAGGAAACATATGTGGCCATTACTAAAGTCTAATCCAAGCAATAGGCAGTAGATGATTACAGTAGGGTAACATATGCCACAACATTCTATGCCCTTGCCGAGAAGGGTATTTTCAGTGAAAAATTGACAATTTCAACAGACATCAAAGCCAAAATGCACATTTTATGTCTGACAAGTATTTTTTTCTCTTTGCTATAATATGACATTCAGCCATTAACACTAAAATCAATCCAACTGCAATTGAATTGTTCTAGATTCCTTTTAAAATTTTCTTATATTAAAATTCCTTATAAAACAACAGCATAGTATGTCAGATGTGTTATCTCCTAGCTTTCAAGTCAGAAATATATATAAACTGCTGTTCTCAGCATGTAAAAGTGTTTCTTTTTTGTTTGTGTTTGTGGGTTTTTTCCCCCCAAGTCAAGTATAATATTCCTTTGGGTTCTTTTTCTTTTCTTTTCTTTGTAGATTGCTGAACAGAAACAAAAATCAAAGAAAGAAAACACTCAAGAAGTTTTGAAAAGAAAACATTATTAATGATTTCCTGTATTCTCACTGTCTGAATAACTGTGAGTCTCTTCAGCACCCTATTAAAACACCTAATTAAAAGGCAATTAGTATCTTTCATGGCGAGAAAGAATATGTTGTTAAGTCTTCAGTAACAGACTTCAGCTGTACATGCAAGAAAACTTCAAGGTGACTCTGGTACCAATATGCCTTTAGAACATCAGCAATTAACTATCTATAAAAATTAAATATGCATTAAATTCAAAACAAATGTTTACAATTCAAAAGTATATAAAAAGGGAAATTTTCTCAACAGAAGGCTTTTTGAAGAGAAGGCTGCAAGAAATCAAGGTTACTAAGGAGTATGTTTTAATGAGCATCTGATAAGGAATATGAACAGTTTCCCCATGAAATCTAATAAGACAGAGTACTAGCTTGAAAATCACTGATGATTAAATGACCTTGAAGCATACTTTATAACAATACATGAGAAAATGCAAATATGTAATGTTACTTATTTGAATTAAAACAGATTAATTTCATTGCTTGTTTAAAAATATCTGTTTTTCTTTGAAGAGGTAAACAGATGGCTTTACCTATTCTGCAATGTTATCTGTTTCCCCCCCTGAATATTTTCTCTCAAATAGCTTTGCAGGACAAACATTAAGGGCAACTTCTGCTCCCATCAAAATCATTGTCAAAGCTCCCATGGACTTCACTGGAGAAAGGCTTTGTAAGTAACTAGTCAATTTCATGATTCTATAGAAAGGAAGGAGTGAGAGAGCAGTAGAATAAGGACAGAGGACTTCAAAAAAGCAGACTAACAGACAGAGTACTGGTAGGTACGGTTCCATGGGAAGAAAATCTAAGGGGAAAAGGAGTTCAAGAGAGCTAGCCATTTCTCAAGGAGACATTATTAAAGGCGCAACTGCAAACTATCCTGATTAGAGGGAAAGACAGGAAAAATAGTAAAAAGCCAATATGGCTCCATCAGGAGATCTTTAATGACCTGAAAATAAAATTAAAAAAAAATGGAATCCTACAAAAAGTGGAAACATGGATGAATTTCTAATGATGAGTACAAAAGATTAGCACAAGCATATAGGGACAAAATCAGAAAAGCTAAGGCACAAAATGTGTTATACCTAGCAAGGGATACAAAAGGCAATGAGACAATGTTTTTCAAGTACATTAGGAACAAGAGAAAAATGAAGGAAAGTATAGATCTTCTTCTTAATGGGGAAGGAGAGCTAATAACTGATAACATCAGACAGATGAGGTATTTAATGCCTATTTTGCTTCAGTCTTCATTTAGACAGTTAATGATGAGCAGATATTCAGCACAATTAATATTAACAACAGTGGGGAAGGAAGCCAAAATAGGGAAAGAACAGGTTAAATAAAATTTAGATAAATTAGATGTATTCAAGTTGGCAGGGTGAAATTCAACATAGGGTATTTAAGGAACTAACTGAAGCAATATCAGAATTATTAGCAATTATATTTGAGAACTCATGGAAGAAGGTGAGGTCCAACGGACTGGAGAAGGGCAAACATAGTATCTACCTTTAAAAAGGGGAACAAAGAGGACCCTGGGAATTATAGAGTAGTCAACCTAACTTTGATACCTGGAAAGATATTGGAACAAATTATTAAATAATCAATATGTAAGCACCCAGAAGACAATAGGAATAACATGACATGCCCGCAAGAACTTTAAGCTATAAGTTTTTATTCCTGCATAGAAACCTATGCTGCAGCATATGTTTTGTAATTCTTGGAAGTGTGGTTCAAGGATGCTGACATGAATTCTATTTGCTGATATGTTCATCATTAAATATCACTAACACATATTTGTACCTTTCACATACCCATTCTTCACTCAGCTCAGAAACTGCTAATTGTCTACCACTATGACTGCAAGAATAGAATCATGAGAAACTATCAGGTTATTTGGACAACTGCGAACTTTCATCATTTTGGACAGAGAACAAAAAAGTGTTTTTCTTGCAAAAATGATTTCTCTGGACTAGCATGTCATGATTTTCCCGAAGATGAAATTTTGTAATGTCCCATTGTCTATGAACTATCACATATAAACACAGTGCCAGTCACTGTGATATTTAGGTGCAATTTTCATAGTAAAATACATTTTTACCTCAAGCAAAAATATGGGACTTTTTTTACAAACAAAAACTCCTTTTTTTTTTCAAATAGAAATTTTGAGATAAATGATTAACATGACTTTTCACCAGACACATGAATTTTTTCACACTACTGTATACAAGAGTGAATACCTCTGGTTTTAAATTCACTTAACATTCCTTTACCTCTCCTCATATTTATTGACAAAAATAAAGAACTCAGTATCTGGAAAAACATAGGGCATATACTCCACCACTGTTGCTGCATAGGCAGAGATAGTGTATGAGTGGCAATTAAAGCCATCACAACGGCAATCAAGGAAAACCAAGATGATGAAACTTCAGTCAGTAACATGGTGCAAGATGGTGAAATCAGTAAATGCAGCTGAATGGCAACAGTTGCTGAATAAAAACAAGAATAGGTATATCACCTTTGTCCAGCTTGTCCTCGTCCATCCCTCCACGAACACAAGTCAATGCCACACCATTCTATTTTGTTGTGAGCATGTTCTTTCCATTTCTGGCCAAAGTGTTTTACCATGAGATCGGTCCAGCATGTTTTCCGTCTGCCCAGCGGTCGCTTGTGGTCTCTGGGGATCCAGTCACTGATGCGGGTTGTCCATAGGCATATAGGGTCAGAGATTCTGAGAGTTCTTACCATTCAAGAGACACAATAAGAAAAATCAGTCTCAGGCCTCTTGGGATATTTGTAAGTCAATAGAACATTCAAAGAATACAGATAATTTTACTGGATACTTATTATTCACTCCACTGGACAGCCATTTTTAAAAAAATAAAAAAAATTAATGGAGATATCCTATCTCCTAGAACTGGAAGGGACCTTGAAAGGTCATTGAGTCCAGCCCCCTGCCTGCACTAGCAGGACCAAGTACTGATTTTTGCCCCAGATCCCTAAGTGGCCCCCTCAAGGATTGAACTCACAACCCTGGGTTTAGCAGGCCAATGCTCAAACCACTGAGCTATCCCTCCCCCCATTAAACACCTAGTGCTTGTGCACTGTAGCACATTATGTGTGTGACAGATTGGTCTCCCATCATTGGATTCCCTTTCTCTTTCTCCATTTGTGAGAGTATTAACCATTTCAATTTGATATACATTTTTAAGACTTATTTTGATTTTAAAATGCTAGTCTCATATTTGTCCTAAACTATATGATAGTTGGGTTTAGCAATGCGACTGTGTATCTGGAAGATATGATTTCCTTAATTTAGCTTTACTATTGAAATATTCATTTTTCAAAGCAAGAACCACAGAAGTGAATGGAAACTGTTAAGAAAGTGATGAGAGAAAAGAAAGTTGTGTAAGAGGTGGCCCAGTATATGTTGGTATTTGAGTTGTTGCGATAGCAATTCAGCATTTATCAAACCAGTTAACGTTAACACTCAGTGACAGTAAATAGGGCAAAGAGATTAGTGATTATGATTAATGGGAGTATATTTAGTGTTGAGAGAGGAAAGTGTCTGGGGGGAAAGTAATTAATTAGACAATGGAAAGCAGGGGAGACTTCTGGGTGAGAAGATTGATGACATCTTTTTTACCCATTGTAGCGTGGAGTGATTCCAGTAGTTCAATCCTTACACAGAAATGCTGTTGAAAGCCTCTCAGTCAAGGCTTCATCCCCATTTAATTTTTGTTTTTACTCCTTATCTGAACCCTAAGAAGAGTTTGGATAGATGGAAAAAAGAGACCTGTCTGTAATTCTCCCCACCCTCCTCAATCTTTACTGTGGAAACTTTCTGAAAACCTTCAGGTTTCCTGTAACACCTCCTTTGGTATGAGATATCAGATTGGAAGCATTTCCAATGTACTATTAGTGGTAAGAGGTTTAGTTTACTGGATGTCCATGGGCCCAGACATCAGTGAGGAGCTGTAAATGATTCTACTCAATTTAAATGAGGTAACACATCATTCTTATATGTTTGGTTTTATAAATTTGGAGAGTAGATTAATATTTTATGTGAGGAAAATGTAAGAAGAAATACAGTAACTGAGCTCAACTGCCTGCAAGTTTTATTTGAGTGATAACTAGAAAAATACCAGATTGCAAAAGTACTTGTCCTCATTGTTTGTATTCTAAGTCTGTGTTCTTTGGTGGCTTGACAGCATCACTTGTCTCATCCCAAATGCTTGGATTGCTTCAGAAGAAACTGGCCTTCCTCTTTTACATTTAACAACATCTTTACCAATCTGATGTTAATGACTAGGTGCTGGGAGTTTGAAATGCAATTGGGAAGGAAACTCTACTGGACCTTCAGGACTAACAATGCTGACTGCTTTGGTTATGGTTATCTTCAGACTCTTGCCCATTTAGACATAATGATTAAATTACTACATAGAGTCCCCATTTACGAGGCACTGTAAACACATGTAATAAGATAGTCCATACCCCAAAGAGTTTATAATCTAGGCAAATGAGGAGACACAACAGACTGGGACAAACAAAAGGAGAAGGGATGAGAACTAGGTAACAGTGTCCTCATGACTGTGTTTGCTTTCATAAACCGTAATCTCTAAGGCACTACGTAATTTGTGATATTGCGGATCCTGCAATATTAGGCTTCCACCGCAATTCTGTCAGTCGGGTGGCTGAATCAAGGAGCCCCAACATGTGTGGGGCTGATGGCCCGGGCTCCCACTGTCAGCCCTGGGTGGCTGGTGGCCAGGGTCCTGCTGTCAGCCCCATGCATTAATGACTGTAATATAGTTGCAGCAAAATGTCTAGTTTTCAAAAAAGTTAGCAGGCATAACATAATACTTGAGAGTTGATATTGTTTTCTTAAATAAATAGGTCTTCTCTGGATTTTCCAAATTACCCCAGTTAATAAAAGTCCATTATTACTTTTCCACAATTTTCCATGTCTTGTCCACAATTCAGCCACAATTATTTGACAATTATCCCACCATTCAAGTAGGGCCTTACTCATCTCAATATCTTCATTGTCAAGTATTTGGTAGGTATCACTTCAGAGATAAATTTAAGGAGAGATTTTTTTTTACACACAACTCCTCCTATGCAGATGTGGAAGCATTTTTTCTGTGTCCACACCTGTCCTCCTTGTATTGTCTCTAGCATTTCAGATATGCCAGAGATTTCAGTAAGAATGCCTCCAGTTTATCACCCTAATTTCTACTCATACCTCTTGAGTACATGGTGCAATCTGGGTCATGTGAAAAAAAATAAAAATGCCCATCTATTAACATATTTGAATTTTAAAAGGTGACATATCCCAATGGCTGACAAAAGAAAGTAACATTGTCAAGACTGAGAATTACACTTTCAGCAGTACAGACGGTAACTGTAGAATTTTGTCATTTCCCCCTCCTTATGGCACATCTTTGCTGCATTATTATAGACAGTATCCTCTGAAATAGCCATATCAGACTAGTTACACTTAGAATCCTTCCCCTGTTTCCTCAGCTACGGCAAGAAATGATTTTATCAAAAGAGAGAGAAGAAAGTTATTGTAATTGCCAGTGCTGCCAGTTGGACTACACACACATTTTTTATATATTGTTGTGTCATAAACAGGCTTTGGTTCCCCCCCCCCCCCATTTATTTAACAGTGGAGTAGAAATCACTTGTGCTAATAAACAGATGCAATCAAGTAAATGGGAGATAAGAGGGAAGGATTTTTTTTTTACAGCAAATGTAATACAATTCACTAGCTTCACTGACAGCTCTTACCATTTTCATGTTGTGTTAATGAAGGGGAGTATACCTGAGTGAATAGTTTATAGTGATTTTTTTTCCATCCATGAAACCTCTCTCTCCATGCAGATAATGATTCTCTCAAATTTGTTTATTTGAAAAGCTTCACTAAATGATTCTGCAAATAATTTGAGCTACTCTGGTGAGTTCTGAGTAGACACTGAGATATTTGTTCTGGGCCTTGACTCAATGAGTGTAACATTCACGTTTTTAAGCTGAACACTCAGGTTTGTGAGATCAAAATTCACAGTTAATATTTTGTAATATTCACTTAGTGAATTTTCCTTTGAATATTCTTGTCAGTGAATTCATTCACTAGAATAGCTGCAGAAAACAAACATAAAAGAGGTGTGAATGCACTCCAAGTGAATTTGATTATTTGTTCAACTGAATATTTGTGGAAATTCTTTAAGGCATTCACCCAGCTTGAATGGGGAATATAAATATACTTGAAATCAATGGATGGAGCTTTTCTGGAAATTTCTTTCATCCCCAACTAAGATCATTACCATGTTGCAAGTAACTTAACATTTATCAACAATATTAGCCAGATTTTCTCATTGTTCAGCACCCACATATGAGGCCAGATTTTCCAAATAGCTCATCAAGTCAGGTGATGAGTTCTTTTGAAAAATCAGGCCATAATTTCATAATGGGAGATGCTGAATACCGATCACTTCAGAAAATAACTTTAAATATCTTTAATTTAATTTAATAAGTAATGGATGCACTATTGCTTGGGAAATTAAAACAGAGTGGACAAAGCACAAGAAAACATACTGAAGTGAACAATTCTGCACTGGCAAACATGACAGATATGGCAATTTCCTATATATCCTTGGGATACCTTACTGAATTAAGTTTAAGTATCTTTTGGTTCCAGTGTATTAAACACAAAATTTGTGTATTATTGTGGGATTGCATATAACCTCTCTAGGGGAAAGATGTGATGTAAGGCCTGGGAGTTGGATGGACTATATTGAAAATGTGCAAAAGAAGAATGGACTCTGGCAATAGTAAGTGTGAAGTGGATTTCATGGGAAATAACTAGGGAAAGGTTACTGCAAATCACCCCAACTCTGTTTATGCAAAATCCTAGTCCTTTGAATCTAGACCCTGAGGAGTGGGTCATTGTCTGCTGATTACCTGTTCCTGGAGACAAGATCAAAGGCCCACATTGTATAAATAAACAGCTGAACTGCCCAGACTGGGTTCTGGTTCTGAATCTGAGACAGTTATGAACTTGCAATCACAGGGAAAACATAGTTGTGGATTTTGAAGAACTGGCACCTACCAGAACTCAAGGATGGAGCTGTGGTGATTTCTGATAAGCTTTTTAGGATATGTATAGGGTTTTTTGTTTGTTTTGTTTTTGTTTTAAATATATTTTTTGTAATGCTTTCACTGCAAGAATAAATGTGCTTGGTGAGAAAGTTGTGTGGTAACTTATTAATGTGGGAAATGCATTGAGCATAGCCTCTGGAGAGAAATCAAAGCACAGACAGTGGCCTTTTAGGCTACCTGGTTTGCTGAAAATAACACAGTGTAGGCAGGGAACTGTGAAGCCTTTAAAGATCCCCTGTGTCAAAAGTAGAGAGATGCAGGGGCCTGCCCAAGAGAGGTAATAGCTGAGGAGTTGGGAGACTAGAGTGGGTGCCCTTGAGGGACCGTGGAGAGGGAATATGGGTGCAATTACCTTGAACTCTGACAACTCTGCTCAGCACCTTACAGATTTTAGCTCCTACACAATGGTAAGAGAAAGGTAAATTCTCAGTTTACATTTTTGGTTCCTTTCCAATTAGGAGTTCTGAGGAGTGAAGATCCCTAATTCTAAGCAGCAAGCAGAATGTTTGTACCTCTTTGCACCCTCTATAATAAATCTTATCTCTGAGAGACAAGACTAGACATGCTGGTTCTTTTGTATTTTGAGTTTTAAGTTTCTGCTAGAAGTGACACTGGAGTGAACTTCAAAGAGTTTATTTTATCTCTTCTATTAGAAGAGCTGCGCCTGTCAACGAGGATGAAAAAAACCACACCTCTTGCTGTGTGTTAAAATAATCGATGCAGCATACAATTCAAGAACAATCCCAAAACTTCTTACATTAAAATTAAATTTTCTAGTGATGCTAGATTTTTTAAAGAAACATTCTCATTTGGACTGGACAGAGAAATAATATTAAAATCTATAAATATTAGGGTTCTCATTGATGTGACTTTGGTTTTTTTTATTTTTCTTCCTTGTAAGCAGTTACTGACAGGAAAGAAATGAATGAATACACAGAACTGTTGTTGCCATGGGAACAAGCAATGTCTTTTGCTTATGATTAGATAATTCAATAACTCATTTGGAGGCAGGGGGCCTATTTATCCTGAAGGAATAAATCCAGATTTAAAAATTGTTGTTAATAAACAGTACAAAGAAAAACTGTCCTTTTGTATTCTATTCGGTTTACAAGCAGTAACTTGATTATCTGAACCTCCCATATCCCAAACACCCAGTGTTACTCAACAGAGGGTTAATTATTTGGATGTTTCAAATAATAGGGATGTTCTGATAATATGGATAGGTAAAAGATACTGGCTAGCTTTCCCAAGGCCAAATGACTCAGCAGGGAGTAGGTCTTAGTCCTGGGTCAGCAAACTAGCTGGCATCATTTAAGAGCTGAAACCACAAGTGCTTCTATGGAAGGCTATATACAGATCTGGCTGCAGATGTACTGCAAGCAAAATCCTCAGCTGGTGTTGATCAGCATGTCCATCACTTCATTTGCCCTGATTTATACCTGCTGAGGAGCGGGACCTATGTCGATTGTACTGAAGCTATGGATAAACAGTATTAAGTTCAGGGCATACTTTTATCAGTAACCCCCTTTAGTACACAGTCTTGTAAAAACTGCTTATGCTTTATTATTTCTTTGTCTGCTCAGTACCTGATTTCAATTTTCAACCATTGTTTTTCCTCTACTTGATTTTATGTTATAAATCTATTCTCTTTTGTTTCAGTAGTTTGCACAATGGCAGAGTATTAGCCATTTCAGAAAGAAATTAAATCTAAAGGGGATTATTTCTTCCAGGTAGCAGCTCCTGAGAACTTCTGTATTATCCACAAATGCCTTTGCTAGTGGCAGTGAAAATAAAGTTATAAACATTCCTATTTAAAAACAACATTTTGATATTCTGAGTCTCCTAACAAACACTCACCTTTAATAATTCAGTAGCTATCCACAGTGTGAAGCATAACATTTCTTGTTTCATGTACTTAAATATACAGTTAAGGAGAAAAATATGTGGACAAAAAAATCAAATTCAGTTTGGGTCAAATTTTTAAATAATATGGAGCAGACTCTCCTTGTGTCTAAGCTCTGCTGTGTTGTGGCTCCTTGGCCCAGTTTGTGCTAGCCCCAGCCTAGCAGCAGCTCTCACTTACACTATTGGTACATGGGCCCTGATGGACCATGTGTCAATGGAGGATTGGTGTAGTAGAACTCCACCATACTGCTTCCTCATCCTTCCAGCCATCAACATGAACCACTCTCCCCAAATTGTTCCCTATGCTGGGTTGGAGGTGGGCTGCTGGCACAGGAGATGCCCACCCTATGCCATTGAAGAATTCCCTTCTACCAAAGGAGTTATCTGCTGGGGAGCAGCCAGAACCAAAATCTGGCTCTATCGAGGCACCTGAGCCACAGCACAAAGGGTCTGAAGTGCAAGTCAGAATCAGGCCATATTCATCTTTCTCCAATCTTATAATAGCAAAGAAAAGGTGGTATCTCTATTAGATTACTGAATTATTCTGTTCAAAGTGAGTCACCCAATTTTAAGTGGGGCACCGCAACTTATCTTAGGCTAGGTCTACACTACAGCGGGGGGTCGACCTAAGATACGCAACTTCAGCTACGTGAATAGCCTAGCTGAAGTTGCGTATTTTAGGTCGACTTACCTGGCTGTGAGGACGGCGGTAAGTTGACCGCTGCCGCGCCACCGTCGACTCCGCTGCCGCCTCTTGCCGCGGTGGATTTCCGGAGTCGACGGCAGAGTGATCAGGGATCGATTTTATCGCGTCTTCACTAGACGCGATAAGTCGATCCCCAATAGACCGATCCGGCGGGTAGTGAAGATGTGCCCTTAGTTACGCTGTTATTCATTAAAAGATGAGAAAGTATCTGTCAGTCCTCTACGTACTTATCTGTCCATCCACCATCCATGCTGGTAATTATGTGGCCTCCATCAACATACTATCTGAGCAACTTTGCTGCAGCTAACAATATACACACTAAAGAGTACCCCAACTCCCTGAAGACTTGCTCCTTTCGAGCTCCCTGCTGATGTGAGTATTACCAGTTCTGGGGCAACAGAACTGTATCCATGTATACAACCTTCATCTAGGAGATGCTATCCTGAAAAGCTGGGACCTGTTCGTGGCACATTGAATTAGGACGAAGGGTAATTCATTTTACTTTGATTTTATTCTGTTTTCTGAATAGCAGATGTGCCACTGTTTGCTCTGTTGATTTGTTCTGTGGTTCCAGTTTTCCACAGTCAGTTTGGTTTCTGAGCACAGGTGGGAAGAATCAGATAGAAAATGATTCTTCCCTGATGCTATGGGAAATGTATTGATGTACAGTATGTTTTTATTGTGAGAATTCTAGTGGTGGAGGTAGCCTTTAAAAAGAAAGTGGGATATCATGGGGGGAAACACTGATCTGACCCACTAACTTTGAAGTTAGTTATAGACCTAATTTTACAGGTCTCAGTTTCTCAGAGCCACAAGTCCCAGAACCCCTACATAATTGTTACAAGTGTGGCTCTGCCAGTTTCATGCTCAACACATTTATTTTCTTTGCTTTTAATATTTTTTACAGATCCCCATTGCACACACATACATACGCACACACATTCTCTCAAGAATTATAGCCCTAGAGAGTTAGAAAATGATAGTTTCAGTGTACTGTAACTTACTGTGGAGATAACTTTTCTGGGCCTTTCCATCAAATGTGGCTTATTTGAAACTAAGATTGCTGTGTCTTTATATGCACTGAACACAATCAATATATCTTCCTAGTTTCAAGTATGTCCCAGTGACAAGCTGATTTGATATTAAGTCAATTTTAATGTCCAATTGATGCTTTGTATCTTATTATTTCAAGGCTGGTTTCATTAGTTATAACATCATTCTAATGTCTATATTTGTAGGTGACAATGGGTTTCCATTATAGCCACAGCGTATGACACCATTTTCCTTTCTTCAAACTTCAGCAGAGGAAAATTGCAGTAATTCACTTAAGTCTATTATGAAATGGACTTTTTGATAATGAAAAAAGAGTTTGAGATGAAAAATAAATCATACAGACCTGTAAAGTATTTAGAAAGTATAAAAGTCACCTTCAATATACTATTTACAGTGTGCAAGAAGAAAACTTGAATTGGAAAGAAGCGACACTGTCAGGAAATAGGCTGCCATTGTTTGTTTGACAATGCTATTTTTTGCATTGGCACTATTTTATTTTGTTTTGTATTTTCTCTATCAAAACAGTATTACCTTATAAAAGCCTCATGGAAAGATTCCATCTATTGGCCATGAGCACTGTTCCTTCACATCAAAATGAGGGCCCATATTTCTAGAGATATCTAGACTTGTGACCTGCCAAATCTGCCAAGACTTTAAAAAAAGGGTGGTTAAAAAAAGAAAAAAATGTTCCTTCAATATCAACATTTTCAGAGAGAAAATAAAAGCATTCAATTTAGAAAATGGAAGTATATCTGTTAAAAATGTAAACATTGAAATTACAGTAAATTTAGAAATATGTTAGTGTTGAAATACCGCATCTAGCCCATGGCTTAAAAATAAACAAAGAAACCCCAACAACCTTGCTTGTTCCATGGATTCTCCCAACACTAAGTAGTCTCAATGAAAAGAAAGTTTTACATTTTACCAAATTAACAATATTGCATGGCATTTCCTAAACCATACAGTGTCTGGAGTCTAATATAACTGTGGTTGCAGTCTTTACTGGATTCATTTTAATTCAGCACCTCCAGTCACTTTGGATGCACCTACCCATACATCTGATCATTACTAGAATTGTTCCTAAGTGGCCTACCATAGACCACACAGAAAGCCAGTGGCAGTCATAGACTCATAGACTTAAGGTCAGAAGGGACCATTATGATCATCTAGTCTGACCACCTGCACAACGCAGGCCATAGAATCTCACCCACCCACTCCTGTAACAAAACCCCTAACCTATGTCTGAGTTAATGAAGTCCTCAAATCGTGGTTTAAAGACCTCAAGGTGCAGAGAATCCTCCAGCAAGTGACCTATGCCCCATACTGCAGAGGAAGGCGAAAAACCTCCAGGGCCTCTGCCAATCTTCCCTGGAGGAAAATTCCTTTCCGACCCCAAATATGGCGGTCAGTTAAACCCTGAGCATGTGGGCAAGACTCACCAGCCAGCACCCAGGAAAGAATTCTCTGTAGCAACTCAGATCCCACACCATCTAACATCCTATCACAGACCATTGGGCCTAATTACCTGCTAATAATCAAAGATCAATTAATTGCCAAAATTAGGCTATCCCATCATACCATCCCCTCCATAAACTTATCAAGCTTAGTCTTGAAGCCAGATATGTTTTTTGCCCCCACTACTCCACTTGGAAGGCTGTTCCAGAACTTCACTCCTCTAATGGTTAGAAACCTTCGTCTAATTTCGAGTCTACATTTCCTAGTGTCCAGTTTATATCCATTTGTTCTTGTGTCCACATTGGTACTAAGCTTAAATAATTCCTCTCCCTCCCTGATATTTATCCCTCTGATATATTTATAAAGAGCAATCATATCTCCCTTCAGCCTTCTTTTGGTTAGGCTGAACAAGCCAAGCTCTTTCAGTCTCCTTTCATAAGACAGGTTTTCCATTCCTCGGATCATCCTAGTAGCCCTTCTCTGTACCTGTTCCAGTTTGAATTCATCCTTCTTAAACATAGGAGACCAGAACTGCACACAGTATTCCAGATGATGTCTCACCAGTGCCTTGTATAACGGTACTAACACATCTTTATCTTTACTGGAAATACCTCTCCTAATGCATCCTAAAACCGTATTAGCTTTTTTAATGGCCATATCACATTGGCAGCTCATAGTCATCCTGTGATCAACCAATACTCCATGGTCCTTCTCCTCTTCTGTTATTTCCAACTGATGTGTCCGCAATTTATAACCAAAATTCTTGTTATTAATCCCCAAATGCATGACCTTGCACTTTTCACTATTAAATTTCATCCTATTACTATTACTCCAGTTTAAAAGGTCATCCAGATCTTCCTGTATGATATCCCGGTCCTTCTCTGTGTTAGCAATACCTCCCAGCTTTGTGTCATCCGCAAACTTTATTAGCATATTCCCACTTTTTGTGCCAAGGTCAGTAATAAAAAGATTAAATAAGATTGGTCCCAAAACCGATCCCTGAGGAACTCCACTAGTAACCTCCTTCCAGCCTGACAGTTCACCTTTTAGTATGACCCGTTGTAGTCTCCCCTTTAACCAGTTCCTTATCCACCTTTCAATTTTCATATTGATCCCCATCTTTTCCAATTTAACTAATAATTCCGCATGTGGAACCGTATCAAATGCCTTACTGAAATCGAGGTAAATTAGATCCACTGCGTTTCCTTTGTCTAAAAAATCTGTTACCTTCTCAAAGAAGGAGATCAGGTTGGTTTGGCACGATCTACCTTTTGTAAAACCATGTTGTATTTTGTCCCAGTTACCACTGACCTCAATGTCCTTAACTACTTTCTCCTTCAAAAATTTTTCCAAGACCTTGCATACTACAGATGTTAAACTAACAGGCCTATAGTTACTCGGATCACTTTTTTTCCCTTTCTTAAAAATAGGAACTATGTTAGCAATTCTCCACTTGTACGGTACAACCCCTGAGTTTACTGATTCATTCAAAATTCTTGCTAATGGGCTTGCAATTTCATGTGCCAGTTCCTTTAATATTTTTGGATGAAGATTATCTGGGCCCTCCAATTTCGTCCCATTAAGCTGTTCGAGTTTGGCTTCTACCTCGGATGTGGTAATATCTACCTCCATATCCTCATTCCCATTTGTCATCCTACCATTATCCCTAAGCTCCTCATTAGCCTCATTAAAGACTGAGGCAAAGTATTTGTTTAGATATTGGGCCATGCCTAGATTATCCTTAACCTCCACTCCATCCTCAGTGTTTAGCGGTCCCACTTCTTCTTTCTTTGTTTTCTTCTTATTTATATGGCTATAGAACCTTTTACTATTGGTTTTAATTCCCTCTGCAAGGTCCAACTCTACACGGCTTTTGGCCTTTCTCACTTTATCCCCTACATG
Organism: Emys orbicularis; assembly: GCF_028017835.1. Taxonomy (NCBI): domain Eukaryota; kingdom Metazoa; phylum Chordata; order Testudines; family Emydidae; genus Emys; species Emys orbicularis. The sequence continues at coordinate 192,182,714 of NC_088683.1, forward strand.
TTCTGACCTCAATAAGGTAACTTTCCTTGCTAATCCCTCCCATCTTCCACTCCTTGTAGGCTTTCTGCTTTTTCTTAATCACCTCTCTGAGATGCTTGCTCATCCAGCTCGGTCTACAACTCCTGCCTATGATTTTTTCCCCTTTCGTGGGATGCAGGCTTCTGATAGTTTCTGCAACTTTGACTTGAAGTAATTCCTGGCTCCTCCGCCTTTAGATCCACAAGTTCTTCAGTCCAATCCACTTCCCTAACTAATTTCCTTAATTCTTTAAAGTTAGCCCTTTTGAAATCAAAAACCCTAGTCCCAGATCTATTTTTGTTTAGCCTTCCATCTAGTTTGAACTGAATTAGCTCATGATCACTCGAACCAAGGTTGTCCCCTACAACCATGTCTTCTATGAGTTCCTCACTGCTCACCAAAACCAAATCTAAAATGGCATCCCCTCGTGTTGGTTCTTCAACTACTTGGTGAAGGAATCCATCAGCTATAGCATCCAGAAAAATCTGAGCCCTATTATTATTACTAGCACTTGTTCTCCAGTCTATATCTGGGAAGTTAAAGTCTCCCATGATCACACAATTCCCATTAGTGTTTACTTCATTAAAAACATTAAAGAGGTTTTACCATGTCCAAATTAGATCCCGGCGGTCTGTAGCACATCCCAAGCACCATCTCAGGGGAGGCTCTAGTAGCTTTCTTTCCCAATGTGATTTTTGCCCAGACAGACTCTGTCTTATCCATTCCATCACTTCTTATTTCTTTACAGTTTACCTCATCATTGATATACAATGCTACTCCACCACCTTTGCCTTTATTTCTGTCTTTCCTAAACAGCACCTTCAATACCTGTACTCCAGCCATGACTACTATTCCACCATGTTTCTGTTATCCCTATAATATCCGGTTTCACTTCCTGCACCAGTAGCTCTAGTTCCTCCATTTTGTTTCATAGGCTCCTCGCATTAGTGTACAAACATCTTAATTTTTGCCGTTTGGCTTCACTGACATTTACCCAATTAGGCACAGACATTCTACCACCAGTATCACCTATTAGATTGGTATCCACACTACTCTTCTTCCTTATGTATTGTGACAAAGTTCCTCCTCTATCTTGGTGGGTCCTGTGCTTATTGGAAGATTTTCTTGCCTCAGAGATTCACCATGTGGGTTGGGGAACAGCCCAGAGACCTTCCCCTCTGGAAGAACCCACAGTCCAGGTCAATTGGGAGGTTTGGGGGGAACCCGGGCCCGCCTTCTACTCCGGGTTCCAGCCCAGAGCCCTGTGGACTGCAGCTGTCTATAGTGCCTCCTGTAAAAGCTGCATGACAGCTACAACTCCCTGGGCTACTTCCCCATGGCCTCCTCCAAACACCTTCCTTATTCTCACCACAGGACCTTCCTCCTGGTGTCTGATAACGCTTGTGCTCTTCAGTCCTCCAGCAGCACACCCTCTCACTCGCAGCTCCTTGCGCCTCTTGCTCCCAGCTCCTCACACTCACATCACAAACTGAAGTGAGCTCCTTTTAAAACCCAGGTGCCCTGATTAGCCTGCCTTAATTGATTCTAGCAGCTTCTTCTTAATTGGCTCCAGGTATCCTAATTAGCCTGCCTGCCTTAACTGGTTCTAGCAGATTCCTGATTACTCTAGTGCAGCCCCTGCTCTGGTCACGCAGGGAACAGAAAACTACTCATCCAGTGACCAGTATATTTGCCCTCTACCAGACTCCTGTACCCCACCGGTCTGGGTCTGTCACAGTACATTCTCCTACACACGACTGTATCCTTTCTTGCTTTGTTTTCTTCCCTCTCAATGTTAAATTCCGGCATGGAGATGATGATTCCCAGTCTCAAGCTGTAGCCATTGTATAACACTGCTTCCTTATTACTCTCTGGTAATGAGTAATTCCTTTGGTGAGGTCTCAGAAACTGGAATGGACTAATAGAATTCACAAATGATATTATAATGAAAATCTCCAAAGGCATTTTTAAGCAATTCCTTAAGCTATTAGTGGAGACAATTTCCCTAGCAATAAGTCAGAGATTAGTTTAATTTAAAGGGGAACTACTTTTTGAGACATGCCCACAGTACATTGGGAAGAAAAGGAAAGTAAAATAAGCTACAGTGCATATAGTTACAATAATAGGAATCTCTAACTATTGCATATAATACAATTATGGAAAGTAAAAAATGTATCTTTGATAGTCTTATGCTCCATTCTACTCTAACAAATCACTTAGTTCTGCATCCCTGTGGGCCTGTAAAGTTTATTTGCCTCATTTTTCAGGCAATAAAACATTGTTTTACAGTTAGCTGGGTATTCCACTTTTATAAAAACAGCTATTTATTCTATATTTAACATGTTGGTATTCACTGAATGTCATTCCATTCCTGTTGGAAATTTAGATTTGTTTACTACAGCTGAAGCAACTAGATAGGCTTCATTATTTTGCTTATTTATTTGTAACTAACTTGACTTGTAGAGCCATTTCTCTTATGTTCAAATTTTCTTTTACTGGATTGGTATATTAAAGAAATACAACCAGCATTTGCCTAGATAAATGAAGCAGGGTTTTCAATGTTTTGCTTGATGTCATGTATGTAAGAATCCAAATGATTGTGTTAATGAAATAAAATAATCAATTATTTTCTGCACAAAATATTTGACCTAGAGTAATGAATTTTTGGCAAAATCAAATTCTTCATCACAGCAGTTACTATAATAACAGTAGAAACAATTACCAGTACAAACATGTACTGTGTTCAACTCCCAGCATCATTTTGGTGAATAGAGAAGTACTGAGGCCACTAATAGTGTCACAGACCTGGAATTTAATAAAAATATAATACATAATGTATTGCCTGCATCTGAAAGGAGAAAGCAGAAAGTAATGGATACATTTAAATACTAATCTTACTCTTTATCTTCCACCATTTACCTCATGACATTAGCAAAACAAATCTTTCTATTATTTAATTAGAGTTCTATATGATGGGCTTTAATTATTGAACACACATAAACCTTCATAACCTTTGCAGTATTTATTGTTCTGCAAAATATCTTCTTTCTTACCCTTTTGATGATAGGCTATTAAAAATGAACTAAACACAAAGTGCCTGATCTTGCACTGCTTACCCAGACAGTGCTCCCAGTGAAGCCAGTGAGTTTATTGACTGAGTCAGGCTTGCAGGATCAGGCCCAAAGGATAATGTGATTCGCTGATTACCAATATATTTCAGAACAAAGGGCCTATTCCTCCACCACTGAAGTCTATTGCAATTTTCACACTGGGTGAAACTCAGCCCTGTGTAGAGAGCCGGAAGAAGGCATATCCACCTCTCAAGCTCCACTAATACCCCATTTATTTATTTGAATTAAAATATAGAGACACATAACACATGACCTGTAGGTGTTCTGACAAAAGAACATATCTTACATTCATATCTATATAGGGATATCACCCTGCTGCCTAACCCAAAGAAATTAACGTACCAGCCTGTAAACAAAGCAGCCAAACATAGCCCAATGTCACTCTGCCCATCAGCTTGATCACTTCTGAAGCAGGCCCGTAAAGGTCCATAATTCTTGGTTCTTTTTGGAAAAAACTGAGGAGTGAGTACCAGAGCCAAGATGGGCCCTTAAAGGAAATGTCCTATCCACATCCCTGTCTCTTTTCCAGCAAAGGGGGAAGGTGGGAGGATTGAGTTCTAGGTTCTTTGCTGACCTCAATGATTTTAAGTATTAAGTAGAACATAGTTCTTATGCAGGATCCATGCAATGGAGACAATTGTATCCACAGACATCTACTAGAATAAGATCAAGCTCTGTGGTTGGTATTTACAAAACTGTCAAAGTGAATTTAGTACCTAAATCCCATTGAAAGTAAATGGAAGTTGGGTGCCTAACTCACTTAGGCACATTTGAAAAACTTACCCTACATTCCTTGAGCTATAAGCATTGATAGCCTTAAAAAAACAATAATGTGCACCACGCAACGGGGCTTTTTTCATTTTAAGGATAATTGTAAAAGCTGACAATTGGCATTCAGGTTTCAATATTATGCCACTTAAAAACACATATTCAAAATCAAAGAGGGAGGATTTTACAGGAAAATCATGAAAATGTTCCCAAATGAACATGTTGCTTGTCTTGTCCCTCTTGAACAAGGCCATTATGCAAATAGTCACTGTCAGCTAAATCTGCTTCAGGTAACTGATGACCCAGACTTTTTGCCTGCCTCTTTTCATCCCCCAGTGACAAATCTGAATTCCCTGATTTAGAGAAAAAAAAATGTCACATTATATTTCAAAGAATCTAATTGACTTTACATTTCCCCACTTTTCTCAAAAGATTTGAGCTCTGCAGCCTGACATGAAGCTTTAGTATTTACAATTAGCCCAAGCTTTCATGGTTTGGTTGAAAGTAAGAAGCTGATTTGTGTAAACCTTCAACTAACTTCAAAATAATCTCTGAGCTACTGAAATTCTAAACTTTTTTTATCATAATTGGCAAGTAACGTAAATATTTACTAGCATTTTTCACTTTTTATAGTTGGGATCAGGGATGGTGGTGCAGGGGGTTCCTGCCCAATGGGAACAGTTCAGTAGGACAGCAGTCCTGCACAGTGGCAACAGTTCAATATGGCTGCCGTTCCACACAGTTAAGCAAAATAATGCTTTGAGTCTTTGCGGTATCTCCAGTGCTGTGCAATGTAAAAAATTATTGTGCAAGTTATATTGGGTTCTTCTCGCATACTGCTTATCAAAATATGAGTCAGTAAAAATAAAATAAAGCATCAATTAGATTAAACCAATAAATTTATTCATAACAAAGTCTTTTAAATTCCAAGATTGAAGTAAAGGAACACCAGCTCTTTCAGTTTGTCTTCGGAAAGAGAACACCTCTGACGAGAGTGGACAAGATTACACAGCAAGTTGCTGAGTTAATCATAAGCTGTGTTTGTTGCAGCATTTATGTATCTGAAAGCTAATGTTTTCAAATTCGGAAGATAGTCATCTGTTGAAGACCAAAACATTGCAATGCCTGTTTCCCCTGACTGTATAGTGCTCTGGATCGTGTTAGGTGCCACCTTTCCATCATAGCGGGGGTCGGCAACGTTTGCCACGCGGCTCGCCAGGGTAAGCACCCTGGTAGGCCGGGCCAGTTTATTTACCTGCTGATGCGGCAGGTTTGGCCGATCATGGCCCCCACTCGCCGTGGTTCACCGTCCCGGGCCAATGGGGGCGGCGGGGAGCCGCGGCCAGCACATCCCTCACCCGCGCCGCTTCTCGCCGCCCCCATTGGCCCGGGACGGCGAACCGCGGCGAGTGGGGGCCGCGATTGGCTGAACCTGCTGCGTTAGCAGGTAAATAAACTGGCCCAGCCCGCCAGGGTGCTTACCCTGGCGAGCCTCATGCCAAACGTTGCCGACCCCTGCATTATACAAAGCAAACTCCTCTGCTGAAATGTCACTGAAGTCAGAAATTGAAGTGTAATCTTCCTTGACATGAAACATTCCAGGAACTCTTCTGGGGTTGAAAATCCTTATGCATTTCAGGAACTTAATTGTGGGTTGACCACTCTCAGTATCACTGATGTACTTCTTCAGCTTTTCAGCCGAACGAAACAGGTGCACCAACTTGCTGCTTGATCAGTTGTTACATTGTTGAAATCTTCAGCCCTGAGAAACCTTTGAATGTTTTCCTCCAAAAACTGAGTCTCTCTCTCTCAAGGAAAAACCACAGTTTTTCCACTTTCTCAAAAGCAAAGAGAGTGCACGGTCTTTGGCTTTTATATGTAGCCAATAGGTCTATGACTGGCTTGCATATTTGATTGATAAAACACAGTGCAATCTTCTGCATTAAACATTGGGTTTAATCTGAAAGCACTCTTTCAAGTTCCTGCAACAAATGTGGTGACGAACTGCCACACACCCCTCCCATTTCTTTTTCAACAAAGCCATGATAATATTGAAAGTGCATTTCTTGGTACTGAAGAGCAGCAAACCAGCTATTCTATCTAATTGCTACTGGATTTGGTGCCATTGTTGCACTGGGAGCTTTTTGCCTGAGGTAATTTAAGTACCTCACCTTCCTGTCCCCTTCCATATAGAACATTTGTGAGAAAACTTTTACTAGTGCATTGGCATCCTCGATTGGCTTATGAAAACTTTCCCCCACCAGACTGATTATGTGAGCAAGTCATGTTATATGGATACTATTGGGAAACAGTCCAGACAGTACAGTTTTGTAAGCTTTTTTGATGTACGCAGCATTGTCCATGTCAAAGACAACCACAATGTTGTAAACAATTTTGTAACTTTGCAGTCTGAATGACTGCTTGAGACATGGTGTTGTGATTTGTTTTCTGCAAGAAGTGTGTGTCAGCTAGATAGGACACCTTCCCAATACCTTCTTTCACCATAGGTGCAAGTAAAATGTTAAGAACATAGCAGCTGTAGAGGGGTGGTCACCTGCTCCTGCCTGGAAAGGCTTAAAACACCCCTGGGAGAAGGCTGTGGCAGGGGAAAAGCTGGGCTGATTGGGAGGAAGCAGGCTTAGCTGGGGCCACACCCCAATCAGGACCCAGCTGGCCCTATAAAGGCTTGAGCCAGGAGCTCAAGCAGACAGTCTCTCTCTGTGTTCAGAGAGAGAAGGGCCTGGCTGTAGGGAGTTTAACTAAGTGCCTACAGTGGAGCAGGGCTGGGGAAAGGCCAAGGGAGCCGGGGAGCTCTGGCCTAGGAAAGCCCCAGGCTGCAGGCCTGGTAAGGCCTATTGGGTACTGGGTTGCAGGGGGCAGCCCCTGGGTAGGCAGAGGCAGCAGGTCCAAACCCCTTTGCCTGTGATAAGTGGCTTATACTGCAGTCTGCCCCAGTGAACGGGGGCTAGATGGAGACTGGGCAGTAGCCAAAACTGAGGCAAAGTGGGGATAGTGGGTGGGGGTTCCCCTGGGAGGGGGAGACCCAGAACTGTGGGGTTACTGCCAGGGGGCAGCACCCCAGATAACAGGGCACTGGGTCTGGGAGGGACACGGGGGGCCAGTGGCAAGGCAGATCACCAGCCTGCAGAGGGCGCTCCAAGACTGGGAGAGCTAATTCCTGAGGACAACCAGCAGGAGGCACCGCAGGGGTGAGTCTGCACGCTTACAGAGACCCTCATTGTCAGTCACTTCATTGAATATAACTGACATAATTATCCCTCACTTTGTCCTTAAGTTTACTTCTCTGTGTTGTAGACATCTGTAAGATATGCATCTTGAAGCTGGTAACCTCTTGGACTTGCACCACCATTCTTGACTCGAGTGTTCAGAAACTCGCATACGAAAGGATGGTCCATTTTAGATAACGATATGTTTTCAGCGGCACAAGTTAAGACCCCGTCATGGACAACATCCAGTGCTCATATTGTGCTATTGTGGTTGTGTTGAAACAGGCTGAAAGTATACACTGCATTTTTTTTTTTTTTTTTTGTGATTCTCCCTGCAATGCAGCTTTTCTTTTAAATACTTTTGTGATTTGGTGAGGTGGTTTGAAATTATCAGTTTCCTGTGATGGTTCAGAACAATGTTGCACATTTTGCAAAAAAGTTTTCTGCCATCTTCAAATACCTCTCTAGGAAAATCTTTTGTTCTCTCTTGTGGGACCTTTGTGACATTTTCAGGCAAAATCAATCCCTTGACCTCCAGTGTTATCTGACATTTTTCACGGTCTTTCTCTACTAAGGGATATTATGCAATAATATGTGGTCATACATTTTAGGTGTAAAATTACATGGAGACACAATTGCATGATTCCCAGGGGTGCTCTCAATGTGGGTACATCTGCACAGAGCTCATTGCACAAACAAGGCCACCGTATTATGTACCTGGAATTTAAGGTAAAAGATTTCTCTTGGTTTTGTTTTAGTTTAGGTGGTGCTCTAACAAACTAATTACAGAAGGCAAAATAAGCTGAACTGAAAATGCTAACTATTTTTCAATGGCCTGTACTTTCAAAACCTCATTTAACCAGTGTAAAGAAAAACAGATTTAATTTCAAGGTTATTAAAAACAGTCTCAGGGAGAAGCAAAGCCTGAAAGCATTTTAATAACTTTGTCAAAAATTTCCAAAATATCTTTGAAGAAGGTTACCTTTTCCAAGCTGTACTTTGCTTCCCCAAAAAAGATTTTTTTTTTTTCTGGTGACCTACAGATTAAGTCTCAAGCACTATGCGGGCTTTCATTTTTTTCCTTATTTTAAACTACAGATGCAAATAGTTTTCTCACTTTTTCTGCTTCCAACTTTTACCACACATGAAACCAAGATTCATTCTTCTTGTGTTCTTAAAGTGACTGTGCAGCTTCAGGTCACAAGAGATCATATAATACCAGTGAACCAGAAACAAAGTTGCAACAAATATACTGTCAATGTTAACAAAAACAACAAAGGACAGACCTTAGTGAGGCACTTTTCTTTGTACAGTCCTACTAACAACAAAAAGCTAGCTGTGGAGAGATATACAACTTGCAAAAGAGTTTAACCAGCATTATAACTGTTTGCTTGAGAAGAAAAATATACTCCCTTCTGGAAATGATTTTACCCTTTTCGCTTTGCCTACCAGTTCCACACAGTTACGAACCAACTGTCCCTGACACTGCGTGTACATAATTTTTTTCCTTAAAATATCTCGTTGTTGCTATGACTTCTGCATAGCTCCATCAGTGATAGTAGTGATGGGAACCTGGTTTAAACTAAGTTATGCCTAGAATGGAAATTCCAGAGCATGGATATTCTGTTTTGCAGAATACTGCAAAGTATTCTGTTATTTCAAAATTTGGTTTCATTTTCATTAAGCATGACAACCAAAACTAATTTAAAATTCTCTGCCAAGAGGCAGTTCACCAGGTGGAGATGTCCTGGAGCTGACCCCACTGAAGTCAGTGGTGAAACCTCCATTGACTTCAATGGGGCCAATATGTCATCCTTGTATGTAATTCCACCTAAATAACGCTGTCATTAAAAAGCTGATGGTCATTGATACTTTGTCTACATGAGTGCTTCCCCTGCTGTACCATTGATGGAGTTGCACTAGAGATAAGAATGGTGGGATATTTTAGGAAAATAAGTCTAGTGCTATACAAGTCCTCAGAGAAACACTTGGCAAATAATATTGGTGTAAATTAACTTAGAATAATTTACTGTCATCACTGCAAAATCAACCTTATAAATTATGTAAACTGGTCATAAATATACTAATAATACTCAGATTCCCCTCACTAGCAGAAAACAAAACCTTTCTCAGAGTTCAATTCAAGAAAAAAAATATAAATGCCCATCTATGCATTCTGGATCTATAAAAGGCTGATCTATTCAGCAACCAGTCTTTTTATTATTATTATTACACCCAGGGGGCAAGAAGACATGTTTATTTTTGCATGATTCATCATGAACTTCAAATGGTGATTGGACTCTAAAAATTGAATTTCGTAGCATATATTGTTATACTTATCCAAAATTATTTCCCTAAGAGACCACAGATTGTGAATGGACTTGGCAACCCATTTTTTATATTTTTAGGGAAATTATATGTCACTGCCAAAGTGAAAATCTGGGCAAAATTTTGCTGATGTCCACGTGAGTAGTTACATGAGCAAGAGTCTGCAGGATTGGGCCTCCTGGCTTGGGTCCATATCTAAGGCCTGGTCCACACTACCCCCCCCACTTCGGACTAAGGTACGCAAATTCAGCTATGTTAATAACGTAGCTGAATTTGAAGTACGTTAGTCCGAACTTACCGCGGGTCCAGACGCGGCAGGCAGGCTCCCCCGTCGATGCCGCGTACTCCTCTCGCCGAGCTGGAGTACCGGCGTCGACGGCGAGCACTTCCGGGATCGATCCCAGAACATCGATTGCCTGCCGTCGGACCCGGAGGTAAGTGTAGACGTACCCTAACTGTACCTAATCTATGAACAGAGAACTTTCTTCAAAAATAATCTGTGAATTTTGCATCTTTGACAAACATTACATTCACATGAACTTTATTTATAATAAGTTATCACAGATGTTACTATTAAGTTAAATGACACATTTAAAAGGCAAAATATACGTATAAAAAAAGCTGTCTACGTTGTGTATGTAATGGGATCTCTTTGATGCACTTCTGGAAAATCCCTTTAGCAGTAATGGTTGCACTGAAGTGAGATTATTGCACTGCTTATTGGTCATTGAAAAATGTGTTTGATTAAATTTGAGATTAAGGATTTGATTCCACTGTCACACTGTCTGGAGTGGTTCACGACTGTGAGTGCCTACTTCAGGGGAGCCTATCAGAAAACAGGCAGACACCCCAAACTGGTGGTGTGTGCTATAATGAGATTTCACCAAGCCAGTGACAAATGTGAACTCCTGGATCCCTATAACAGTAATACCATGGAATCACAGACAGTCCCCTTATATTCTCTAGTCTATCTTGCCACCTAGACAAATTGGATTTTGTGATAAAAGGTCACTTAAACTAAAAATCACACCACCTCATTTGCTCTCAGTCCCAAGAGACCAGTGTCTTACCCCAGATCAACTGGTACCCTATATCAATGGTCCTTAACCAGGAGATCATGAGGTTTAGGTTCAGGGGGGAGGTCTTAAATGCAGGGCTGGCATTAGGGCATGGAAAGCAGGGCAATTACTCAAGGCCCCATGCCACAGGGGGCCCCACAAAGCTAAGTTACATGCTTCAGATCCAGGCAGCAGGGCTCAGGATTCAGCCCCAAGTGGTGGGGCTTGGGCTTGAGCCCCAGGCACCAGGGCTTGGGCTTCAGACTCCTGAAAGGGGTACAGTAGTCAGGAAAGTGTGAGATGTAGATTCTAGATCTTACACCAAAGACAATGCTGGTAGTCAATTCTATATTAATCTAACTAAAGTTTATTAGCTAAGAAAAGGAAATGAGTTACTGAGAGGTTAAATCAAGTAAAATATATTCATAGGTGAGTCACAGATTGTAATTCAAAATGGTGGCAGTGATATAATAAACTGCCAGTTTCCCAAAAATCTTTTCAGGGTTCCCAGATTGTCTCTGAGGATCTCCATTTTGCATCTGGTACACTTCCTTGTAAGAGTTCAAACAGTCCAGAGATAAAAGATTTTTCCGTGAATCCATATTTACAGCTTCTTTTCAAAGAAAACAAGCTGTCCATGTTACTACCCATGTGGGCCTTTCCTTTGATGATCGAGAGCGAGGAATGCATTTGCAGTCTTTGACTTCCAATCATCAAACACAATGACCATTTGCTTTGAAATTAGCACTTTTCTGTTAAAGTTCTTCATTTGCATTCCACAAGGCTTCTTTCTCTTTATATGGGTTGTTTAGACACAGGTAAAACACAATGTAAATGTTTGCGACTACATTATAACAGGATACAAATAAGTGAAAACAATGCAAGTAACATCCTACTAGTTTTCATGAAGTTTAAAGACCAAATACAATCTTATATATTTAACAATTGCTTTGATCTATACTCATACACAAGTGAATTTGCCTGGGGCTCTGGGATGAGCTGGCACTTGGTCTGCCAGCATCATACCCACAGAATGATGAGTATCAAACTCCTAAAAGGTGCTTGTTGCTCTCTACTCTCACCTAAAACCATTTGAGTGGGGGATGCCCAACACCTTGCAGAATTAAGCCCTAACATCTCAGTTAGCAAATTCTAACCTGGCATAATTTCACTGCATGAAGTTCGCCCGGGTTCAAAGTGACAAGGTAAGGCATATGCACCACGTAAGACTCAATTAAAGCCTCAAAATAGTCCTATTGGCATTAATGGAATTTCTCAAAGTTGTAGGAATTTAGTAGTATCTATGGGATCATATCCTAGATATTTTATCTATATTTACTCTAATGCAAATAATAAACATATAGTTAAAACTATACCTCACAACTAATGGGAAGATTGGAAAAATAGTTAATGCTATATAGGAAGGAAGAAAGTGAATTCAGCAAGCTTGTTTTAGCATCTTTCCTTTAACCAGTATGTAAAACTAAAATTAAATATCACATATGAATCATTGTTAAGGAAATGCATCTCCAGAACCAACCTCTCAAGTGTATTATGCTAAGCAGGATATTCTGCATTTTGGTTGAATCTAGCTGCCGGTTCCTCTGAAGCAGGAGATATGTGTGTACGAGTAAACTGGGGAAAGTGGACTGAATTGGCATCAAGGAGATCATGAATTCAAATCTCAACTTTACTGACTGTTTACATTTCTGTGAACTTCATAGCTTTTATTACTGAGCAATGCCTTTTAAATGAATATGCCAAAACTATACACTTGGTAGTCCATCTTTAACCACCAGACAGTATTCCTCCCTAAGAGCCAGGAAAAAAATATATCCAAGAATCCTTTCCCAACAGTCCACTCTTGACTAGCAAATATTGTGAAACCTACTGGCAAAGTGCATGTCATGTCCCACTCTAGTGGCTGGTCTACAGAAATGATAGAAGTTACTTTTCCTGCTAAAATGGTAGATATCTCTACAGGGGATCTGAAGGTTCAGCGATCAAATCCTACTACTAACCTACGTGAGAGATTCTTATGGTTGCACATGATGGAATTTGTCTAGTTTTCTGTTTAAAATATTGTCATTTACTTGCACAGTGGGGAAATGTTCTTTTAAAACAGGTGTCACAAAGAAACAACTGGTAGAAAAATGAAAACATTTTGGCAAAAAAATTCAAAATGTCAATATCATTCTCATTACAAAGTATTTGAAATGGACCTATTTCGTGTGTTCAGAATTCTTAAGGCTTAAAACTTTTTTTCATTTTTTAAAAAAATCTATCAGAATTATTATCAAATATATTATTGAAATGAAAACCCAGTTTTTTGGCAAAGAAAGATTTGTATAACCTTTTGTGACAGCATATTCAATAATGTTTCTGAATTTTTAAAAAGAATTAATTATTTCATAAATAAACAATAGTGATCAACACTTTTGATCACAGGTATTCCATATTTGGGTCATTTGTCACACTTTTAATTGCTTAGGTTATTTACTGGCAAATGTAAAGGTTGAGAATAAATTCTAGAGGGCCTAATCCTGAAGCTGCTGTGACTATTCAATGTTCCATTGATGTCAGTGTATGTTCCATATACAGGGCAGCTACTGAATCATGCCCAGAGTTTCAAAAAAGCATTTCCCTCCACCATGAATTGTTATACCTGCACTAACATGGATAATTACCAGTGACACCAGACTGAAATCAGCAAGCAAGGTTGTTTGCTGTAGATAAAAATGTTTCTTTAAAAATAATTATCTATTGATATTTGATTTATAGTAGAATATATACATACAATTTCAGCAAATATAAGAGTAAAAGTTAGGCACAGAACTCAACAGCTGTAGTAGTTAAAATATTAAACAAAATTATAGAATAAAATATGAAGGTAACGAAGTAAACACAAGAAGAACCAAAGATGAAGGAAAGAAGAACATGATACAAAGAGAACTAGTGCAAGAGTGTGAGTCAAAATACATTGTGTATTAACATCTGACATGCAATTCTAGTTTAATGCTTCCAATTTTCATCTCGCCTGTCTTCCTGTTAGGATGAGAAATACCTGTGAAATTTTAACTTAGGTGAAGCACTTGATTTTTTTTTTCTCATTAAAGCTAGTAAATTGTCTTTCTCCCATAGAGGGGAAAGTAATAAAAATGTGCTTCAGTTTTATCAGTGGAAACCATTGTTTAGCAGCCATTAATGGGGTAATATTAAAAGACAATACAGTACTTAGAATACGAAATATTTCTCTCTAAAATAAGGGCCCAGTCTTGCCACTCTCATTCACAGTAAGTAGCACCGTATTACACAAGCAGTCCTTTTGAAATCAGCGAGATGCTATGCATAGCATGATACTGTTCAATATGCGTAAGTGTGACACAGCTGGGCCCTAATGTACTTTAGAATTTATCTCTGGCAGTAGCTCCAAAAGTTCACTTATTCCTTCATTGTTACTTACAACTATAGATAATTAAGGATGCCAAGTAGCTTCAAGTATGTTGATTAAAGTCGATCTTCTATTTTTTTCTTACAGGTGTATTCTTTAAATTTAACACTTACATTTTTAATGCTTTTGATACACTATATGATTATATGCATGGATATGTGAAGATGTTTCAAGTAATTAGCATTTGACACTAACTTTTTAAGCATGTTATCCTTGTGGTGTATACATCCAGCTTGCATTTGAATAGCTTCTCCACCGCTTTGATTACCCATATGAATGTTTGTAATGAGCTCTTAGCCCTGGTCTACACTAGGAGGTTAGCTCGAATTTAAACGCGTTAGGTCGATTTTTATAAGCAATGTGTCTACAAAACCAACCCCATTCCGTCAAACTAAAGGGCTCTTAAAATCGAATGCTGTACTCTTCCCCGGCGAGGGGAGTAGCGCTAAAATCAACCTTCTTGGGACGAATTTGGGGTAGTGCAGACGCAATTTGATGGTATTGTCCTCCAGGAGCTATCCCAGAGTGCTCCAAAGTGACCACTCTGGACAGCACTTTCAACTCCGATGCACTAGCCAGGTACACAGGAAGAGCCCCGGGAAATTTTGAATTTCATTTCCTGTTTGGTCAGCATGGTGAGCTCAGCAGCACAGGTGACCATGCAGTCCCAGAATCGCAAAAGAGCTCCAGCATGGACTGAACGGGAGACACTGGATCTCCTTGCTGTATGGGGAGAAGAATCTGTGCAGGCAGAACTCTCTTCAAAAAGAAGAAATGCTAATATATATGCCAAAATCGCACAGAGCATGGTGGAGAGAGGCTACAACAGGGACACACAGCAGTGCCATGTGAAAGTTAAGAAGCTCAGGCAAGCCTACAAAAAGACGAAGGAGGCAAACGGTTGCTCCAGGTCAGAGCCCCATATATGCCTCTTCTATGATCAGCTACATGGCATTCCAGGGCGGGACCCTATCACTACCCCATCACTGACCGTGGACACCTGCAAAGGCAGAGTTTCAGGAAACAGGGAGGAGGATTTTGTGGATGAGGAAGAGGAGGAGGAGAATGCGCAGCAGGCAGGTGGAGAATCCGTTCTCCCTGGCAGCCAGGACCTTTTCATCACCCTGGAGCCAATACCCTCCCAAGGCGGGTTCCTGGACCCTGAAGCCGGAGAAGGCATCTCTGGTGAGTGAACATTTGTAACTACACTACAGGGGTTAAAAGCAATTATGTTTAATGTTTGATTTGCCCTGAAGAATCGGGATGCATTCGCAGCCAGTACAGCTACTGGAAAAGTCTGTTAACGTGTCTGGGGATGGAGTGGGAATCTTCCAGGGACATCTCCATGAAGCTCTCAAGGAGGTACTCTGAAAGCCTTTGCAGAAGGTTTCTGGGGAGGGCTGCCTTATTTTGTCCTCCACGGTAGGACATTTTACCACACCAAGCCAGTAGCAAGTAGTCTGGAATCATTGCAGCACAAAGCATGGCAGCAAATGGTCCTGGGTTTTGGTTGCATTCAAGCAACATTCGGCCTATATCTTTCTGTTAGCCTTAGGAGAGTGATATCATTCATGGTCACCTGGTTGAAATGGGGGATTTTTTGTAAGGGAACAGTAAAACGACCCCATTCATGCTGGGCTGTTTGTGCTTAGCTAAAATGGATCATCCCTAGGAATAGCCACATGGTGGGAGGAGGGGTGAAGGAATCATCCCAGAGAGTAGCCATGCGGTGGGGTGTGGGGAGCGGTGTGCTGCACATCTACCCGAAAACTGCAGCCCCTCCTTTTAAATGGCAAACCCAAACGACATTGCTTGCTATGGGAAAGGAGGGTGCTGCAGTTTGAAAACATTTCCACATGTTATGAAGGCATTAGAAGCCAAACCCACATACCCTTTGGCTTACCACGGCTGCCTGGAAACCAAATTCTGTTGCCCAGCTGTGTGTGATTTGTCACCATACCGGCAGGCACTCAATATAAAAAGCAAAATGCGACCTACCTAAATCATATGTGCTGTTTGCTGTGAATTGCTTGATTCACTGTGAAAGAGTCACATTTCTGAGAACAAAAGGGAATCTTCTTAAATTCTACTCTCCCTTTTTATCCCCCCATGGCTGCAAATGTTTCTATGCTCCCCCTATCATCTCCGTCCCAGAGGTTATTGCAGATTAGAAGGTTAAAAAAAACACACTCGCGATGACATGTTTTCTGAGCTCATGAAGTCCTCCCGCACTGATAGGGCACAGCTGAATGCATGGAGGCATTCAGTGACAGAAGCCAGGAAAGCATTAAATGAGCACAATGAGAAGAGACAGGAGGTGATGCTGAGGCTAATGGGGGAGCAAACAGACATGATCAGACATCTGGTGGAGCTGCAGGAAAGACAACGGGAGCACAGGCCATCGCTGCATCCACTGTATAACCACCGGCCCTTCTCCCCAAGTTCCATATCCTCCTCACCCAGACACCCAAGAATGCGGGGAGGGAGAGGCTCCGGGCACCCAGCCACTCCACTCCAGAGGATGGACCAAGCAACAGAAGGCTGTCATTCAAACAGTTTTGATTTGTAGTGTGGCTACAATAAGCAATGTAGCCTTGTCCTTCCCTCCTCCCCCACTGCACTCAGGCTACCTTGTCAGTTATCTCACTTTTTTTTAATTAGTAAAGAAAGAATGCATGGCTTCAAAACAATAGTTACTTTATTTCCTTTGCCAGCTGTGATCAAAGGGGGGAGGGTGGTTGGCTTACAGGGAATTAAAATCAACAAAGAGGGTGAGTTTGCATCAAGGAGAAACACACACAACTGTCACACTGTAGCCTGGCCAGTCATTAAACTGGTTTTCAAAACCCCTTTGATGTGCAGCATGCCTAGCTGTGCTCTTCTAATCGCCCTGGTGTCTGGCTGCTCAAAATCGTCCACCAGGCGATTTTGCCTCAACCTTCTACCCCGCTATAAACATCTCCCCTTAACTCTTGCAGATATTATGGAGCACACAACAAGCAGCAATAACAATGGGAATATTGGTTGTGCTGAGGTCTAACCTAGTCAGCAAACAGCGCCAGCGAGCTTTTAAATGTCCAAAGGCACATTCTGCCACCATTCTGCACTTGCTCAGCCTATAGTTGAACTGCTCCTTACTACTGTCCAGGCTGCCTGTGTACGGCTGCACGAGCTATGGGAGCAAGGGGTAGGCTGGGTCCCCAAGGATAACTATTGGCATTTCAACATCCCCAAGGGTAATTTTTGGTCTGGGAAGTAAATCCCTTCTTGCAGCTGCTCGAGGAGCCTGGAGTTCCTAAAGATGCGAGCGTCATTCACTTTTCCTGGCCATCTCACACTGATGTCGGTGAAATGTCCCTTGTGACCCACTAGTGCTTGCAGCACCATTGAGAAGTACCCCTTGCAGTTTACATACTGGTTGGCAAGGTGGTCCAGTGCCAAGATAGGGATATGCGTTCTGTCTATTGCCCCACTACAGTTAGGGAACCCCATTGCAGCAAAGCCATCCACGATGACCTGCACATTTCCCAGAGTCACTACCCCTGTTAGCAGAAGGTCAGTGATTGCACTGGCTACTTGGATCACAGCAGCCCCCACAGTAGATTTGCCCACTCCAAATTGATGCCCGACTGACCGGTAGCTGTCTGGCATTGCAAGCTTCCACAGGGCTATTGCCACTCACTTCTCAACTGGCGGGGCAGCTCTCATCTTGGTAATCCTGCGCTTCAGGGCGGGAGAAAGCAATTCACAAAGTTCCAGGAAAGTGGCCTTACACGTGCAAAAGTTTCGCAGTCACTGGGAATCATCCCATACTTGCAACACTATGCGATCCCACCAGTCTGTGCTTGTTTGTCGGGCCTAAAATTGGCATCCCACTGTATCAACCTGTCCCACTGCCACCATGATGTCCCAATTGCCAGATCCCGTGCTTTCAGAAACGCTGTGTCCATGTCCTCCTCACAATCGTCCTCATGCTGGCGTCTCCAAGTCAGGTTCTGCACATATTGCAGGATAATGTGTGAGGTGTTTACAATGCTCACAACAGCAATGGTGAGCTTAGCGGGCTCCATGCTTGCTGTGCTATGGCGTCTGCATGGGTATCCCAGGAAAAAAGGCGTGAAACGATTGTCTGCAGTTGCTTTCACGGAGGGAGGGGAGACTGCCGACATGTACCCAAAACTACCCGCAACAATGTTTTTGCCCCATGAGGCATTGGGAGCTTATTCCAGAACTCCAATGGGCGGCAGAGACTGCAGGGACTGTGGAATCGCTGCCCACAGTGCACCGCTATGTGAGTCGATGCTAACCACGGTATTGAGGACGGACTCCGCCGACTTAATGCGCTTAGTGGGGACATGCACAATTGACTGTATAAAATCACTTTCTAAAGATTGACTTCTATAAAATTGACCTAATTTCGTAGTGTAGACATACCTTAATTACAGCTAGAAGTCACTATCGTGCTGTAAGACAGACACCGATTATTGTCAAAAGGGGCCCTTTCTATTGCCCTGCCTGCTTCTCATAGTACAACCATTTTTAGTGACTGTATTAGAAGCTGGGTGTTCTCAAGTGGTTATTTACTAACTCATGGGATGTGTGGTAGAACAAATGCAAAAAAAACAGAAAATTTATACTCCCTGATGGTAACACATGTTTCTCTATCAAGAACAACTGTCAAAGAAGGAGCTGAGCGGAAAATTAATCGATTGCTGGCACAAACTTGCAACTAGAAATGACAGCAATATCAGTGGCGAATTTTCATCTTGAGCTGCTTCTTTTCCAGCCATTTTCATTTTGCTTGTTACTTTGAAATAGTGAAGGTAAATAGAGAAATATGATGAAAGATGGATAATATTCATGCTATTCCTGAACAGTGCTGCTAGTTAATGGAACACTATACATAAAAAAATAAAAGAGAGAAGCTGAGTCACTAATTCTTGAAATATAGCTGTGCAATTTGAGAAAGTGTATACTTGGCCAACATATCCCATTGTCCACTAGTTTTTTTTCATGTAATTGCAGCATAGCATTATCTCTGATAGGAAGTGCAAATTTATCTCCCCTTGTTCTTGTTTCTTGTATGAGGATTAAAAGTATGTAGATGTTTCTGACTAGATCTGCAATTTACAAACAGATTTCAACATTATAAAGTTTATATTTCTGCTGACAATGGAAAGTGACATTTTACCTTATAATTGCCTGCTTGCAGGAAATTGTATTAAAATGTATCTTTTGAGTACGTGAACATTAAGGAGACATAAAAAATTGTAGTTATATTTATTTTTTAATTGAGACTCAAAGCCAAATTGGGAAACACACATCATCATCTATACAACCACTCAGCTTCATGGGACAGCTGGAAGTGGGCTACAAATAGAAAGCACTAGAAAGTTATTGGTGTTGGGGGACAAGTCACTCTGTGCAGAGGCAAGCTGGAAATGTATGCCACCAGAATAACATACTTTGAGGGTCAGTGGGAAATTAATACAAATTTGAGAAGGAAAGTTCACCCATTACTTATGGAACTTTGTCCCATATTTATATGGCTGATGAATTGTGGCCTTTTGTGAGGATGTAACGGCATATACATTGTGCATGTAAAGGTTTATATAGGCCGTTGAGACTTGTGAGTAGAAACTTTCCAGACACTGTCACCCAGGTTAGGTCAGTTTGAGGCTTGCCTAAAAGGAAAAGGAGGCCTTATCACTGACAAAGATGAAGTAGACTGAGAGAAGCAGTCAGGGGTTAAAGAAGAAGCCCATTCTGCACACCCAAAATCTAGGGTTTAAGGCCAACATTCCATGAACAGGGAAGGCTGAAATTTCCCTATCCCGTGAATAATGAGAGAGCAGGTTAACGCCTGGTGGTGTGTCACTTTCAGAAAACAGAGCAAGGTGGGAAATGTCCATAATGGTAGCAATATTATTTAGCCTTAGCTCTGGTCAAAGATGGTTTAGAAGTAGGGGATGTATAGAAACAGAAACTTTTCTGCATAGAAAAAGCCAGACTAGCCAAGAGGTCTCTCTTGGAAGGAGTGGGCAAGTAAGCTCATTTTTAATTTAAAGTACTTTGGAACAGAAACTTCCAAACAGCGTTTGGAACAAACCCTGAGATGGTATATGTAGTTTAGATTCCAATTCGGAATGGTTAAAACAAAAGTTACTCTAGCAATGGGAATTTTCTCTTAACTCATCCCAAAGATTTTATACTTTGCTGGTCAGTCTATAACAGTGCATGTAAAATATTTTTGATTAAATATAGTTTTACATCCTGTTTACAACATTTTCCAGGGAAAACGCTCATTATACATAAATTCATTCATTAATATAAACAAATATTCAGAGCCCCTTAACTGCATCCAATGCCTCTGTTCCTCTAAATCTACAAAAATCAAAGAATAGCTTTTTTTAAAGAGAAAAAATGTTAGCACTAATGAGGTAGGAGATATACATCAGTTGTCATGACTTGTTCTCATATATAAGCATTTTATAATTCAAGGGCAGCATTCTATCAAGTGTAACAAATGGCACATGCAATAGGGCTAGTTTAAACCCAAGGGTTGTGCATCTTTGTAATGCTAACAAAATCTCTAAAGGTGCATCATTTCTCAGAAATTGCCTCTGAGTTTTCACAATGATTACATAAAATTAAAAGCAGCCATTTAAACACAATTTGTCTTCTTCTGGATCGGTTATTCATTTTCAATTTATGTTATTAGAACAAAGGATACTAACATATATCATAGGCATATATAGGAAAACAACACAGGAATGCAGGAGCAAGATTACAAAGGCAAAGGCACAAAATGAGCTCCAACTAGCTACAGGAATAAAGGGAAACAAGAAGACTTTTTATCAATACATTAGAAGCAAGAGGAAGACCAAGGACAGGGTAGGCCCACTGCTCAGTGAGGAGAGAGAAACAGTAACAGGAAACTTGAAAATGGCAGAGATGCTCAATGACTTTTTTGTTTCGGTCTTCACCGAGAAGTCTGAAGGAATGCCTAACAAAGTGAATGCTAATGGGAAGGGGTAGGTTTGGAAGATAAAATAAAAAAAGAACAAGTTAAAAATCACTTAGAAAAGTTAGATGCCTGCAAGTCACCAGGGCCTGATGAAATGCATCCTAGAATACTCAAAGAGCTAATAGAGGAGTATCTGAGCCTCTAGCTATTATCTTTGGAAAATCATGGGAGACAGGAGAGATTCCAGAAGACTGGAAAAGGGCAAATATAGTGCCCATCTATAAAAAAGGGATATAAAAACAACCCTGGAAACTACAGACCAGTTAGTTTAACTTCTGTGCCAGGGAAGATAATGGAGCAAGTAATTAAGGAAATCATCTGCAAATACTTGGAAGGTAGTAAGGTGTAGGGAATAGCCAGCATGGATTTGTAAAGAACAAATCATGTCAAACCAATCTGATAGCTTTTTTTGATAGGATAACGAGTCTTGTGGATAAGGGAGAAGCGGTGGATGTGGTATACCTAGACTTTAGTAAGGCATTTGATACGGTCTCACATGATATTCTTATCGATAAACTAGGGAAATATAACTTAGATGGGGCTACTATAAGATGGGTGCATAACTGGCTGGATAACCATACTCAGAGAGTAGTTATTAATGGTTCCCAATCCTGCTGGAAAGGTATAACAAGTGGGGTTCTGCAGGGGTCTGTTTTGGGACCAGCTCTGTTCAATATCTTCATCAACAACTTAGATATTGGCATAGAAAGTGCACTTATTAAGTTTGCAGATGATACCAAACTGGGAGGGATTGCAACTGCTTTGGAGGATAGGGTAATAATTCAAAATGATCTGGAAAAATTGGAGAAATGGTCTGAGGTAAACAGGATGAAGACAAATGCAAAGTGCTCCACTTAGGAAGGAAGAATCAGTTTCACACATACAGAATGGGAAGAGACTGTCTAGGAAGGAGTACGGCAGAAAGGGATCTAGGGGTTATAGTGGACCACAAGCTAAATATGAGTCAACAGTGAGATGCTGTTGCAAAAAAAGCAAACATGATTCTGGAATGCATTAACAGGTATGTTGTGAGCAAGACACGAGAAGTCATTCTTCTGCTCTACTCTGCGCTGGTTAGGCCTCAACTGGAGTATTGTGTCCAGTTCTGGGCACCGCATTTCAAGAAATATGTAGAGAAATTGAAGAGGGTACAGAGAAGAGCAACAAGAATGATTAAAGGTCTTGAGAACATGACCTATGAAGGAAGACTGAAAGAATTGGGTTTGTTTAGTTTGGAAAAGAGAAGACTGAGAGGGGACATGATAGCAGTTTTCAGGTATCTAAAAGGGTGTCATAAGGAAGAAGGAGAAAACTTGTTCATCTAAGCCTCTAAGGATAGAACAAGAAGCAATGGGCTTAAACTGCAGCAAGGGAGGTTTAGGTTGGACATTAGGAAAAAAGTTCCTAACTGTCAGAGTGGTTAAACACTGGAATAAACTGCCTAGGGAGGTTGTGGAATCTCCATCTCTGGAGATATTTAAGAGTAGGTTAGATAAATGTCTATCAGGGATGGTCTAGACAGTATTTGGTCCTTCCATGAGGGCAGGGGACTGGACTCGATGACCTCTCGAGGTCCCTTCCAGCCCTCGAATCTATGAATCTATGTGAAAGTAGGAAAAGTCATAATTTATCCTTGACTGTATGAACAATTTTCTGCAGAAAAGCAGCACATAGACTATTTGTGATGTCCTGGGTCTTCAAACCATACCTGGGAGTTCCCAGACAGCTGCTGCATCCTGGTCTCCACTCACTGTCTACTGAAACCTGGTGTGCTGAGAAGCTGCTAGGACTATAGCCCCTGCCAAGGCACCACCAAGGGGAGCTCTGATTGGAGGACTGCCTGGCTCCACTGATTAGTCCAACTATGCTATTTAAGCCAGAAGGAGGCACAAGAAGCTTGTCTGAGCAACAACAGGGTTTCCTGTTGCAGCTGCATTGGACCCTGCTTGTGCCTGCCATTTAGAAGAACAATCACATAGTATGAATAACAAAAAGTGAATGCTTAAAGAATAGAGTTCACAGACATCCTTTATCTTGACAAAGTACATCCAAGCTATTTGGTGAATATTTGATTATAATGGATAATTAGAAGAACATTTGGATCAGTTCCTAAACAATTTGCTAACCAAAAACACCGGACTATTTTTAGCAACTAACAGTTTGGCCAACGCTAACTACACTGTAAGTACCTCTATTTATGGAATAGGAGAACCTGAATTCCAATCCCACTTATGGGGATAACAGTTCTTGGTGGCTGTGCTATGTATAGTGATGAATATGAAGTCCTGGATGTCCAGAGGATCATAAACATTGGCATCTGGTTATTGCCTTTGAAGTACAGATAGGCACAACTAAGAAACTAATACATCTCTACCCTGATATAACGCGACCCGATATAACACGAATTCTGATATAACGTGGTAAAGCAGTGCTCCGTGGAGGGGCACTCCGGCGGATCAAAGCAAGTTTGATATAACGCGGTTTCACCTATAACCCAATAAGATTTTTTGGCTCCCGAGGACAGTGTTATAGCGAGGTAGAGGTGTACTTATGAAAAAATGATTACTAACTTATTCTGTAACTGTTGTTCTTCAAGATGTGTTGCACATGTCCATTCCATTTCAGGTGTGTGCATGTCCAGTGCACCACAGTCAGAGATTTTTCCCTTAGCGGTACCTGTTGTGTGCACATGTGCCTTCAGCCACAACTGCACAATGGTATAAAGGGAAAAACTGCTCCAGATCCCCCTCAGTTCCATTTTTATTGGACAGATTCCGATATATACAGAAGAAGGAAGGTGGATCATGGAATGGACACGTGCACCACATCTTGAAGAATAACAGTTACAGAACAGGTTCATAGCTTTTTATTTTACGTCTTTGAGACCTTGTAGAGTGTGCTATCATCCTGCTTGGAGGGGGTACATTGGCAATGTCATAGCACAGTTGAATGCAGGATGAAATCAAGGATGAAATTCTCTGCATCAAGACTGGAAGAATTTTCATCCTGTCCTCAACTGAGACAAACAGCTGGGATGAGGACCTAAAAGACCTAGTTCTGTCCAAGTAAAAAGGCAATGCTCGTTTAACATCCAAATTCTGGAGTCTCTCCTCATCCACATGAGATTGGGGCATAAGAGAAGGAAAGTAAGTAAATAGCTTGATTAAGGTGAAACTCAAATACTACTTTAGTCAGGAATTTTGGATGTAGATCTAAGAATATCTTGTCTTTATTTAAAAAAAAAACTGTGTAAGGAGGGTCAGCTGCCAACACTTGTAACACTGCTACCTTTCTCATTGAGATAATAGCTACCAAAAATGCTGCTTTCATAGATAGATGCAGTAAAGAGACGGTAGTCATTGGTTAAAAGGGCAGACCCATCAAACGTGTTAGCACCAGGGAGGAATAGGATCCATGACATGAGGATATAATCTGTTCAGACTCTTTAAGAATCTGAATGACATAGGATCAGAAAAAACTGAGCAGCCTGCAGTTGGTGTCTAGAAGGAGCTACCAGATGAACTCTGATTAAGCTAATCCATAGGTCTTGTTGTTTCAGCTGGAACAAACAGTACAAAATATTTTGGATAGAGGCCAGAACAAGCCAACACCCTTCTGCTTGACCATAACGAGAATAGTTTCCACTTTAATAGGTAAGCTTTTCAATTAGATGCCTTCCTGGTATTCAGGAGAACACTTTGCACATTCTGCGAGCACTCACCTCTTTAGACATTAGGCTGCTAGATAGAATGTGGCTGGGTTGGGATGTAGCAGGTGACCATAGTCCTGGGAAATCAGGTCGGGTCCTATAGGTAGCATCAGAGGACACCTGCCAGAGAGGCTTAGCAGACTGGAAAACCAATGATAGTGAGGTCAATCGGGTGCTATGAGGATCATGTGAACATGATCCCGCTTGAGCTTGTACAGCACCATGGGAAGTAGCAGAATGAGAGGGAAGCCATACTGTAGTTTGTCTTTCCAAGAAAGTAGGAAAGCATATGTCAGTGATCCCTGACTGTGACTTGCCCTGGAACAAAAGAACTGGCACTTTTTGTTCAGACAAGTAGCAAATAGGTCTATTTGAGGGATCATCCAAGTTTGTAAAAAATTATTCTCATGATATTTGGTCTGAGACATCATTCATGATCTCTGCTGAGCGACCTGGTCAGGTGATCCACCAAGCTGTTCTGAACACCAGGGAGGTGGGAGGCTTTGAGGTGAACTGCATTGGTGATACAAATCTCCAAAAGATGTATCAATTCTTGACAGAGATAGTCTGATCTGGTCACACACTGTTCAGGTAGAACATCACTGCAGTTTGTCCATGAGGACTTGCAGAATCTCTCCCTGGATGGGAAGGAGAAAAGCTGAAACAGGCCAGATACACCTAAATGTTTTTGTGGAGAGCCAAATCTTGATGAGAGCACAGACGTAGAGTTTCCTTAGATGAGCTCCCAGCCTAAAGAAGAAGTGTCTGTAACCAGAGTCAGTGCAGGTGACGGTGGAGTGAAGAGAATTTCTATACACACATTGACAGGATTTGTCTACTAATCCAAGAAGGCTAGTGCTCCTGCAGGTACTGAAATCAGTATGTCCACTGAGTGATGAGCTGGAGAGTACACTGACTTTAACCAGCCCTGCAACTGAGACAAAGTCTGACATGCCAAGCCACATATATGCAGGAGGCCATCTGCCCCAGTAATCTGAGGCACTTTCTTACTGTTGTAAGGGGACGGGTTTGTTTAATATTGTGTGGAATCTGTCTTGAGGTACAAATGCCCTGGCTACTGTAGAATCCAGGGTCAATCCTATAAACTTTGTTCTCTGAACTGGGGTGAAGATTGACTTGTCCTGTTTGATCAATGGACCCAGAACACTGAAGATGTATCAGATCTTGGACAGACTGACACGTACTTGGAGCTTGAATTGACCTCTTACTAGCCAGTTGTCCAGGTAAGGAAATACTTGCATACTTGCATTACTTAGGAATTCAGCTACATTTTGAAAATACTCACAGGGCAGCATACAGGCTGAAAGGTAGACCGTAAATTGATAATGGGTGATGTTGAACAGAAATGTTAGGAATTACCTTTGTCTTTGATGAATAGCTACATGGAAAGATGCTTTCTTCAAGTTGAAGGCAACAAACCAGTCGCTGGGATCCAGGAAAGGAGTGATAGAGGCAGGGATGACCACGGAAACCTTTATTTTCTTTATGTATTTATTTAAATTTTTCAGGTCCAGGATGGGTCCGAGGCCCCTTTTTGCTTTTGGAATCAGGAAGAAATGTGAACAGAAACTGACTGCTTGGGATTTCCTGACTGTATCGAAGAACCCACTGAAGAAGAAAACAGAGGAAGGGGTGGTCTTCTCTTCTGGATTTTCCATCATTTTCTAGAGTGGTCAGTCTGCCTGCATGGGACTGAGGGCAGAATTGCTTTCTTTTAGGGAAATTTGTGTAAATTCTCAACAATTTCAACTTTGACCTCAAATCTTTGAGACTGTAGAACATCTCATCTGTGGTCTGTAAGAAAAGCTTAGGACCTTCAAAGGGGAGATCCCAGATTTTCTGATGGATCTTTTGCAGTAGACCCAGGACTGAAGCCATGAACACCTGTGCATAGATATTGCAGATGCCTTGGCTCTGGTAGACACATGTGCCCCATCTAAGGATGTTTGCAGAGAGGTCCAAGCCACTAGCTTACTGTAGTCAAACAAGGCCTGGTATTCCTGTCTAGTATCCTCTAGCAACTTTTATGAGAATTTTAATATATTGTCTCAGAGGGAGAAGTCATATCTGCCCAATAAGACTTGTTAGTTAGTGACAGAAAGTTGTAGATGAGATGTGAAATACATTTTCCTACTAAAAAGCTCTAATTTCTTCATGATCTTTGGGGTAGAAGAGGTTGACCCTGATATGCTCTTTCATTCACTACCGAGACAACTAAAGAACACAGTGAAAGATGGGTATAAAAATGTTCATAGCTGTGAGAAAGTTCTCTTAGATGTAGAAGGCAGAGAGAATAGCATTTGCCGCAAAGATTTTGTAGGCTCTAGGATGGCCTCACCGATAAGCAGAGCCACTGTAGAAGGCCCTGCTGAAACCCAGAATGTCCACCGTAGGTCTCTAGCATCATCAGTACTGAAATATCTTCCTGTTGCACCAAAGGAGTGTGCACTGTTGGCTTCGATAGCCCGAATATCAATGCCAGAGTCTACAACCCTTGAGGAGAAGAGGCTGGTACTGGGATGGTCTCTTCCCAGAAGACACTCTACCCTGTTTTCCTGATTGTTTATTGGTGGATGGTACCAAAGATCTTGATCTTTGAACGGAGCCAAGATTCGTCTCCTTCAATGAATGGTTGGATTTTCTGTGCTTCCTTATCAGCACTGGAGACAGGGATAGATGCTGACAATTCAGAAGCAATGTCAAGAGAACAGGAGTACTTGTGGCACCTTAGAGACTAACAAATTTATTTGAGCATAAGCTTTCGTGGGCTACAGCCGATGAAGTGGGCTGTAGCCCACGAAAGCTTATGCTCAAATAAATTTGTTAGTCTCTATGGTGCCACAAGTACTCCTGTTCTTTTTGCGGATACAGACTAACACGGCTGCTACTCTGAAAAATGTCAAGAGAAGCGCTCCTCACCCATGCCGAAGTGCTAGATGCCCACCCCGAGCAGGAAGTTCAGAAGGTGGATGCAGGGTGGCTTCCATTAGGATGTGGAATAGTTTCACCTCTCTGTCCTTTCTTTCTGGGGTTTGAAGTCCCTGCAAATCTCTCAGTGGTCTCAAATGTGACCCTCACTGAGGCAGTTAAGGGAGGTAGAATGGTAATCACTCACTGGCATGGATTTCTTGCAGCTGAAAAATCAAAAAAATCCCCAACTCTGGTGCACTTGGAGCACATACACCAGAAGTGGAATGGAGGTGTGTAAATTACCTGAAGAACTTTCTAGTCTACTGTATTTTGGTAAATTATCATACAGCACACATAACTGTAGTATCTAAGTAACTATATTATAGGAATTGGGAGAAGGGGTTGTCAGGATTATACATGTCCCATGGCAGGTGTTATTATCCATTGGCTCCAGGGATTACTGTTAAAGCTCACATTTTTTTCCATTCATGGTTGGAAGCCTCATGTCCTAGTTGAACTCACATGAACACATTTTTGAGGAGAAGCTTTAACTTCATGAGACTGACACAATGTGTATTTTATGGGTGTATCACTGAACTTTAGTGGATGGAATTTCAGATTTCCTCAAATGGAGTTGAGCACTTTGACCCTCCTTCAGTAGAGCTCTTAAAAACAACATTAACTTTAAGCATGTGAGTAATCCCATTAAAAGCAATGGGACTACCTATGCGATTAAAGTTAATCATGTGCTTTAAGTGCTTTGCTGGATCTGGGCCATAGTGCTCAGCACCTTGGGAGATAGATTCTTAAGTAAATGAGATTCTTTAGAATCTAGAGATTCCAGTAGAAATGACCTTTTCTTTCGAAGGAGAAGAATGAGCTTTACCCTGTGTATGTTTGTGAAATATATAGTAGGCCAGGTGTGTAGTATTATAATGATCACAAGATTCTGAGTGGACACAGATCTGCTCTAGCAGATGTTTTCAAGTTTCTGGGTACACTATGACTCATCTTTCTTACAAAAAATCAAGGATATCCCAGCATAACCGTTTAACAACAAGAAAATGACAAGAAAAAAGCTACAGAAGTACTTGAACCTGAGAGTTCTGAAATTGTCAGGGAAAAATCATGTTCTCTCAGTGGGGAAAAGTTTCACCTTTCATACTTTTGCATATTTAAACAATTCCCATTTCCAAGTCTTTTGTATTTACTCAATAATTGGGATGATCCTTTTGACTGTTCCTTTTCCCCATTTCTCTTTGTTAGGAAGATCATGTAACACTTAATTAAAGCTGCATTAAGAACAATCACAACATTCCTCCAAATCACTGTTCTTAAATTTCTCAGTTCCTTCCACTCCATCAACAGAAAAAGGTAGAAATCTTTACAACTACAACATGTTTTTGGAAATCTCAGCCAAAGCATTTCTTATCTTACATTATTTCTGTCTTTTTTATTGTCAAGATGATCATGGGTGTTCCAGCATTCTCCAAACTAAGTTTACTCTGACTGTGTTCTTATACTATTCCCAGCAATACTCTGAGTGCCCTAACAAGTTTTTAAAACAATCTCTCTCTCTTCCTTTTAGATTTAATTACTTATATAGATTATAGGATTTTTTTTAAAAATAGGAAAAATATTTTGCAAAAGTTAAATTGAGAAAATAAGATAAGATATGTGTTTATTTTCAAATGACAATGCCATTGGCTATTTTTAACTCTTCTGATAGGGACTTACATAATTTTGGTCCAACTTATGAGAAAGATGTTTCCTGTCTCACAAGTTCTTCTTGACTGTTTTATTATTAATTATTATTAATTATTATTATTATTTTAAAGACAGCTCCAGTGGAATGTACATCTTGAAAAAAAAAATCACAAAAACCTTCCTCTTTGAGGAAGCCTTTCCACCATAAGTGATGCTCACAATATGAATACCTCTATTTCCAATCCCCTCCCAACTCCCCCCTCCCAAATAAGTAAATTAATTAAATAACCTATCCCCAGCAGAGTTTGAACCAAAAAGGGAGAAGTGGCAAAGACTTCATGAGGTCCACTACGAACTTCTACATTGCTATTGATTTTATATGGAAGATGCTCAGACACCATGGCAATAGGTGGCAGTGTGAAATCAATAGGAGAGAGAGAGAGAGAGAGCGAGAGCGCTGCTGTAGTGGTCATGCTTATGGAGAGACAATCTCTGAGGTAGCTAAACCAGTGCTATAGAGGACAGAGACCTTGAATCTAATTCTATTAAATGGGGAGGTATGCCAAAGTATGGAGCTTTGGAGGAGAACATATAGAGCTCACAACAACCTGTGTTGCTCAGTCAGAGACTGGCTGCTGCATTCTGTGCCAGCTGGTGCTTTGTAGCTTCACTCCAAGATATTATTAATTCCAGTAATCAAGCCTAAAGGTTACAAATGCTTGTCGTCTACTAAGATAAGCAGTAATCTGGCCAGCCAGCACTGGCAGTGAATATTTTTCCTGTACGTGGGTATTTGACGATCCACTAGCCTCAAGGAGTCCAAAAAGGCCCTCAGAGGACAAAAAATAATAATGCTCCACATCAATGAGATAAGTACTTAAGTCATATCTAGTGAGATATTTTCAAGTCAGAAGTTACTGCCTATTGGGTATCAGGGCCAGGAGTCTTCACAAGAAAAATGTGAACAAAATTTAAAAGCAGCAGGGGCTCAGTAGCAATATCAATAGTAGACATCCTCATCTATAAGCTCAGAGTCAAGAATAAGCAAATGTTTCATGGACAATAGTTTGTATAACAACCTTGCTTGACCTTTCCTGCAGGAAAAATTGAACACACGGCTGTTTTCATTTCTTTGGTGTGCTCTAGTCAGTAAATGCTCTGTTATCGTCTGGGGCAGAAGTGAACATCCAAACCTCATGGGGTGTGAGGGGGATTTTTGCCATTTCCTACTTCCATCTTTTTTATGTATAATGCTTTTTCTGCCAATTAATTTGCATACCCATCAAATCAACTTTACAATTTAACAAAATTTTACATCAATTCAGGTAACATGTCCCAGGCAGGTACGTTTTTCAAGAGAGAGAGTCACAATAGAACTGTAGAATGGCACATTTTTACTCTCAACTATAAACAGTGGCTAGAGTATATCAGAACACGAGAAGGAGCTCTCAGCAGACCCGCCACAGAGGGGAAGTTGTGAGGGAACAGTGCTTACTCAAGCCAGAGAAAACAAGAGGATCTGTGCTCCCTTCAATTCCCTCTTTGCTTTTATCACTGGCTATAAAGAGTAGAACCATCTTTGAGTAAGTATAAAGAACAGCTCTAACTATAACATCTTCATACAGTTTTCTTCTCTTGAATATTTTAAATACTGTCATCAAAATGGCAAATACAGACCAGGAAGCAACAAGACAGAAGTAACAAATATTACAGAGGAATATCCAGTGAAATTAAAGCAACGTGTTTAAAATTCATGCAAGCAAATACCAAAGGAAAATAACTAAGTAGCAGTTAAGTAATATTAGGGAATTATAGGGATAAGAACATGTATAATTACATTAGGTAGGATAAAAATGCACATGGAATATTAGCTCTCGTGCTTCAGGTCATAAAGGCAACTAATGACAACCTAGGATTAGGAAATACCCTTCCCCCATGGGCATGTTGTTGCATACTTGTCCGTATTTGGAGATTTTACACCTTCCATTGAATCATCTGGGGCCACCTTTGCCACATTTCAGATTAGAACGATCACTGTGTGATAAGGCAACTACTAGATTCCTAGTAATGTACTAAGTAGCAAAGAGGAAGAGAAAATGTGTTAAACTAGAACCAAAATACAAAAGGTGACTTTTCACTGTAAAAAATAAGAAACAACTTAAAGAACTTAATTGAAATATGCCCCATATGCAGCGAGAATTAAAGCTTTGATTTTGCTTCTAATTCTTTCAATATGCTGTTTTAAGATCATTCCTGTGTACTAAAGATAGTAGCTAAAAATACTGTAATTTTATTAATATTCAAAAAGTAACTCCTTGTGTCAAAAAACTGATTGACTTTGCCAGTAACAACTGTGTAATCACCAAAGCACTTTAAATCAATGAAGAGAATAGCTAAGGGCATCATAAATCGTACACTGCTCAAATTATACTTATACTTATGTACTTATTAGGAAAGGCATATTTGTTCACCCCAGAACAATCTTAACTTCTGACGTGTGGATTGTTTTTTTTATGACTTGTTATTTTTATTATCTTGATTTTGATGTCTAAATATTTCTTTGAATGGATACTGTTAAATGAGAATTAACATATTAATCAATTGATACTGGACACTTTTTTGAAAAGTAGTTATATTGCTTTTTAAATAACGAATGTTGTCTATAAAGTTTAATGGGAAAGTGTGTGTTATCAATTTATAGTAAATACATATGTCAGTTTGCATCTGAGGCTGGTCATATTCCCCTAGTGACTTATATGGCCACTATCATTATATCTGAGCATCTGCCATGTAAAGTTAAGATGAACAACAATATTCTTTGTTGTAAGATACAACACCTGAATAGTGAATTATTGTGTTTATGAGTATATACAAGTATAGTGGTGTGTCTATGTAATAGTCTTTATGTGAAGAGTTTATGGAGGAAAAACTATGTTGCAGAAATTGATTTTACATTTAGTTATGGAAACAGTGTGGTTAGCAGTTATTGTTTCTTACCAGAGTGAATTTCTGAATATTTTTTTTGCAGGTGGTCTGAGTACTACAGAGATTTGAACCCATTTGGAGAAGGGGCACTGTAGTCTAATGGTTAAGATATGGTTTAGCACCTGCCACAAACATACTATGCACAAACAAATAATTTTTTGAAAAAACAATTAAGAAGAAAAGTGAGTTTCAGCTGAACACAGCTAACACCCAAAAAGAATTACACTTTCTTTCCAAAAATTCTGCACATATTAAAAAAAAAAATACAAAAAAACAAACACACACAAAAAACCCACACTACAAGGTCTTGAAATCAACAGGTAAGAGATATACTCTGATCTCCACTGCCTTATAAATCTTGACCACTCACTCTCACTCTACCTGATTTTTACTGTCCCAACTAACCTTAAATTTGCCCCCTAAAATTTGCAAAAACACATACATAGGTCCAAATACAAAGTGTGAAAAACAAATACTGCAGCAGGAATGCTAAACATCACTCACTCAGGAAAGAAATTGCAGATAGATTTTTTTTCCGAGTTATTTCACTAATAACAGTGCATGGAGAAAGCTGAAGTCTTACATGAATTTGTAGAGGTGATATTGAGAAAACTTCAGTTTGTACATAAGTCACACTACATCAACGGTTCCAAAACTCTCTCCCTGTACCCCCCTAGTACTTTGTACTCCACTCCTACAATCTTTTACAGGTTAACTCCTTCTCTGCACTTTAAAATTTCACATATTCAGGTGTTAGATTCTCTTCCATTCTGCTTTCTCACACAAACCCCAGCAATTTAATATTCATCATTAAATCCCAGTTTTGGATGCAACACACCAGAACATAACAATGCGAGAACCATTATTCAAGGCCTTGTTGACAAAACATTGACAATGGTAATAAATATTTTGAATTATTGTACAGACTGTCTCCCAACTCAGAGAAAGCAGCACTTCATTATTCAGGCTATCTTATAATTTTGACTGTTTTCCAAATGAGCTTCTAATCAACTAGAGCCTCCAATGTTCAGTTTATCAGATGGGTAGAGAAATAATAGCAGTAAAATGGAAAGAGTGAAACAGAGCTCCCTAAACCTTTATTAACTATTTTAATTTAAAAAATATGTTCTTCACACACTTTCTTTATATCCTCTGAATATCACTCTGTATTTTCTCTTCCAAACACTAAGCCCTGGTCTACCCTATGAGGTTAGGTCGAATTTAGCTGCATTAGGTCGATTTTATAACCCTGTTCCGTCGACATAAAGGGCTCTTAAAATTGAATGCTGTACTCCTCCCCAGTGAGGGGAGTAGCGCTAAAATCAACCTTCTTGGGTCGAATTTGGGGTAGTGCAGAAGCAGCATTGTGCAATTCAACGGTATTGGCCTCCGGGAGCTATCTCAGAGTGCTCCAATGTGACCACTCTGGACAGCACTTTCAACTCCGATGCACTAGCCAGGTACACAGGAAAAGCCCCGGGACCTTTGAATTTCATTTCCTGTTTGGTCAGCATGGTGAGCTCAGCAGCACAGGTGACCATGCAGTCCCAGAATCGCAACAGGAGACACTGGATCTGATTGCTGTATGGGGAGAAGAATCCATGCAGACCGAACTCTGACCAAAAAGAAGAAATGCTAATATATGTGCCAAAATCACACAGGGCATCGTGGAGAGAGGCTACAATAGGGACACACAACAGTGCTGCATGAAAGTAAATCCTACTAAAAGACCAAGGAGGCAAACGGTCACTCCGGGTCAGAGCCCCATACAAGCCGTTTCTATGATCAGCTGCATGGCATTCTAGGGGGGGGACCCTACCACCACTGTTCGTGGACACCTGCAAGGGGGGAGTCTCACACAACACAGAGGATGATTTTGTGGATGATGATGAGGAGGAGAATGCGCAGCAGGCAAGCGGAGAATCCGTTCTCCCTGGCAGCCAGGACCTTTTCATCACCCTGGAGCCAATACCCTCCCAAGGCAGGTTCCCTGACCCTGAAGCTGGAGAAGGCACTTCTGGTGCATGCGCATTTGTAACTACACTACAGGGGTTAAAAGCA
Organism: Emys orbicularis; assembly: GCF_028017835.1. NCBI lineage: Eukaryota > Metazoa > Chordata > Testudines > Emydidae > Emys > Emys orbicularis. The sequence continues at coordinate 192,217,115 of NC_088683.1, forward strand.
ATTGTGTTTAATGTTTGATTTGCCCTGGAGAATTGAGATGCATTGCGGCCAGGACAGCTACCGGAAAAGTCTGTTAACGTGTCTGGGGATGGAGCGGGAATCCTCCAGGGACATCTCCATGAAGCTGTCCTGGAGGTACTCTGGAAGCCTTTGCAGATGTTTTCTGGGGAGGGCTGCCTTATTTTGTCCTCCACGGTAGGACACTTTACCACACCAAGCCAGTAGCAAGTAGTCTGGAATCATTTCAGCACAAAGCATAGCAGCAAATGGTCCTGGGTTTTGGTCACATTCATGCAACATTCAGTCTTTATCTTTCTGTATCAGCCTCAGGAGAGTGATATCATTCATGGTCACTGGTTGAAATAGGGGAATTTTTGTAAGGGAACAGTAAAAGGACCCCATTCATGCTGGGCTGTTTGTGCTTGGCTAAAAGGGACCATCCCAGAGAATAGCCACTCGGTGTGGGGAGGGGTGTGCTGCACATCCAACAAGAAACCGCAGCTCCCTCCTTTTAAACGGCAAACCCAACCGGCATTGCTTGCTATGGGAAAGGAGGGCACTGCAGTTTGAAACCATTCCCACATGTTATGAAGGCAGAAGAAGCCAACCCCGTGAACCCTTTGGCTTACCATGGCTGCCTGGAAACCAAATTCTGTTGCCCAGCCATGTGTGATGTGTCACCATACCGGCAGGTGCTCAATATAAAAGGCAAAATGCGACCTTGTACCTAAAGCACATGTGCTGTCTGCTGTGAATTGCTTGATTCACTGTGAAAGTGTCCCTTTTGTTCTCAGAAATGTATCTTCTTAAATTGTAATCTTCCTTTTTATCCCACCAGCAGTTGTAAATGTTTCTATGCTCCCCGTATCATCTCCGTTCTTGAGATTATCACATTTTATAAGGCAAAAAAAAAAAATGCACTCGTGATGACATGTTTTCCAAGCTCATGCAATCTTCCCGCACTGATAGGGCACAGCTGAATGCATGGAGGGCTAGGCCAGGAAAGCATACAGTGAGCGTGATCAGAACACTCAGGAGGAGATGCTGAGGCTAATGGGGGAGCAAACGGACATGATCAGGCATCTGGTGGAGCTGCAGGAAAGGCAACAAGAGAAAAGACTGCTGCTGCATCCGTTGTATAACTGCCTGCCCGCCTCGCCAACTTCAATATCCTCCTCACCCAGATGCCCAAGAACGCAGGCGGAGGCTCCAGGCACCCAGCCACTCCATTCCAGAAGATGGGCCAAACAAGAGAAGGCTGTCATTCAAACAGTTTTGATTTGTAGTGGGGCTACAATAAACAATGTGGCCTTGTCCTTCCCTCTTCCCCCACCCCACCCGGGCTACCTTGTCAGTGATCTCACTTTTTTTAAATAAATAAAGAATGCATGGATTCAAAACAATAGGGACTTTATTTCCTTTGCCAGCTGTGGTCAAAGGGGGGAGGGGGATTGGCTTACAGGGAAGTAAATTCAACAAAGGGGGCGGTTTTGCATCAAGGAGAAACACACACAACTGTCATACCGTAGCCTGGCCAGTCATTAAACTGTTTTTCAAAGCCTCTCTGATGTGCAGCACGCCTAGCTATGCTCTTCTAATCGCCCTTGTGTCTGGTTTGTGGGCCTTGGCTAACTCAAAGACTGTTTGTCTCTGTGAAAATAGCAACATGCTGAGATGCTTGACCTAAAAGCCATTTAAATGGGAGGAGGCTGATAATTAGTCATTCACTGAGGTGCCCTAAACACATAACTGATTTTCCCTCTTGGTTTGACAGAGTATGAATCTGTTGACAATCAGAACAACCTGTAAGTACTACAACCTTTTGAAAAAGGACAGGAATACTTGTGGCACCTTAGAGACTAACAAATTTATTAGAGCATAAGCTTTCGTGGGCTACAACCCACTTCTTCGGATGCATATAGAGTGAAACATATATTGAGGAGATATATATACACACACATACAGAGAGCATGAACAGGTGGGAGTTGTCTTACCAACTCTGAGAGGCCAATTAAGTAAGAGAAAAAAAACTTTTGAAGTGATAATCAAGATGGCTCAGTACAGACAGTTTGATAAGAAGCAAGTGTGAAAATACTTACAAGGGGAGATAGATTCAATGTTTGTAATGGCTCAGCCATTCCCAGTCTTTATTTAATCCTGTGTTGATTGTGTCTAGTTTGCATATCAATTCCAGCTCAGCAGTCTCTCGTTGGAGTCTGTTTTTGAAGTTTTTCTGTTTTAAGATAGCCACCCGCAGGTCTGTCATAGAATGGCCAGACAGGTTAAAGTGTTCTCCCACTGGCTTTTGAGTATTATGATTCCTGATGTCAGATTTGTGTCCATTAATTCTTTTGCGTAGAGACTGTCCGGTTTGGCCAATGTACATGGCAGAAGGGCATTGCTGGCACATGATGGCATATATCACATTGGTAGATGTGCAGGTGAACGAGCCCCTGATGGTATGGCTGATGTGATTAGGCCCTATGATGATGTCACTTGAATAGATATGTGGACAGAGTTGGCATCGGGCTTTGTTACAAGGATAGGTTCCTGGGTCAGTGTTTTTGTTCAGTGATGTGTGGTTGCTGGTGAGTATTTGCTTTAGGTTGGGGGGTTGTCTGTAAGCCAGGACAGGTCTGTCTCCCAAGATCTGTGAGAGTAAAGGATCATCTTTCAGGATAGGTTGTAGATCTCTATACCGGAAACCTACTGACCGCTACACTTACCTACATGCCTCGAGCTTCCATCCAGGACACACCACACGATCCATTGTCTACAGCCAAGCTCTATGATATAACCGCATTTGCTCCAATCCCTCAGATAGAGACAAGCACCTACAAGATCTCTATCAAGCATTCTTAAAACTACAATACCCACCTGCTGAAGTGAAAAAACAGATTGACAGAGCCAGACAAGTACCCAGAAGTCACCTCCTACAAGACAGGGCCAACAAAGAAAATAACAGAACACCACTAGCTGTCACCTTCAGCCCCCAACTAAAACCTCTCCAGCGCATCATCAGAGATCTACAACCTATCCACAGTCTCTACGCAAAAGAATTAATGGACACAAATCTGACATCAGGAATCATAATACTCAAAAGCCAGTGGGAGAACACTTTAACCTGTCTGGCCATTCTATGACAGACCTGCGGGTGGCTATCTTAAAACAGAAAAAACTTCAAAAACAGACTCCAACGAGAGACTGCTGAGCTGGAATTGATATGCAAACTAGACACAATCAACACAGGATTAAATAAAGACTGGGAATGGCTGAGCCATTACAAACATTGAATCTATCTCCCCTTGTAAGTATTTTCACACTTGCTTCTTATCAAACTGTCTGTACTGAGCCATCTTGATTATCACTTCAAAAGTTTTTTTTCTCTTACTTAATTGGCCTCTCAGAGTTGGTAAGACAACTCCCACCTGTTCATGCTCTCTGTATGTGTGTGTATATATATCTCCTCAATATATGTTTCACTCTATATGCATCCGAAGAAGTGGGTTGTAGCCCACGAAAGCTTATGCTCTAATAAATTTGTTAGTCTCTAAGGTGCCACAAGTACTCCTGTTCTTTTTGCGGATAAAGACTAACACGGCTGCTACTCTGAAACCTTTTGAAAAAGGCTGGATTAAGAAGGTGTTTTACCGTCCCACTTGTATTGCAAATGTCTTTGTTATGTTTTTCAAAAGACAAAGAGCAAACTATATTTTGGAGTCAAGATGACCAAAAAGAACACTAAGGAAAACAACTATGAATGAAAGGAGAAATATAAAGTCACCATTGAAGACAACACAGTGACTCACCATGCAATATTCTGCATCTGACAAGAACACAAAATGGTCGGATCTTTCTTCACATCTGTCCTTGTAGCAGACAAAGAGTCTCTTCTCTGTTTAAAACTATATGGTGTTAAAAAAACAGATCATCTCTTTTCAGTCACATAGCTGCACAGAAGTCAATCTGAATATATGGGGAAGTTTGAACACATGAGTTTTCCATACAGAAGTGACACAAAAATGGACAGGTCCAATTTAGAAAAAAAATCCTGGGGTCCAAAACTAAATATGAAAAGTTCCATTCCAAAATGAATTTGCGAGGAATGACAAAGTACAAAATACATTTTGGAAGTTATTCTTACCTAAAGCATTCAACAGAGCTCATGCAAAGTTGGATGCAAATACTTTTTAGCAATTGGAATCTTCCCTCTTGTAAATATTTCAGCAAGAAAAGATCCTTAAAAAGACTTACCCAGACACAAATTGCACCACCAGCTGCTATTCTCTTTCCTCCTCTCTTCTGAAAGCTCTCCTTTCCCCCTTCCTTTTTATGTACTGCTATTAAATTTCTATGAAGATATATCATGCTCAAGATATTTTCCATTATTCCTTACATATTTGGAATAATTATCCATAAAGCTCACATAAGAGAACAAAAGATTCAGGATTTAACAGCATCTTCTATCCATAAGATAGCTCAAAACTCTTTGCAGAGCACTGTTGATTTTAAAGTTAAATACTGATACAGTAATTGTGTTGGCAAATAGATCTGCCGTTATTTCCTCAATGATAGCTCTTACCAAGTTAGACCACAGAATGGGATTTTTTTGAGGGAGGCATATTAATTATGAAACTGGGTTACTTCCTTCTCTTTACTCTTCTTACAGAGCTTTCAGAGATACTAATTTGGGACCTCAATTAATGTCTTGCCATGCATCACATGAGAAAATAAAAGCAAAGCTCTGCTTTGGAAGAGTTGTATATTAACAAAATGATGATTTTTTCCTTGTAAAATAAAACAAGCTTGTGAAACATTTATTTCTTACTTGTGTGCCATGGCACCCCTGTGAAGGTTTATCTTACTGTACTGTCTCATGTTGATTTGACATAGAATTGTTCACACCTTTCTCTTTGAAAATGCTAAGCTAAGTCACTATACGGTCTCCAGTGCAGGTGCTTTTATGACAATAAAGTGATTAGTTTACATTTTTCTTTGATATTTATTCCGATGCAAAACAACCACCACCGCAACACCCACTCTCACTCCATTAATGAAACAGTATTGCCCTTTGTAAAGAAAGAGTTGTATATGAATACGATTATTTATCTGGACTTTATCAGGATTTATGCATGTTGAGCACCTTTGAAAATCAGGCCACTTCTAATAAGAAGTCTAAATAGGGAGTTAGGTGTATAATTTGAGGCAAACAAGTTGCAACTTCTGGCCTTAATAATCCATCTTTGTTACCAGTGGGAAAAATGTCTATCAGGAGCTAATCTTCCCTTGTTAGCAGAAAATGACAGCCTTCTGCAAAGGTTAAAGGGGGATATAGATTATGTCAATAGCTGTGTTTTCCTTTAGTTGTTATTCTCTTTGAAATGTCTTGTCAAGGAAACATCATTCTGGTACATGAGGCCAGTACAAAGAGGACTATTTGTATAAGATAAATATATCGGGCTATATTCACCAGATTGTTCCAGCTGCTTTGCAGTGATGCAGGGATTAGGGTGACCAGACAGCAAGTGTGAAAAATCAGGACAGGGGATGGGAGGTAATAGGAGCCTATATAAGAAAAAGACCCAAACATCAGGACTATCCCTATAAAATCAGGACTCTGGTCACCCTAGCAGGGAATCAAAGTAACCAGAAACCTTCCTTAACTGGCCAATTTTACTACTGCTTTGCATTATCAGAGTAGTGACTCAAAGGAATTGGATCAGGGGTTCTTAAACTGGGGGTTTTGACCCCTCAGGGGGTCATGAGCTGTCAGCATCCACTCCAAACCCCACTTTGCCTCCAGCATTTATAATCATGTTAAATATTTTTTTTAAGTGTTTTTAATTTAGAAGGGGGAGGCGCACTCAGAAGCTTGCTGTGTGACAGGGATCACCAGTACAAAAGTTTGAGAGCCACTGAGTTAGATCATGACAGTGAGCCTTGCAAATCTATTCTTATTCACATGCTTCTCTACCCTCTAACAACATTTCCAGTGGATGCCACACAAAACAGCAGTCAATTACATATGGATTCTGAAGACTGATATGCCATGTCCTAGTACATGTAATTACTCAAACAACTTTAAGAATTACCTTGTGAGATGAACATCGGGAAAAAAAATGTTTACATCTGTACATGAAAAAAAAAAAAAGCTCAAAGAACTGTGCTAAATGGCAAGAAATCTCTGATGTTTTTTCCTTATGGGGATAATATTTTTAGAACATTGTACAAACAAAGCATATATCTGTATTTTTAAAATATACTTAGAATAAAAATATATTTTAAAAACAGTGGCATGCTGTGGCACTCTATACCTCAAAGTAACACCCTGGAAACCCCATATTCAGCATGGTGACAGAATTATATGTTTTGTACAAAGTGTGCCTTGTGAGGTATCATTTTAAAAATCTTGATCTGTTAAATATTCATAAACTTTTGAATTGTATGTGCTATTATATGTGAAGTTGTGAAGCATTGCTATATGCATTACTGAAATATGTTGTGAGGCTGGGAGATGCCTACAGTCAACCTTTCCGTTGCAACAAAGGAACAGCCAGACATGTGCTGATGGCTCATTAAAGAAAATCCACTCTCCAAGGGCCATCCCAGAGACTTCTCAGAGAGAGCAAGCAGACAATGGAGACTCCCTGACCACTAGGGGCTGCCTAATCTCAATGCCACAGCAAGGATCTTTCTAGCAAGCTGAAAGAAGATTTAACAACAGAGACAGTGACATCATCACTTGGCCTCTCTCCCACCCCCGCCCCCCATCTCAACACCTGGAAGAATATTTGGAAAACAAAGATTTTGACCTGGGTAAGGGTGGTCCCAGGCTGGAAGGCAGTCCTAGCCTATGTATAGAGGAACTGTAACCTGCCTGTACCATCTGTCAGGGGGAGACATTGTTTGATTCAGCTCTTGCCCAGACAAAGTTTAGGATTTAGAATTCATTTTTACTTTTCATTTTCTTAAGATAACAATCTCTGACCTTTATGCCTACCACTTATAATCACTTAAAATCTACCTTTCTGTAGTTAATAAACTTATTTTAATGTTTTATCCTTACCAGTGAGTTTGTCTAAAGTGTTTGGGAAATCTGAGCTCAGTGCTGGTGCATGTTCACTTTCCTGTAAAGAAGTGGGGAACTAAGTAGCCAGTGACCAGTGCAAGATGATACAGTTCTGGGGTGCAAGGGTGGGGAGCTGGGAGGGGAAAGGGTTGGCTAGAGCCACTCTATTGATGGTTCATGAGTGTCTGGGAAATCATGTATACAACTCATTTGGGTGTGTCCCTGCCTGTGGATGTCTGCGTCAGTGCAGTGCCTGTCAGAGGTTGGTAGCTTGACATCAGCATCACAGTGTGAGAGGCAACCCAGGTTTGTGGGACAGAAGGCTCAGGGGTCCCACAGTCCAGGTTGCACCCCGGGGACCCAGTCACAAATATACAACACAGTCCCATCACATAAATTCAACCCTGTTATTTGCTGGACTAAGATTAGCTATTTGATAATGAGCTCAACAAGTTTGACCTCCAGCCTCTTTGATCTTGGATCCATGCAACCTATATTTACAGAAATAACCAGAAAACTAAACCAGCTCCAAAAGTAATTTTCAAAACAAAGTAGCCACAATAAAAAATGTAAAGGGCAAGCTTGAGCTGAAAGGTAATTACTCACCAAAGTCCCTTAAAGCAAGATAACTTCCTTTTACATTAATAAGGTGGACTCAAGAATGGAGAAAACTCTTTTATATACAAGAGAATTATTTCATTCCAGAGAAGATTGTGATGAATACACAATTTTCATTCCAGTGCTTATAAAAATGCCATTAAAATGGTGATGATTTTCCATAAACTGTAAGGAAAATGTTAACGCTAATGCAGAGATTAAAAGCTTTCAGAAAAATGTAGCTTGACCACAGCTGACAAATTGATTTGTGATATGAATTTTCACTGCTTCAAGTCAAGAAAGAATCAACAATATACTTGACTAATAATATCCTCAAAGACATATTTATTTCAACATTGTAGTGTTCTGTTATGCATCATCACATCCATCTGGCAATAAAAAAATTGACCAGGTGTTACAGGAAATAGCTGGCATACAAGTATCTTGAATAGCATGTTCTTAACTGGGGTAAACAACAGTGAGCAAGTTATAAAATATGAAAGGAAACATCTCAGACATTTAAGGTTACCTGACATTTATATACAAAGACAGGCAATCAAGACAAGAAAATGGTATTACTGTATGAATGCTTGTAACCTACTCTAGTGAAGCAAAATTTTAAAGATAAGAAATTGATTAGCACAGTATAACCAGTAATATAGTAGAAAGCTGGAAAAAAGTTGTTTCATCCAATTAAAATATTATGGACTTGAGCCTGAAGTGGCAGTTTTATGTACACAGGTCCCACAATAGAATAACTGTTTATTTGGAAGGTTTCCTGTAGCCACAATTCAAAGATGCAGCTGTGTAAAGATCCCTCTGAGCTCTCTGAGAAAATGTTAGGACTAACCTGTGGTTAAAATCAATAATGTTCTTTGCAAAAAAAGTCTGAGTTCTTTGCCATTCAACTCAGGTATTCAGATACTCCAACTAAAACGAGTACATCCATATCACATTTTATGAACATAAGATATTTCATGTATTTGCATGAATCAATAATTAATCATGTAGACTCCTCATTACTGATGTATTAATCATACGAACAAGGAGTGTGTGCAGTATGTATATGGTATTAGACACAAAATCTGTCAAAATATGTAGAGAATATCGACATGTCAAACTCACGTGCAAACTAGTTGGGGCATGTTGTGAATTAGCCAAGGAATATCAGTATTCAGTGTGGTTTTTGCACAGTGTGAATAGTGCATTGTAGAGTTTACTTTACTAACTACAAGAAGGCAGCATCCATCTTCAATCTCTTGCCCTCTGGAAACACAACAATAAAAGCCTGTGGATACCCTGCAGCTGGTATATTCTTTTAATTATTTGAAAATCGATTTAAGATCTGAACATAAGTGTGGCTTATTATTACTTTTCAAACTGTTCAGCTGGTGGGATAGGTCTACACTACAATCAGAAGTGAGACTGCAGCATATGTAGACATATGGAGCTAGCTTTGATCTAGCTAGCTTGAATAACAATACCGGTGATGCTGTGGCAGCACAGGCTGTACAACCCTGCCTGGGATCTTGGATATGTATTTGAATGGCTAGCCCATGATAACGCAACTTCACTGTTATTGTTATTTGAGCTAGCTAAGTCAAAAGGGACTTGGGTACATCTACACCTGCTGCAGCCACACGTCTGACTGCAGTGTAGGCATACCTGTAGTTTGTATTGAGCAGTCTCCCTAGTGCCATCCTAGTGTTGAGGAGGATGAATGTCTCAGGAAAGATCATCATCAAGCTGGAGTGGAGGTAGATGATCCCATAGTTGGGACTCTCTTTCCAGTTGATGTCATGGAATCCTCTCACACTGAGGATATTCATCTGGAAGAGAAGACTTCTGTTAATAGGAAGAGACAGGCAATAGTAATAGGGGATTTGATTGTTAGATATATAGATAGGTGGCTTTGTGGTGACCGGGATAACTGCATGTGAATTGCCTGCCAGGCGCAAAGGTTGTGGACCTTTCAAGTCATCTAGATAGATTTATCTGAGGTGCTGGGGAGAAACCGGTGCTCATGTCGGTACCAATGATATACAGAAAGATAGGAGAGAGGTCCTGGAGGCCTAATTTAGGTGCCTAGATAAGAGATTAAAGTCCAGGACCTCCATGGTAGCATTCCAGCTTCAGCATTGCAGGCAGAACTGCAGGGTGTCAATATGTGCATGAGACAATGGTGTTGGGAGGAGGGATTTAGTTTTATTAGTAACTGGGAGACTTTCTGGGAGCAGAGGAGCCTGTACTGAAAGAATGGGCTCTACCTAAACCAAAACAGAGCCAGATTACTGGCATGTAAAATTTAAAAAGATCATAGAGGAGTTTTTAAACTAAGGACTGGTGGAAAACTGACAGGTGTGGAAGACCATATGATTCAGAGAGGCACATCCCTTGAGAAAGATTTATTAAAGGGGATTCTCTATATCCTAGTAAAGAGAAGAGGCCAGAGGTTGATAAAGTACAGGTGGGAACTGAAGAGAAAGTTAAATGAAAAATAGTTCCCTTCAACTACATAACATAAAAGCAGACAACTAAAATATTGACAAATTTTATTAGTACTTGTATACAAATGCTAGAAGTGTAAATATTAAGATGTATGAATCTGAGTGCCTGATATTAAATGAGGATACCAATATAATAGGCATCACAGAAACTTGGTGCAATGATGATAATCAATGGGACAGTAATGCCAAGGTACAAAATATACAGGAATGACAGAGTAGGTCATACTGATGGGGGAATGACGTTATATGTGAAAGAAAGCATAGGGTCAAATAGAATAAAATCTTAAAAGAATCAAACTGTACCATAAAACCTCTATGGATAGAAATTCCATGTTTGAATAATAAAAGTATAGCAGTAGGAATATATTACCGACCTCCTGACTAGGACGGTGATGGTAATTGTGAAATACTCAAATAGATTAGAGAGGCTACAAAATCAGAAAACCTAATAATAATGGGGATGTGACACTATGCCCCATATTCTTCATAGATATATGGTTATGATATGCACATGGCATAAATAAGATGTGTTTTATGCAAGATGGGTCATATGAGGTATCATTAGAAAGGTTATGATTTACTAAATATGATTATCCTATTTGTATGCATGTTTAATTTCTGTATCTGAAGTTAGGAATATTGACTATGTAACAATTACAAGTGGATTTACAACTGGAGACCTCCCACCAGACAGAATGCAATCAGCCTGGATGGGCCATTAGGGAGTACAATAGGACTTTGAAGATGCTAATCTCCCACCTTCCTGAGAAGTTTCCTGGGATACTGCAAACAACCTTGACTCATGGCTGCTTTGACACTGCAGGGTCATGTGATCATGTCACCTGATATTGGATTCCATCTTGGACTACTAGTATTTTTCTACTAATAGGGGGTGGGGATCAAACTGGGAAACAAAGGATTCCCACCATACGTAAAGTGAGTTAATTTTAGTTCATTCTATACTGAATTCCCACCCAGGATGACTGCTGGAAAATCTAAGAAACAAAGAGAAAGGGGTGGGGTGGGGTGGGAAGGACTGAACCCAGGCTGGAAAATATGTCTGGACTGTGAAAGGAATATCTGGAGTTTTAAGCTGCAAGCAAGAGCAAAACAACATTTAGGGTGAGAAATTACTACTTGTAGCCAGTTTCCTTAGCGTATTAAGCTTAGTTCGCGTGTTTGTTTTATTTGCTCAATAATCTGCTTTGATCTGTTTGCTATCCCTTATAATCACTTAAAAAACTATCTTTTGTAGTTAATAAACTTGGTTTTTTTTCTCTAAACCAGTTTGTGAAATTCATAACTGGGGGGGCAAAAAGCTATGCATATCTTCCTTCACATTGAAGGAGGAGGTGAATTTCAATTAGCTTACGCTGTACAATTCTCTGTGCAAATAACTCCACATTAGGGAGAAATGTGATCTGGCCTGTCTGAATTGCAATGTAAACCCAGTACATTGGACTAAAGTCTGAAAATATCTTGTAAATCCAGAGAAATCTCACTGCCTTCATTGCAGAAAGTTTGTATTGCACTCGGGTACCAGATAATTTTTATGTGACCTCAGCCTATTTATTTGTTTATTTAGAAAAAAACAAGGAAAGTCACTGGAATAATGACAGTAGTAAGATCTCAGGAAACAAGAGAAACAAATCTGTTTATTACTGGAAGATGGTACAATGCCTGCTGTGAAAAAAACAGCTTCACTTCCTCCTACGGGCAGGAAGCATACAAACACCCTGAACGTCCTTCTGTAGTTACATCCTGAGACAGGGAGCCTTCCCATGTAGGGCCACTCCCCTTTTTCAGGCTGTATATGTGTGTGCCAGTATTGCCAACCCTCCAAATTTAAAAATCATGCGCTTACCCAGATCTCCTAAGAAAAAGTGGGGAAAGGGAAGGGATCTTCGGTTATAAATTGTGTCACTTTCATCTACAACTCTGATGACAATGAAAAATGTACAATAACAATACCTTCAAATGTTAGGTACCAGAACTGTTGACGAACAGCTTGATTTAAGCCTTTCCATTTAATTCCAGACATACCTCAAAATGTGATCTAATAGACACATAATTTAGCAAAATTCCCTTTGCATTCACATTTCTTATGAGATATTAAATACAAATTCTGATATTAAATTATAATAAAAGGTGCTGTGGATGAAAAATCACAGAAGTGAATCATTTTCTTTGTCTGCTTTCAGAGGTAAACCATTATAAAAGATTTATCAATTGATAAACAAAATATTTCAGCCTCTAGTACCACTAAAAACAGAACATATGGGTTCTTTATTAATTAATGAAGCAGAGCCAGCTACACAGTCGTACATACACAATATAAAGTTGTTTATCCTGAAATTCTAATTAGTTTAGAACCATCATTCAATTAGTATTATTGGTTCTCCAGCACTGTACTTGACATTAAGACAAGCTTTTAAAAACTGTAGTAAATTCCAGTTAATCATTTGCTGCAATTGCTACTAATGTAATTATTCTCAGAAGCTGACCTTTGGGTTATTGCATTCTAAAATGGAACTCTCAGCTAAATTAAAAAGCAGAATATATCTATACTGTGCTACTTATTCAACTGTATGTATTCATTAGATCCTACCAAATATGAAACTGAATCCATATCAAATATATATATATATTTTACAGTTTTGTATTACAACATTACACATTTCTATGCAATAATTCTTCAGATTATACCAACACTCACTTTTATCTTTGAATGTATCTTTTTTTATATTATTATCCATAAAATTTTCAATTACTTTTATTACAGCTGCATGGATATAGTTTGAATTAATTTCAAGCAATATAAGCTGAAAGCATTTTTGACTAAAGGATCCACTTTCTCAAGCCTCCATCAGAACTTTGAGATAATAAAGCTTTACAAAGCACCCAGAAATGAAACAGAAAATTGAAAGACACTGAAAGTTAAAAGGTTCTATTCAGTGAATATTCTGGTCCACACCTGCTCAGTCATGAGGTTTAATCATTCAGTTAGTGGCTGAGAAGTGACACATCCTATTTAGGAGATGCTCCGGATAGCTATATTTGACCTTCTGTGATTGTTTGCCTAGGGCAGGTACAAATTCACTGATTCAACTACCATCTGTGCCTTATATGTCAATAGACCCTGATAAGGACAATGTAGGGAATTTTTTAGTGAGTCCTCTGAAAATTCCTCAGATATCCTTTCATGGTGGTGGTGGTTGGAAACTAGAAGCACTAAGGAAATGTGAGATTTGTTTCAAAGCAGGGTAGGTATAGCCTTACTTAAGAAGTTTAAAGGTAAAACTTTTAAAAGCATCTAAATGACTTAGGAACCTCTCCCATTTTCAAAAGTGTCAGGCACTTGTGACCCTAAGTTTCTTTGATTCCTATGTTACTAAGGAATCCTATGTTACTAAGTCATATGGGATTTAGGCTCTTAAATCACTTCTATGATTTCAAAACATTTACCCCAAATTTCTAAGCTGTCCTATTGCTCCTTCAGAATCTCCATCTGTAGATCTTTGATTTCTCTCTCCTATTCTCTATTGGCATCCCTCTAGGTTCTTTCATGCTTACCATTTTGCCCTGGGACAACCTCATCTGTTCACACAGCTTTATCACTGTTTTTCTATTCATCTTTGTATCCTTCATGCAAAGGTGATTGAGGGCTATTTGGATGAATATATAAAAAGCACCCTGGGCAGACATACTAAAGGCACTATTTAAATACAGCTTTATTAAAACACTGCATAGTAGGGCTAGCCAGAAAAAAATAATTTCATTTTGCAAAAAAAAAAAATGAAGTTTCAAAATGTTTCTGTTTTGATGTGGAATGAAAGTGAGACCCTTCCATATTCTCTCTCTCTCTCTCTCTCTCTCTCTCTCACACACACACACACACAAAGAGAGAAAACCCCACCCTTTTTCCATATTTAATTGTTTTTAAGGTAGGAAAGGACAGTTATGATAATCTAATCTGACTTCCTTCATAACAGAGAACACAGAACCTCATCCAGTGATTCCTGCAGTGTGCACAATTTGTAGTCCTTTCCTCTACAAGAACCCTATGCAGTAGAGCTAGCCAAAAACAAAAAAAAAAGGTAAAAAACTTTTTCCATCAAAAGACAGAGTGTAATGCTGTTGTAAAAAAAGGGAACATCATTCTGGGATGTATTAGCAGGAGTGCTGTAAGCAAGACATGCAAAGTAATCCTTCCGCTCTACTCTGCACTGATTAGGCCTCAACAGGAGTATCGTGTCCAGTTCTGGGCACCACATTTCAGGAAAGATGTGGACCAATTGGACAGAGTCCAGAGAAGAGCAACAAAAATGATTAAAGATCAGAAAACGTGGCCTGTAAGGGAAGATTGAAAAAAATTGGGTTTGTTTAGTCTGGAAAAGAGAAGACTGAGAGGGACATGATAACAGTTTTCAAGTATATAAAAGTTTGTTACAAGGAGGAGGGAGAAAATTGTTTTTCTCAACCTCTGAGGATAGGACAAGAAGCAATGGGCTTAAATTGCAGCAAGAAAGGTTTAGGTTGGACATTAGGAAAAACTTCTTAACTGTCAGGGTGGTTAAACACTGGAATAAATTGCCTAGGGAGGTTGTGGAATTTCTATCATTGGAGATTTTTAAGAGCAGGTTAGACAAACACCTGTCAGGGATGGTCTAGATCAGGGGTGAGCAAACTTTTTGGCCTGAGGGCCACATCTGGATATGGAAATTATATGGTGGGCTATAAATGCTCATGGAATTGGGGATTGGGCTCTGGGGTGGGGCCAGGGATGAGGGATTTGGGGTGCAGGAAGAGGCTGTGGGTTGTTGCAGAGGGGTTTGGAATATGGGAGTGGGCTCTGGGCTGAGGCAGGAGGTTGGGGGGTGGGAGAGGATACGGGTTCTGGGCTGGGGGTACGGGTTCCAGGGTGGGACCAGAAATGAAGGGTTCAGGGTGCAGGAGGGGGAACTGGGCTGGGTGAAGGGGTTGGGGTTGTAGCGGATGGGTGAGGGCTCCAGCTGGGGGTGCGGGCTCTGGGGTGGGGCTGAGGATGAGGGGTTTGGGATGCAGGAGGGTGCTCTGGGCTGGGACCGAGGGGTTCAGAGGGTGGGAGGGGGATCAGGGCTTGGGCATGGGGCTGAGGCGTGGCAGGAGGTCAAGGGTGCTGACTCCGGGTGGTACTTACCTCAAGCAGCTCCTGGAGGCAGCAGCATGTCCTCTCCCTCACTCCTGCTCCTATGCGGAGGCATGGCCAGACAGCTGTGCACACTGCCCCATTTGCAGGTGCTGCCCCCGCAGCTTAGAGAAGCAGTGTCATGTCCCCCTCTGGCTCCTATGAGGAGGCCTGGCACCGGCCAGGTGACTCTGAGTACTGCCCCGTCTGCAGGCACAGACCCTGCAGCTCCCATTGGCCACGGTTCCCGGCCAATACGAGCAGCAGAGCCAGCACTTGGGGTGGGGCAGTGTGCGGAACCCCCTGGCTGACCCTATGTGTAGGAGCCGGAGAGGGGACATGCCCCTGCTTCTGGAAGCCGCATCGAGCCATGGCATGTGCAGAGTGGGGCAAGCCGCCTGACCCCGCTCTCCAGCAGGCGCTCGAGGGCTGGATTAAAAGGTCTGACGGGCCAGATGCAACTCCGTAGTTTGTTCACCCCAGTCTAGATAATACTTAGCCCTGCCATGCGTGCAGGGGGCTGGACTAGATGACCTTTCAAGGTCCCTTCAAGTCCTATGATTCTATGATTACAAATAAATACACAGATGTGAATTTTCTATACCTCTGGAGATATCCGTGTTTGTTCGATTATCAAACTTACCCATGGTGAGACTTATTGTTTCATTCTGTGTCTCAGAGAAACAGAAGGCCGGAGTCTGCTCTTATTAACACCAATGTAACCAAGAGGAGAAATTGGCCAAAGGTTCAGAAAGTTTTTCGTTTTTATTTCAGATTCCCATTGCACTTTTGTTTCACTCTGGGCTTCACATTTTTATCTGCTATCCTGTTAACACCTTGCACACTAGCAACAGCTTTAACCTCAGACCATTGCACTGTACATTTTAACCCTGTAAATAATAATGTGCAACATAAGTGA
This sequence comes from Emys orbicularis, assembly GCF_028017835.1. NCBI lineage: Eukaryota > Metazoa > Chordata > Testudines > Emydidae > Emys > Emys orbicularis. The sequence goes on from NC_088683.1 coordinate 192,233,374, forward strand.
CACAGAGCACCATAAATGTGCATGAAAACATACATAATAAAAGAAAGTTCCTTCCTCAAGTAGCTTACATTCTAGTACAGTCCAGTAACAGAAGCTTCTGATCTTCTTCCTCATGTTGGGTAGCACCTTGCTGCAGAAATACTCCATTGTCACAAATATTCCAGTTGTACGATTTTCTCAGTTCTTAAGCATGTGCTGCACAGTATTTGGACAACTTTACCTGAGAAATCACTGGTTAAAATCCTAAGGCCTGTACTGTGACACTACATGGTTTTAAGAACAGGAATACTTGTGGCACCTTAGAGACTAACAAATTTATTTGAGCATAAGCTTTCGTGGGCTACAGCCCACTTCATCGGATGCATAGAAGGGAACATATAGTAAGGAGATATATATACACATACAGAGAACATGAAAAGGTTTTTTCTCCTGCTGATAATAGCTCATCTTAATTAATTAGCCTCTTAGAGTTGGTAGGGCAACTCTCACCTTTTCATGTCCTCTGTATGTGTATAAATAAATGGAGATATCCTATCTCCTAGAACTGGAAGGGACCTTGAAAGGTTATTGAGTCCAGCCCCCTGCCTTCACTAGCAGGACCGAGTATGGATTTTGCCCCAGATCCCTAAGTGGCCCCCTCAAGGATTGAACTCACAGCCCTGGGTTTAGCAGGCCAATGCTCAAACCACTGAGCTATCCCTCCCCCCTGTTCCATGCTATGCATCTGATGAAGTGGGCTGTAGACCATGAAAGCTTATGCTCAAATAAATGTGTTAGTCTCTAAGGTGCCATAAGTACTCCTGTTCTTTTTGCGGATACAGACTAACACGGCTGCTACTCTGAAACCTGTCTATATGGTTTTAGTAGCTCTTTTTGGCTTAAAATGTACAACCCTATGGATGGATGTATTAGAAATGGGTCCAAATCAAACTGTAGATATACACCTAGCCCTGAACTTTAGACAAGTTCATCAGTATCCAAAATTTTGTTTCATCATGCCAATTAGTTATCTGCAATTTTTCTCCTATTGTGTTTGCAATTGAGATTTAAGTGTGAATCTTTATTGTTAAAATTGCTATATGCATATTTCAGACCTCAAAAAGGGCACCTAAATATTAGATTTTAAATGTTATCACTAACCATTTTACTGCTGTTTTAGGAAAAATATCTCAAGTGGATGATATTGAAAAGAGTTCTTTTCCATTAGGTCTGCAGTTTAAAACTCACAGCCTCCAGGCTATTGCTGACTGCAGTCTCTCTCTGGAAGAGTAGAATACCTGTGAGGTTGGGCAGGGGAAGAGAGGCGAGACCTCTTACGTATTCCATGTAGCCCTGTGCTTATCAAGGGGCTTCAGCAACAACCTGCAGGGAACTCTCTGAAGTCTCACCACTCATCAGCAGTTGGGGAGGAATCCACTCTACAAGCCTTAAGTCACTTGACAACTGACAAAATATTTCCAGGTGCTTTTTAATATTAAACTTGGGAAGGGAGTTTGAATATCTATGTTCAGCTGTTGAAGCCAGAAAGGGGGGGGGAGGCCTTTGTTTACAGTTGCTAAGGGAGACAAAGGGAATGGATCTTTGTTTGCAGCTGCAAGCTTTTACATGGACAGATTCAGTGGGATAACTAAAGCAAATTTGAAAAATGACATTTTTCTCAGATAAAAAAAAAGTTTGAGGGAAAACTCACTTCTTACTCTCTTACATTTTTATATTTCTTGCCCGGTCCCCACCTTTTTTTTTTAGCAGAGAAAATGGGGAGGTGGGAGATAATTTTTTAAAAGGAGAGAAAAATCCCAAATCTAAAAATCCCAAGCCAAAAATGGCAGGAGAGAGATCACTTGATCATTACCTGTTAGGTTCACTCCCTCTGGGGCACCTGGCATTGGTCACTGTCGGTAGACAGGATACTGGGCTAGATGGACCTTTGGTCTGACCCAGTATGGCCATTCTTATGTTATGTTAGTGAATGGAATACTAATTTTTTTCATATTCCAAAAAAATCAAAATGAAATTACACTTTGAATTAAAAATGATCTTTTTGTTTCAAAATGCCAATTTCTAATGAAGTGGGTTTTTTAAAATTTTCCCCATCAGAAAATTGAAAAGGTTTGCTAAAAGTGACATTTTTCCGTAGAAAATTTTGATCTGACTAAATCATGTTTTCTGATGAAAAAAGATTTTGATTGAAAAATTTCAACCAAGTCTGGGGAATAATCTTCTCTCATTTTCTTACTTGGCATCAAATGCTGGGGGATACAAATGTTATATGCACAATATGCTAACGAATGTCAAGATTTGTCTTATTAATAGCTCAGATATTTTCATAGATAAAAAAAACAACAAGATGTTTCCAAACACACTTTCAGCTGAATCTGAAGAAGGTGAGGCCTCAGTTCAGCTAAAATTTATTGAATTACAATAATCCAAGTTTCACAAGGAACACTTTCTTCCTGTAAACGCCTACTACGTGACAGAAATCCTGAGTTATGTAAGTAGGATGATGTGTGTGCGAGCATCTTTGGCCTTATTTATTTGTGAATTGACCTTTTCTGTTATGAATCTGAATGCATAAAGCATTCCAGACCCTGAAAAGACACAAACCTGCATTCCACTATGCTTTTGTCCATCTCAAATAAAATTCTGCACACATCAGAATGTTGCCATTTTTGTTTTTTGCAGTTTGAGGTATTTTTGTTTTTTTGTTTGTTTTAATATCACTGACTAGAAAATGATTGAAACAATAAAACAAACCTTAAAATACTTTGTGATAATGTGATTGAATTACATAAACATGAGCTGTAAAGGGACCCTCCTGGGTGATTTTTGTCTTCTGTTATTGCAGTGCATTGCTCACCAAAAAAGTTTAGTAGCAACTGGACTTCTAATTTAATGAATGCCAGTGAAAATGAGGTAGGATCAAAGGCTAAAACAAGGAAAGAACAAGTTAAAAATTACTTCGGCAAGTAAGATGTCTTCAAGTCACCAGGGCCTGATGAAACACATCCTAGAATACTCAAAGAGTTGACTAAGGAGATAGCTGAGATATTAGCGATTATATTCAAAAAGTCATGGAAAATGGGAGAGATTCTAGAGGGCAAATATAGTGTTAATCTATAATCTATAAAAAGGGGAATAAAGACAACCCAGGGAATTATAGACCAGTCATCTTAACTTTAGTACCTGGAAAGAGAATGGAGCAAATAATTAAGCAATCAATATGCAGACACCGAGAAGATAAGGTGATAAGTAACAATCAACATGGATTCGTTAAGAACAAATCATGCCCAACCAACCTAATAACTTTCTTTGATAGGGTAACAATCCTTGTGGATGGGGTGGAACAGTAGATATGGTATAGCTTGACTTTAGTAAGGCTTTTGATATTGCCTTGCATGACTTTCTCATAAACAAACTAGGGAAATACAACCTAGATGGAGCTACTACAAGGTGGGTGCATAAATGGTTGGAAAACCATTCCCAGAGAGTAATTATCAGTGGTACACAGTCAAGCTGAAATGGCATATCAAGTGGAGACCCATAGGGATCAGTTCTGGATCTGGTTCTGTTCAATATCTTCATCAATGATTTAGATAATGGCATAGAGAATACACTTATAAAGCTGGGAGGGTTTGCAGTGCTTTGGAGGATAGGATTACAATTCAAAATGATCTGGACAAACTGGAGAAATAGTCTGAAGTAAATAGGATGAAATTCAATAAGGACAAATGCAAAGTACTCCACTTAGGAAGAAACATACAAAATGGGAAATGACTGCCGAGGAAGCAGTACTGCAGAAAGGGTTCTGGGGTTCATAGTGGATCACAAGCTAAATATGAGTCAACAGTGTAACACAGTTGCAAAACAATCAAACATAATTCTGGGATGTATTATGAGGAGTGTTGTAAGCAAGACATGAGAAGTAATTCTTCCGCTCTATTCCATACTGAATAGGCCTCAACTGGAGTATTGTGTCCAGTTCTGGGTGCCACATTTCCAGAAAGATGTGGACAAATTGGAGAAAGTCCAGAGAAGAGCAACAAAAATGATTAAAGATCTAGAAAACATGACCTATAAGGGAAGACTGAAACAATTGGGTTTGTTTAGTCTGGAGAAGAGAAGACTGAAAGGGGGAGGGGACATGATTGCATTTTTCAAGTACATAAAAAGTAGTTACAAAGAGGAGGGAGAAAAATAGCTCTCTATAATCTCTGAAGCTAGGACAAGAAGCAGTGGGCTTAAATTGCAGCAAGGATGGTTAGTTTGAACATTAGGAAAAACTTCCTAACTGTCAGGGTGGTTAAGCACTGGAATAAATAACCTAGGAGGTTGTGGAATCTCCATCACTGTAGATTTTTAAGAGCAGATTAGACAAACACCTGTCAGGGATGGTCTAGATAATACTTAGTCCTGCCTTGAGTACAGGGGACTGGACTGGATGACCTCTTGAGCTCCCTTCCAGTCCTACAATTACCTCATCACAGTGAATTGCTATCCAGTGCATGGACAAAACTTTATGGTTGCCTATGATTTTCCCATTCTGGGGAAATTCTCTGCAACCCCTTTAAGGACTGTCTCACAGTGTGTTTGTGCCACTTCAACAGTACAAACGGACCTTACAACAAGTGACTGAAGATCTGCCAGAACAAACAAAGGAATTACAGTGAGATGGGAGCATCAGAGTAGTATTAGTTTTAATATTAACAGTTATGAACAATAAAATGGTTTTTGCAGTGCAGTAAAATGGTGAAGGGGTAAAAATCACATTTTTCAGAGGCTGAATCACATCTGTGGCTATTTTGATAATATAACTATATAGTTATTTGGCTTTTGTGGACTATATCAAATTTAATTAAGCTGCCTGTACTGTCTCATAAACAAACAAAAAAAGAGTTTGGAGATATGGGAGTTTACAGAAGGGATTGTTTTGTATCTTTGCATTTGTTTTCATACAAATCCCATTCCAAACCCTTCACTGTCGTTTTTCACCCTATGTCTCACCAAAACAAAAATTGCTTTTCAATTTAAAAAAACAAACAAACAAACAAACAAAAACCCAGAATGGTAGCAAAAAAAATTAGAATAGAGAAATGAGTATTTTCATCTTTGATGGGAAATACAGGATGTGCTTGATTTTCTTTGTGCTACAGTATTTATCTCCATTACTGCTCTCCATTGCTGTGCCAATGAACGTTGCTGGTCACGTCAGCATTGCTGTGACATGAAAATTTTAGTTTTCACAAATGGCAATTTCTAGCAAAATTGTGCCTTGTATATGAATTTTTGGCAAATTTGAAAACTATCAAAGTCAAATATCTTGAGGTATTGCTTTGTGTTTGTGAAAGAAGAAAAAATATTGGATACTTTCCATTTGCCAACTCCATTGGCTCAAAGCATGAGACTGAATCTTCCTTTTTTGTGCTTTTAATCACTGTCACATTTGACACCCTTTCCAATACCTATAGATTCTAGGGAGAGATTGATATAACTAAAATATTATGAGCACAGATCATTCAAATCAGCTGCAAGGTTTTCACTTGAGACAGGTCTTTTTATAATCTTTATTAAACACCTAATGCACTAGAGATAAAACCATCATATCTATTAAACATCTAGTTATATAATCACGTGGCACTGGACTTACTGGTCCCCATAAAAGAGGTATTTATGATAATACTGTTCCAATTAAGCAGTAGCTATTTCCATTTACTATTATTCAGTAGAATAAGTCAGGTCCTGAGACATCCCAATAAAGCGGCTGGCCTAATTAGATCGAGTGCGTATGCGTGCATGAGTGTATGCATACACACATATATATGTTGTACTATACGATTATGAGAAAATCAAATGATTGGATATCTGAATTCTAGCCTTCCTAGTAAGCACTAATTAGAGCTGGGTGACATGGTTTAGACAAATAATTTATTCACTGAAAATAGTTTTGGTAAACCCAAATCTACTCACAAATTGACACAAATTTTTAAATAGTTTCAGGCAAAAAAACAAACAAACCCAAAACCAACATTTTTGGACTAGAGTCACAAGGAAACTGAAGTGCCATTCATAAAACAGACAGCAGGAGGAGGCTGTTGTAGCCCCAGTTTCCTTATAACCTTTAGGCCATTTACTTGGGAGGGAGGAGACCTAGGATCAAATCTCTGCATTGGAGTAGGGATTTGAACTTAAAACTCCCTCAAGAATGCCCTAACAACCAGGCCACTGCCTGTTCTAGGATGGAGCTCTTTCAAACTCTCATGCCAAAGCTGTTTCACTGTGTATAAGTAATTAAATATTCATTGGAACAAATGGACTGAAACCTGGGTCTCTCCCTCCCCCGGTAAGCGCACTAGCCAATAGTCTATAAGCTCTGTCTACGCCAGTGGTTCTCAAAGCCAGTCCGCTGCTTGTTCAAGGAAAGCCCCTGGTGGGCTGGGCCAGTTTGTTTACCTGCCGCGTCCACAGGTTCGGCCGATCGCGGCTCCCACTGGCCGCGGTTTGCCGCTCCAGGCCAATGGGGGCAGCGGGAAGCGGCAGCCAGCACATCCCTCGGCCCACGCCGCTTCCCGCTGCCCCATTGGCCTGGAGCGGCGAACAGCGGCCAGTGGGAGCCACGATCAGCTGAACCTGCGGACGTGGCAGGTAAACAAACTGGCCCGGCCCGCCAGGGGCTTTCCCTGAACAAGCAGCAGACCGGCTTTGAGAACCACTGGTCTACGCTATTAGTTAGGCATAAGATTCCCAGCTCACGTAGATATGCGTATGCTAGCTCTCATCTGAGCTAACATGCTAAAAACAGTGGTGTAGCTATGGGAGCAGGGGCTAACCATCCCAAGTACAAACCCTGTGGGTATGTACTCTGGTTGGGTAGCTCATGCCTCTGCTGCCCATGCTACTGTGGCTACTCTACTATTTATCCTCATGCTAGCTCTCAGTGACCTAGCACAGTATAGCTGTGTGAGTTGGGAGTCACTCCCCTAGTTCGTAATGTAGATGTAGCCATAGAGTCATATTTATCCATTGTAGCCTATGTCAAAATCATTCAGAAGGGAAACAAAAATAGAGAAGAAAAGAAAAAACAGTACATTCAAAGTACTGGATTATAAAATATTTACATTAAAAAGTGGTCATTTAAATCTGTGTAAGGATGTATTAGACTAAAAGATTATTGTAATATGAACAAAAATAAGCTGTTCATTCTGATCAGAAGGAGCATCAGTAATGCTGGGAAGGGAAACCAAAGTATGAGATTGTTGAACAGGGACTCAAGTTTCTTATTAGCAATGTTTCTGAATTTGAAAATTCTTTACTTTTTGCATTAAACAACCCTTTGAGTGAAATACTTGTCCAACAGAAGTCAATGGCAAAATCTCCATTGACTTCAGTGGGATCAGGGTTACAACCATTGTGAATAGCCAGTTTCACTGTTTCCCTTGTACAGTCATTACAGTATGCAGTTCTTTTCTCTCTGCATGGGTCTTTCACACAAAAACAAAGGAGAGAAAGTCAATTTAAAAATAGGATAATGTGATTGTAAAGCTATAAAAATATTGTCAGAGAAACTCAGAAGCTGATATATTACTGGAACCTATTTTTAACCTGAACTCTAGTCAATTAACACACACACACAGAGCATTAATGTGACCTTTTATTAAAATGTTGTGTCTTCTCTCCAGCCAACCTGATTCCTGTCTTAACATTACAAAATTCTTTCAGGTAAGAAGTTCTGCTCTGTCATTTTCAGCACAATTTTTCCTAAGAGGTTTGCATGTTTCAGACAAGTAGCCCAACTTTTGGGTTCCTATCGTTTACAAATCAAAACTCCAAATCCTATAAAAGTATACTTAGCAAGATGGAAAGTGACATGTAAACATCTTTCTTATAAAGTAGCTTTTAAAGTTAGCATGGAATTGAAAGGCTGACAGGATAGTTTACCTGAGAGTATTTTCAAAAGAATTGTTAAGGTTCCAACAGCTTTTACTCACTCAGTAAATGTTGCATTTTGCATTTACTGTGTATTTAAAGTATCCCTTGGTATTAAAAACATTATGCATAATTTAACTCTTAGTCAGGAATCTTGGACAGAATTATCTCAAAACAAATTTATAACAATAAAAGTGGGAATAATCTAGAAGGCACAAGGTGGGGAAAAAAGGAAAGGGGAAGCAGAAAGTTTAACCCCTTTACTGAAACTTCTCCTGCTATTACTAAAAATCAGAAAACAGTTTTCCTTTTGATTATGACAAGATGTAATTATAAAGGCTAAAGACATGGCACAATTTCAAGGTGAGGCAAAAGCTGGGATACCATCATAGCCTAGAAAATCAATCCTAGATCTATTTATTTTAGTATTGTGTTACCTGGGCAAGCTAATAGCTCTCAGAGTGGATAAGTACAGCTATTGACACATGCATAATCTGAAACAAGTTGCAACTTGTACAGTGAAAGCTGTGCTCCTCAATCATATCTCAAGGATAAGTTGCCTACTATATAGAACAGAAAAGAGCAGCAGGTTTTTTTGTTTGTTTGTTTGTTTGTTTGTTAATAGCTTAAACATAGATGACATACTGAAGAATTTCATAGGTACAATATGCTTCAAAATAAGCCTGCTTAATTGTTCAAGTATGCCTCTAATATAATTCATCACGATTATACTAGTTAATGGATATTTTTATGTCTCTAGGTATGTGCACTCTTTATAGTATTGTGAGTTTTCATGAGTTTATACAGGATTCAAGAAAAAGGCCAGCCATCTAGAATATTACTCAAGGGGTTAGTCAATGTTACATTTGCAAAAGATGTGCTGAACTGATGAGCTTCCCAATAACAAAAGGGTGATATGTTAAAACAGTCCTACATGCATTCACTTGTACCAGATGCTTGGTGGAAAAAGACAGTGACTATGTTAAACAATGGAATAATCACACTACTCATATTAAAGCAGCCTTCTTTCTGAAAGTTTAAACAAAGTAAATAAGCTAATAGATACGTTCTGTCTCTAATTTCTATGGCCAACATTTTCAATTTTGGCTCCTAAATAAAAGTTCCCTCCTTTTTAGAGGTGCTGAGCACCAGAAATTCATATTTAAGTCATTTTGGCTACTCATGTTCTTAAAGTTAAGCATTCACTATAAGCCTGTGCCAAAGTGCTTAAGCTGAATCAGGGGCTAAACCTTTACAGCCACCTATGGGTGTGGTGGGGGTGCAGTAGTAAGGTTTCAGCTTAATACCTAATAAATTTAGCAGTAAGGCACACTTCTATTGCCCTTACACATGTAGAATAGTACTTTGCTTTGAAAACAGTTCCATTTAAATTGATACTAGCAGAGTAATATATGACTTAATGGGGGACTATGTTGAAAAATCAAGCCCAGCATAGGGGAAGGGAAATTTGGGATAACACCACTAATGTGAAATCCCTTCTTTAGTGAAGCGCAATCTTTCATTTTTACACAGAACAGCCCAGAAACCTCTCTTTGTAGTCTCGTTCAAAAGTCCACACTACCCAAAATAGCAGACTATGTGAAATTTAGCAGAATATGTGAAACTTAGGTCACCCACAAGCAGCATGAGGGCCAATTTGAACTTGGAGTCCTAGGGGCACAAGTTATTCCAAAGCTGAGCCTATACCACCAAGCCATCTCCGTTTGCTACTCACACTAGTTTATTCAGTAGTTCTTTAGGAGTATTAAAAGTGAAACTTTAATAATTAAATAAAATAGATATTTCATATTATTCCCATTGAACTCGCGAGGGCGTTTCATTCACTATCGCATACTGAAGTGCAGTATCTACCCATTATTCTTTGAGTCTTGTCCAAGCTTAACCAGATTGCTACATTTTCAGTGTCTTCCCCTGTACAATAGAAGTGAAAGGTGATGAGTCTTTAGCTACTGTCTCAAGAAAAAAATGGCAAGAACAATTAGATTGCTGTGACTGAGTCATGCCTCCAGTTCAAAATTCAAGGTCACCTTCAGGGATGAAGCCTATGGCTCAATTATTAGTATTTCTAACTTGTCAAGAAATGTGGCATCAGAACCTTGAGAGGTGCAGCTGCAGAAAGCAATAATGGTAGTGAGTGACACTGATGATGTTGAAGAGTCTGACATTGCAAAGATTAATAGTAGTAAGTAGAATGAAAATTACTTTCATATTTAGAGCACCTGTATACTGCTTTGCAGTCCAAAGTCCTTGGAGAGAAGAGATAAGACAGAAGCACGGGTGCATGAGGAATAACCATTTTCTGGTTGTTGGCTTTGAATTTTGGGGTTGGTTGACTGTTTTTTGGTGGGGTAAGGATTGTTTTATTGTTCATCTATTATTTGAATGCTAATAACAGTCTAGATTACTAATAAAATATTTCAAAACTTGAGACACAATGATTTTAAGATGTGAAGGGACTACTGTGATCATCTTGCCTGATGTCCTGCATAATACAGGCCTACACAAAGCCCAATAACTTGTGCTTGAATTAGTATTATATTTTTATAAAGACTATTCCCTGTTAAGCTGTTCCACTGATTAATTATTCTCACTATTAACAATCAGTGTCAAATTTCTAGTTGGATTTTTAAATAGACTTCCATCCTTTAGGTCTGTTATGAGACTTTATGTTGATGTAGCAGCTGACAACATGCTTTATTATTGTTCCAGTCTTAGGTTTATGGTTAAAGCAACAGAACATGAATGGAGCCCAACTTATTATCTCTTATGTAATTATGTATTTTTTTTTAAGTTTAATAAATGGTGATTATAATATTATTACAGGGTGTTTTCCCTTTTGGAGATCACTTCTTAGGCCTTGCTTGTGACCAGTCGTGTGTATTTTTTAAAAAAAAAAGAGAAATAGAGATTCATGAGTGTAGACAGTACTGTGCCAAGATAAAGGCATTACAGTGGGTTAACAAGTCCTGGCTAGACATCTGGCTACTCAGGGCAGAATAGTAAAGGAAGGGGAAGCTAGGTTACAGGAGAGCTAAGAGGAAAGATATGTCCTCTCCCCTTCCAGCCGACTGTAGCTGGGAAAGACTCTGGGGAAATATTGCCCTGTATTTTTCAGCTGATTTGCCATTTTTGTCTATAATAACAAGCTCTTAGGAAAGGGCCTTAAAAGGACTATTGTTTGGAACTTTCTTTCCCTTCCTTAGCTGGTGAAACCATCCACCAGCTTACAAGTACCTAGGACTAAATCTTGCAGTCCTTATCAGAACTAATCTCCTATTGACTTTAATGGTAATACAATGGGATATACAGACACTTGGGAGACCCTAAAAACCCTTCTTGAGCAGAGCATTCTCTACCCCAGCTTTCCTGCTACAGGGAATTGCCACATGCCAGAGCAAGTACAAAAAAGGTACAGACAACCACATGTGACGGATGCCAACTACTATTCCCATGAAAACTGTGGGATCAAGTGTTCAATATCCTGTCCATTCTGGTGGGTCCTGTCCATTCAGATCCTGTCCATTCTGAATTTTGAACTGGAGGCATGACTCAGTCACAGCAATCTAATTGTTCTTGACTGTACTCCTGTGGAAAGGGAGGACATGAAACCACCACTCAGCTAGGAAAAGCTAAGGGAAAGTACATGGTTGCATTGCTACACCTGAATTAACCACAGCCAGTGAGATTTATTGAAAAAGGCTGGCTTCCTCTTTGAGGGGACAGGGAAGAAAGTAATTCCCCTGGAAAAAGGTGAAAGCAGCCATGAGTCAAAACGGAAGATTTTGATGTAGGAAGTTTCTCTCGAGGAAAATATAATTCTGCTTTTATTTTGCGTTTGACTTTCTATTTTTTGCATTAACTGTTTCTTGGCCACTGAAAAGGTTAACGGTGACCAGAGTGGTAGAGAACTCTGCGACTGTTTACAAGAAACCATAACAATCCATTTGTAACTGTCTGACAGACTGAATTTCCTTCTCCATTAATCCCTTTTGACCAAAAAAAAATCTTGTGGGATTTGTGGCTACGTTTTCCAAGTGAATAGCTGAGGGGGATTGTGCATGAGTACAAGTGGCAGGATTTGGCCTTTAGTTTGTTCTACCGGATACTATAGCTCACTTTCCCAAAGTGATTGGTTTTGGCTTGAGGCAAGGGGCAATAAGATACTGTTTGCTTCCTTTTGTCGCTGCTGCTCTATCCATATGCTTTCATCACCAAAGTCTTCTCTTGATCTCTTCCCACTCTTTAAAAATAATTGTTGATATATTTGTGAATATTTTTGCAAAACAATAACATTCGCTACATTATCTGACATTTTCCAGATTGTCTATGACATTTTCATGTAGCAAAAAAAATGTAGGTGTCTCTCCCAGTTCAGTTATGTCAATCACTTACTGTAGTAAAAAAGTGGCAACTACCTCTTTGGCGCTATCTGATTCTGTGCTGGCACAGCAATGACATTTTTTCTTCTTCTGGAACTATGTGAAGATTACAGAAATATTACACAGCAGTGAGTGCTGTATAGTTTGACCCACAAGTCTTTTACTGAATTCTCTCTCATAAAATGACAGCAGCATGGCTTATTTATTTTTATAAAATTGTTAATGTTCCCACTCAGGACTCCGCACCATCTTGCCTTATGATAATAGGATAATTAAAAATATGTAAGGATGACATGAAAAAAAAAACGCACTGCAGCTGCTAGAAAAATGCTGGCTGTGCACTTTGGATAAGCAGGCTGCCTGGCTGAGGAAGATAACTTCCCACAACAGCTGATGCAAGAGGTTTCTGCTTGACCAAGATATTTGCGAGTTGTCTGAAATAGCAAAAGGCTGTGTATGAATATATCAACAGTTACAAAACAGGATAGGCACATATCATACTGCATTTCATTCACTGAATCCAGTTTTGTTATCCTTGGCAATCCATAAATAAGTCAATGGCGACAATTGTCATTACATACATTCAAGAGGGCAATATGACACTACTAACAAAAAAATTTACCAAGGAAATGGTGTTTTCATTCTGAACTGGATAAAACGTAGGATGGGGTTCAAGTTCAGGTCTGAATCAGAACTAGGACAGTTGTGGATTCATCTATGACAACATCAAAACCTTAGACATTTTTTTCAATGTCAAAAATTTCAAGAGAGCAGGCGTTCTGTTGTCTTATTGAAAACAGACCCCATCATTTTTGAAGGTGACCTGACTGAATCAAAATTATACTGGCAAGTTGTGATCAAAGGATTCAAATCCCATAATGAAATTTAACCTCAAGATTCTTATTTGTGCCCATGTCCAGAATTAGCACATTCCACACATGAACACTAAAAATGGCACTCCAGCTATGTGTGCGCTCTATGTCTTTCCACTAAGAGTAACATTCAATCAGGTTCTTCAAAGTATTTTAAATAAATTGACCAAATCCTCTTATGATATCTGTTGGCATAAAGCCCAGAAGCATTTCAGCTGTAGGGGGAGAAATGAATGAATAAAAAACTATTAATTTTATGCCCTCTACAATGGCAAACAAAAATACATATATTTCTGGAAAAATAAATTCCTCAATTTCTGGTGGACTGTCAAGAGTTCAGGGTATCGATTTGACTGCAGAAAGAACAATATTTTGTTGGATCTTTACAAGATTTGGTGTTTCAAGTGATTTATCAAGAAAATAGCTTTCACTTTCCCATTTCAAGTTATTTCAGTAGGTCCATTTCTAGGTTAGTTAAGATGAAGACTTGCTGACCCTTAGTATAAAGTGATTGCAGTTTTTGAGAAGGGAAAAGAGAAAGTGTAGTTAATATACTTGTAATGGGATTTGTGTTTCTGTGTTTATAAGCCAACATATTTTATTCAAAAAGATGATAAAATCCATACCTGGAGTGAAAACTATTTACCTTTTGAAATAATCCCATCTCCCTGTTACAGCTGGGCTCTGTTTTTATTTATAGTACAAACTCTGGTTAATCTGTAAATAAAACCTTTTTGGGGAGTTGCAGTTCTTTTTAAGGAGGAAGTTCATTAGCTTCCTTTCTGATAGTCTTTATCCGGAGTCCAAATCTACAAGCCCTAGCATGAGTAATCCTTGTGTACACAATAGTATCACAAAAGTCAATAACTCAAGATCCTAACTTATTACAACTGTCTTGCTGGACCTTGGGCCTCCTTATTGGCTAAGATACTGTGATTTGGACAATACATGTGTGCCTGGGAGTAAGGAGAACCACCTCTGCAGGCTCTCCTCCACCCCCTGCTAAGATCTCAAATGGATTTACCGGATTTGAATCTGCATGAACAGGAGCAAGCAAGCACCGTGTGCTTGCTACTACCCATCAGCCAGAAAAGCAAGTAGATGAGATTTTATCTGTGGCCCCTTCTCTACCTACTGAATGAGCCAACAGATATCAACTGAGCTAGTTGGGGAGGCTAGAGGGTGCAGTATGTGTGCTATACTTTGCTGCTGGTACAGACCGGCAGCAAATTACAACCACCTAGAGAAAGAGGAAAGTGGAGAGGCAACTGTACCTTAAGAGGAATGTCTGTGGTCAGGGCTGTGCTAAACTGCACAATCTAGCCCTAAGAATTTTGGCATGCTCACATTTACAAGATTTTCTGTTAAACATTCGGAGGGGAGGGGGGAACATTCAGTGCAGCTACCATAATTTTAGAGAAAATCTAAATGGATAGTAATTTCTCAAATTGCTCACATAGCCAGTGGGGTTTTCTTCTGTATAAGAAGCACATGATCTGTCTTAAATGCTCGTTTTTATTTAAATACAGAAACATATTCATCATCGCTAGAACTGTGTGTTCACATTTTATTTTACATATTTGCTGACAAGTCTCAAAATAATATAACAATAGTCAAATGTCTCATACCATGGTGATGGGCAGGGCATAAATACTGGGTAAATAGAAGAAGTCTGAATTAATGCTTACCTTTATCTTACAGCAATCGAAGATGCATGCTAAAACAGAAGAGGAACAAAACCATTTCCCCTATACTGAGATGAAAGCCACTAGTAATCTGCTAGTAAAATCAATGGTGATAATGCCAGAAAAATTCTGATGGAAGAGTATCTCCGAAGAATTTCAGAAGAGCATATGTATATACTGTACTCTTCCAAGTGTCATATTTTATCAGTGTTCTGACACCATGGTATACACACTATGGGAGTATCCAGTGCTTTTGACCTCTGGTAGAACAATAGATAAGTTCCAATTCATTGTGATGTTGCCCAGCAGGAGGCCTGCAACTATAAAAAAAAAATATTGTGTTTAGATTGTCATATGGAATACATATGGATGCAACTGTATTGCTATGAAGGCAATGTCCATGTTTATAGTCAAAAGATCTTACCATTTTACTAGTATATTATCATGCTATTAAAACTGATAATTGTGTTGTAACTGCATTGCACACTCTATATAACGGGGAGGAATCAGCCCAAACCCTAATTTTATGGCACAGTTTTGTAATGGCAATCAACTCTATATGCACATGTTGAACGTCTAAATTCTAACTACCTGATCTACAGTCACAAATGTCATTTGTATCCATAAATCACACATAGTGGTCACCATTAAAATGTTGACACTTAGCATATTAAATAATTACTGTTACTGTGGCATTGAAGATATTCCTTATACTTCATGGCATACTTTCAAATGGTAAATGTCACATTTTAACTGATTATTTAATTTAGACACCTAAATTTTCAAAATGACTAATTGTTTTGAGTACCTAACCCGAAACACCTTAAAGGGACCTGATTTTTTTAAAGGGCAGATGCTCAGCCTCCTTGCAAATCCAGGCAACTTTAATGCTGGCACAGATTGTTCTAGTTTAATCCAAATTTTGTGATTGCAAATGTGCTGAGGAAGTGTTTTTTGATCTGCACATGGATTACATTTTGGGTAACATATGGGGTTTGCGTACGAACCAAGGCTAGGGTTTAGGGTCTGATTTGGATTCAGTAAAATCAAAAATCTTGCAAACTGCTATGAAATGTTGGTCCAATATCAGAACTGATCTCACCCATTGCCTAATGAAATTTCCAAAAGCTTCAGCTAAAATCTTGAAAAAAGGGCAAGATTATAGCAACATCCAAAATGAAGTTAAAAAAAAAAAGAGTCCCTTCCCTTCTTGCTTTGGATCTCCCCCGCTGGGTAAGGATTGCATTAGAAGATTCAAATACAACCAATAACAAACACAAAAGGGTTGAAATTTGAGGTTGAATTTTTGGCTCTTCACAACCTTACCTCTGCCTTAAAGATTTTGACTGGGAATATAAAACTTGTAATGAAGAAATCACTGTTTGGGTTATTTCTCATGCTGAACACTACTATTGCTGTCTGTTTCTAAAAGGCAGTCAGCAAGACTATTGTAACAAATTAAGCAGCCAGACATCAGCAATACAAATTAATGAGGTTAATAGCCTATTCATTAGGCAACAAATGACTGTGACAAGATAGAAGACATATATACATTCTATTAGTTAGCCTGATCTTGAAAAGAGTGATTTGTATCAGTGTAGTTGCTGGTCCAGCTTATTTTGCATGAAGGAACAGTAGTTAATTTAGATGCGATTTGACCTTAAAATAAAAAAAAATAATCCTATTCTCCAGCTAGACTGATGAGGGAGTCGGACCCTGCATGAGCTATCAAATAGAGTCATGATGGCACTATTTTTTGTGAATAGAAGCTTGTGAAAACGACACTGAATCATTAAGGGTTGATGTATAATATAATATGCAGGAAAAGTTACCTGACCTGTGTGTACCTCAGAAGAACAACTTTAACAAAATCATGATTATTTCAATGAAATGATAACAATGACTGTTTAAGTTATCACTTATAAGTAAGAGTAATACACTATTGTTTCAATGGACTTTTTTGTAAATGTGAACACAGTGTTGGAGGCAATCAAATACTACATCAGGAGAGTCTGGACATATTGTGAAATGCCACAAATGTTATATGGAATCATTTACTGCTGAGTTCCCACTAGCACACACTTTGTTAGCTATGGAATGGATTCAAATTAGTCTTCTAATATTTGTTTTTATTGCCTAGCTTTGCTCTTTATTGGGTTTATGGTATTAGGCAAAGCAACTTTCCTAGCGCGAATCCTGTTTGAAACTAACTGTGAAATTCATCCTACTGTTAGCCTAATAGCTAAATGAATGCATCCAAGATCATTTGTTGCTTCAATAAAACCAAAGTTATGCCATAAATTACTCATATTCTTATATATGCAGATACAATTGTGACATTTAGGTTGCTGTAGTCTTTGTAAAATGTTAGGCACATTGGTATGGGAGCATTCAGGGAACTTACCTCTGCTCCCCACAGGCACTGTCCTTGGTGCTAGAAGGGGAAGAGACTCCTCAGACTGCACTCTCTTCCATGGCTCTAGCATGGTAGGTGGGTCCTCAGACAGCTCATCACTCCATTGTCCTGGCAAGATCTCCAAATTGCTACCAGTTCAGTGATCATCAAACTACAGACACTATATTTTTTGGATTTTTTTTTTCTTTTATTTGCTCTGGGCCCCTCTTTCAGGTCCATTTCCCACGTATATGTCTTTCGCTGTACCTGATGCTCTTTACCTTACTGTGCCCTTCAAATTTGGCTGACCCCCTCCAAAATTTTCTCTCTGCTCCTCAATCCCTCCAACATTTTCACTGGGCTCTCAGATGGTTCAACATGCGTTCTCTCCTAAAATATTTTCTAATTCTTTTTGTAATATCCCAGGCCTTTTTATTGCCTCTGATTTTAGCTACAAAATGTATGTACACCATTCATGAAATAAAGCCTCTGATAAAGGGCCAGAATGAGACTGTACTATCAGTCCTGAGTTTGAGGTATGGTATGTGGCTGTACCATCTCCAGAGAAGCACCATGTGGAATTGTAACTCAGGCCTTGTCTGCACTTAAAAGTTTTGCTACTTTAACTAGTGGCATCCCCCCTGGCGTAGATGCAGTATTGCCAATATAAGTGCTTATGCCTGGATAGTTTATTCTAGTTTATCAAAGAGAAAAAAGATGTGCTGGTATAACATGCCTTATACTGGTAAAACTGCATCTACATTAAGGATTTTACTAGCATAACTATGTCAGAAGAAATCACACCCCTTATTAATATAGTCATGCTATTACAATTTTCAAGCATAGATCAAGCTTCAAACAATTTCTCTTCTGCTGCCCTCCAATGGCAGGAAAGAGAAAAGTAATTTACTGCATCTTACTTCTCTCTGCCCCCACCCGATGCCCATTCCCAGCCATTCTTTGCCTAATGTCCACCCAGTTGCAGAAAGGAGTGGTGGCCACGTTGGAGTAATGTGCTGCACAGAACCCACGGCTTCAATGGGTAAAAGGGAGGATTTATACCCCTGAACAGCTGCATCAGGACAAGTCACAAGCTAATTGCTGATGATTATATCCTAACATTCAGATTCCTTGTAATATACTTTAATGGAACCTAAAACTCCGTATTGAATGAATGCTTGGCTATAGTTAGAGCTGTTACTGAGCAGCATATGGTGTTTTAATGGACACATCACTTCAAACCAAGCCTTTCCATTCCTTCTGCTCAGCTCAGTGGCTACAAATGCAGAAAGAACATAAATCATAATTGCCCCATAACAATTAAAATATAAGTGAGCTTTATATACATGGTATGCTTTTGGATTTTATGCTAGGTGGAGTTATGCTGGTCTCCTTGGGCAACAAATTAAAAAGCAATTGCTGTCACTGATATAGTTTTTTTATGATAAACAGAAATTCTTTAAAAAAAAAACACTCCGCTCATGGGATTCCGTTACTGTGGAGGATGCTATTACATTTGTTCAGAGACTTCTCATGTTGATGGCAGATCATGTACATTAAAAGGAGATTTATGGATACCACTTTGTTTATGATTTCCTATGTAGCGCACTGTATCCAGCCACTTCCTTTCCCCCATAACAGTAGGGTCAATTACACTTCAAATAAATGGCAAAGTGTGGAGCTGACTGTGACCCCACATGACTGGTAACTCTGTATGTCTGATAGGGATAGGTGAAATGACCTTCATCTGCTCTTATTCTTGAATCAATTTTTTTTTTCAGGTTCTAATTGGTTTGTCTCACCCCTGCCTGACTCTATTTAGTTTAAAATACACTGGTGGAGCCTAGCCGGTCTGGCAGACCAGATGCTTTATGCTGGGCCTACTGCTGTCTTTCTATTTTGGCCCTCCTCTGGGGGCTTCCCTTTCCGTGGCAACCCAGGGTTCATGCCATATTTCAGACTCTCATGATTCTTGTGTAGTCTGGGGCTTAAATGGTGAACCAGGAACTCATAGACTCATAGACTCATAGACTTTAAGGTCAGAAGGGGCCATTATGCGCATCTAGTCTGACCTCCCGCATGATGCAGGCCACAAAAGCTGACCCACCCACTCCTGGGATAATTCTCTCCCTTGACTCAGCTGTTGAAGTCCCCAAATCATGATTTAAAGACTTCAAGTCGCAGAGAATCCTCCAGCAAGCGACCCCTACCCCATGCTGCGGAGGAAGGCGAAAAACCTCCAGGGCCTCTGCCAATTTACCCTGGAGGAAAATTCCTTCCCGACCCCAAATATGGCGATCAGCTGAACCCCGAGCATGCGGGCAAGATTCTCCAGCCAGACCCTCCGGAAAAAGTTCTCTGTAGTAACTTTTAATATCCCATCATTGACCATTGTTACTAATTACCAGCGATGGCACGTTATTGACCTATTGACTAAAGTCACGTTATCCCATCAAACCATCCCCTCCATAAACTTATCAAGCTTAATCCTAAAGCCAGAGAGGTCTTTCGCCCCCACTGTTTCCCTTGGAAGGCTGTTCCAGAACTTCACCCCTCTGAGGGTTAGAAACCTTTGTCTAATTTCAAGCCTAAACTTCCCGACGGCCAGTTTATATCCATTTGTTCTCGTGTCCACATTAGTACTGAGCTGAAATAATTCCTCTCCCTCCCTGGTATTTATCCCTCTGATATATTTAAAGAGAGCAATCATATCCCCCCTCAGCCTTCTTTTGGTTAAGGTAAACAAACCGAGCTCCTCGAGTCTCATTTAATACGACAGGTTTTCCATTCCTCGGATCATCCTAGTGGCCCTTCTCTGT
This sequence comes from Emys orbicularis, assembly GCF_028017835.1. NCBI lineage: Eukaryota > Metazoa > Chordata > Testudines > Emydidae > Emys > Emys orbicularis. Next base: position 192,253,465 of record NC_088683.1, read on the forward strand.
ACCCGTTCCAGTTTGAATTCATCCTTTTTAAACATGGGAGACCAGAACTGCACACAGTACTCCAAATGAGGTCTCACCAGTGCCTTGTATAACGGAACCAGCACCTCCTTATCCCTACTAGAAATACCTCGCCTAATGCATCCCAAGACTGCATTAGCTTTTTTCACGGCCATGTCACATTGCCGACTCATAGTCATCTTTCGATCAACCAGGACTCCAAGGTCCTTCTCCTCTTCCGTTACTTCCAACTGATGTGTCCCCAGTTTATAACTAAAATTCTTGTTAGTCATCCCTAAATGCATAACCTTACACTTCTCACTATAAAATTTCATCCTATTACTATTACTCCAGTTTACAAGGTCATCCAAATCTCTCTGCAGGATATCCCGATCCTTCTCCGAATTGGCAATACCTCCCAACTTTGTGTCATCCGCAAACTTTATCAACCCACTCCTACATTTGGTTCCAAGGTCTGTAATAAATAGATTAAATAAAATCGGACCCAAAACCGAACCTTGAGGAACTCCACTGGTAACCTCCCTCCAACCTGACAGTTCACCTTTCAGTACGACCCGCTGCAGTCTCCCCTTTAACCAGTTCTTTATCCACCTCTGGATTTTCATATCAATCCCCATCTTTTCCAATTTAACCAATAATTCCTCATGCGGTACCGTATCAAACGCTTTACTGAAATCGAGGTATATTAGATCCACCGCATTTCCTTTATCTAAAAAATCTGTTACTTTCTCAAAGAAGGAGATCAGGTTGGTTTGGCACGATCTACCTTTCGTAAAACCATGTTGTAATTTGTCCCAATTGCCATTGACCTCAAGGTCCTTAACTACTTTCTCCTTCAAAATTTTTTCCAAGACCTTGCATATTACAGATGTTAAACTAACAGGCCTGTAGTTACCCGGATCACTTTTTTCCCCCTTCTTGAAAATAGGAACCACATTAGCTATTCTCTAGTCAAACGGTACCACCCCCGAGTTTACAGATTCATTAAAAATTATCACTAATGGGCTTGCAATTTCTCGCGCCAGTTCCTTTAATATTCTCGGATGAAGATCATCCGGTCCGCCCGATTTAGTCCCGTTAATCTGTTCGAGTTTGGCTTCTACCTCGGATACGGTAATGTCAACCCCCCCTCCTTTATTCCCATTCGTCACGCTGCCATTATTCCTAAACCCTTCATTAGCCTCGTTAAAGACCGATGCAAAATATTCGTTTAGATATTGTGCCATGCCTAGATTATCCTTAATCTCCACTCCCTCTACAGTCTTAAGCGGTCCCACTTCTTCTTTCTTTGTTTTCTTCCTATTTATATGGCTATAAAACCTCTTACTATTCGTTTTAATTTCCCTCGCAAGGTCCAACTCTACACGGCTTTTGGCCTTTCTCACTCCATCTCTACATGCTCTGACCTCAATAAGGTAGGTTTCTTTGCTGATCCCTCCCATCTTCCACTCCTTGTACGCTTTCTGTTTTTTCTTAATCACCCCCTGAGACGCTCGCTCATCCAGCTCGGTCTAAATCTCCTGTCTACGAACCATTTTCCCTTTCTCGGGATACAGGCCTCCGACAGCTCCTGCAACTTCAACTTGAAATAATCCCAGGTGCCTTCCGCCTTTAGATCCATAAATATATTAGTCCAATCCACTTCCCTAACAAGTCGCCTTAATTTATTAAAGTTAGCCCTTTTGAAATCATAAACCTTAGTCTCCAATTTAATTCTGTTAAATTCGGTTTAAACTAAATTTCCATTTAGTTTAAACCGAATTAGCTCATGATCACTCGAGCCAATGTTGTCCCCTACAACCATTTCCTCAACTAGGTCCTCACTACTTACCAAAACCAAATCTAAAATGGCATCCCCCCTCATCGGTTCATCAACTACTTGATGAAGGAATTCATCAGCTATCACGTCTAGGAAAATCTGAGCCCTATTATCGTTACTAGCATTTGTTCCCCAGTCTATATCCGGGAAGTTAAAGTCTCCCATGATTACACAGTTCCTATTAGTATTTACTTCCCTAAAAACATTAAAGAGTTCTCTGTCCATATCCAGGCTAGATCCCGGCGGTCTATAGCACACCCCAAGCACTATCCCAGGGGAGGCTCTAGTAGTTCTTTTACCCAGTGTGAGTATTGCCCAGACAGACTCCGTCTTATCCATTCCATCACTTATTATTTCTTTACAGTTTACCTCATTATTGACATACAATGCTACTCCCCCACCTTTACCTTTGTTCCGGTCTTTCCTAAACAGCACATACCCTTCCAATCCTGTACTCCAGGCTTGACTACCGTTCCACCACATTTTGGTTATTCCTACGATATCCGGTTTCATTTCTCAGACCAGGAGCTCCCATTCCTCCATTTTGTTACCTAGGCTTCTCTCGGGCAGGATGAGCTGGGAAGCCATATAAAGACACCCAATATAGACTGATCAACAGCAACAAGGGGCTCAGCAGAGAGTTATGTCTTCATCTACAGGGAGCTTATGTCAGTTCCCTTCTGGGGTATTGAGGAAGTGGTATACATGATGAGACAGCGGGCCAGATCTTCAGCTGGTGTAAATAAATCAATTTATACCAGCTGACAGCAGGGCCCAGAGGGGCTAGGATTACAGCAGGTAAATAGAGTAAGGACTGTGTCCTGGGTTGTTACTCCTGGCTCTTTCACTGACCCCTGTACTACTCTGGCCAAGCCGCTTCCCCCACCCATGTGTCAGTGTCCCCATCTGTAAAATGAGGAAACTTATAAAACCTTAAAGATCATCAGGACTGGAGAAGAATTCTATTAATCATCTTAAAACCTATAAGGGATGATGAAAAGGACAGTGGCCTACAAGTATTATTCTTGTTTCACATCCTCTGCTATGCTTTAACAATATGGACAGGATCTTAGCAGTGGGATGGAGGAGAGGTGACTTCAGGACATGCACCCAGTCACAACTGTGTGTGAGCAAATGTGTCTGACTCTACGCTTTGAATGTCCATAAACTGAGCACGACAGTGTGACTACTTATACATGTTCACGTGCAAATATTCAGTTCATGCATGTACAACCACAGATGTGAAGACAAGATAGGTGTACAATAATATGCACATAAACACAGACTAGTTTGCTTGCTGGAAAGTACAGCCTGAAGGTTGTTTGGCTTTAATTTCCCAGCTCTGGCAACCATGATACAATGAAACAAAGCCGAACAATGGCCTACTTCAGAAAGTGTTAATCAGTAGAACACAATCATGTTCCTCTGGGCTGAGCTATCAGATCCTTTCTACTGATATTGCATCCTAATGGAGTTGATGTAATCCAGCTACCAGGAACTGGCACAAAAATTGTGTAAAATCACTTCCTCTGTTGTAACATCTGAGAATATTATTTATGCAACCAAACAATTTGAAAATATTCATAGCACTCTGGAATTTAGTTCCTTATACTACAACAAGCCATCTAGGACTGTAATTTCAAGTATACCCACTATTTTTCAGGTGGGTTACTTAATTTAAAATAATTAATAGAACCATTTATCTAGGAACAGGTTCAAATATAAAATGACAGCTAGCATGGCTAGTATTTAGAACAGTTGATTCTGACTAATTGCTTTTTCTATACTGCTCTGTGTCCTCCTTGGACAGATTTTAAGCATTTTATTGATTGTAACAGATGTTTACAAATGAAAATCCATTTTATTTTGCCTATGCATCTTGGTACATCTAGTCTTTTTCAACCTAATATTGAGAGTAGTAGGTTTTTTTCTAAGTAATATAAATGTCATATTTCTGATTTACCTGCCTGATATTTCATTTCTAACCCTTCCACTGTAGGCACTGACCATTTATGTCAGAGCCTCAAATCCATTATGGGAGTTGATAGTTCACACAGAAAGGTTTGACTTCCTCAGTGTCTCCAAAACTTCTAGAGATTCCTTACTTGAAGACTGACAAATTAAAATCAGATCTAACATTCAGACAATGTATCATTAGTAGAAAATGCTTATCACTGTGGTATGCAAAGGGTCCTTTTCGGATCGCAGCTCCATTATATTGGTTGTTGTACAAACATAGAAGAGCAAACAACCCCAGGTAGCTTGTAGATCTTCAGATTGTGTGTGTGTGTGTGTGTGTGTGTGTTGATCTGGATAATCTTTTGGATTTGCCCACTTGATTTAAATGACTAATATTCATTTTTATAGACCTAGGCTTAAAAAGGAGAAATATCCCAATTATTGAGTTATCCAAAAGGAAATTTCTATACACATTTTATTCTTCTACAGAATGTCATTGGGCCTGCTCCTCAGCTGGTGTACATCTGCATAGCTGCATTGAAATAACAGAAATATTGATTTAGAAGAGCTGACAGTTTGGCCCAAGACACTAATAATGGCCCCAATCCAGAAACACCAAAAGTCAACTTACACATTTTGAACTGACAGCCTACTCATGTAATATGACATGTTGTAGGCTATCTATGCAACAGGGGGCTTCTATGATGTATTTGTATTTATGATGTTTATTTCTTTTTGGTACTTTGTCAAACTCTAATCTAAAAACTTTATTTCCCCTTTGAGTTCAAAAAGGCCACTAGTGTGATATTGTAATTTACATGTTAATGGAGGTCTGCTTCAAGCAATGTGTGACCTAGAACAACTGGTCATAAATCCAGCAAGTTAGTAATGGATATGTTTGTGAAAAGCTTGTGTATTCCAGCAAGCATTTAGAGAAAAATATTAATGACCATTTGGGTGCAGAGGTGAAAAAAAGGATATGCAAGTAAAAGAAGGATAAAAGCTTTTTTGTAGAGAAATCTGTGTATGCATCATAGAATCATAGGGTTAGAAAGGACTGCAAGTGTCATCTCTAACCCCCTGAGAAGATTCAGGATTTGTTATGTCTAAATAAGTCTGCTGTTTTGAGCTAAACAAAGATGGATATAGAATGGGAAAATTAAATTAAATTAAAAAGGAAATAATCATGTGTCTATGTACATATTTGTAAGATAAAGTAGTACATAATTATAGAATTTTACATTGACAGATAGTGTCTGATGAGATAATCAGGCTACGTGTTTTTTAAACAGAGTATTTTCAGGTCAAAGGAAAAAGTGCTGTCTATTCTCATGGAAAGGCTGGGGAAATATTATTGTGGGAACAGGGCTCAAAAGACCGAAAGCTGTCATATGCACAGTGGTATATCTCCCTTATGCTGGTATAATGTTTTACCTATATATCTAATCAAATCTACTTTAGGTATTTATAGATCACCAATCACTATAGTATCAGGACACCAGATGTAGACCTCTTCTATAGCATGTCACCAGTTTCTTTTGGCTGCTGAGGTCAGTATAGAAGCTGTGCCACCTGTCAATCACTGACAGGAAGCACTGGCTGCAATGCCTTAGGGCATTATGTAGAGAAAAGATCTTGTAATTGGAGATAGGAATGGCCAATTTTTTCAGTTGTCTCCATTCAGCGCTATATTTCCTTAAGCTTTCCAACAAAAATGTCAATATTATCTTTTTATGGCTTGATTCTGAGTACTAGAAGTTTCCATTAACTTAATCCCCCCATATGGGGGGGCTAAGCACCCATGAAAAATCACGCTCTAGGTCACAGTCCCGAAGACACTTACATACTTTGGGCATTGAGTTCAACAGGACTATTTACATGCATGAAGTTACTCATTTGCATAAGTCTTTTTTTCATGACCAGGGCCTTATATTATTATGAGACTTTGAAATTCCTCCACTATTTTAGGTTTAAGCTTACGGTTTTATGGTCCTCAGCTAGCTGTATGCAATGAGTGCCTTAGTGTATGTACAAAATGCTGTCTCTGCGGTTGTTAGAATTAAATATGGAATAAGCCGAGAATAAACGCTTCCTTATGTTTATACATGCAGACTACACGGTTTAGCCTGCTTTTTGAGGGCTTCTGAAAATCTTTTTTTCTTCAGCTCTCTCTTCTACATCTCAAGGTTATCATTAGAAAGAATCAAGTTCCAAGATTCTTTTTAAGGCACGCTTCTTAGAATTATGGTATTTTATTTGTTGATAGAACTGAGTCTTAATGTGTCATTTGTACATGGACACTGAACCAACGCTGATTACATTTAATCAGAGTCTAAGTAGACTTTACTGTGTGTCCTTTCATGCTTGATGATTATGCTAAGTAAACATCTTTTCCCCCTTTTTTTTTCACTAAAAGAAGCTTATTTTTTTATTTGGATACTATGTCCATGGAACTGTACCAGTTCACTACTGTTAGATCTGTAGCCTAATGTGCTTCATCTACCTAGTGTATCTGGTATTTGCTACTCTTTCAATAAAATAAAAAATAGATTTAAATACAGAGAAGTTCTCAACAATGACAGAAAAGCTTGAGTAGTTTGGATAGCTACCAGAAAACCCCAACAGAATTAAGGCCCCCAAACTCTTCATTGCCTACTATTCACTCTATACCCTGCATGTACTACAACTTGTGATAGACTTTTTATAAATTATTATAATACAGTATATTATTAAAATATCACCTAATACATTTGGATCAATTTGCACATTTTTTTTCTTTTGCTAATTGTGGCCCATAAGTAACCAAAACTAAACTATGTATATGACTAACATAAATAATAAAAATATAAATATATGCCCGGATAATATAAATACGAGCCACAATGATTTGTACATTAGTATGCTATAAGTACAAGTATTATGAGGAACAATGATTAGAACATGAGTAGTAGAACAGTATGCTTCTAATGCATACCCAGGCATAGCATATTGTTATTGCACTAAAGGATCCCTTACTTAAAATAATAGAAAAAAAATATGTAAATTCAATTCTGGAAGGATTTTGTTTTATGCAACATAGCACCTTATTATGAAGCATCAGTGGCAATAGTAGGGGAAGGTTAAAAATGTCTTTTCTCTGTTTTCTTGATTACCATATATTTATTTTAAATTTACTTTTCTCTTTTTCATTTTCATTTTCCCTGGACTCTCCTCCCCCTGACCACTCGACTTCTAACTTGACCATCTTCTTCTCTGACATTCCAATATCAGGAGCATGGCTACCTTTGCAGTTGTACTTTGTGATGATTCGAAAAACGTGGCCATATCCTCAGCTGATATCAATTGTATTAGGTCCATTGACTTAGATAAAGCTATGCCAGTTTACAGCAACCGAGGAACTTGCCCACAAATAATCCACAAACTCATCCTTGCACCTTCTTATGGCTCCTCTTCATCATCTCCATTATAGTCAAAGTGTAACATACCCTGCATTACATGTTACCTCTGACTTTTATCCAGGGCTGAATTTAGGCTGTTATTATTATTTATGTTTCACCAACCAAAGGCCTTTGATTAAATCCCATTTTGGGTTTGCATCACTCTAGTCCCCATATGGGCACATCACAAAAATCAACGCATGGAGCCTAATCTGATTGCCAGTCTCCATTCAAGAGAGGATCAGTAATGGAGTCTGGGGGCTGTGTAGGGCAGGAATAAATTTGCATCAGCAAAGCTATGTAAGGAAAGCTTTATCATTGGCTAGTACCAGTTCTCATGTGAGTAGGCAATTTTAGACATCCTTCTCAGTCATTAGCTCTTAATTTACTCTAAAAATGCTAACACATATATATAACAAGCAATAGGCATATACACACGGTCAGAATGACTGGATGGCTCTATATCAGTAATGAGACATCTCCTACCCAGATTGGTAGGGATAACAAATAATTATTATCTGACAACTGTTCACTGACCGACATACAATAAGCTGGTGGACTCAAGGCAGTTGTTTGTAAAGCAGCTAGCCCATAAGATTTACCACTCATTTTTAACATTTGACACACATTGGTAAGCTTGTTCACAGCTTCAGCAGTGGGACCACACAACATAAGGAAGTCAGAAAATAAATAGGTGCAGAGCCTGACCTAATCTCTGACACATCAACTGGGTCAAGGTTGATACATATTGAAAGAGCAGTGTAGGGACACGTGCAGTGCTGTTGGCTGACCTGAATCTGTTCTGTAGATAAAACAAAGGAAATTACCCTCCAGGGTTGTGAATCTGGCACCCTCCATGAGCTTTAAATAAATGTAAAATGTTATAGTAAAAAAAAATCCCTTATATATATTTTTCATACCATTGCAAGTATTGCTCAGTTTATGAAACAATCACTTCTTTATTGATATTTAATTCATATTGTGGCTATCTTGAAACAGACATATGGGGCTTATTCTCCAATGACAATGGAAAGCAGTATTAACTTTTATAAATTACAGAAGAGTGTTGTTTAATTGATTTCATACTCAAAGGGGTAAACTTATTGTGATCCTGTTTGAATTATTATTTAGAAGAGACAAATGATTGTGCTTTTTATTACTAACTCAGTCATACAGTACATATGGAGATGCTATTTTGGGAACTCTATCTTAATTTGTTTAGAAACGGTCCATTGGCTTTGATGTGCAGACATAACATTGATGATTTAAGAATTCAATTGTTAGCATGGGTTGATTTTAGTCTCTACAAAACTTCATAGCAAATGGCAAGTTGTCACGATGTTCACTCCTTCACTCAAAGTACATATTTTGCAGCACCCATATTTTGTGTGTGTGTATATATAATTACATAACAATAATCATAAAAAATCATGGCGGATAGGTCCATCAATGGCTATTAGCCAGGATGGACAGGGTTGGTGTCCCTAGCCTCTTTGCCAGAAACTGGGAATGGGAGACAGGGGATGGATCACTTGAGGATTACCTGTTCTGTTCATTCCCTCTGAAGCACATGGCATTCACCACTGTTGGAAGATAGGATACTGGGCTAGATGGACCTTTGGCTTGACCCAGTATGGCCGTTCTTATGTGATTGTTTCAGGTCTGAATCCATTCTGAAATTCACTGGCACCTCAGCTCTTTCCATCTATAATTAGAATATGCATAGAATACAGACAAGGATGTGTTTGGCCCTAAGAGTTATACAAGAAGAATGGAGGCTGAGAAACACCTGCCTCCCCTCCTTCTCACCCTTGCACAAAAATCCACACAGCTGGAATCCTTGAGCTCATGGAGGTCCTGAAGGGGTGGTGAAACTCCAGACTACTGCCAATCTGGAGTTGTGCATTAAAAGCACAATGGAGGCCCATGCATACATCATGAATTTACTGGCAACATCAACATATTTAATTACCTTTTTTCCATACACACAGCACAACCTTATATAATTAGTCAGAAATATCTTGACTTTCTATTCAGAGAACAAAGGAAACAACAGCAAAATCTCCAGGAAAGAGCACATCGCATGTGACTTCAGTAGATGCAGGATTAGACCCTGAGTAAACAAAACAAAGTAACAAACAACAAATCAACAAAACTATTACCAGAATATTCCTTACCAAAGACTGCTGTGTTACATCTATTACATCACCAATGTCAAAAGTATGACTAGAGCTATGAAAACCCTGCAAGACTTGGTCTGTGGTTCCATAAACTCAACCTTAATGTTGTTTCTAGGGGAAGGCAGTGAACCATACCCTATAGATTCATTTAGAGGTTGTAGTTCAGTCAAACTTTAAAGGGAAAAACTTACTTCCTGTCCCCTCTAGGTAACCCCCTATACCCCTCCCTCCTTTACTCAACCCGTTTATCTTGGATGAGCATGCTGCTCCTCCTGCTCCTGTTTCAAAGGATGGATGGCTCTCTCCTTGAATCAGAGTGTTCTTCAGTTTTGGTAGCTATATTAATTTCCTCCCCTTACGTTCATGGAAAATTCTGTATCTCAAACACAAGTGGCTTTGAGGTTCAATGTGAATTTTTAGCATATCTCCTATATGAAGTATTTCAGAATAGCCATCAGACACAATATCAATCACCAATTCACTCATATTACCTAGCGCAGAAAAGAACAGCACAGAAATTACTAAAGACATTAGAAAATGACTGACGTATTATGAGTGACAACAAGTAGTAAGTGAATATCAACAATTCAGCCAGCAACTGAAGAGAATAACACTTTTTTAAACTTCAGTATCCTGGTAATCAGCATCTACACCAACATTTGGCATTATATTTTGTCATGTAAATTTGGTGGTCTCGGCCCCCCTACAGTCCCTCTCCAAAAAACATCTTGTTACATTCTGTGAAGCACTCTACCTATTAGAATCACATTTGTTCTATATCGTATTGTACACACAAGCTCTTCAAAGCAGGAATTTTGTTTAAGCACAATATAGCATAATGCATAAATTAGTCATAATACTCTACAGTTTAGATTATTCTAACCATAATTGTCCAAAACTCCCTGTTATCCAATGCAGTGTAATGTCCCTTAGATTTTCTGTGCTGAAAGTGCAAAGGAAAAACTTCCCTTTTCTTCCCCAGAAAGTGACCTTCTATACCTCCACAAGCAATTCTCTTGATTATCTGACATCTAACCTATCAAGCCTTGTTCACTATTTCACCATAACATTTAGATACTCAAAGATGTATTATAATGCAGATGCCTTCAGTGTCCTGTTTTAGTTTGCTTGGCTCAACCAAGGTCCTTGCACTTGTCCATCTCTTGCCTAGGTTTCAGATAACTCACAGAAACAATTGACTCTGCTCTTTTGGCCTCTTCCATGTGTTTTATCCCACCTGGAGCATTCTCATGAAAACAAAATAGGCCCTTCTTCCCCCAAAACACCTGCTCTCCTAACACTGACACTTCCCGCTGTGGTACTGGAAGAAATGCTAGCTATCACTATCATTTTGTATATTACATAACAACCAGAGCAATTAGGAGGATACAGAATACTGTAGTGGTAAAGTTCAGGAGCCAGATCCTCAGCTGGTTTAAATGAACACAGCTCCACCAGTTGATTTATGCCATTTGAGAAGTAATCAATAGCAATAGAAAGCATGATTTACCAAACTCAGGAGATAAAGTAAATGTACTATGACCATTTTGATTCCAAGAGAAGGGGCTGAATTACTTGCAGGTCCTGGCTGACCTGGACCTGGGTGATCTAAATTTAAAACCAATGCTATGTTGTTGCTTTTAACAGACCATATATGGAAGTTCTACAATTGATTTAAATGGCAGCAACTCAAATCTCATATGTGAGCATATTCACAACTGTAAAAGGCCTGAGTTATATCAGGGGACACAATCTGGAGTGTGACTAACATGGCAGGAATAAGTAAGGTCTAAATAAAGAACTAATGGGTGAAATCTTCACCCCATTGAAATCAATAGCAAAACTCCCACTAACTTCAGTGGTGATAGGATTTCACTCACAGAGAACACAAGAGCACAAAGCAAACCCTCTATTGAAAATCAAGGAGCAGCTACACTGAAAAGAATATTGCAACTGATAATAAAGGGCTCTTTTTGAAAATCCCAATGGAAAATCCATTTTGCGTATGTTTCCTAAAAACATATATCCTGCCTACAAATCTCATGGAAGCTTCTTATCAAAGAGAGACCTTTAATGAAAGAATGCTACTTCCAGGTACAGTCTCATTCATAATAGGAAAACACCAAATTGTGGCTCTGTGGATAGCCAGAGATCATTAACGCTACTGAAACAAGAATGGTTTAGATCACACATGACAGTTTAATTATGAAAATACATTTGTTGCCTTTTGCAAGTGAAACCAAGAATTAATAGGTACAATAGGATGCTTCTATATACCCCATACAATTATAAACTCTCAGAAAAGACACTAGATTCCAGGAAATTTGATTTTTTTAAAGACAGCATTTCTCAAAAGCTCAAAGCCTTATTTTCCATTATTACAGTTATACTTTAGTTATTTTAATTGCGGGTACCTTAGAACAATCTGAAAAATACTATACTGAGATGAAGTCAAAATGACCTTTCCTTTTTTTATGAAATCATAAACAACCTCAGAAATGTGAATATTAACCAGTCAGATTTTTTTCACATACATTATATGAACAATCTTAATCTTAAAGAGGTAACTCATGGTTTGATATTTATTCATGCAAAGGACAAAGCCAAACACTAAATTGTGAAAATGTCAGAAGTAAGGTGCAAATGGTAAGGTGCAGAGCTTTTTTTTGTCCTTAAAAACATGCCAAATACCCTTGAGTACAATGCTGACAGCTAATCAAAGCAGCATTTATATGCAGCCAGAAAACCCTTCCCTAGTTGCACAGTTTGCGCTAAAGTGCAGCCTTTGTTTGTTTTAGTTTTTGTTTATACGCACATCCAAACTGGTCAATACACCAAGTCATGTGATTTCTATTGATGAGCCTTTGGCTCCTTAACAGGATGAAGATGAAAAAGAAAATTACAGCCTAGGTTTGCATTGGCTTCTGCACAGATAACATAGTCATGGGGCACCTTAGAAACAGATTAGATACAAAAGTCTCATGGCAAAACCCTGACCCAAATTTCTTCTGCAGTATGGAGTCCCCAGGACCTCCACAAAGATCAGTCAAGCTTGATGTTTGTGAAGAGATAATTACATCTTGAAGTGGTGAGACACATAACTTCTACTGAACTTCTGAGTCTTGCCCCTCCCCTGAAAGGGGGTGGGTCTGAAATACCCCCCCTCCCCCCATTGCCATATATGTCAAGAAATACAATGGAGAGTGCTTGGTTGGGGAGGCAGTACCTCCCTTGAGATCCTATTGTGGAGGGAAGGATCTACCTGGTTGAGTGCCCTTCATCTCAGGCTTAAGACCTAGCTCACACATCAGCTGAGGAGGAAGGGTCCAATGGAGCTGAAGACATCCACTATTCTGAGGAAGTCAAATGGTAGGAGGGAAAAGCACTCCGGCCTGGACTCCATCAACCAACACCTCCCGCCTCATCTAAAAACCTGAGGGATAGTTTTGGCCTCAGAGCCACCTATCTTCCAAAAGGAAGGATCTCAGAACAGAAACAAGAATCGATCAAGGTCCACAAAAGTCCAATTAAGGAGGCTGGCAAGTCATTCATTGAGTTCCTACTTCCTTCAGCAGCTTCACAATTTCCATCCATGGAACAGCTATGGAAGTGCTTTGAGTAGATACCCTTTACAAAGAGATAATATACACCTTAGCCCTACAGGAAAAGGGGCAGGCATGGCTCATAATTTAGTGCTTTAGCCATATTTAATCTGAAAATAAAATGTTGCGAATTTGCCATATTAGGGAAATCAAATTATTTTTTTATCACCACCACTTTGGTTTCACTAACATGAATATTCTCACTACTACAAAGAGACAACATTTAGTCTTCAAATACTTTTAAAAAGCAGAGAAGATATGTATTTGTTATGAACAGTGGCCCACATAGGCAAACACACCACAGATATTTGTGGTGATTTTACTTGAGACGATTAGCACCAAAAGCACAACATTATTATTTGAGCTAAAGGAGAATTACACATGCTACCCAATATAAATAGTACATTGGCCTAAAAAGCATCTAAATGACTTTGGAGTCAAAGTTCCATTTTCAAAAGGTACTTAAGGACAAGATTTTTAAATTTGTGTAGGTGCCTACAGATGCAGATAAGCTGGAACTTTCAAAAGCTTCTGGGTTTGAATCTGACTCATATCCCAGGTGAATGCTCTAATCACTGGGCTATAGAGTCAGACTCTCCCTCTCTCGGACCCAATGGATATTTAATTATTTATACAAAGTGTAACTGTTTGTAGCGGGGTGGTTATCCGCTCCTGCCTTTCAGGGCTTGAAACAGCCCAGGAAAGGGCTGGGGCTGGGGCAAGAAGCCTGGGCTGATTGGGGAAAGTAGGCTCAGCTGTGGCCATGCCCCAATCAGGCCCAGCTGGCCCCTATAAGAGGCTGTGAACCAGGGCCCACTCAGTCTCCCTCTGCCTGTAGAGGGAGAAGGGCCTGGCTGCAAGGTGACAAGCAAGGAACCTAGATTGGAGCAGGGCTGGGGAAGGGCCAGAGGAGCTGGGAGCTCCGGCCTGGAAGCCCGAGGCTGCAGGCCTGGTAAGGCCTATTAGGTACTGGGTTGCAGGGGGCAGCCCACGGATAGCCAGAGGCAGCAGGTCCGAACCCCTTTGCCTGTGATGAGTGGCTTACACTGCAGTCCGCCCCAGTGAGTGGGGGGGCTAGATGGGGACTGGCAGTAGCCTAACACTGAGGTGAAGTGGGGATAGTGGGTGGGGTTCCCCTGGGAGGGGGAGACCCAGAACTGTGGGGTTACTGCCAGGGGGCAGCACCCCAGATAACAGGGCACCAGGTTCTGGGAGGGACACGGGGGCCAGCGGTAGCGGATCACCGGCCAACAGAGGACGCTCCAGAGGGCTGGTGAGCTAATTCCTGGAGACGACCAGCAAGAGGGCTGCTGCATGGGTCCTGCACACTTACTCTGTTCCTACAGGAAATATTGAAAGAGACCCACCCCAGAATACCCAATAGCCTTGTGGTTACTGCATGTTTCCCTGGGATGAGGGAGACCTGAGCTCAAGTCCCTGCTCCAAATTAAACAAAGCAGGAATTTTGAATCTGGGTCTTCCACATTTCAGGAGAGTGCCCTAACCATTAGGCTATTGGCTATAATAGGGTGGTGTCTCTGTCTCTGATTTTTTTTCCCATGAGAAAACACAAATCAGCCCTAGGGACCTAACTTTCTGTGAGATTTAGCCTCTTAAATGCTCAGGTCCCTTTTAAAAATGGAACTTAGGCTCATAAGTCAGATGTGCTTTTAAAAATTGTATCCATTGTCCATATTTCTTTCTTACTAAAGGGTTATTTCCCAAGGGTTTAGAATTCATATGCAATACTTGTAATTGCTTAAGGTTTTTTCCCCAAAATTTACATAAATTCTTCCTAAGGTACAAATTATTTTTACAAAATACTCTCAGGTATTGACTCTAGCTTTATGTACAGTATACATTAGGAATATATTCCATTTTTATATAATGGATCTTTATCTATGCAAATCCAGTAAGCATTAATGACAATGGATGAGATAAAGCACTATATATTGTACTGCTTCATATTATTTTCTTTGGGTTTTTTTCCACATGCACTTGTCTCTCTCATATGATTAGAGTGCTGCCAGTGCAGACAAGCATATATTTTATACACATTTTGCACAAGATATTGCAGTGCATTGTGATACCATTAGTCCTTCTCCTGTTTCTTGACAATGGATCTATTAATACTTATCTTGACCTACCTCTTGCTTTCACACAATGCAACATAGACAGCATTATCATAGGTTAGACTTTATCATGGATTGAAATAGTGCAACTCTGAACAATATGATACTCACAATTGTGTATTTAAAAAAAATAAAAAAACATTTTCCTACAATAGTCTACTGTGGTGGTGCTTTTAATAACATATACAAGACTATCCAGGGTTTAAAATGAAACATGACCTCACTTAGCATGTATATCCTGATTCTCAGTCTTAATTAACTGTGAGTAGCTGTATTTCGTTAGTTTGGGCAATTTTCATCTATTTCTTTTGCAACCTGAATTTACCAGTTACAATGCAGTTAGTGAAAGAACAAATAAAAGTAGCCTGTAAACACAAATCACAAAGAAGCCTCGATTACTGTACATGTAGTAAATGGTGTGACATTTGATCCATTGATTCTGCCCACTCAGGTGGAAATCAATTCTTTATAACAGGACATGGTCCTGAATTTATATATGAGACTGCAAAATGCACTGAGCCAGAAGTGTTCACTCTGGTTGTATGTTCTATTTTTGGATGACATTATCTGGCAGGCAAATGTGAGCTAATAATGATTACATTGATTATTCAGGTATACCTTCCAAAACCATTAGAAATAACAGGACCAAAAGCTGACAATGTCAGGATTGAAGTTTGCTAGAACAGTTTAAGCGAACCTGTTCCTATTTTTACTTTGTCTTGTCATCATTCTCCTTATTTCCATCTAATCTGTCATGAAACTTGATTACAGAAATAGAGGGATCCACAAAAGTTTAGGAAATTTTTTCTTTTGTCTTTGGTTTGTTGAGTGTCATGTTTTTCAAGATACAGGAAACATCAGCTTACTAAAATGCAGATGAGAGACAGTGTTTAACATAATTTGAACATTTACCACACAGTAGTAAATGCAAGTTATATGAGAAATAACCAAGGAATTACATTTGAGTTTGATAAAACAAGAAAATAGTTTAGTGTTTGTTTTGTTCTTTTGTTTTCTGAACTTTAACATGTTACAAAAGCATTTTTAGTTTTTATCCATGATTGAACAAACCCCAAATCTTTAAGTGAAGCTAAGTAAAAAACACTGAATTGTACTTGGCTTTCATTCAATACACAAACTTGTGATTTTCAACTATTTATATGTAAAACCACAAATCAAAGCATGCATACTCAAAAATGTGTTCACAGAAATGCTGAGGTTTTGAACTTTAGCAATCTTTTGAGGAACCAGGACTGAATTTCAAGTTTGTAATGAAAGTCGAAACCAGGTGAGTCCTACCATTTGGGGATTGGTTGAAAACATTTTGCATAAATCTACCAATAATTCTGATTGGTGGTGATAAAAAAAATTTCTGGTGTCATAACAGCATAGAAGAACAGAGCTCAAGCAGGACCCATGCCTAACTATTGCAGATTGCTTGAGGTCTACTGAGAACTGGTTGGTCACATAGTGCTGGTTTTCCTTGTTTCCAGTTTCTGAATCACCTTAAAAGGCAACTAAAATACATTAGAGTTGCCTAGTTTACTTTACCATGATAGAAATTGCTGTAGGTGAATGTAAGTAGGAAGAGGCTAGTAAAGCCAATAGTCCAGACAATCTCTATTAAGATGTGATCCACCCTATGAGCTACTGTCCCAGACCCAGACATTTAAATCAGGGGATTGTGAAAATAGCTCAGTTCCTTGTTTGACCCAAAAGGGGCTTGTGGTTTGTTTTCGGGACACCTCTAATTGCTATACAGGGGCGACTAAGTATATAGTTTTTGGAAGTGAATGTGGCACGCGTTGATTGGTTTTTTAGTGCCCCACTGTCTTCCCCCTTATTAGGAAGAACAGTACAATATGGAAACTGCAGAAACATTTTTTTGTGTGTGGTAACACTAGGGACACGTCCCTCATAAGTTTCCTGTGATAAGCACTATGCCCTAATAAGGTCGTGCAGTCTATTGGGCCTCTTTCCTGGCTTCGGGTCTGCTGCGGGGTTGCGAAGCGGCCTGGCCAAAACAAATGGGGGGGGGGGGTATACGCTGTATTAACATTCCTCAGGTGATCTAATTTATCCCCATAAGATATGAGAAGAGACACTGTTGCCTCTAAGACAGCCAACATATAAACCATGTAGGCCAGGGATCAGCAACCTTCAGCATGCGGCTCGCCAGAGTAAGCCCCCTGGTGGGCCGAGTCAGTTTTTTTTACCTGCTGCATCCGCAGGTTCGGCTGATCGCAGCTCCCACTGGCCATGGTTCGCTGTTCCAGGCCAATGGGGGCTGCGGAAAGCAGCGCGGGCCGAGGGATGTGCTGGCCGCCGCTTCCAACCACCCCCATTCACCAGGAGTGGTGAACCACGGCCAGTGGGAGCCGCGATCAGCTGAACCTGCAGACACGGCAGGTAAACAAATCAGCCTTTCCCACCAGGGGGCTTCCCCTGGCGTGCCACGTGCCAAAGGTTGCCGATCCCTGATGTAGGCCCTTATATATAGGAGCAAATATTTGATTACATCAGCAAATGAATTAGAATTCAGGGCACATAACAGCACAGATGTAATGTTTCCCATGCAAGAAACACACCTTTTAAGTGGGACAGCCACATTTTATACTGAGTGAAGTTTTGAAGATACCTTTTGATACAACATCTAATTAGGGTGACCCAATTCTATAGGGACAGTCCCAATAATATAGGTGCCTATATTACCCCTACCCCCGTCCCGATTTTTCACACTTGCTGTGTGGTCACCCTACCTCCAGTAGAGTGCATTACAGTAATCTGTTTTGGAAGTAATTAAAGGAAGGATAACAGAGGCAAAGTCCACATCTGCAATGAAAGGTGCAAGCTCCTTACTAAGCTAAAAACAAAAACGTGCTCCCTGCTACTGCTGCAATTTGGATATCTAAAATCAGCTGAAGACTTCACTTGCCCTTTCATCTCACTCTTCTGTCCTCTTATCTCTTTTGCTTTTGTATTTACTATAGCTGTTATGGTAGCTTTATAGTGGCTCCCATTGGCACCATTATAGTTAACATTCAGAGAGCTGCACTATTACAAGCCCCTATATTTTTTGGGATTTATAACTCGACAAAAAATAAATCCTTCTTAAATGTGAAATTTGTCAAATGAGGATTCAGCCCCCAAGAGTCTTTTTTACCACTAAATTACAGACAACAGTACAGCTTGTAAGAGCCATTTTTACAACAACAACAAAAAATTGGAGACATTTATGTTGACATTTTACCTTTTCTTTTTTTTTTAAAAAAAAGTGCACATTGATACTTTTGATAGCACATATGTAATTCAGAATGTTCCTAATTTTAATTTTACAACAAAAACCCATTCTATTGCCTTTTTCTACTAAAAATATCAAAACTATTTAAAAATTACAGTATAAATTTCCTGTCACCAGCATTTTATGGCCAAACAGAAAAATGGGGAAGTTGAAAAGCCTTTATATCCCAGCTTCCACTTTTTTTTCACTATCTCAACAAGATAAAACTTTTAAATTTCTTTGTTATTTGTTGACTCTATCCTTAAAGTGTTTTCCAAGTTTGAGAGCTAAGCTCAGCCTCAGATACAACAATGCAAGTTTCAGTGGGGTCAATTAGAGTATCTTTGAAATGGCTAAGCAGGTGTGCTCTGACCTCTGTCTATCATTGTTTCCTTGTACACCTCTGTTTGTTGCATCCATCTGTTCTCTCTTCTTATTTTTACATTGTAAAATCTTTGAGACAGGGATGATACAACACCTAGCACAATAGGTCCCTCATCCATGACTGGGAACCCTGGGGCCACTGTGATATATCTTAATACTTTTATGGGTGCATCTGTATGTAAAATTTTTCCCAATACATGGCAGTGAGGGGTCTCTTGGGTCTGCCATTTTGTATTTACTTTTCTGGAAGGAAAGTCTCCTTGTCCCCTTTAAAATTTATTAACACCTTGGAGACAGTGATCACAGACATTCTCCATGTCTATTACTGCAATTCTGAAGCAGCAGTATTGTTGCAGCCCTGATAGGTCTCATTAGCATGGGATAGGAGTATTTGCTCAGCAGTGAAATCTGGTCATTTCCTGCACATGCTGTTCTGCAGGGAGCCCCTAGGAAATATGGCTCTATGGCACAGGTGCTGCCCATCAAAACTTTCCTTCCATCCCTTGCACAATGACATTACCAATTCCACTTCCTGAAGGCCCTTTGGAGTTATGGAGAGAGCAGCAGGGTTTGCCCCTCATAACAGAGCTCTTCTTTTACTTACTATATATGCAATATATCTGGTAACAAGATAGAAATCAAGTTTATCTTTGAAGGCATCATAAAATTAACAGCCAAAGGCAACATAGTAGATGTAGTATATCTGGATTTCAGTACAGTATTTAATATAGCACCTTACAAAACCTGACTCTCAAAACCAAAAAAACAAATTGACTATGATATCAACAGTGCCATACTGGGGAACTATGGAGATTGGTGTTAGGTTTTGTCTCATAAACATCTTCATTAAATACCTGGGAGAGAGAGAGGTTATATTGCATGCTAATGAATTTTCAGGTGTTGTGGACAGCAGGGTGGACAAGGGAAACTAGAAAGCTTAGAAATATGCTGGGACAAAAAATGAGATTCAGTCTAGAAAACTGAAAATTAAAGATGGTAATAGATTTTTGGGAAGATAATCCAAATGGGAAGGAGGAAATTAGCAAGAAATAATGCTGAAAGTCGCAAAGGGATGATAGTAGACAGCCAATTAGATGAACCATCACTGTATTATGTTGGTTGTTGCTCTTATTGTTTTTGTCAATGCAATTTTGGATTGTATACGTAAAGGCATCACACAAAGGAACAGGGAAGTAATAGTGACTGTCTGAGCTTGATCCAACTCTAGTTAAAATGGATAGAAATCCTTCTTTTCAGTGGGAGTTGGCTCAAGCCATACATGACTGGTGCAACTACAGCTGTAATACTACCTTTAGTGTTCACCACTTTACTAGCGGACAATTAGTGACAAATCAGAGGATGTTCAGAGAACACCACAAAAATAATTAGAGGGTCAGACAGACTGACTTATGAGGAAATATTAAGAGAAGTAAACATGTAGATTGGCTAAATGATGTCTAATGTTTGGCAATTAGAAGTCTAAAAGTCAAGTGTAGATACTAAGGAGAAACAGAAGTGATTTAGGGTCACACAAGGGCTATAAGGAAATGTCTGAAAGCAAGAAGATTGTGCACAAGATAACTAATTACCATACTATATCTACATTTGATTGGTATCTTGGACTTCCTTTTAAAAGCTCAAAGTACTTAGAATTTGTAAGTTAACCTAGCAAGCAGCTTTTATCTTGATGAAATTCTTGGTGTCTTTTAAATCTCTGTGGAACCTAATTCATGTGTAGATATGTTCCTTGATACACTGTGATTCTCTGTGACCACACTCAGTGTAAAAGTCCATACTATAAAATTGCCAATGTTAAAATTTAATCTGTGATTCTTGTGATTTGGGAGAAGTAAAAGAAGAAATGAATTGTCACAAAACAGGTCATATGTTACAACATTAAGGGAGAGTGGGACTATAGTCTAAGCAAATGAATAGTACTGTAATGTGTATATCATTCCCACAGTCACAGGGAAACAGAAGAGTATCTACAACCATGGCTTGCCATATGCCACTGCAGTATCATTAGTTTCTCAGCAGTAAGTTAAATCTAATGAGAAAAAAATACTAAGTAGTAAATGACAAGATGGCAAAGACAAGTTAAAGTACTTCAGTGTAATTTGTCAGCAAGTGACATGAAGACACGTCCACCTTTGAAAGGGTGAAGGGACATGATAAGCTTGAAAGAGGATTTTATTTCTGTACTGCTGTTTTGTTTCTAGGCCCATCTGACTTTCTGTGTTTCAAATTTCTTGTATTCTTAATAGAGAACTAACTGAACGTTTGCAAGTATCAGAGGACAGTCCTTTCAAAATGCCTGCTAAACTATATTTGACAGAAAACAACCACTTGGGCAGTACCAGAGAAACTCCAAACAATCTTCTGAAATTGGCACTAAGCAGAGAGGTGGTATGCTTGCTCCTTCAAAGCATCCTTACTCCACAATATATTTCAAAGTAACCACAGCTCTCAGGATTCATACAAATGGACCCAGTAATCACAAAGGCATTTAGGGTTTGAACTAAAGCCAATGAAAGTCAATGGGAATATCCAATGGGCTTTAGATCAGGCACTTAAAACTCAAATTAAAAAAAAGAGGTCACCAGGAGAATTAGATATACTCTCGGTTACTATGAGGCTTTACCCTTTTGGGAACTTTATAGGTGTTTTTTGTTGTTGTTGTTGTTGTTTTTTATACCCCTTAACCAGCTTTCAGATGGAGATTACGTGGTAAGACCAAAAACAGGCATTTGAAGCAACAGACTGCAGGGTTTTATATATACATACATATTCTCCATTATTCTGAAAGGAAGCCTTCAGTATAGGAACCTTATTGTTCAAAAAAGCATAGGGCTTGATTGCATAACCTTTAAGCATCATGATGAGCCCCTTAGGCTATGGCTACACTGCAAAGAAAAACTCACAGCACTGCAGGGCTAAAAACAACAGTATAAATGTTCCACTTGGCCTGGGGCCCAAGCTCCCAGACCCTCTCCCCTCACTGGGGGAACATCTACATTGTTATTTTTAGCCCACGGCCCAAGTCAATTGACCCAGGTTCTGAAACTTGGCACTGCAGATTTTTCTGTGCAACGCAGACATACCCTAAATCATATCAACAGCAATAGGACTATTCATGTGAATAGGTGCTCACTAAAAGTCATTAAGCTCATAAACGGACTACAACACTTATATAAATTATCAATTTAAAAGAAAACACAGAGTGTGATGTAAAGCGAAGACTATTGCAATCAGTGTTCTGGCCTAAGAAGTGCTTTGTATTACAAGAGTTACTAGTTCTAATTCTGATGCATTCACGTATTTGATTTATAAAATTTTAATGTTGAAAATATGAAAAGTTTAGCATTTAAACTGTGCGTGAAAGGTCTCCAAGTGCAGTGTTGGAAAGTGCTAAATCAGTCATGAACATAACATCTTGAATGGGGGAAGGGAGGTCTCAGATCCCAGATGGCTGAAGAATTTAGTGCTTGATTGATTAGTTTTATTAATTCATTTGTAATGGGCTAGAGTCAGGATAAAGGTGACTGTGAAACTTTCTGGAGTTGTGGTAATTGGCAATGCTTACTGCAGAGTAGCTGTAGTTTTAACACTTCATGAATGTATACTACGAAAGAGACAATTTCACTTCACTTATGATTTATTTTCCCATGTATCACAGCTCCTTCTTCCATTTAAACTGTAGGTTACATTTTTATATAATTATAGGAAAATGAATAAATGTACCGTTCTATGTCATATTTCACTGAGTTGGGCACATACGTTATAAACCTCTGCGCCTCAGTGGAAAGCAAAAATGACAGCGACAGCAAAAGTCATGTAACTAAGGTCCTTGTCTGTGTACTGAAAATAAAATGAATTTGTTTTACATGGGATTCTTCAGCATGTCTCATTATTTGGCTGCTAATTTCCCTTGTGTAATGATGTTTTTCATCAAGAGCATGTTAGATGAATATATATATATATGTTTATTCCTTTATAGAAGAGGGGTTTTTTTATATTTCTAAACTTTTATGCAAAATATTTTCCGTATTCACTTTCATTGTAAAAGTAGTTTGATAAACTAATTCAGTCACATGACGCATACCATAGAAACCCCATAGATAAACCACAAATAAATCAATATGAAATGTCATCTTATACTATTTCAGCCTTTATCAATGAACTGTGGTTAATATAGACCCCAATTCAGCAAAGCACATAGGGTGAGATTCTCAAAAAAATACAAAGGGCAGGTAGTCACCCAGATGCCACTGAATGTCTGGTGCTCAAGTGCTTTTCTGAATAGAGATGGGATGATTTATGAGATTTGGGAACCATGGGATCTGATTATCTTCCCACACCTATTTTACACTAGTGCAACTCTATTGATCTCAGTGAATTTACTCCTGATTTACAGCAGCGTACATGAGACCTACAGTGCGTGATAAACTTTTTGATAACAGTTGAAAGTATCCAGACTATCAAAGGTGGCAACTGTGATTATTCTTATTCAATCTCCCCTTAAATTACCAGGGAAAACAGGTAAAAGTCAAAGAAACAAACCAGGTCATGAAGGATCAGAGATTATATCATGACATTAAAAAAGGAAACGTATAAATTTTTTCATTTTGAGTGACATAGAATCAAACCTTTCTAACCTGAAGATGCAGTCGTGTATGTTTTCTAGGCTGAACTGGGTACTTCATACTCACTTGGCTAGATATTCTGCTATTCTGGAGTACAAAAATGAAGGAAGAAAAGGGAGTAGGGACCCTTTCCCCTTAATCCATGAGGCAGAACAAGATCTCTTGGTAGCCCTAGAAGGGGAGGTAAACAATTATTACACCTGACAATATACTGTGACTCCATAGGTGTATGGAGTACCAATTTAGGGTTGAATCTAGCCCTGCAGGTAGTCTGTGTGCAAATATTTTGAAAGCAGCAGAAAAGTGTGTCCTGGTTCATGCTGCTGGCAGGATTCCTGCAGCAAAAGAGCAGGACAGGAATTACATCATATTTGCATTGCATCAATTGAACCTGCAATTTGATGTCACATACTTATTTTGTTCCATCAGCTTGTAGTGCTATAATACATCCTAGCATAGACTGCAGTCACAATAATAACATCACAGAATGCCTGTCATTTAGCGAGAAAATTTATTTCAGCTCACGTACGATATCTGTTTTCAGAGACTGGCAACACAATGCAAAATGAAGCACAGTATCAAAAGAGACTCAAAGACTAGATAGATACCACTGTTCAGTGACCACCTAAATAAAAAAAAATGATGATGAAAAAGTAATATTCCTGATAATGTTTATTTTCTTCTCCATATATTTTGTTTCTGTAGTTCTTCTATATTCCCTCTCCCCATATTAGTCACTAAATTTACTCTTTTTTCCCTATCATTTCCTTTGTAGCTTTTAAAAAAAAATCACTTTTTTAATATTAGGTTTTATTAATTTGAAATAAAATCACAAATGTTCAACATGGGTAATTAAAGCAAGTTATGACATCCTAAACTGTACAGCCATTGAAAACATAGTTAGACCAAGATTTTCAGAAGTCACTAGTGATTTTGCATAACTAACTTAAGACACTTTGAAGGGAACTGATTTTTTCAGACACTGTGTTCTCAGCATTCTAAGAAAATCAAGCCCTTTTAAGATGTCTTAAGTTTGGCAGCAAAAAATATAGCCACCAATCATCTTGGATTTAAAAAATACTTATTGTGCCAAATTCATTGCAACTCCACTGAGTGATGTTTCATTAGTGATGTTTGTCCCATTGTGTACAAAGCCTTGTAGTCTTCTATTATGTCTATGAAAAGAAATCTTGGGCTTCATCCTCACATCCAGTCTCACAGCTGCTCTAGTTTGTGCTAGTTGATAACAGATCCCAAAGGGCTGAGATTCCACCTGGGGATCTCATTGGAATGCATTAGTCCTTTGGTCACCTTCTCTCCTTCAGACCACACATCCCTAACAATCTCCTATGCTGGAAGCCATGAGGGAAGGTGTCATAGAAACAGCTGTACTATCTGAGGTCTCCCCATTGGAGAGGATATTCTCACCTAGCTCGTGAAGTCCTTTTTATGTCCCCTTTGCATTGCTAGAGTGGCACCAAGGGTGCTAGCAGGGGCCAGGATATGGATCATTATATTCTCAATCTTTACAATATCTCACTCATTTTGCAAGCTATTTTCTCTGATGTGGTGACATGATTCTGGTCCTATTGAAAAAAAAATGATTATGGTCATGTGATTAAAGACTATATCATAATGCATATGTACAAAGGGGCCAAATTAAGTTTGGACAAGCAACCTTAATTCTAGCATTTCCTACATTTAGAGCACTTGAAATTTAATATTCTTTTATCATTTTTGCTATGTAATATACATGTTTAATAAAAATTATCTCTTCCATATATGTTCATAGATTAATGTTTAAAGGAAATAGTTTATTTTCATCTTTGCAATCAGATCTCTCTGAAATTCATTGACATTCCAATCTTTCTTCCTTATGCTGATGTCAGACTTCTCTCTCTCCTTCCCCCTTTTCTCCCCTATTTCCTCTCTTGCCCTGAAAGTGCCGATTGTCTCTGTTTCTATTCTCCGTAATCTCTATTTCTTTTTTCATTACCTGAGGTCCAATATATTATGATATTAACGTATCTTTCGTTTTACTTAAATGCTATTCTTGAATACAGCCTGAAGAAAAAAACCATAAGCCTCTTTCCTAATCGCTTTTCTATCCTCCTTTCTTCCTTCTCCCCCACTCCCCCATAACACTTTTTACTTGACTAATTCTCACATATTGTCCCACAACACAGACAATCATGATCATAGATCCCAACTAATCATATTGTTGAGTTACAATGACTGTTTTTGGCAAGCAGTGTAGCAATCACACAGAAATAAGATGACATTTTTGGTTTATAAGGTGCCATGCCAAGGAGCCTCTGGGCACCTAACAAAAGATAACTAAAAATATAACTTGATTAAAAAAAAAAAAGGCAGCACAGCCCAATTAATTCCCAAACTGGTGAGGGGATTAGACAAGAGATTTGCTATAGTGCTATTTTTCAAAAAGAATAGTTACAATTGTCAGGGATATTTAATAAACCTGGCCTCTCAGACTACTGTAGCTTAGGTTGTATTCTTATCCATCCAAATGGTGTGCCTAAGCTGCTATCTCTAAACTGCACCTGTGTTCATTTCTTCTTGTAACTACCAAATGGTATAAAATTTAAAAAAAAAAAAATCACAATGCTGCAGCCTAAAAAAGCTGTACACTTTCATACTGCATCATGCTAATAAATACATAGTGTTTTATATCATCCCCCTCCCACACACACACACACACACACACACACACACACACAATATAATCATTTTTATTAGGCTGGGGATATTTATTTCATTTGTTTATGTTATTTTTTGAGACAAGGCTCTCTCCTTTATGCTGAGTTTTTACTAGACAACTGCAAGTCTAAGGGTTAAAGGCCAGATTCTGGCACTCTTACTTATGCTGATCCCATTAGCAATACTCATGCTCAAAAGCTGCTAATCAGCATGAATAAAGGTATTGGAATCTGGCCCCATGTGTTTGGAGGTAGACAACCATTTCCAGATTCTTAGTTCTCCTTGTACTAGTTTTGTAAGGAGGGTGCTGTTTAGATGAAATACTGTGATAATGTCACCTGACCAAAGCAATATTGGAAAAAGGAATGAAATCTGTATAAGAGGCAATTAAGCCTGTGAAAATTTCAATGAAATCACAAATATTGTCAGTGAAAATATCTGTTTCATCAATATACAAAACAATTTCCCATCCAAAACCATTTCGATGGAAAAATTTCAACCATGTCTACAATACAGCCAGTGGGAAGGCTTCCATTTGGTTTAATTAGCTGTAAATTAGGTCCTTAGAAATGCATGAGAATCATGAAGTCCCAGACAGATTTCTGCTTCAGATTAAGAAGGGAGCTTGTTGAAGAAAATGGATATTCCTTTGGCATCACATGCTCCTACCATATGTATGCCCCTTCCAACTCACAGAGCTCCAACTTTCACTATATGCCTTCAGGCTACCATAGGCTCCAGTGAGAAGACAAACAGTTTCTTCCCAACTTTGGTGCCATCGTATCCAGTTGAACTACCTTAGGTCCCCTCCACCAGAGCAGATGGAAGGGAGAATTCACCCCAGTTAGATTAAAAAATGTTATTAAGATCATGTTAAAAAAAATAGTTAACAGAGTTTGAGCATGGAAGTTTCTGGTTATCAGGGAATAACATACAGATTATCGAGGGTGCAAAGTCTGGTTTAAGGTCAGGTGGCATGGGGAATACATAATCTGCAATATCCCCGATTGGGGTAAAAGGTTGATGGGTCAAAGTACAGACATTGAGGTCTGAGGGTATGAAGTTCATAGGGTGGTTGTGTTCCGGTGTGGAGTATAATGAGTGGATATAATGATGAGGATGGACTGACCCTCATTTGGTGAGATTTAATGTTTAGGGAGTTTATGGTTCCAGTTCATATGATCCAACGGAGAAGGTCACTTGGTCCCTTTCTCTACTACAGTATTGACATAGACATCAAAGCAACACAACACTCAAAGTGTCATTGCATTACTTCCCATTGTTGCTTGAGCACTGCCTTTCCGGCCTTTAGAATTCAATAACAAAGGCATTAGTGCTGATGTGTTCACTGTTGAATTACATCATCACTTTCAACAAATGTTTTCCAAGACTCATTGTCAGCCTCTTTTGGTTCTCTTTCCTTTTTCCTCTACAGATTTTGACCCAATATTTTTCAAGAAATATCTTTATAGTTTTAAAAGCATGTAGCAGATGTTATTCTTGTTAATCCACTACAGGAAGTTCCTCAGATACTGTGGTGATGAGGAAAATATAAGAACTGAAGAGAATAGCTGAGAGAGGGTGAGAGAGAAATAAGCAACAATTCTATTTCCTAACTCTCACTCTTCTTTTCTTATTCTCCATTTTTTTAACCTGAATTCATTCATTTCTTTCTACCTCACACCCACTATTTTGTCCCTTGTGGGACCAGATCTTCAGCTGGTGTAATCAGTAATTACACCAGATGAGGATATTCAACTTAGTGCTTTTGCTTTAGTTATATTAATTTCTATTTATTTTATTTTCATTTCTTCTCTTGCCATACACCTTTGCCATATATCTGTCCTTCCACCACCAGTTACCCTCTATAATCATCCTGCTATAGTCTCTCATACTCTAACCCCCCTGTTTAACTGTTCAGGCCATATCTACCCCCACATATTCCTCTCTCTAGTTCCCATCTCTGCCACCAGTTCCCCTCTGCCATCCTGATCTTCTCCTTATTCCTGACATTCTCCTTTTCAGTTCCCATTTTCTCCCCAGGCTCTCCTCTCATTCTCATATCCTGGACGACAACTAGAGTCCTTCAGTCCAGAATCATAATGAACAATAGTAAACAGTTCAGACACTTCCAAAGAATAATGAAACTGGTTTGTCTAGCCTGATTCTTTCCTACTGTCTGTGGTACCAGCCTCTAAAGATGAAGACTTCTAATTTTCTTCTGTAAAGCAACCCTATTATGAAAAAATCACCCTCTGTTGATTGTAACACTGCGATTTCTGAAAACCTGCCACTGCTCAGAACATGTAAGCTGACAAATCATGATACCTTGAAGTGTAGAGGAGAAATCAAATGTTTGCAATTTTAAACCAGCACATAAACATTTTGAATCTGGCATATTTTAAATGCTCGCTCTTTCTCTCTCTCTCTCTCAAAAAAAAATCAACCTTGTTTAAAGCATCTCAATTTGCATATAAATTGATTACCCCAATCAAAAGTTGGAAGAGATTAGAAATTAAATATAGAATTGCTACAAACATCTCCATGATATTATTAAACTATGTTATGCTCTGGTCTATTATTAAAATCCTCTGACAAATAAAAGATATTATGCTGCAGAAAGAAGCCATAGATTTTGCCTAAATGTTCTATTGTGCAGTTGTGGGTGTGCTATTTTGAGGAAGCACAAGCTGTAATAAATCATGGTATCTACCAATGACAGTTTCAAATGAACACGTTTATTGGGACAGACAAGTACATCACTAAGAGTGTTATTGACTTCAGGTGCTGACATACAATACCAGCTGTTGGATTTAAACACTGACTCAGTGATTGAAGCCAAACACTGCATTGGCATTTTTAAAAGCATCTGTTCTGTTCTGAGCACAAACCAACAGCAAAGCTTAAAATAAGCAATGGAGAAAGGACTTCAAATGATTACCTTTGCAACTTTAAGAAACCATGAAGCCAGACTTAAACACAGATGTAGTGTTAGAGATATTCCAGCTAGACTGATGCCTATAACTACCTACTTTTATTGTTACAGCTTTCAAAAATGTGCAGACTGGCATGTCTTTGTAAAGTTGTCTGTAACCATCAGTGGCTTAATACTGGACGTTTACTAAATCTGACAATTTTGCTTCAGGGAAGGTCATGAAAGCATTATTTGATTTCCAATTAATGGGTTTCACACTTCATGAGTTTTACTTTGAATTTCAGGTTTCATTAGAACCTAATTATGCATATGAAACTCAGTTGAAATTGTTTAGTTTCACTTGGTTTCATATTTGAAACATACAAAAAAATCTCAAATTTCACAACGTTTTCACACAAAGCCAATCAGACTAGGATTGTTAGAAACTAAACCTAGTTTTTTCTAAGAGATTTGCTTACCGGAGAGATGCTTTTGATAAACAATGGCTAGAATTTTAAGTTTGCAACACAACTTCAAACCAAGTCACTTTTGTGCATTGTCAGATTCCATTACAATATGTCACATCACTCTTAATATAAAATGATGTTTCAGTCTGAAATATTTAAAGACGCATATCTTTCAGTGTGATTCATGTGTTTCACAATTTGGGGAAGTACAGGATGCTCTACTTCAATATGCTAAATACCAAAGTATTCTATAGCGGTAAAACTATATAATATGGTGCAGCCATAGAATTTGGAGGATACTGAAGGCAGGGGAATGTGATGCGGGAACGTGAAGGGAGACTGGGTGCAAAAGAAATGGAGGCAGGTAAGATGTCTGAGTAGCAGGGTGAAACACTGTAGAGCAGTGGCTCTGAACCTTTTCAGATTACTGTACCCCTTTCAGGAATCTGATTTGTCTTGTGTAGCCCCAAATTTCAACTCACTTAAAATCGACTTGCTTACAAAATCAGGCATAAAAATACAAAAGCGTCACAGCACACTTACTGAAAAATTGCCTACTTTCTCATTTTTACCACAGAATTATAAATTAAATCAATTGGAATGTAAATATTGTACTTACATTACTGTGTATAGTATATAGAGCAGTATAAACAAGTCATTGTCTGTATGCAAATTTAGTTTGTACTGACTTTGCTAGTGTTTTTTATGTAGCCTGTTGTAAAACTAGCCAACTATCTAGATGAGTTGATGTAGTCTCTGGAAGACCACTGTGTACCCCCTGGTTGAGAACCACTGCTGTAGAGTTTAATATAATGTGGAGAGGACAATAAAGCAGAATGTGAATGGGTGGGTGGGGATCAAGATGGGAAAATGGTTGGCAGAATGTGAGGGGAAAGGATGCTGAGGGTATGTTTACACTGCAAATGGATATGCACAGCTGGCCCATGCCAGCTGGCTTGGGTTCTGGCTAAGGGGCTGTTTAATTGCAGTGTAGACATTTGGGTTCAGGTTGGAGCCCAAGCTCTGGGACCCTCTCACCTCACAGGGTCCTAGAGCAGGGGCTCCGTGACCCTGTGAGGTGAAGGGGCCCCAGAGCTTGGGCTACAGTCTGAGCCCAAATGTCTACACAGAAATTAAACAGCCCCTTAAACCAAGCTAGTTTTTAATTGCAGTGTAAACATACACTGAGGGAAGAAAGGATCTGGGTGGGAGAAAGGAGGAGAGTAGACAGAAGACTGATAGAGGAGAAGAATGACTCTAGGGGCTAGAAGAGGATAAATGAAGTTCCCAACTAAGCAGGCAGTGGACAGGCCTGAATTCTAAACCTGAAATTATCACACGCCAATTGAGGGTGGATGGCTTCATTTAAGAGCTTTAAAATCAGTAATCAGACCAAACAATCTTGTTATTTACTATTATATTTAAATCTGATTTGGGATTTCTAGAAGAGCTATGATTCAAGTTTTGAATGCTCAAGGTTGAAAACATAGCTGCTAATGTTATGCTTTCTGTTTTCCTTTATCTCTGCAATCAATTTCTTAAATCTTTCTGTTTCACTAAGAGACAAAAAACTGTTTAAGGGTAAAGTGATAGTAAGTGCTTCTCAGCAACTATTGTATCACTTCCAGTAACCTTCAAATTATATTTAACATTTGTCTTGGACAAAGCTATAAGGTTGCTCAATGTTGTGGACAGCAAGGTTCATTTGGCATAGTTAACCTGATCAGTAGTGAAATAAAAGTCAACTGAGCTTACATTTTTATAACCCCAGGAGAAAGTTAAAAAAATTGTTAGTAGGTTTCAGACATTCATGATAGACAAAGAATCTGTGTCCAAGCATAAAAATGATAATTGCATAGCAAGCCCATTTTACTCTATGATCTTGGGCTACATTTAGTAAAGATAATTTTATCCTTGTTGCCTTTTGCCTAAGATTTCCAATAATGAACCTCCCCAAGAAACAGAACTAAACAGTCAAGTAGGACTGTGAATGTGTAAAGCACACATTGTGTTGTACTTTGTCAAACCAGTATCTGCTATATTGCATTCAAGGTGACTATTACAAAATTCCTGGACAGAGTGCTTTGTTAAGACAGAGTTAAGGA
Organism: Emys orbicularis; assembly: GCF_028017835.1. Classification (NCBI taxonomy): domain Eukaryota; kingdom Metazoa; phylum Chordata; order Testudines; family Emydidae; genus Emys; species Emys orbicularis. The sequence continues at coordinate 192,285,123 of NC_088683.1, forward strand.
AGAAACTTGTTACATAGTGTTTTTATTCGTTTAAAAACAAGTAAATGGTGAAAAGTAAGGAAATTCCTCAGGCACTTGTTATAACGTATATTAGATCCCAAGCTTAGCTGCTGTCTGCTTCAGGCACCCAGTGGAAAAGCTCCATGGACAGCTCACACACATTCCAATAGTTCAACACGGTAAGCAATCTGAAGCAGTTACTTATTTCACAGGACTTGTTTTTAGGAGTGCCCATGATGTCTGATGCACTTCCTGCCAAGTTTGCTGTCAGAGGTCCAAGTGCTGCAAGGTGCTCTGCATGGATGCATCCCTTCACACACACAGAGCCCTGCTGAAGTTGGTGGGATTCTGCGTGGGTGTACAGAAAAGCCAAAAGCTCATAATAAAACAATAATACTTGGCGTTTTTCACATGCAAAGCACTTGATTGACATCATCTACTTAATCCTCACAACAGTACTGCAGGAGAGGTAGTGTCAGTGATAGAGCTGGGAATAGAGCTTAGAAGTTCATGATTCTCATGCACAGATCATTAGGCAATGTCCCACTTACAAAGCTAGAAGAGCACATAAGTTTTGTGAAGACTTGCTACTTGTCTCTAGAGCTGATTGGGAAATCAGAAATCAAATATAAACTTGATAATCCTTTTCCCTCATCAATCATATTTTAAAACTGGCATTTACATTCAGGGCTGGGTTGTAACTTGCAGCTTTTAAGCCGCTAGTTGTGGGGGGAGGGTAAGGAAGGACTTTGCTGCTGTTGGAGTGCGTAGAATTCTAGCTGACTGAGCCAGAATTCATCTACCTGTTTTGGGGAAAGGTGATTGGGGCTGCAGGATGTGCGTGCACGTGTGCACATGGGAGCACTGTTGTTTTGGGGGGAAGCCTTGGCAGCATTTCTGGAAGAATTGCCGTTTGGTTAGAAAGTCTGATTAAAAATTACATGATGGGAGAATTCCTCTAGAATCTTTGGTGGGAGGTGTACTAAACATGCACCACATTTCTAATCTGCCGGGGGGTGCTCCCCCTCCCCGCTTCACCCAGGCCCCACCCCCACTCCATCCCTTCCCCCAAGGTCCCACCCCAACCCGGCTTCTTCCCACCCCCACTCTGCTCCCACCTCTTCCCCGCCTCTTCCCGCCCTATTTCTACCCTGCCCAGTTCCATCCCCTCCCCCTGAGCATGATGCACCCTTGCTCCTCCCCCCAAGTCCCTCCTGACGCTGTGAAACAGCTGATCCATGGCAGGTGGTAGGTGCAGGGAGGGAGGGGCAGGCACTGATCAGCAGGGCCTACTGGTGGGCAGGAGGTGCCGGTGGGAGGTTCTGGTAGGGAGACTGCTGGGGGGTGCTCAGCACCCACCATTTTTTTTCCCTTGGGTGCTCCAGCCTCAGAGCACCCACGGAGTTGGCATCTATGGTACTAGGGACACAGCTCTGTCTCCTTTTGAAAGGATGCAGAGTGTGCTCGGCCTAATAAGTCCTTAGTTAAGCAAAGCACTAATGTATATGGCTGCATTTAAGCGTGAGAGTAGTCCCATTGCAGTAAGTGGGGATTACTCACATGCTCAAAGTCAAAGTCACCTTTGTCCGGCTTGTCTTCACCCGTCCCTTCACAAACGCAAGTCAACGCCACACCATTCTATTTTGTTACAAGCACATTCTTTCCATTTCTGGCCAAAGAGTTTTGCCATGGGATCGGCTCGGCGCATTTTCGGGTCTGCCCAGCTGTCGCTTGGGTACCTGAAGTAGTTTGCTGAATTGGGGCCTGATTCCAGACCCTTTTGAAAGGCCAGTAGCACAGCTGATATTGAGGTTAGGGACTATACTCATGACACAGCTGGCACTAGCCTAAAGCAACATCTCCAATCTGCAATCTGAATACAGCTGTCTTATACACAGGGAAGAGAAGGCTCCTCGCACACAGCACCCATTGCATACCCCTGCAAGACTACTACTGTCTGGCTCTCAGTGAGTATAGACCAATCTTTTGTGCTTGTGCAACTGGAATGCCTTATCTCCCACAATGTACATTTTACTGTAACTTTCCAAACAAAAGGCAGTTCTTCTAGGAACACTGTAAAAGTTTCCCAACAGCAAATATGACATAAAAGCCAATACATAATATTCAACACCAGAGCTGTCTCCCAAATTATATATGCTACATAGTGTGAGGTGCTATGGAGGATGAAAGTATCCAAACCATGATCCTACGCATATAGGGAGAACCTTAATTCTGAGAAGAGTTCCACTGACTGAACTTGAACACAGCACATTCAGAGACATCCCTTTATGGGGTTACAGCTCAGAGGAGGATGAAGATGGAGTTGAAAGTGAAAATGAATGACTTATGAAATAGACACTTGTCTACAATATATTACATTAGACAGATATCTAAATATACATAGTATGTATAAGATATAAGCTTAAAACTTAGGTGCTTAAATCGATCTAAATGTCTTAAATGGGAGCTTGTGATGTTGGCAGATGAGGTGCCAAATCATGTCAAGACCCCAGTCCTCACTGAACACCTACAAATGCATAGCTGGAAACCAGTCAGACTTACCCGTGTGTTAGTATAGTTAAAATAGATATTAGAGTTATAAGAATGTGTTTAGACTTTATGAAATGCTTGTAGGGATGGCTGCATGTATTGATCCTATTTATAACACCGGTATCCCATATTGTAAGGTAATGTTTATATGTTTGCTCTATAACTATAAAAATGTTTGCTAAGACTGTAAATCCTCCACAGTAAGAGAAGTAGCATTACCAAGTGTGACACACCAGTTTACCACAGGAGATGTTATCTCGTCCCCAAAAACAGCAGGTCTACAGACATCAGACAAGCCATCTTGGACTTTGTTGATTGCTTACCCCACTGCCCTGAAGAAGGTATATGCCCAAGCCCTCAACCTATCACAGCTTGAATGCTGGGGAAAGGAATAAAAATGCCTCTTAAGGAGAACATATTATTCCTATGCTTCTTGAACTCTCTGGGGCCAGGAGTTCAAAGCATATGCAAGGACTCCCCAACTGTTTTTAACTGGGTTAGCCCTAAAGAATATACAGAGTCTGCTCATTATAGAAGTTTCTATTACCTTTTGAAACCTAACCCCTGTCTGTGTGTGTTCACCTGATTTAACCTTGTAAATAACTTATTTCTTTTTCCTAGTTAATAAACTTTAGTTAGTTTGTTACAGGCTTGGCTATAAGCATTGTATTTGGTTTGAGATCTGAGTACAACTGACCTGAGGTAAGTGACTGATCATTTGAGACTAGGAGTAACCTGAATATTATTGTCATGGTTGGTGTAAAGCAGGGGTAGGCAACCTTTCAGAAGTGGTTTATTAAAGTTTATTCACTTTAATTTAAGGTTTTGCGTGCCGGTAATATATTTTAACATTTTTTAGAAGGTCTCTCTCTATACGTCTATATTATATAACTAAACTATTGTTGTATGTAAAGTAAACAAGGTTTTCAAAATGTTTAAGAAGCTTCATTTAAAATTAAATTAAAATGCTGATCTTACGCCGCCAGCCTGCTCAGCCCGCTTCCAGCCTGTGGTTCTGTTCACCTAGGCTGGCAGCGGGCTGAGCGGGGCCTGTGGCCAGGACGCCGGCTGGCAAGGGGCCAGCAGCCTGGACGCCAGACCTGGGGAGGGATCAGGGGTCAGGACAGAGGGCTGGGGGTGTGGGAGGGTTCAGGGCAGAAGGGCAGTGGGGATGTGGGGGGTTCAGGGCAGAATGCTGGGGGTGTGGGGGTGCAGGGCAGAAGGCTGGGGGTGTGGGGGGGTTCAGGGGTAAGGGCCGAGGGCAGTGGGGATGTGGGGGGTTCAGGGCAGAAGGCTGGGGGTCTGGGGAGTTCAGGGGTCAGGGCAGAGGGCAGGGGGGGCGTGGGGGGGGTTCAGGGGTCAGGGCAGAGGGCTGGGGTGTGTGGGGGTTGTAGGGAAGAAGGCTGGGTGTGTGAGGGGGTTCAGGGGTCAGGGCAGAGGGCTGGGGGTGTGTGGAGGTGCAGGGCAGAAGGCTGGGTGTGTGTGGGGGTTCAGGGGTCAGGGCAGAGGGCTGGGGGTGTGTGGAGGTGCAGGGCAGAAGGCTGGGTGTGGGGGGGATTCAGGGCAGAGGACTGGGGTGCTCGTCTCGTGGGGGTGCTCCCAGCCCCCTGCCCTGAGCGGCTCAGGGCAGGGGGCTGGAAGGGATATGCCCTGTCCCACCCCCTTCCCCGTCCCTACCTCTTTTCTGCCTTGTCTACGGAGCATGGAGCACGCTGCAGCTCCGCTCCGCTCCCCCTCCCGCTCCCAAGGGCCATCAGCTGATCGGCACAGGGAAGGAAAGGAGGAGGGGCAGGAAAGCACCATGCTGGGAGAAGAAGCGGGGGAGGGGGGAAGCTTGGCTACTGCAGGACCAAGCTTCTGCCTCCTGCCCCCACAGGGAAGAGCGGTGGGCGGGGGGGCTGAGTGGGGCTGGGGGCCAGGACCCCCCCCCACCGTTCTCTCCTGCGGGGGCAGGAGGCAGAAGCTTGGTCCTGCGGCAGCCAAGCTTCCCCCCTCCCCTGCTTCTTCCCCCAGCGTGGTGCTTTCCTGCCCCTCCTCCTCCTCTCACCAGGCAGGCAGCAGCGTGCCACTCAAAATCAGCTTGTGTGCCATGTTTGGCACGCGTACCATAGGTTGCCGACCCCTGGTGTAAAGCAACTATCCATCACAAACTCAAGCTTGCTTGGGTGGCAAGATAGACTGGAATACCCAAGGGGATTGTCTGTGACTCCATGGTAAGACAGTTAACGTGTTTTAGGAGTTCACACTTGTTACTGGGTTGGTGAAATCTAATTCTAGAACATACAACCAATTAGAGGTTTAGGCCCTGCCTCTTGACAGTCTGCCCTGAGATTGGTAGTCACGGTAGTGAGCACTCCAGAAAGTGTTGACAGAGCTGCTGGATGTTCAGCTCCAAAAATGTTAGCTACATATTTAAATGCCTAAATATATACTTGAGAAAAATTATAGACCCTTAATTTTAAAAATCTTGGCAATATGTACATATTCTAGGTATAACATACAGCATATGTATAACAAATGAACACACATGCACAAGTTAAAAATAAGAGAAACCTTTAAACTTCAATAACAATATATTTGAACATTTGGCTTAATTGATACTAACTATTAAACTTTGGAAACTGAGATTTCATTAATGAAGTCCACATTTTCTTTTTAATAGATTCTCCCTCCTGCCCCCTGTCTTATTTTCTTCACTGGACTGATACATTCTGTGCTATTGCTCAAGAAACACTTAGTACTATGAGACTTTTTATGCTACATGTAGGGCCATGTCCTGTTTATTTTTAAAGTGGCAAACTTTTATTTTGTCTCACAACCCACATTGTACCTTTACAGAAACTCATATAGCCTACTCAGACCAAATAATCTGTTTGTGTATACCACATACATGCTTTTCCTTCTGTAAGGAAAATGTCTATAGATCTAGCAGTACCTCAAAGGCACTCCACAGTTTAGTGAGTACACATTTTTGGTACTTATTCTGAAGAGGTGCTGCAAACTAGATCAGATTAGGTATTTATATCACATATCATCAAGGTATCTGAAATACCCACTAAATGAATGAGCATTTAGAACAGCTTCAAGATTTTGTCTTTTGTGCTCTGGGAGTTTGAATAGGCTTCCAGATTACCTAGAATGTATAAATATCATTCAGTATCTGTTTCTGTCCAAGCATATCAAATGCTTTATAATTACGGCTGCTCAGGAATTTTCTGAATCCACCTGAGCTGTTGTGGTGCCACAGGCAAACTGAGTTGTGGTTTGGGAGACTCATTCCTCCATTCTCCAATATGGGCCAGGATCCTCAGCAGACTGTACCTTCTATGATATACCATTGCTTCACTTTTGTCTGAGCTGCTGTGGTGTATCATGGCAGTGCCCCGACCATGCTCACTGGAGATGATGTCCTTCCAGGCCAAATTAAATCTTTTGGGAACTTTTTTTTTCTTGAGAAAAACTTTGATATTCTGACTTTGTCGATATTTGCAATGAAAACGTATCAAAATTTCCCATGGGACCTAAATTCCAATTTTTAATCAGCTCTGTCTCATTTCCTATGAGAGATATATTTCTGGAAGGTGGCATTTTGATGGGTTATTAAGGTGCCCTTGCAGCTGATTGTCTGTCTGAGATCAAGCTGGAACAGAGTACAGCAGGGGTCGGCAACGTTCAGCATGCGGCTCGCCAGGGTAAGGACCCTGGCGGGTTGGGCCAATTTATTTACCTGCTGACGCGGCAGGTTCGGCCGATTGCGGCCCCCACTGGACGTGGTTCGCCGTCCCGGGCCAATGGAGGCGGCGGGAAGCCGCGGCCAGCACATCCCTCGGCGCTTCTCGCCACCCCCATTGGCCCGGGACCGCGAACCGCGGCGAGTGGGGGCCGCGATCATCTGAACCTGCCGCATCAACAGGTAAATAAACTGGCCCGGCCTGCCAGGGTGCTTACCCTGGCGAGCCGCGTGCCAAACATTGCCGACCCCTGGAGTACAGTATAATTCCCAAGAACCATTAGGACTGCTCACAATCTCAGATTTCTTTTTAAAAGCTGAGAAATTAGACAATATAAACAAGGACTTGGGTTTTGAAGAGACAAGATTTGGGAAAGGAATGAACTGGATCCATATGTTAATACTCAGTGTTGAAGAGGGGTTCCTCTCACTCCAGTCACTCATACCAGGGAGGCCAACTAGCCCACCTGGACAAATAAGGAGATAAAGGAATGAATTCTAATGAAAAATAGGGTTTAAAAAGAACTATAAAACATCTATAGGGAATTATTTAAGGAAGGATAACTCATATAGACTTAGAGGAGAATGGCAAGGATGAGTGATAAGCAATATAAATGACAAACAACATTTTCCTCAAATATTTTAAAGGGGGGAGTAAAATAAAAGAGAATATTAGATGAAAAACAGAAATTTAGAACAATTTCTCTGTTACTCACCCTAGTCTCATTGGCATTGCATCAGTGTGAGATGATACAAGTGTATTAGTAGAAAACACAGGACATGATCGAAAGTCTAGAGAAAAATAATTGGAAAGATTTCCTTTGGATTCAAAGGGCATTAGATCAGGCCCACAGTGAGCTTCGGAGGATCTATTTAGTTTACCTGAGAAATAGCTAGTGACAGCTGATGATCTGAAGCTATTGTGCTAGAAGATATGTTTAGAACACTCAACAGAGTGAGCATAATAGATATTAGGAGAGGCTATCCCCTGAAAATTTCCAATGTAGCAGAGGGAAAAATCCTCATCTCCAATCAGGACAAACTTAAAAGCTCAAAAAAATTTGCAAACCGAATTTAAATGGTTTTCTTTTCTTTCTGATAACATCAGAATGTTTCATCTTGATTTCAACTTTTTTAAAAACTATAATTAACTTAAATTTCAAAATGAAAGGTATGCCATCTACACTTCGAGCTCGAGGTGCGATTTTGACCGAGCTAGTGATCTAAAAATATAGCACAGCCAAAGTAGTGCAAGTGGAGAGTGGGGCTAGCCACCCAAAGAAGGTGTCCATCATACACTCTAGGCAAGTACTCAGGGTGGCTGGCCCCTCATCACTCATGTTGCTGTGGCTACACCCTATTTTTAGTGCATTAGCTGAATCAGAGCCAGACCAGGTTTGTTTCCTTGTTCTGGGAATCACACCACCGCTCACAGTGTAAACATCATTTTAAACTTGAAAACAGGATTTTTTCCTTTAGAAAAATGTCAAAAATCAACATTTTGACCATTTCAAAACTATTTGTTTTTTTTTAATCAAGTCAAATTTGTTGAAACCAAAAAGTTTTATTTTGACAAATTGGCATTTCTGACAAATACATTTAGTTGAAAAAATTCCTGACCAGCTTTACTGTAAAGTATGCTTTTAATAAAAAGAATGAAGATTTTCTAGTTTGCTAGGTTCCTGGGTGTACTTTCTAGCAGATGGCAAGGGCATTAATTAGGTGGATTAAAGCTTCTCTCCATCATTAAATTTCTATTTTCACATTTCCCCTTATCATCTACATCAAAAAGAGGGGATTTTTTATTGGATATATGGAAAAGGAGATCCAAAATGATTGGGTAGCTTTGTTTTATTCTCTGTGCAGAATTATTTGTAACACTAATACCCAAACCTTTGAAAAACAGCTTGGTGTCCACTTCCCCTGATACTTTTGTTTGATTTTAATGGGTTCAATATTTAGAGTAAGATACCCATTATGGCAAATTCGTTTGAGAAACATAAATAGGTTAACTTCTAATTGATGCTAATCATAATCTGGTTTAAACAGTCACTCTAGCTATTTCCCGAAGAAGAGAAAGTGTAGATATTTGCTATATTAAAGGGATATTGTCAAAATGCTCAGACAAAATATTTGACCTCTGTTAGAATACTCATAATGATCTTGACGAGAATGTCCTTCAAATTCTAAATGCCTGTTTAAACAAAGAAACAATATCCCGACAATTCACTGCCAAAAAATCTTAAGACAAAGATAACCACCTTTTCATGTGGTAACTCAACAAAAGTGTCTGTGCTTCCCCTGCTGTTCTGCAACAGCAGATAATTACCAAGAACCATTTTCAGAGCTGAACACTACTGATTATGGGCTCTTATTCAGCCCCAAATTACCTCCATTGCTGTGTAACATGAAAAGGCTCTGTGAATTTGCTGGGCTGTCCAATTGCAGAGGCTGCTACCTATTTTTGGGGAGGAGGAAGGTAAAAAAGGAATAGGGAAGTCCCTTGCCTCAGAAGTATCTGCATGAAGATAATGTTTGCAGGGGCCCTGGAACAATTTGTAGAGCGGGGGTGCTGAGAGCCATTGAACCAAACTCTAAACCCTGTATATGATGGAAACCACTTCAAACCAGGGGGTGCGGCAGCACCACTAGTTCCAGCACCTGTGAATGCTGGCTTTTGCAGACTAGACATAAAATATCCCTTCCTTCAAAATGATGACTGACAGGCTGACATGAGGAGCAGATTCTTCCCAAATGGAAGTCATTATCACCCATGCCTTTCAGCTAGGGAAGATATTTTTATACTGGAGGAGGGAGTCGGGGAAGAGTAAACAACTCCAGATTGATGTCAGCTCATTTAGGGAGAAGAGTTAGTACATCTGAGCCCAGGAAACTACCTTTCCCCAGCAAACCAAAACAAGTGATCAGTAAAGAAATGAAGGGAGAAATCCTGTCACAACAGAAAAAATTGTGGAAGGCTGAGGGACACGCTAGCAGCAAGTACTGAACCACCATCTGATGCCCATCAAGCAAGTGAGGATTAGGAAAGCCTCTCACGTAAATGCACAGCTTATTGGTTCAGTTTTGAGAAGGTGGGGTGAGGCGGGGAGGGAAGGATATTTTCCTTATTGGGGAAAAAAATGTCCTCACCTTTGTATACAAGTATGAGCTTGGGTATAATTTAAAAATGGTGGAACCAGTGAACTTGAATTTTGCCATCTGTATTCCTTTTAATGAGTAGCATGCAATTTTATCCATTCCAAAACATTCCGTTGACAAGCAACAAAGTTATGAACATTTGAAAATAGGCGCAGGTGCATATACTACAGAAAAGACTATTGAGTTTAAGCCGCAATGATAACCTTAGATGTGGGGGTGCATACAAGCAGAGCTATTGAATGCCTAGCCCACTGAACCACTACAGATCAGCTAGAACGTCTTTATAAGTGATTCCTGTGTACTGCCCACTAATATGTACCAATGCCTAAAAAGACTGTCAGATCATAATGAATTCTGAACCCTCTTCTTCCAATGTATTGACTTCATAATACATTGAACTTTACTTGGGTAATTATTGTTTGTATTACCGTAGCATCTAGGAGCCCTGGTCATGGACCAGGATCCCACTGTGATAGGTGCTGCACAAACAGAACAAAGACTGTCCCAAACCGAAACAGCTTTCAATCTAAGACAGTCCCTGCCCCAAGGAGCTTATAATGTAAGTAGCATAGATCTCACACCATCCACAAGGAGGTGTAGAAATATTGTTATCCTTGTTTCACAGATGAAGTAACTGAGACAGATAGGATAGACCTCTTGCCAAAGATCTGATAGGAAGTTTGCACCAAAACTGGAATTAGAAGCAAGATCTATCTGCTACATTTCTGTCTTTGCCACTGGATCCCAATGAACCCTCACGCAAAAGAAAATGGTTTAATGGAGGCAAAGGAGTTTAAGCATCTGTTAAGTGAGACTAATATTGTTTACCCACCATTGTAAGGATTAAAAAAACTATGTGAAATTAAAGAAAAAATATATTTTAAAGAGAATACATCCAAAACTCAGTAACAGTAACTTTTTACATTTGTTAAACAGAATTTGGGAACACACTGTACACTGTCCCTCATTTCAGTGATTGCCATTTGCCACTATCCTTTTTGGTCAGATTGGCATTTCTCCTTCACACTAGAAAGGGAACTCTTACATGTCTGTTGCCCTCTCACTCTGTGCTGTCTCCTATCTTTGCCAATTGCTAAATTCTTCCTCTACAGAAAATCTCCCTTTCAATACTTGTTCTACTGTAGAAATCAGTCAGTCTTTCTCCCTGTTTCAAGCCCATCTCTTTACACTGGAAATCTCTTTGTGAACTCTGCCACAAAATGGCAGAAGGAAACTCTGAGCACTACTGGAATGGTGTTGATCATCCCAACTGCCACTCCGCACATATCTGGATCAGGCCTAGTAGCTCTACAGATTTTGAACCTAAGAAAATCGGAGATGAGGTCCTTTAACGAAGGGCTCACTTCCAGGGGCTAATATAAAATCCATGGCGATCTTAGGGTGACCAGATAGCAAGGGTGAAAAATCAGGACAGGGGGTGGGGGGTAATTGGCACTGTATAAGACAAAGGCCCAAATATCAGGACTGTCCCTATAAAATTGGGACATCTGGTCACCCTACCGATTACTGTTGACTTCAGTGGGGCTATTAATGTGAGTTAGGGATTCAAGATCAAGCCTTGAGTTTTCCCGTGCCTTTTTTATACTAGATGCTGGTTTATTTACTTTCTATTCTGAGGCTGGCTAGAAAGTTTCAATATTTTGCACTTAACATCAAATATTTTAGCTGTTTCTTGGAATGTAGTTATAGTTCTACAGGAACTGCCCTTATAAACCTTTTTGGAAAGGAGTTTTACAGATGTGATAAAAATTCACTCTACCCTGAAACTTGACATACCATACAGATTTTTCAACCTTGCAGCAGTGTTCAAAAATACAAAAAAGAGAAGATTTGTTTGGACGTTTATGATTTATTAGAAACTTAAACTTGAAAAATCAGATCTTTTGGAATTTCTATTCCTATACAGTTTCATGGGGAAAAATGCTAAGTATTTTAAAAATAATTTTGATTATGGTCTAATTACTACTCCATTTACGCTCTCACCACAGAAACTCCGTAACCAACTGTTTCTGTGTCCTTATATTGCAGCTCAAATAAGAAAGAAACCCAGCACAACCAACTACACAACTTTAAGGCCTGACCCTCAGGTACCTAATCTAACCATTCTACCACTGAATTAACTGAAAATTAGGCCTCTTATTGACATGTGAGGCCCCAAACCTTTACAATGCAGTGCACAGGCAGATTGAGCCCCATTGAAGGGATGGGCACCCAGTTGCATCAGTCAGTTCACACATCACACAATGCAGGATTGGGGCCTTAGGATGGGTCTAGCTGCCAAATTTTAGACACCCTCATTTGATAAAAAAAATTAAGCCTTTTTAAGAGTGAAATTTTCAAAAGCTCTCAGTGTTGGTCTAACTCTATTTCCACTAAATTAACAGGAGTTTTATCACTGACTTCAATTTTGAACATAGATAATACAATGCAGAGTGCTTTTAAAAATATTTTAGAAATGTAATCTCTAGTTCTGGATTGCTACATTGCAGAATTTTGTAAGTATATTTAAAATAATTCACATTCTTGGGGTAGCATCAATTACATCAAAATCAGCTTCCTGAAACATGAAAAATAGCCATATCATCAAAATTGTGCTGTGGTTCTTACATATGAATCTCCCTTCTTTACATTGATCCAAAGAACCATTCCAAAATATTTCCCAAAGAATCAGACCATTAATGGATAAGTAATTGATGCCAATCAAACTGGATTCAACATGAATAGAATGAACTCAGTGTAACTGCATAGAATAATGACAAAAATATTTGAGGTTAAATTCTTAGGCCAAGGAAAAGCCTCAAAGGTTATGAAATGATGTAGTGCTGTAATAAAATGCATTGCCAAAATCTTGATTTTATTGCTTTAATAAAAGCCATGAGCTTTCAACAATTCTGATCACACAGGAACAAACCCCAGTAACAACTTGGTGCATAGGTCCTGCTTTAGCAAAACCCTGAAGTATGTGCTTAAAATTGCAGTGAAGTTATTGAAAGGGTAATTTAAGCATATACTTAAGGGCTTTGTTGAATCATGGACATAGACAGGACACAAGCAAAGAGCTGTGGTTTGCCGTATATGCTAAAGCAGTTCCCCAAAGGAAACAAAGACCGAATCTACATGTTCCTTCAGGCTGGGAGCAGAGATATCATGCACAGAGCCTCCACACCACTGTGCAACGTGAAGCACAGTTTTGGCAGACTCTACTAATGGACGGGGTGGGAGGGAAATGATAAGGATAGTGATAAGTGTGCAGTGCAGCAGTCACAGTAACTCCATTGGTGCCCTGTGGCCAGGAGGGAATCCATCTCCCCAACTGAAGAAACTCCTTTGTACAAAGTCAATTACTGTGGCTTTGTGCAGGGCAGAGGATTTAGGCCCAAGTAATAAAAGGCAAAGCATTTTATCACCCAGTGCCAAAAAGGCCTTTGGAAGCCTGGGTAGGTCAGTTTTATTCATTAAAGTTATAGCTGGATGTGAGACCTATATTTAAGTTTGCCTAAAACTTTCTATTATAAACCCCCGCCATTTTCAGTTGCTTATTTTCCAAACTTAAATCACTCAGACTGAAATTTTCCATGCCAGATGTCTGCCTCAGACAATATTTTTAGGAAAGTTTCAGCAAAACTGTTCAGCTATTTCTGACAACAAGATTACTGAAAAATGTGTTTTGCCCATATTAAAAAAATCCTACAATTATTTAGTTGAGAAGCTATCCCATTCTTTGAAGTAGAGACTCAGAATCTGGCGGATGGTTGCCCTACTTTCAGGGATACTGGTTCTGCTGTGCCCATAAAAATCTGTCCAACTTTGATGGAGTTATGCATCTGCAAAACAAATAAACACCCCTCAGTTTGGACAAGATCAGTGGAGACTTGTTAGTGTTTGGCAGTTAAATTCTCCAAAGGTTTCTCTAAACATGCAGGGGCTGCTCAGGGCTTTCCCTATAATCATACCTGCTAATGGCAAGGTGCCATTGTGGTGCCAGGCACAGGAACAGATTATGGAGACTCTCTCTCCAATACTCTTCATGTTCCTGCTGGTGATTGAAATGCAGAGGGGCAAAGAACAACTGTGGCAGACACAGGCTGCAGGGGAATAGGAGTAATAGAAAACAGAGGCAGATGATGGGTGTGGTGAAAAAGGTGAATAAGGGAATGAAAGAGACAGGTTATTTGGGAGGATACAGGGCAATAGGGAGAGGGGAGCAGAGACATGATGCAGGGGATAGTATGGTAGGGTAGAGAAAGAATGGTCTATAACCACTAAAACATAACTCCTCTCCAGAATAGGGAATAGAACCCAGGATTCCTGAATCCCAGCATTCCTCTGCAGTCAGCAAATATCCAGGAAACCTGCTGGATTGATCCACATAAAGGATAACAGACTACTACTGCTATTAAGTACTTCACTATCTTAAATGTCAGAGGAGCCTTGCACTAAAGGTTCCAACCTTGCTGATGAACCATATAGGAATCAGTATGATTCCACTTCATAGAACTGTCTGTTTTCCAGGTGTTTTTTTTTAAAAGCACACAAAAACAAAAAATCTAGGAAATTGATGGGTTGTCACCTCCGGGGTACAGTTTGGAGGCCGTGGGAATCGCTGTGGACTCTAACCCGCCAGCTGGGCAGGCCTCTGTCACACTGTTTTGTTGGAGATTCAGCCAGCCTTTCCAGGCCCTGTTATCACCCAAAAGGGCAGCAGGTGGCACCACACACCCAACTAAGTTACCTGAGTGCTTTACCTAAGCCACTCAAGGACATACAGCCAATTTCCCAGCTTCGCAACCTTGCACTTTTGCTGGAGTATAAACCCAGAATTATACCATCTTGTACTGCACAGGGATTTATACAATGTAATACAGTTTGCTCTCCTCGATGTGGGAAAGATATGCGCAACAAGCTTGTGTTAATCAAGCTGAGACTTTCCCTGGACACATTACTCAAAACACGCTGGTAAAGATAAAATATAAAACAAGTTTATTAACTACAGAAAGATAGATTTTAAGTGATAAGTGGTAGCAAACAGATCAAAGCAGATTACCGTGCAAATAAACAAAAACACAAACTAAGCCTAACATACTAGAAGGATAGGATTTGATTTAACAATTTCTCACACTAGGGCTTGTCTACACTGGCAAATTTTTTTGATGAAACTAATGTTGTCAAGGAAAAATTGACAAAAGCAAAGTCGCCAAAGCGTATCTACATTTGCTTCCTCTGTCGACAGATCATGTCCACCTTCGGGGCACCTTTGTCAACAGTGAGAGCAATGGACTGTGGGTATGTATCCCACAGTGCCTGGTGACAACATCCATCTCTAGGTCTTGTGGGAATGTGGAAACGGAGTGCGGCACATCCTGGGATGTGAAAAATGTACCGTCATGCACCGTTTTGTGTCCCACCCCTCCAAAGGTCTCTGGCTTCCTTTCGCGCCATTTTTTCCAACTATCATTCTTTTGTAATGTGTGCCAGCATCTGCAGTGAGAGAGGATGGATCCCGCACTTCTGTCTTATGCACTGTTAACTGTCATGTATCAGAGGGGTAGCCGTGTTAGTCTGAATCTGTAAAAAGCAACAGAGGGTCCTGTGGCACCTTTAAGACTAACAGAAGTATTGGGAGCATAAGCTTTCGTGGGTAAGAACCTCACTTCTTCAGATGCAAGTCATGATAACTGTCATGAGGACATCGCACATGGCAGCACAGTTACTCTCAGAGTTACTCCCAAAGTTAGCATAGGATGAATCACAGGCACCCGAGTGATATGGACAGCAGCAACTTCTCAGTGCTTTGTGCATTCACAGAGCAGCTACATATGGTAGATCTGTGTTTATCAAACTGGGGCCGCTGCTTGTGTAGGGAAAGCCCCTGGCGGGCCGGGCCGGTTTGTTTACCTGCCCCGTCCGCAGGTCCGGCCGATCGCAGCTCCCACTGGCCGCGGTTCGCTGCTCCAGGCCAATGGGGGCTGCTAGAAGTGGCGTCGGCTGAGGGATGTACTGGCCACCGCTTCCAGCAGCTCCCATTGGCCTGGACCAGCGAACCGTGGCCAGTGGGAGACGTGATCAGCCGGACTTGCAGATGGGGCAGGTAAACAAACTGGCCCGGCCCGCCAGGGGCTTTCCCTACATAAGTGCCAGCCCCAGTTTGAGAAACACTGCGGTAGATCATCACTTTTGGGCTAGGGAAACAAGCACTGATTGGTGGGATCGCATTGTCATGCAGGTGTGGGATGATGACTAATGGGTACAGAACTTCAGGATGCATAAAGCAACCTTCATGGATCTATGTGCTGAGCTGGCCCCCGACCTGCGACGCAAGGACACTGGATTGAGAGCTGCCCTTCCGGTAGAGAAGCATGTTGCAATTGCTGTGTGGAAGCTGGCGAATCTAGACTGCTACCAGTCAGTTGCATATCAATTTGGAGTAGGAAAGTCCACTCTTGGGGCTGTATTACTCCAAGTATGCAGAGCAATAAATCACATCCTGCTGCGGAGGACTGTGACTCTGGGAAATAGTGGATGGCTTTGCAGAGATGGGTTTCCCTAATTGTGGCGGGGATCGATGGTAAACATATTCCAATTTTAGCACCAGACCGCCTTGCCTCTGAATACATCAGTAGGAAGGGATACTTTTCCATGGTATTGGAGGCTCTTGTGGATCACCAGGGGCATTTCACAGACATGAATGCAGGTTGGTCTGGAAAGGTGCATGATGCACGCATCTTCAGGAATAGTGGCCTGTACAGAAAGCTGCAGGCGGGGACTTTCTTTCCAGACCACAAGTTCACAGTGGGGGATGTTGAAATGCCCATAGTAATCCTGGGAGACCCAGATTACCCCTTACAGCCCTGGCTCATGAAACGTTACACAGGGCACCCGGACAGCAGCAAGGAGCATTTTAACAACAGACTGAGCAGATGCCGCATGATAGTTGAATGTTCCTTTGGCCGTTTGAAATCTCGCTGGAGGTGTTTAAATGGCAAACTAGACCTTACCGAGGATAATAGTCCCATGGTCATAGCCCTGTGCTGCACTTTGCATAATGTGTGTGAATCTAAGGGTGAAATGTTTGCTCAGGTGTGGAGCCCTGAGGCAGAGCGCTTGGCTGCACAGTTTGAACAGCCAGATGCTAGGGCTGTCAGAGGAGCCCAGAGGGCTGCTGTTAACATCAGAGACGCTTTGAGGAACCACTTTGACAATGAGGGGCAGTAACATGTCTGCTTTGGAGTTGCTTCCCTGTTGGATCCATGTACAATTTTGGGGCCCAAGATATGTGCAACACAATGCTTTAGTAACCTGTTCCCGAAAGTGAATTGATTGCTATACGCTTTTGTAGAACAGAATAAAAACGCTGTACCATTAAATGCCTGAGCCTTTATTTATTGTTAAAAAGGGTAAAACCTCACAACTGTGTGTAGCTCCAGCTATCATTGTGCAAGCTGTGAGAGGGGGTGGAGTGATGGGGAAACTCAGGAGTGCTGTAAGTGAAAAGGAATATGTGGGCATGGGGGGGCGGGTTGGCAAAGAATTGTGCATCTGCTGCAGTGGCGCTCAAATTCAGATCTGCTCAGTCTGCAGCTGTATCAGAGACTTGAACATCTCTGTCTGATCCTCCATAACTTTTATCATCCGCTCTGTCGCTTTCCTATCAAAAGCA
This sequence comes from Emys orbicularis, assembly GCF_028017835.1. Lineage (NCBI taxonomy): Eukaryota > Metazoa > Chordata > Testudines > Emydidae > Emys > Emys orbicularis. Next base: position 192,302,240 of record NC_088683.1, read on the forward strand.
ACATTCTCTTTTCCATCCTGCCTTTTGGCTTCCCAGAACTCTTTCCGTTCCCTGGTCTGTCTCTCATCGCGCTGTATAACCTCGCTGAACATGTCTTCTTTCCTGTGCCTAGGTTTTTTTCTTATCTGCCGCAGCCGGTCTGCAGGGGTGCGTGGTGTGTCCTTCAGGGTCTGTGCTGAACAGAAGAGGGATTGTTACATTCCAGCAAACGACTGAAACATTTTAGTAAAAAGGGCATTTTCCTAGTAGAAATCACTTTCTCTCTGAGATTCTAGGCAGGCACACAGCTCCACAAGCACCCCAATCATGGTGAGTTTCGGGAGTGGGGGAAGGCGATTGTGTATACGGACAAAAAGGTCACGGCTTGCAGGGCACCTTAGCAGGGATCTCATTCTAAAATGATCCCATACTTTTTCACAGGCAGCCAACCTGCCGGCTGACATCTCACTGCTGCGGGTGAGGAGGGAAACCAGGACTCAGCTGCTGAATGCTTGCAGCTTTCACCCTGGTCTATATGCAGCTCAGCTATGTGCTGCTTTGGTCCCAGCTCCAGTGATTGCTAAATGGCATGGTACAGTTTCCTACAATGGGGAAACTAACAAGGCTGCAATCCCTTGGAATCTGCGGCAAAGGATTAGCAAGTACCTCTTGGAAACGTTCCAGAGCCTCTCTCTGGAGGATTCCCTGCAGGTCTTGATGTCCATTGCCTGGCCAAGCAGGGTGTCGGATTATCTACACAGCTCACATAAAACACTACCTGCCTCCCACTTCTCTCATCTGCTTCCTGCTCCCCGTTGAGCACTTCTGGAGTGGAGAAAAGTTCCTGGCTGCCTGCCCCACTGGGGGCACCACATCCTCTTCTAGCTTGACTTCTTCATCCACAATTTCAGCCTACCCCCTCTTTCAGCTGCATGCGAAGTATCCACGGGGCAATCGGCAATGGAGGTGGGGTCACCACCGAGGATAGCATTCAGCTCCTTCTAGAAATGGCAGGTCTTAGGTGCACCACCGGAGTGATGGTTCGCCTCCCGCACCTTATGGTAATCCTGCCTCAGCTCCTTTATCTTTGCTCTGCACTGTTGTGTGTCCCGATCATAGCCCTTTTCGCACAAGCCCCGAGAAATTTGCCCATGTGTGTCCTGATTCTTATGGGTCACTCACAGCTGTGACTGAACAGACTCCTCTCCCCATATACTGATCAGATCCAACAACTCAGCGGTGGTCCAAGTGGGAGCGTGTTTGGTGCAATAGCCAGCCATGCTCACCTGGGAAGCCATCTGGGAAGCTCCTCTGGGAAGGCAGCAAACAGGAAATGAGATTTAAAAATCCCGGGGCTCGCAAGGGGGAGGGGCAGGTCTCTGCAGGGCAGTGGAATTCAAACCGCTGACCAGAGGGGTAGCATGGCAACTGTGGGATACTTTCTGGAGGCCAATAAAATTGGGGTGGGGGGGAACCCTGTGGTGTCTACACTGGCTGTTTGTTGACAATAAAGGGAGGGGAAAAGGCAAAAGTCTCTCACGGGGTGGAAGTTTTTTGTCGCCAAATCTAGGTGTTTTTTTCGAAAAAAAGTGTCCTTGCAGTGTGAACGCTATCATTATTTTGTCACCAAAAGGCAATTTTTGGCGACAAAACTTGCCAGTTTAGACAAGCCCTAACTTATGATGCAAGCAGTCCACCACGTTTCCATACACATGGTAGAAATCCCTTTAGCTTGGGATCAGCACTTCCCCCAGTTCAGTGTTTGTTCCTTCGGTGTTTCAAGGACTTCTCTTGTGTGGGGAGTGAGGCCAAGAGATTATGTCACTCCCTGCCTTATATAGCTTTTCCATATGGCCGGAACACTTTGTTCCAAACTCGGTTCCCAGTCCAGTTTGTGGAAAAATACAGTACCATAATGGAGTTCAGTGTCATGTGGTCTGGTCACATGCCCTAGCATGCCCTGCTGAGTCATAGCAGCCATTACTCATAGGCTGTCTGGAGCATTCTCAGGAAGGCTCACCAGGTGGGGGAGAAGCTTCTCCTAAGGCCTATTGTTTCCCCTAATGGCACATTACACTGAATAGGCCCTTCACGACCAGCTGTCTAGACTGGAAGTATTCTGCCTAGTGGATGTCACCCTGGTGTAACCACATTTGAAATACAGATACATAGTCAATATTCATAACTTCAGATACAAAAATGATACATGCACACAAATAGGACAAACATATTCAGCAGATCATAACTTTCCCAATGACACCTCACAAGACATATTTTGTACCAGATGCATCAAAATTACATCATCTCATAATCATACAACTATGAAGAATATGGGGTGCAGTGTCACAAATTACATTTAAAAAGCCCTGTATTTCAAGAATGCTAAGGTTCCAAAGTCAAGCACTGAAAAGCTTAGAAATGCCACTTGACCCATGTATTTGCACTCTGATGCTATCTTTATTAAATGATCATATACTTTGGCAACCTTAATATTGCCATTTACTAACTTTTGAGTTCTTGACTTTGGAAACTTGACTCTCTTTAAATGTAGTATTTTTGGATGTGTGTGTGTGTGTGTGTATATTAATGTCCCAAAGGATAAAAGAGTTAATAACTTTTAGATAGGAATTCTTTCTGCAGGGGAAATAGTTTCAATCAGTGCTGTTCATTCACAATCCTGTTATTTTTTTCTTTTGGTAGAACCTCTGGGAGCACATAAGAGAAAATATTAAAATACAGCAATTGAATTGTTTGAGATCATTTCTATATATGTATCTTAACCCTCCTTTATAATTTTGTAGCAACAATATACTGCACTTAGAGTTATATTCTGTTAGAGTCTGAGGACTTTTCTATAAAAATGTAGATAACATTTTAGGCTTAGCAGATAATGGAAAATTTAAGGACTGGATTCTGAGCTGGTGAAAATTGGTATAGCTCCTTTGAACCTAATGAAGGTAGCCCTACATTCTAAACCAGTATTGTTTGAAGTAATCTTGGTTAAACAAATGAGTCAAATCTCAAACTATACAATTCATTACACAAAATCTGAAGTTCTTTATTTAAATGGGTCAAACCCACAAAATATACAAAGTAATCAACATATTTAATTGGAATCTAGTAGGTTTGTTACCTGGGTGTGAAACAGCTCCAAATATTCTCTTTAAATACTTCCAAAAGACAGATTATGAAAAGGAGATTTAAAACAACAATAAGATCAAAACAGATGGAAAATCCTCCCATTTGCTGTCATGGATTGCAGGGGAAAAAATCCAAATTAACATGCTATCAAGAAATGTATTTTTAGCTTCATACCTATACTTACAAATCTCCCAGTTTAAAATTGAGCAGATTGATAAACACACAGGGAAGTTTGTCTGGCAAGATTCCAGCCCTAGCATTTAATAGAAACCATTGCAACTTTTGCAGGAGAGGACAGGTTTGTCATCAACTTAATTGTTGTCAGGGTGCCACAAAATTCAGATGGCATGAAATAGGTTCATGTAGAACAATGATTTTCAGGAGATTACACTAAAATAAACATAGTTATGTGCTTTTTATTAGCCTAACCCATCCTAACCTAACCAAGAGAATTATGTAGGGAATAATTTCTGGATTTGCAAAATTTGAGGGGGCACAAAAGCCCCTATATCAGGACCAAACTCTGCAAGGTTTGGCAGTGAGCAGGGGAGACACTCTCTCTGTCACTCTGTCCTCCAAAATTGTCCATTTGGATACCTGCACCTAAATGGATCTTTTTAGTCTCAATTTGGTCACACTGAGGCCCCATTACACCACTTTAGGAGTATAAACAAGCCTCCCTGAGGATGGAAATGGTCCCGAGTATAGCCTTTGCAAAGGGGGCCTCGCTGGCCAATGTAAACCTGATATAAAGATTCTATAATGGCCCTGTTCCCAGCATTCAGGATATGGTAGACATGGGGTGGGGACTGGCTAGAGGAGATTGTGAGGGAGAGCCTGGGCCACTTTATGCTACACCTATAGGGAGTTATGGGAAGCACAGAGTTATGGGAAGCACATGCTCTAAGTTATACTGGGGCCAGAATGTGAGAAGAACACAGGTGGTTTAACTTTAATGTACCTTTTTCCTTGTGACAGATATTTCAATTTCCTGCACATCTTTGGGAGACCTTATTGAATTAAAATTCATTATCTTTGGGGCCAGTGTATTAGGTGCAAAATTTATATATTATGATGGGTTTGGATTGCATGTAACCTCTCTAGGCGAGAGACATGATGAGAGGCCTGGGAGTTCAAAGGCCTATACTGAAAACATGCCAGACAAGAGTGTTTTGCAACAATGAGTGTGGAGTGGATTTCCTGGTGGGATACCTAGTGGGAAGTTAATTCAAGTTTCTCTCCTCCAGTTATGCAAAACCCCATTTGTTGAAGGTGTGCCCTGAGGAGAGGGTGATTGTCTGCTGATTACCTGTTCCCAGAGAGTGGAGATCAAAGGGCCAAGTTGTAAACAGAAACAGCTGAACTGACCATCTTGTTGTTCTGCATCTGAATCTGACAGGTTTCAGAGTAGCAGCCCTGTTAGTCTGTATCCACAAAAAGAACAGGAGTACTTGTGGCACTTTAGAGACTAACAAATTTATTAGAGCATAAGCTTTCGTGGGCTACAGCCCACTTCTTCGGATGCATATAGAGTGCATAAAGCTTATGCTCTAATAAATTTGTTAGTCTCTAAGGTGCCACAAGTACTCCTGTTCTTTTATCTGAATCTGAGACAGTTATGAACCTGTAACCACAGGGAAACCCAATTGTGAGTTTTTAACAACTGAAACCCTAGCCTGAAGGTGGAGGTGGGGTGACCTCTGGTAAGCTTTTTTCACATGCATGCAGGTTTGGTTATTATTTTTAATGTTTTCTCTCTAATACTCTAACCTTAAGAATAAAGTGCTGTGTGGTTACTTGTAACTATTGGCAATTATGCTGTTCATAGCCTCTGGCGAGAAAGAAAAGTGCAGGGTGTCTATTAGCTGGAGACATAAAGGGTAACAAGAAAACATTCTACAAAGACATTAGAAGCAAGAGGATGACCAAGGACAGTGTAGGCCCGTTACTCAATGCAGGGGAGAGAGGGGGGGATAATAACTGAAAACGTGGAAATGACATAGGTGCTTAGTGATTTCTTTTTTTCAGTTTTCACCAAGAAGGTTGGTGGTGATTGGACGTCTAATGTAGTGAACGTCATTGAAAATGAGGTAGGATCAGAGGCTAAAATAGGAAAACAACAAGTTAAAAATTACTTAGACAAATTAGAGGTCTCCAAGTCACCAGGACCTGATTAAATGCATCTAAGAATACTCAAGAAGCTGACTGAGGAGATATCTGACCCATTAGTGATTATCTCTGAAAAGTCATGGAAAACAGGAGAGATTCCAGAGGACTGGAAAAGGGCAAATATAGTGATAATCTATAAAAAGGGAAATAAGGACAAACCAGGGAATTACAGACTAGTCATCTCAATTTCTGTACCCGGAAAGATAATGGAGCAAATAATTAAGCAATCAGTTTGCAAACATCTAGAAGATAAGGTGATAACTAACAGTCAGCATGGATTTGTCAAGAACAAATCATGCCAAACCAACCTGATAAATTTCTTTGACAGGGTAACAAGCCTTGTGGATGGGGTGAAGTGGTAGACGTGGTATATCTTGACTTTAGTAAAGCTTTTGATACTGTCTCACATGACCTTCTCATAAACAAACTAGGGAAACACAACCTAGATAGAGCTACTATAAGGTGGGTGCAAAAGTGGTTGGAAAAGTGTTCCCAGAGAGTAGTTATCGGTGGTTCACTGTCATGCTGGAAGGGCATAACGAGTGGGGTCCCGCAGGGATCAGTTCTGGGTCTGGTTTGATTCAATATCTTCATCCATGATTTAGATAATGGTATAGAGAGTACAATTCTAAAGTTTGCAGATGATACCAAGCTGGAAGGGGTTGCAAGTGCTTCGGAGGATAGGATTAAAATTCAAAATGATCTGGACAAACTGGAGAAATGGTCTGAAGTAAATAGGATGAAATTCAATAAGGACAAATGCCAAGTACTCTATTTAGGAAGGAACAATCAGTTGAACACATACAAAATGGGAAATGACTGCCTAGGAAGGAGTTTTGCGGAAAGGGATCTGGGGGGTCATAGTGGACCACAAGCTAAATTTGAGTCAACAGTGTAACACTGTTGCAAAAAAAGCAAACATCATTCTGGGATGTATTAGCAGGAGTGTTGTAAGTAAGACACGAGAAGTAGTTTTTCTGCTCTACTCCACACTGATTAGGCCTCGACTGGAGTATTGTGTCCAGTTCTGGGCACCACATTTCAGGAAATATGTGGACAAATTGGAGAAAATCCAGAGAAGAGGAACAAAAATGATTAAAGGTCTAGAAAACATGACCTATGAGGGAAGATTGAAAAAATTGGGTTTGTTTAGTCTGGAGAAGAGAACACAGAGGGGACATGATTACAGTTTTCAAGTACATAAAAATGTTCTTCATCTCTGAGGATAGGACAAGAAGCAATGGTCTTAAATTGCAGCAAGGGAGGTTTAGGTTGGACATTAGGAAAAAAATCCTAACTGTCAGAGTGGTGAAGCACTGGAATAAATTGGCTAGGGAGGTTGTGGAATCTCCATCATTGGAGATTTTTAAGAGCAGGTTAGACAAACACCTGTCAGGAATGGTCTAGATAATACCTAGCCCTGCCATGAATGCAGGGGACAGATTAGATGACCTCTTGAGGTCCCTTCCAGTACTTTGATTCCTTGATTAGGAAGTCTGGCTTACTGGGGATATCACAGGGTAAGGTCAGGAACTGTGCAGCTTTGAAAGCCTCCAGTCAATAGGGAGAGAAACGTCGGTCTCAGCCCGAGAGAGGTGAACGAAGGGAACCAGAAGCCTAAAAGTGTGTGCCCTTGGTGGACCCTTAACTGTGATGCTCCCTCACTCTATTTCTATGCCTGATGCAGCAGTGGAGGAACAAGAAACCAGACCCTTAAGAGATGTTGGTTTTGCTCAGACACAGGGTGATTAACCAATGGTAACACAGCTCCCCAGATGAATAATATGATTAATTTGGTCTTTTCTTTCTTTCTTTTCTAAAAAGATTGCTGTGGGCAGAAATGACCATAGACAGTGAAGCAGTATTAATTCAGACCTGCGGTTGTGCCTTTAGCTTTAATCTAATAAAATACCATTAAAAATTAGCATCTAATAATTTCAAATACATTGCAGTTAGCAAACACTGAATAGTATGATACAGAATAAAAAGTAACATTCAGAGATCATGTTTTACAGCTATTCTTTCAAACAGCCCTGTTTTCTCTGTAAACCCCACACAACTCAAGGCGAGAGACATAGCCTGTTTTGAACTTTTTCTCCTACTGCCATTCATCTGCTCCTGGGGAAGGAAAAGGCTTTTACTAAGTCAAGTGCAGAACTTCACAGAATAGTAAATTATTTTAACTATTGTAGTGTCTGTGAAAAGACAAATCTCTGATAACCCCATCTTGTTTTATTTCTACATAAAATACAACTTACAATGTAAAATTAAATGATTCCATTTTTTTAAGTCTAAAGAAATGACACTTAAGGAGGAACATGATAACGATATAGATACTTAACGGGCAATAACTTAAGAGGAAGAATTAGTCACATTGGACAGTCATAAAACAACGAGTGCTGGGCTGAATTAAAAGAATAAATTTAGCTTGGTTAATAGGAAAAAACTTTCTGACAGGAAGGACAATCAGAGTAGAATGGTTTGCTTTGTGAAGTAGTTATTGCCCAATCTTTAGATGCATTAAAGGCAACATTAAAAAGCTAGATATAAAGTATAGTGGGCTGCAGGGGGCTGGAAAAGGTGACCACAAATGTCCTTTCAAATACAATCACTCCATAGTACTATAAAAAAAATGGCAGAGCTAGTGACTGTATCAGGAAGTAGAGTGCAGCAGAAAGAACACAACCATTTCAAATGGGAGAGGAGAAAAAGAAGGAACCACACAGAATTCAAATGTATGCCCTTTGAACACCTATTTCTGTTTAAATTCTTACTCTGGGCCTGTCAGCTTGATATCTGAGCACCTTACATTAAAGCTGTATTGATTGACTCCTACGGGGGTTACATCTAATCCTCCTCTAGTAGGCAGATGGTAGCACTCAGCAAAAAACACAAAAACCAAAAACACCCACAAATGAGAAAGGACTCTACTGGGTCAGCTAGTTGTGCTGCTGCTTCTTTTTTTTAAATGGGGGAACTGTATATAGTCAATGAATTTTGACATAATCGGGCACATCACAACAGTTAATCATTAGCAGAAAGACAACAAACCCCTGGTTGGGGGCTCTAATTCAGACCTAACAAGCCTTTATTCTGGTTTCTGCTTTCAGTAGGTGCCCCATAGCTTGCAGGTCTCTTCACTGAGTAACCCAGATATGTACAGAGGATTCCCTGCTGTTGATGGGCAACTGCCCTAAGCCATGTTCCCCAATTCACAACTTCTTTTGTAAGGCATTCTGGGGCCATTTGCAAGAGGGGATTTTTCAGGAGATGGAGGCAGTGTGGCCAGAGTACAGTGAGCTTTGGCTTCTCTGGGCATCAGCAATGGCCCACAAAGTGATGCTTCCCCAATACATACATTAGAGCAGTCCCTCGGGATCTTTCTGGTTTTTGACTAGCCCCAACATTTGGGGGTGCAAGTCTTTCCAAGTTCTTGTGCCTCAAACTGCTTCACCAGCTAAACTTAACAATATTAATTACATTCAATTATATTTATTAATTGTCATTTTCAAAGTCCAGCAGCACAAACCAAAGGCATTTTATCATCTCTTCTTGAGTTGTTTTTATTTCTTTTTTCCATTTTGTTTCATTACTTGTTTTTCACATGTCAGGTCTTCCCTGAGCCTAATCATCTTTCCTTAGATCACAGGCTGTGTCCAAAATGTTTGTATAACCTTTTTGACAGAAGCAAGAATTTGAGTGCACATGGTATTTTTCTTGAATTACTGCTTCATTGTGCTAATCGAGAGCCCAGTCCATATAATTCAATACAACCATCAACTCTCCACCATCAGCAATGACAGTCAGGATAACCAATAAGCAATAAAATTATGTAAGACTTATTTACACCACACAAATATATTTCTGAATTAGATTTAAAGACTGTCATTTTGTATTTCTGTGTGAGGAAAAATCCCATAATGCATGTATCAGTTTTGTTTTTTTCTCTTCTGCTTTGCATTTACTTTCCTCACTAAAATAATGAATTTACTGTATAGTATGTATGTACACACACACACACACACACACACACTATTTGGTGCTAACAAATTTGTTGATCTGGTGATCTTAAAGCCCTGACAAACTCTAAGTCTTGGTGTAGTGTACACACAAAGTTGTACCAGTTTAACTAAAGGTGTTTTAAAAACAGATTTAGTTAAGTCAGTGATAATTCTTATTGACACTTTTAATTCAGTTTAAACCTGGTGTTCGTTTAGCCAAGCAGCTAACACAATATAAGTTGTTAGTTTTTAATGGTTTTAACCTGTTTAGTTAAATAGCTTCTGTGCATAGACAAGCAACTATTTTAATACAATATTAAGGCTGCAAAAGTAACACAAAACCAGAAGGTTAGTAAATGATAGTCCTGCAAGCAGTGTTAATTCATCCCCATTGCCTATCACACAAAGAAGAAAGGAAATATACAATTATCCACCCTTTATTTATAAGAGAGTTGTCTTATCTAACAACAGTATATTAAAATAAAAACCAATTTACCAAACTAGCATGAGCGGCATCCCGCACTGAGAGCTTATACTCCTGGGAGATTGTTGGCTACTGCCATATGCAAGCCAATGTGTTGGCTAGCAGTTCGTCCACAAAACAGCTTCTAGTTGCTCACTGCTGTTCACAAAGATATATATTTTAAGTAACAACTTGACTAACCTACATGACATCATTGTCAAGGTGATCACAGCTATGGCTGGGGAGACGTAAGTGGTCAGAAAAGGAAAAGGAGCTTTTTAGGTTCAGATTAAGCTGGTGGGTGAAAAGGCTAGTAAAATATATTCAATGAGTAAGAAAGTTAACATGAGACAGAATAAGAGGAGAGACTGTGTATACATATCTCCTGTAAAGATACAGGAGCATGAGGTAGAATCAGTCAATATAGGGTTCCAGAAAATCTTAATTCAATCCATTTTCATAAATTACTCAGGGCCTGATCCAACTCCCATTGGAGTCAATAGGCACCTTTACTTTAACTTTAGCGGAAGCTGAATCCACCCTTAAATTCTGTTTACCGGTTTCCCCTAATATACTTGCTTATGTTTACAGGTTTAAGTAATGTTTAAAACTATAGTACTTGAGACATTCATATGACAAGTGCTCTTACACAGTAAGTGCAAGATAATATTAAAGGAAGGAACTGCATAACTCAGAATGGAAGCAACAAAGCTCCTACAGTTAAGAATGTAAAATATTTTCTATGAGCCATGATCCCATTTTCCATGGAGAGAAAGGATGACCCAATGGTTAATAGACCAAGATTTTTAGAGACCTGTGTTCAAGTCCCTGCTCTTCCACTTGCTTGGGCAAGTCATTTCGTCTCTCAGTGCCTTAGTTCTCCATCTGTAAAATGGGAATAAATAGTACTTGCCTATCACTCAGGATTGTTGTTTAGGGTAAATACAGAAAGGATGGTTAGTTATTTAGATACTATGATAATAAGGAGTCATAGAAGTACCTTACAAAAAGCCATTTTCAGATAACACTTCTCTACAGCCAAAATGCTTCTGAAATAAATGTAGTCAAACTTCACTAATTCTGGGTCACTGAGAACGAAAATGATGCTTAAAATTGTTGATTGGCTCTAGTTTTCAAGATATGCTATTGGGTCAATATATACGACCCTTGACTTGGGAATGGCGGAGGATAAGTGAGTTATAAAGGGAAGGCATCTCAATTTAAACCAGAAATGACTAAAATACATCTTTGACTGGATCTATGAATAAATCTATGACTGGGTTTGGACAGTACTTGCTTTTTAGGCAAAACAATGAATAATGCAATCTGAAGCTGGTATTGCGTCATACATGATATGAATTGCATCATGTTATTCTTAGAAGTCATGGATGATGCAATCATAACGAAGCTTACAGCACTCTGCTGAACAAATTGCCCTATATCAGCTCTAGAAATCATACAGTGTCGTGCTCTTTTATTTGTCAGTGTTTGATTTTGCAAAGGGACACATTTCTGTTTAGCCAAAGTGAGCAGAGATGCCTCGTACTTGTGTGAACAGTGCAGATAACTTCTGCTATGTTTGTGGTGAAGTGACTTTTGCATCACAAAAGCGCAGTATAACCACTATGGTTAAGAAAGCCTATCACCTTTATTTTGGCTGCAAAATTGGAGATCAGGACAAGAGGTGGGCCCCACACATATGCTGCAACACTTGTGCAACAAATCTTCGCCAGTGGTTGAACAGGAAAAGGAAATCTATGCCTTTTGCAGTGCCAACGATTTGGAGAGAGCCAACAGATCATACCAGCAATTGTTACTTCTGCATGGTGCCTCCAGTTGGGAAAGGTGTGTCAAAGAAGAAAAAGTGGACTGTGCATTATCCAAACATTCCATCAGCTATACGCCCAGTATGCCACGGAGAAGGACTGCCGGTTCCTGATGCACCAGAATCATTCTCACTTGAGTCAGACGAGGAAGAGGATGAAACTTCTGGTCCTGAACCATCAATGTCACAGGACCCTCATTTTCTCCCATCCTCCTCCTCTGAACCACACCTCTTAACACAAGGTGAACTGAATGACCTTGTCAGGGATTTGGAACTACCCAAGAGTAAGGCAGAGCTGTTGGGCTCCAGACTACAGCAGCGGTATCTCCTGGCAGGTGATGTTAGGGTTTCCATGTTCCGTGAAAAGGATCTTGTCCCATTCTTCTTCATGGAAGGTGATCTTGTAGCCTGCAACAACATCGATGGTGTGATGGCAGCCCTCAACATCATTCACGATCCAGATGAGTGGAGACTGTTCTTGATTCATCGAAGACGAGTCTTAAAGCTGTTTTACTGCATAATGGCAATGTTTTGCCATCAATTCCAGTTGGTCATGCAGTCCATATGAAGGAAACCTATGACAACATGAAACAACTTTTGAGGTGCATAAACTATGACCAACATCAGTGGCAGCTCTGTGGCGATTTGAAGGTTGTTGCTCTCTTGCTTGGTCTACAGACTGGATACACAAAGTACTGCTGTTTTCTCTGCAAATGGGATAGTCATGCAAGAGATTCCCACTACATCAAGAAAGATTGGCCACTCCGACAGTCATTGGAGCCTGGGAGGAAAAGTGTTCAGCATCCACCACTTGTTGAATCAAGGAAGATTTTGTTACCACCCTTACACATCAAGCTGGGTCTGATGAAGAACTTTGTCAAGGCCATTGACAAAACACAAGCAGCTTTCAAGTACCTCCGTGGAAAATTTCCAAGGTTAAGTGAAGCTAAGATAAAGGAAGGTGTCTTTGTTGGTCCTCAGATTCGTGAACTTCTTCGAGATGATGCATTTGACCATGCACTGCGTAGCAAGGAAAAGACGGCATGGAAAGCCTACCAGTTAGTGGCAATACATTTTCTCGGAAACAACAAGGCAGACAACTACAGGTTGTTGGTGGAAAACCTCCTCAAGGCATACAAAAGCCTTGGTTGCAACATGTCACTAAAGATACATTTTTTGCACTCTCATCTAGATTTTTTTTCCACCGAACTGCGGAGCAGTGAGCGACAAGCACGGTGAGCGATTTCACCAGGACATTGCAACAATGGAGAAACGCTATCAGGGCAAATGGAGCCCATCAGTGCTTGCAGACTATTGCTGGACAGTGACAAGAGATGCTCCATTTAATGAATACAAGAGACAAGCCAAGAAGCGCCAAGTAGACACTGAATGGGACTAAACTATGTACATAATATTTTTTTGCCTTTTGTTTCATAATAAATTTTATTTATATAACCCTTTTGCTGATTTTTAAAGTGTTACATAAACTGGACAGGTGAAATATTATCATGTAAAGCAACCATAAACACATGAAAAGACCTAGGTTTACAATTTATGATTAAAACTCTACTATCTACACAATATACATAGACATAAAATGTAAAAACTTAAATATCTTAGAAACAGTAGCCAATCAGTTGTTTTAATTGTCATATCTGAATTCAGCACATGAAAATACATAATAAATAGCACATTTTATCTCTGAAGCAGACGACTTCTCAAAAATTGTAGACCAGTGTAATCAAAACTTTGCCTTTTCAGCTGAAACTTGCAGTTTCGCATGGCAATAGTCCTCCCTGAAGAGCAGTGCATGATGTTGTTCCATACAAAGTTAGTTTTGATGCCTCTGAATTACAGTATGAGCATATAAAACCTGTGTCCTGAGCACATTCTGTAGAAATTTTGGCTAAACCCTTCAAGTACACAAAGGGATGTTACATAAAATTGAACAACAACATTTTCAACCTTCTAGCCCTTTCACATAGCAGCTACTAACTAAATCAGTCTCTCAAGGATCAATAAAAAGCAGCAGAAAATCCAAAATGGGGATTGTACATAAATGTAATTCAGGTGAAAAGGTCCAATTTAGCAGCTTGGGAGACTGATGTGTTGTATTTATCTTACAAATCAGGAGCATCAGAAAGCTTCTTCAGACTGCCCTTGAGCTGTTCCTTCAAAAACGTTGCCAGTTAGTGTCAACTGTGTCAGTGGATTTTGTGATGAACAGTGTAGGGGAAACACATACCTCCAGATCATTCCACTTAGGGTACCAAACTTTTCAGGTGTGATAATTTTGGTTACTAGTCACCTGCACTATGTTTGAAGAGTAACAAGGAGTAAGACGTTAGATTCCATCATCCATACCTTGAGCCATCTAGTCTTCCATCCGTTTAATAGTGTATACATATATAACAGGGGTCGGCAACGTTTGGCACACGGCTCGCCAGGATAAGCACCCTGGCGGGCCGGGCCAGTTTTATTTACCTGCTGACGCGGCAGGTTCGGCCGATCGCGGCCCCCACTGGCCGCGGTTCGCCGTCCCGGGCCAATGGGGGCGGCGGGAAGCCGCGTCCAGTACATCGCTCACCCGCGCCGCTTCTCGCCGCCCCCATTGGCCCGGGACGGTGAACCGCGGCCAGTGGGGGCCGCGATCGGCTGAACCTGCTGCGTCAGCAGGTAAATAAAACTGTCCCGGCCCGCCAGGGTGCTTACCCTGGCGAGCCGCGTGCCAAACGTTGCCGACCCCTGATATATAAGATGAAACAGATTGTGATTTTTATGAAGTAGGTTTGTTTCTTCAGGGCTGAAAATAGAACATGCTTGACTAGTAAAGTGAACGTAACTCAGCTCTCTTCCATCCCCCAAATCCATTTAAATGAACTCTCTCTATCAGTCACAAACACAATATAAACATTTTACAGAGCAGCTCTCAGCACATCCTTCAACTGACTTCACGCAATTTAATATTTGGATTGAGTCCACAGATCAGGTACATTTCATCTGGGTTTTTGCTTTCTCTGGGAATGTTTCACGTCACTTTGGCAGGGAATGCTTTGTGCTGACACCACTGAAATCCCTTCTCATTGATTTGAGAAGGAATTTTAAACACAGTGTACCTCTTACCCCAACCTGCCTGATGTCATCTCTTACTCTAGCCAATGCACACAGTCTGCTCCATCTCTAGTTTAGGTACTTATATGCCCCCTTCCCTCCATTATTATAGTATCCCACCACTTCATATCTTTAATGTGCTTATCTGCAACACCCTAGTGAGGTAGGGAAGTGCTATTATACCCGTTTTACAGATGGGGAACCAAAGCACAGAGAGACTAAATGACTTGCTCAACCACAGTCACACAGGATGTCTGTGGTGGAACAGAGAATTGAAGACTGGCCTCTTTAATCACAGGAGTGGTGCCCTAATTGCTAGATCATCTTTCTTCCCCTCACCTGGTATAAACTTCTGATTTTTCTCCTTATCTCATCTTCTCTTTCTCTCTCTCTCATTCCCCCAGCCCTTTTCTGTTTTGTCTTTGTCCTTTATCTTGCACTTTCCCCTGCCTCTGAAGATCAGGCCAACTGTATTTATACTTGAAAAATATATCACTCTACTCACCTGCTGAACCTTTGCATATAACCATTACTTTAATGCAAACCAAAACAAATGACTTTCTACAGGTAATCTGCTCTGGAAAGTGAGTATCACTTTGCTGAAAACTAAAATACATTAATAAAAAACTGATAATAGAATAAATAGCTCACATAAAGATCACACCACTGAGGCTGATTGGTGGGGGGTGGAGGTAGTGAGCAATGCCACTGTAATAATTTACAGTGAGATATCAGAGGCTGATTAAGGAAAGCATTTAATCATGTGAGGATTCTTATAAGTCAAAGGGACTATTAATGTACTTTAAGTCAGAAGTGTGTTTAAGTACCTTGCTGAACCAAAGCTTTAATGAATACTAGTTTAGACCCCAACGCTGATGCACATGAATAACTTTATCCATGTGAATAGGCCATTGACTTCAAAGGAATACTTATGCAAGTAAAGTTAAGCACATGCTTAAGTGTTTGCAGGATTGAGACCAGGGAGAATATCAATGAAGAAAGCAGCAGACAAAAGTGGGAAAAAGTGAAAGTAATTTTTTTATTTTGATATTCTTCCTGCTTGTACTAATAGACCTAGCAGCTTCAGGACCAGCTGCTAATTTAATTCCTAAGATTTAACATTTTTCAATATATTTATTCCATTTAAATTAGCTGTATCCCCTTTGTAAGTAGTAAAATTGAAAGTTAAGTAAAAGACTATTAAAAAAAAGTGTTTTGTGTTGGTATTTTTCACTAGCTCACCCAAACAGATCTACTGAAGATTTATTTAAACATCTTTAATAACTAAATTAAATATTTGAACACACACTTTCATACATTGATTTTACTTATTGTAGGTAGAAGAAGAAAAATAGCTGTGGTATTGTGTTTTGAAAAGCTCTACATTGTTCTCACTCCATAGAGCACCAAAAGGCACAGGAGAATGGTGAACCCTCATAGGTTTTAAGCCCCTTGATAACAACATAGATGGTCTATAGGAGGTAATTCTTTGTAAATGCCTTTCTTTTAAGCCTACATAGTTTATTCAGTGAGAACTGTAGTATGCTAAGTGATATTTATAATTCTGCAAGTAGCATGAATTGAAAGCAATAAATGCTAAATAAATGCTAAAAATAGTTATGTAAGATTGCATACAATTCTGTATGACAGTGCACTTACTTACAGGAAATGGACATAGCTTAAATTCTAGTTTATAAATCACTTAGTCACTACCTAGGGAAGAATGTGCTTTATGTCAAAAATAGTACCATCTTTAGAACAAATCTGTACCTGCTATGTATTCAAAGTCCTATCTATCTTCTTACTCCGGTAATGAAATAAACTTTTAGTGCTTTTTATTCCTGTTGGCTGTGCTTAGCTAAAAGCAGCTATGGGAGAGTAAGCTAGATTCTATGCATTAACAACAATCTTGTTTCTTAAGCTTTCAAGTCAGTTACACTAGTGCAAGTCTGCCCAGTCTTCTGAAAGTAGATTTTGAAGACAGCAAAGTTGTAACTGAGTATGTAAGTAAATATGAATAAACTCTCTGTGGTGGAAGAAAGTAGTATTACGTTCAAATCCCAGAATGAGATGACAGGACTTGAAGTTAGAGGGAAAGGCATATTAGCATTAAACAAAGCACATTTGGTCCAGAGTCATTAAAAATAAATAAACATGAAAACCTACAGTTAGCAGACCAAGATAGGCAGAACACAGTGACCTCGAGTTAGTGTCCAAATTCTGTCCCAGGGTGAGGGAAAGTGTGCTTTATTGACACTCACACAACATCAGCCTTCACATTACATTTCCCTGCAAACTCCTCAACTGGCTTCCACCTCTTATATCCTTGTTGGACTTAATTGGACTCACCTGCTAGTAATTACAGTGAATCTTAATGCAGGGTTTTATCACCTGTGCCTAGGGTGACTGAACAGATGAGCCCTGTGTTCCTAAACACCACCACCCTGTCACACCCACAAGGCATTTTTACACATTCAGTTTGCAGAGCAGAACTGCATTTTAAAATGATCAACCAGCAGAAATACATACAACATATTTTAAGCAATTTATGAACGGCCAGCATTCCCCAAAGATGAATAACCTTGGGTTTAATAGGTCTTTTATTATTTCAAATTAGAGTTGTACCTAAATCAAATCCCTGAACAGAAACACCATTGATATATTTGAATGGGAGGTGGTTCACAATCTAAACTCTGTTACAAGTCAACATTTTGTGACAGCCTCTACATTTCTGCAATGGTGCTAAACCAAAATTCTGGATTTAAAATTCTCTGATCTTTTTGTTTATTGATTTGATTGGCAAAGTTTCAAAATCCAGATCCAAATTTTGTGGCTCCAGTCCTTCAAAAATTCAAATTGTGCTGAAGATTTTATTTACATTTTTCAATATCTCCTACAATATCTGTCTGAGACTGGAAACTCATTCTCTACACCACTGCCTCCCCACATATCTTCCCACTTCCCCACCCTCTAATAAACTAATAAATGAAACAAGTATCTGGTGCTACAATAGGTATTTGGGGATACTCTAACACCACATCATCATATTTGTATCTATGAGATCTACTTTTTTTTCTTTTAAAAATATGACTAGTGGATAATTTTATCTGTCTTTAATAACCCTATAAAACCTTTTATTTTTTCAAAATAATTCTGCAGACTTCTTCTGGCCTAAGTTCTTTATTGTGACTGTCCATATAATACTATAGATATAAAGTGACTTTTTAAATATAGGATCAAAGCTAATAAAATATAAATTAAGGTGAATACAGACGTATCATAGAGATTCAACCTTGACACATTTAATCAAAGATCACATAAAATTGTGAATTAGCTCTATTTCAGGATTATGTTTAAAAATACTATACCCCTGTTCATTCTAAACCAGTTTAATTCTCCCACAAGGCCAATTTTCACAGTCATACTCTTCTTGCTGCTCTCAAAAAATATTGTTTAATTAGTAAGCTTATTTTATTCTCTTCTTACACACACTAATAGCTTTCCATTACTTGGGCAATTTGAAAAGTTCACACTACTGTTTTTGTTTATAAAGTTGAGCCCTACGTAGAAGTATACATGAGTCTCCTCTCAATCATCCTAAATGAAATTAAGGGCTCTGTTTCAAAGGTTGTTTAATAATATTTCATCACCATATCTTTCTTGGATATGCAAAAGTCAAGCAACAAATCTTATTTTCAGCAGTGAACATACTTCTTGTACACTGAACAATCTGCAAAAAAAAAAAAAAAAAAAAAAAATCCTTCCCAGTCTTCATAACAGATCCACCCAGTTAATCTTTCTGTAAATAGTTTTTTGATTTGTTTAAGATTGTGTTCTATACCAGGGATGGGCAAACTTTTTGGCCCGAGGGCCACATCTGGGTATGGAAATTGTATGGTGGACATGAATGCTCATGAAATTGGGGTTGGGGTGCAGGAGGGGGTGAGGGCTCT
Source organism: Emys orbicularis (assembly GCF_028017835.1). Taxonomy (NCBI): domain Eukaryota; kingdom Metazoa; phylum Chordata; order Testudines; family Emydidae; genus Emys; species Emys orbicularis. Next base: position 192,320,882 of record NC_088683.1, read on the forward strand.
GGCTGGGGTGCGGGCCCCGGAGTGGGGCCAAAAATGAGGAGTTCAGGGTGTGGGAGGGGCCTCCGGGCTGGGGCAGGGTGTTGGGATGGGGTGGGGGTGAGGCTCTGGCTAGACGTGCAGGCTCTGGAGTGGGGCTGGGGATGAGGGGTTTGGGGTATAGGAGGGTGCTCCAGGCTGGGACCGAGGGGTTCAGAGGGTGGGAGGGGGATCAGGGCTGGGGTAGGGGATTGGAGCACGGGGGAGGTGATGGCTCTGGCTGGGGGTGCAGGTTCTGCAGTGGGGCTGGGGATGAGGGGTTTGGAGTACAGGGGGGTTCTCTGGGCTGGGATCGAGAGGTTCAGAGGTGGGAGGGGGATCAGGGCTGGGCTGGGGGTTGGGGCCTGGGAGGGTGTGCAGGCTCTGGGCAGCGCTTACCTCAAGCAGCTCCTGGAAACAGCGGAGGTGTGGCCAGGCAGCTCTGTACACTTCCCCGTCTGCAGGTGCCACCCCTGCAGCTTCCATTGGCCGCAGTTCCCAGCCAATGGGAGCTACGGGGGCGGCGCTTGGGTCGGGGGCAGCATGCAGAGCCCCCTGCCTGCCCCCACATGTAGGAGCCAGAGCGGGGTCATGCCACTGCTTCCAGGAGCTGTGTGGAGCTGTGGCATGTGCGGAGTGCCCCCTGACCCCACTCCCCGGCTGGAGCGCGGGAGCAGGGCAAGCCCCAGAACCTATCGAGGGACAGATAAAATCGGCTGGCAAGCCGGATGTGGCCCGCGGGCTGTAGTTTGCCCACCACTGTTCTATACAGACAGCATAAGACTCTTCAAGCAACCAAGTTGTGGCTAAAAATATAGTGTCTTATACTATATAATTGTGTAAATGTATTGACTAAAAATAGGTGAATGTAATTGGTGTACATATTTCCTTGGAGGAAGATACTAGATTATTTAGCATTATGGTTCACTGCCTTCCCTATCTGTTGAGGTCACTCAGTGTTTTGTACCCAGTTCCTTCCTCTTCCCTTCTTATATAGTCTCTTTATGCAAGCTTATCTTCTTCCATGGTTTCAGCTACAATCTATATCTTTTGATTCTTGACCTGTCCTCTTTTGTTCAGTCTTACATCTCCAACTGTATCTCTAATGTCTCCTGGATGTCCCATTGCTTTCTCAAACTTAGTCATTCCAAAACAGATCTTCTGATTTCTCCTTACCCTATTACAACTCTGCTTCCTAGCCAGTCTCCCAGGCTTTCATCAAAGGTAATGTTATTAGTTTGTAATTATTTTAGTATGTTATATCTTTCCCTATACACCTCACTTTTCGCTTCTTTCTCACTTTCTGTACTTAGCCCTGGTCTACACTACGAGTTTAGGTGGAATTTAGCAGCATTAGATTTATTTAACCCTGCACCCGTCCACATGACAAAGACGTTATTTTCGACTTAAAGGGCTGTTAAAATCAATTTCTGTACTCCTCCCCCGATGAGGGGATTAGCGCTGAAATCAACCTTGCCGGATCGAATTTGGGGTAGTGTGGACGCAATTCGACGGTATTGGCCTCCAGGAGCTATCTCAGAGTGTTCCATTGTGATCGCTCTGGACAGCACTCTTAGCTCAGATGCACTGGCCAGGTAGACAGGAAAAGGCCCGCGAACTTTTGAATCTCATTTCCTGTTTGTCCAGTGTGGCGATCTGCAGGTGAGTGCAGATCTCATCAGCAGAGGTGACCATGATGGAGTCCCAAAATCGCAAAAGATCCCCAGCATGGACCAAAGGGGAGGTACGGGAGCTGATCACTGTATGGGGAGACGAATCTGTGCAATCAGAACTCCGTTCAAAAAAACGAAATGCCCAAACCTTTGAAAAAATCTAAAAGGGCATGAAGGACAGAGGCTATAACAGGGACCCACAGCAGTGCCATGTGAAACTTAAGGAGCTGAGGCAAGCCTACCCAAAAACCAGAGAGGCAAATGGCCGCTCCAGGTCAGAGCCCCAGACATGCCACTTCTATGATGAGCTGCATGCCATTCTAGGTGGTGCAGCCACCACTACCCCACCACTGTGCTTTGACTCTGTCAATGGAGTAGCACACAACAGGGATGCGGATTTGGGGGACAAGGAAAATGATGATGAGGAGGTTGAAGATAGCTCACATCAAGGAACCGGAGAAACCGTTTTCCCCGACAGCAAGGAACTGTTTCTCACCCTGGACCTGGAGTCAGTACCCCCCGAATCCCCTGAAGGCTGCCTCCTGGACCCGCCAGGCGGAGACGGGACCTCTGGTGAGTGTACCTTTGTAAATATTATACATGATTTAAAAGCAAGCGTGTTTAATTATTCATTTGCCCTGGCATTTGCGGCCAGTACAGCTACTGGAAAAGTCTGCTAATGTGTCTGGGGATGGAGCGGAAATCCTCCAGGGACATCTCCATAAAGCTCTCCTGGATGTACTCTCAAAGCCTTTGCAAAAGGTTTCTGGGGAGGGCAGCCTTATTCCGTCCTCCATGGTAGGACACTTTACCACACCAGGCCAGTAGTACGTAGTCTGGAATCATTGCATAACAAAGCATGGCAGTGTATGGTCCCGGTGTTTGCTGGCATTCAAACAACATCTGTTCTTTATCTCTCTATGTTATCCTCAGGAGAGTGATATCATTCCAGGTCACCTGCTTGAAATAGGGTGATTTTATTAAGGGGACATTCAGAGGTGCCCGTTCCTGCTGGGCTGTTTGCCTGTGGCTGAACAGAAATGTTCCCCGCTGTTAGCCACGTGGTAGGGGGAGGGGTGAAGCGATCATCCCAGAGAGAAAACTGCAGCCTCTCCTCCTTTTAAATGTCCAACCCATTTTAAATGGCCAACCCAATGGCTGTTTGGTATGGGAAATGAGGGCGCTGCTGTTTGAAACCATTCCCACATGTTATGAAGGTTAAAGAAGCCAAAAGACTGTGCCTTACCATGGCTGCCTGCAAGCCAAATTCTGTTGCCCAGCCCTGTGTGAAAGATCTCTCACACCAAACCGGCATACCCTCAATAAGAGGCAAAATGTAACCTTGTACCGAAAGCACATGTGCTATGTAGTGTTAACAGCAAGGTTTACTGTGAAAGAGTCCACCCATTGTTCTCTAAAATGTGTCTTTTTAACTACCACTCTCCTTTTTTTCCCCTCCACCAGCTGCAAATGTTTCAATGCTCACACTATCTTCTCCTTCCCAGAGGCTTGCGAAGATTAGAAGGCGAAAAAAATGCACTCGCGATGAAATGTTCTCTGAGCTCAGGCAGACCTCCCACACCTAAAGAGCCCAGCAGAATGTGTGGATGTCAGAGCCCAGGAAAGCACAATATGAACGCGAGGACAGGTGGTGGGCTGAAGATAATAAGTGGCGGGCTGAAGATGATAGGTGGTGTCAGCTTGGTGACAGAACGCAACAGGCAATGCTAAGGCTACTAAAGGAACAAACTGATATATTCCGGCAAATGGTTGAGGTTCAGGAAAGGCAGCTTGAGCACAGACCACCGCTACAACCCCTGTGTAACCAACCACCCTCCTCCCCAAGTTCCATAGCTTACTCACCCAGACACCCAAGAATGCGGTGGGGGGGGGGGCTCCGGGCACCCAACCTCTCCACCCCAGAGGACTGCCCAAGCAACAGAAGGCTGGCCTTCAATAAGTTTTAAAGTGCAGTGTGGCCTTGTCCTTTCCTCCTCCCCCACCCCACCTGGTGCTTCCCTCCTCCCCCACCCCTCCTGGGCTACCTTGGCAGTTACCCCCCTATTTGTGTGATGAATTAATAAAGAATGCATGAATGTGAAGCAACAATGACTTTATTACCTCTGCAAGCGGTGATCGAAGGGGGGAGGGGAGGGTGGTTAGCTTACAGGGAAATAGAGTGAACCAAGGGGTGGGGGGTGGGTTCATGAAGGAGAAACAAACAGAACTTTCACACCACAGCCTGGCCAGTCATGAAACTGGTTTTCAAAGCTTCTCTGATGTGCAGCGCGCCCTACTGTGCTCTTCTAACCACCCTGGTGTCTGGCTGTGCGTAATCAGTGGCCAGGTGAGTTGCCTCAACCTACCACCCCGCCATAAACATCTCCCCCTTACTCTCACAGATATTGTGGAATGCACAGAAAGTGATGATAACAATGGGAATATTGGTTTCACTGAGGTCTATCCGAGTCAGAAAACTGTGCCAGCGCGCTTTTAAATTTCCAAAGGCACATTCTAACACCATTCTGCACTTGTCCAGCCTATAGTTGAACAGCTCCTGACTACTGTCCAGGCTGCCTGTGTACGGCTTCATGAGCCATGGCATTAAGGGGTAGACTGGGTCCCCAAGGATAACTATAGGCATTTCAACATCCCCAACGGTTATTTTCTGGTCTGGGAAGAAAGTCCCTTGCTGCAGATTTTGAAACAGACCAGAGTTCCTGAAGATGCGAGTGTCATGTACCTTTCCCGGCCATCCCATGTTGATGTTGGTGAAATGTCCCTTGTGATCCACCAGTGCTTGCAGCACCATTGAAAAGTACCTCTTTCAGTTTATGTACTCACTGGCTTGGTGCTATGCTGCCAAGATAGTAATATGGGTTCCGTCTCTTGCCCCACCACAGTTAGGGAATCCCATTGCAGAAAAGCCATCCACTATGACCTGCACATTTCTCAGAGTCACTATCCTTGATATCAGCAGCTCTTTGATTGCGTTGGCTACTTGGATCACAGCAGCCCCCACAGTAGATTTGCCCACTCCAAATTGATGCCCAACTGACCGGTAGTTGTCTGGCATTGCAAGCTTCCACAGGGCTATCGCCACTCGCTTGAGTGAACTGTGAGGCCTGCTCTCATGGTATTCTTGTGCTTCAGGGCAGGGGAAAGCAAGTCACAAAGTTCCATGAAAGTGTCCTTACGCATGCAAAAGTTTCGCAGCCACTGGGAATTGTCCCAGATATTCAACACTATGCGGTCCCACCAGTCTGTGTTCGTTTCCTGGGCCCAGAATCGGCGTTCCACGGCATGAACCTTTCCCATTAACACCATGATGTCTACATTGCCGGGGCCCATACTTTGAGAGAAGTCTGTGTCTATGTCCGCATCGCTCTCGTCACCACGTTGCTGTCGCCTCCGCGCCTGGTTTTGCTTTTGCAGGTTCTGGTTCTGCATATACTGCAGGATAATGGCATGGTGTTTACAGTGCTCATAATTGCGGCAGTGATCTGAGCGGGCTCCATGCTTGCCGTGCTATGGTGTCTGCACTGAAAAAAGGCACAAAATGATTGTCTGCTGTTGCTCTGATGGAGGGAGGGGCGACTGACAACCTAGCTTATAGGGTTGGAACACACAATGGCTCCCTCAAGGATTGAACTCAAAACCCTGGGTTTAGCAGGCCAATGCTCAAACCACTGAGCTATCCCTCCCCCCACTATTCATGGAGGGGAGGGGGAGCAAATTAATACAAATGAATACAAAATAAATCTGGTTTCTTTATTGTTTTGATCCACTCCATCTCTCTTATACATATTAGGCTGGCAGCAGACAGTGCAGTACGATTGCTAGCCATTGTCGTCTCCTGGCTGCTCACCAGAAGATGGTGCAGTATGACTGCTGGCCATCGTCGTCTCCCATTTATGTCTAAGTGCCCCCGACCGACCTCACCAAGGCCGGCCAGGAGCACACATGTCTGCCCAGGCACCCCGACCGTCCTCACTGAGGTCGGCTAAAAGAGCACCCAGGAGACAACGATGATGGCTACCAATCGTAATGCACCGTCTGCTGCCAAAAGGCAATGAGCTGCTTCTGTGTAGCAATGCAGTACCACGTCTGACAGCACCCAGGAGACGTACAGTGATGGTGAGCTGAGCGGGCTCCATGCTTGCCGTGGTATGTCGTCTGCATGGGTAACCCAGGAAAAAAGGCGAGAAATGATTTTTTGCCATTGCTTTCACGGAGGGAGTGGGTGGGGGGGGCTGACAACATTTACCCAGACCCACCCGTGACAATGTTTTTGCCCCATCAGGCATTGGGAGCTCAACCCAGAATTCCAATGGGTGGCAGAGACTGCGGGAACTGTGGGATAGCTACCCACAGTGCAACGCTCCAAAAGTTGACACTAGCCTCGGTATTGTGGACGCACTCCGCCGACTTAATAGTCTTAATGGTCTTAAGTGGGGACACACACAATCAACTGTATAAAATTGATTTCTAAAAAATCGACTTCTATAAATTTGACCTAATTTCGTAGTGTAGACATACCCTTAGTCTTTCAGCACAATCTGTTGCTTTTATGTTTCTATGGGGTATGTTGTTTTGTTGCTATCTCTGTGTGTTATGGAGCTTCTGTGCTTGAATCTCACGCTTTCGCGTGAGAGAGGGGCCACTGTAACACAATTTCCCCTGTCTATGAACCCATAGACAGCCCTCTACTGATTTGTGAATTTCTGCGTGGAAAGGACGTAGGCTGCAGATCAAGACACACCTCACCCTTTCCAACAATTCCTCTGTAAATCCACAGAAATGTTAATTGAATATCATGCAGTATTGACTTTCCCCTCATGCTATGGGAAAGCCCCTCCTAACCCCAAATAAGTGGGAGGAGCATGTCCCAAGGCAGTAGGTCAGAGAGGGTATTACCATAAGAATCTCTGGCAACACTGCATTGTCAGGTAGCTGGGAGCGGAGGGTGGAGGGTTGCAGTGATGCTGTGGAGGACGGCCTCTTGCAAATTGCTATTGTTCCTGTTGCAAATTAATTTGTCTTGCTTGGAAAATAAACAGCTTTTATGTTTCTGCTATTGCTTTATTTCTCTATGAATATAAAATGGTGTGCATGGGACCATTTTATGCAAACCTTAATCCCACTGAGTAGCAATATCTGTGCTATTTGATTGAGTAAGTGTTGCAGATCAGGCTTTTAACTGGTATGTAAAAGATTTCTTTTGTTTAGCTTGAGCTGTATTTGACTTTAGGCTTGTGTAGGCACATCTTGAATGAGGATTCCAGCTTTTGGAATAATGGAAACACTTTAATTTGTTTTTCATCTTGGGCCTATTTGTCTTCTCACTTGCACTGTGTTTACCCCAATGTAAAACCACTGAGTGCAGTGGAATTCTTTACACCAGAAAAAGTGAAAAGAGAAAACCCTTTGTTTTCACTGTGTTACCTATGGAGGTTTTTGAGTGGCTTTTAAAGGTTTTGACTAGAATGTTCCTTAGTGTTCTATACTAGATGGGATGCTGGTAGACCAGGTGCCAGCTCATGCCAAGGTCCCTAGGCCTCAAGTGAATACAGGTCTGTCTCATCTTACGTGGGGGTTCCGTTCCGTGGTTAGCGCGTAAAGCGAAAACCGTGTATAGCCAAAATCCCATTGAGTTCAATGGTGGGCGAAATCGCCCGCACTACAGGTATAGTATTAAAATTGTTATTTTTCTTTTTTTGTTTTTATTTTTTTTGTTTTTGCCGACCGTGTAAAGTTGAAATCACGCATGTTAAATGCGCGTAAGATGCGACAGACATGTACTATCAAATGCATAGCTGGAAATCAGTCTGACTCACTTGTGTGTTAGTATTGCTAACTTAGGTATTAGTCTTGTAACAATGTGATTAGTGTTTAGACTTTATGAAATGCTTGTAAATTGCTGCATTAATCTCACTTCTAATATCTATAACCTATGCTATAAGGTAATTCATTAATGTTTGTTCTGTAACTGTAATATGCTTCATCTGAAACTGTAAATCCAGTCAGAAAAGAAACATGACCAAGTGTGAAATACTGGTTTGCACCCATGAGGAGGGGTTATCTCTAGCCAGTCAGGAAGGCCTATTGAATCCAAATGGGCTATTATAAGCCAGAACAAGCACTTTGTTGATTGCTCCTGGCATACCCATGAAGAGGGGTGATGTGCAAAAATGCTCCTCTCATCAGCTTGGACTCTAGGGAGAAGGGAATAAAAATGCCTGTTAAGGAGAAATTGGTATATTTATGCTGTCTGGACTCTGAGGGGCAAAGATTCCCAAACATAAGCAAAAGATCCCCAAGCTGCTTGGCTTGGATTAGCTGTAAAGGACATAAAAGTTTGCTTATTATAGACGTTTCTATTACCTTTTGAATTAAATTTGTAACTCATTTATGTGTGTATGTTTACCTGCTTTAAATGTAAATGACTCATTTCTTTTTCCTAGTTAATAAACCTTTAATTAGTTTGTTACAGGGTTGGCTACAAGCGTTGTCTTTGGTTTGAGAGCAGAATACAATTGTAAGTCACTGGCCCTTTGGGGCTGGGACTAACCTGAATATTGATGTAACTTTTGGTGTAAGCGACCATCTATCACAAAGTCCAGCTTGCCTGGGTGGCAAAATAGACTGGAATGTCCAAGGGGACTGTCTGTAACTCCATGGTACAACTATTATAGTGCTTTAGGAGTTCACACTTATTACTGGGTTGGTGAAATCTAATTATAGAACCTACAAGCAGTTTAGCGTTTTTGCCCTGCTTCTTGATAAGCTGCCCTGAGTTTGGCACTCACAGACACTCCAGACAGCATGACACTTGGTAGATGTTTGTTTGATTTTTAAGTCTTCATTGTGTTCCCACAATCTGTGATGGAGTGAGTTTCCACCGCAGAGCAAATAATGAGGAACAATGTTGCTGAACCTGAAAGGATTCAGATTGCTTTGGTGAATGGTTCAGAAGACGGCAAATGTAGTTCTCAGTAGCAACATGAAAAATTGTCGGAGAGCAAAGAGCCAAACCATTCAGCCCACTGTATGGGGAAAGGATGTGGAGTTAACTGGAAAAAGCTTTAGAATGTTAAGCTCAGTGAAAAGCAGTTGTAAAACAAACAAACTAACTAAAAAATATACTGGTTTGTATTAGCAGAGGGATAAAATGCAAAGCAAGAGTTGACATTCTTAGGGCTAGATCCAGCTATCATTGACGTCACTTGAAGTCTTTCTATCAACTTCAATGGGAGGTGGATTGGGTCCTTATTAGAGCCCAGACAAAAGTATGTTTAGATCAGTTAAGGTCGAGAGTACGTACCAATAATTTAGTATTCAATACATTATAAGGATGTTGTAATATCCCCAAAACTAGCATTATAAACTCAGGAACTTCAGAGATAAGGTTAACCTAAAAAAAAAAAACATGGCAAGGTACGGAAATGCACATTTAGGGTACCCAGACAGCTTTAAGGACATGTCTGCACTGCACACTCTTTATAGCAGCATGTAGAATATACACACTGCACACACCCTTGGCATGGATATAAATAGCAGTGTAGGCGATGAAGCACTGCTTAGGTGATGTGCCTCAACCAGTGGTGGCGGAGCCTTCCCAAAACTGGGGGTGCCAGGTGCCAGGGGCCTTTTCCCACTCTATGGCCCCGCTCCTTCTGCCAGAGGTCCCGCCCCTGGCCAAGCTGGAAGTTGGAGTTGGCTGGGAGCTGTGGACCCTCCAGGCCTGAACGATTAGGCTACTTATTCTACATGGCTTTCTGCACACCCAAGCAGCACCTCCCATGTCTACAATGTTATTTTTAGCAGTGTAGTGTCCCACTGCAAGAGCCTTTTCCTGCCACGGGGAAAGACTCCAGAAGCAGGGCAAGGCTCTGGCAGGATGCAGACTGCCATTCTCTATTATGTGTAGCTACACATACCCTACATGCTGCTGTCAGAGGTGTTCACAATAGACATATCTTTAGTCTTCCCTGTAATGACACCATGAGGAGAAAGTTAAACAGGTGAGTAATTGCTTTAAGGATGAGGATGCCATCCTGAATTGGGACCAAAGGCTGGAATTTTGAAGGGAACCAAAGGAATTCAGGTCCCCAACTCCTACTGATTTCAGTGGGATTTAGGCAACTAAATCCATTGGGCCCCTTTGAAAATCCCAAGCCTTTTGTCTTTTCTTTGGAAATTATTGGTATATTTTCAGATTTCTCTAAGCTTCTGAGGCAGAGACTCTCTTTTTTAAATGTGTACAGTACCTTTTCCAAAGAAAAGACCTTGCACAATGGGACACTGATCCTTGATTGAGGTATGTAGGCATCACCATAATACTAATGCATTGAATAAATAAAAATACTACTATTAATATATTTGTATTTGTAATAATACAAATAGCTTTAGAAATCTGGTTGAATATTCCCAAATTTGTTATTCGGTGTTTGAAATCACTCTTTTGCTATGCTATGAACCTTAGGCCTGGTCTACACTGGTGGGGGGGGGAAATCGATCTAAGTTATGCAACTTCAGCTACATGAATAACGTAGCTGAAGTTGATGTACTTAGATCTACTCACCGCGGTGTCTTCACTGCGGTGAGTTGACTGCTGCCACTCCCCCGTTGACTCTGCCTGCGCCTCTCGTGGCAGTGGAGTACAGGAGTCGACAGGAGAGTGCTCGGGAGTCAATTTATCACGTCTAGACTAGACGCAATAAATCGACCCCCGCTGGATTGATCGCTGCCCACCGATCCGGCGGGTAGTATAGACATACCCTTAGTAACTGAAATTATTCCATTAGTCATAGAATCATAGAATATCAGGGTTGGAAGGGACCTCAGGAGGTCATCTAGTCCAACCCCCTGCTCAAAGCAGGACCAATCCCCAACTAAATCATCCCAGCCAGGGCTTTGTCAAGCCTGACCTTAAAAACCTCTAAGGAAGGAGATTCCATTCCAGTGCTTCACCACCCTCCTAGTGAAAAATATTTTTCCTAATATCCAACCTAAACCTCCCCCACTGCAACTTGAGACCATTACTCCTTGTTCTGTCATCTGGTACCACTGAGAACAATCGGGTTCCAACCTCTTTGGAATCCCCTTTCAGGTAGTTGAAAGCAGCTATCAAAACCATTGTCCATTGACTCTTCTGGCAATGTTATTGTACCATTCATATTTGAAAACATCTTTAGTATTTTATTTAATCTTTGTATTACCTTCTATAACCTTAGCTAGTATATTGTGGAATCCAATATGTTGTTCTTTTATATTCATTCTAGTAAGAAATGTGTTTATTTAAGCACTCCCACTTGTATGCATTTTCCATTGTGTCTCTTTTATACTTTAATAGTTTTTATTCCTATGCTGTTTGTATAATAGCTAGTTTGTATAGTAGTTATGATATAATATTTATTTTAATTCTTCCATTACACATATTTATCTTGTGCTTTTTACTAGTTACTTAGAGGCACTATTCATCCTATCCTAAATTCTCTGCTGCAGGCCTTTCATCTGTATGCTTTATGATTTAATTACAGAAGTCCAATGAATTAAATAGAACTTTTAACAACAGGGCTCCAATTTTGTTTTATCTTAACACTGGATTAAAGCATTAAGACTTGTGAGGTTGAATAGAAACTCCGACTTTAAGACCTATAAAGTTTTTTGGTTTTGTTTATCACAAGAGCTCTCGGAAATTAAAATTACAGTTGGGTGATATTTTTGATCAATTTCCCCTCCCCCCCAAAATGCAGATTTGGTAACACTGAAATGTTTTGCAAATTTGTGTCAATCATATTGTTTTGGTTAAAAAAAAGGTTTCATTTTTGACATTTTTTAAATGAAATGTTTAGATTTTTTTTTCATTGTAAGAACCTTTTGTTTTGAAATTTCCTTTTGAAAAATTAAAAAGGTATTAATACTTAAAATCAAAATGAAATGGTTTTTTTGGGAGGGGGGTGAAACAAAATGTTTCATTTGACCTGTAATGAATTGTTTTCATTCTTATTTTTTTAATTAGCTATTTTTTTTAATGCTTTCAGTTGGACCAAAACAATTTTTTTCCTGAATTTTTGAATTACAAGTGAACCAAAAAATCCATTATCCACACAGCTCTAAGTAAGATGAGATATTCTCAATATTGAATGTGAACTGCAATTAAACAGTTACATTATTCTTGGTATACACTGCAGAATAACTTCACTGATGATTTTATATTAAAACTTCACTAAAGTAGAACTTTATGGTAGTTTATGTAGTTGACAGCTGACTATCACTGGTGAATGTTAAGTTAATTTGTTGGATGAATCTTCTAATGCAGCTGATCTTGGTTAACAACTTATAAAAACTAAGGTTCATATCACATCTAGATTGTGAACTCACTCTATTTAATATATTGGGTCACCTTAATTGATTATGTGTACACCTATAATGATGATTTCTTATTGCCAGCTTCAACCGAACCTCTTATGGGTTCATCTGATATATTATCATTAGATTAACCTTTAATCACACCATTTTCCCAGTGCTTTTGCATAATTGTCCCATCTGGCTTTATAAATTGGATGATTTGTATCCTGCCAAGTTACCAACCAGCATTTAAGCAATTGACTATTTCATAGCTGGACTTCTCTGATGATGAGGTCTCTTGAGCTAGAAGGTTAAAAAGATTTTGTTTTGTTAATGTGGATGATATTTTGGTTATAAATCATAGGACAGATTAAGAAATGTAATATAAATAGAGGAAGAGATGGTGAATGGGGAAGGGTTGTATAGCAACTGAGACTGTTGATTGTAGGACCTCATATGTTGCAGAAGTTGGAAAGGGTCTAGTGAATGATGCAGAAGACTTCAGGTGGAGAAGGGATGATATTCTGATTAAGACACTCGAATGCCACCTATGAGAACTTGCTTATCCATGCCTCTGCTCCAGACATCCTGAATAACATTGGGCAAGTCTCTTAAATCCATATTTTTGGAGGTGACCATTAAATGTGTATTCATCACTTTCTGAGTACCCAATTTGACACATGGAGGGCTTGAGTTTCAGAATTGCTGAGCACTCATGACTCAACTGGAGTTGAAATTGAAGTCAGTAGGAGCTATTGGTGTTCAGCATGCCTGAAAAATCAGGTCTTAAGTATTTCAAGTACCCAATCATTGATGCACCAAAATTAGACCAGAATCCTGTTAACATGAATGTGGCTTAACTTTACTACTATGAGTAGTCCTATTGACATCATGGTAGTAAAGTTAAACACATACATATGTGTTTGCAGGATTGGGGCCTTAGTGAACATTTCCCCTCCCCCACTCCAGGGTTGTCTTCAAATCTGTCTTGATTTCCCATCTGTGAAATTAGATTAATAATACCACCTTACTTTACAGGAAAAGGCCCATGAAAGTCAATCAGGGAAAGACTGTCAATGCATGTGCACAAGAGAACATAATTAAGGGTGCTTTGGAAATCTTAAATTTTGGCATCTTCTAACATCTTTGATTCAAAGGCCACAGACAGAGCTCCCCCTAAATGAAGGTGAGTGTGTACAGTGTGGTGAGCTGTATATAGGCAGCAGTCTCAGTCATCAGCGAGGCGGGTTTATGTAGAAAACTCTGTGAGGGGAGGAGAGAGCAAGCCTACCCATATCCCCATAAGTGTGAGTCAACCACCTTCACTTAACAGGGAAACTGAGGCATAGCTGAGTGTTGCTGCAGCTAAGACCCATCTGAAAGTGGGAAGATGGAGGCACAACTCAGTGTGTGGATGTGGCTAAAACTCCAGACCAAAGTAGGAGAACTGAGGAAGAGAAGGAGTAAGACACATTATGTGATTCCTACTTGAGGGTGGGGAACCCCAAGGCACATATGCAGGAGCCATGAGGCTGCCATCTGTAGTATAGGAACCTTTACAGAGGGTGACCATGGAAATTGGGGTACACCTCGGTCAAGGAGCCCCCCATTAGGCAAGGCAGAGAGCAGAATCAGACCCCAGGGAAGGGGTCTCCAAAAGGGGAGATAGTTTCCTCATATACATGCAGTGTAGGGGTAAAGACAGACTCTCTAGAGAGGGCATCCCATGTCTGGGAAGGGGGCCCTAAATCCTTTCCCCACCTAACACAGAATAACTGGAGCCCAGGAGTTACTGATTGGTTAAGATCAGCTTTGCAGGTGATGGGCCACCCGGATACACTTTTACTTGCAACAAGGGTGGATTCAGCAGGATTCAAGGCTGTTCGTTTCATTGCACTTTGGCTAATAAGATAGGAATACCGCCATCAAAAGAAACAGACAGCTCCCTCCCCGCATCCTCACTAGGTTTGCTTGTCTGGATACTAAGTTAGATACAATGAGGCAGATATCGCTGCTCACTCTTAATAAATTGGCAAGTTTGCAGGAGCTGGCTAGGATGGCTGAATCATCCACGAAGATTACTTTGCATGAACTGCATATTTGGCCATCTTCAATTTCACACACTGGGTGTGCCCCGGGGAAGGGTATTTTGCAACTGACTGAGGAAGCAAACATGTTCCATGACTAGACCTAATTTGTTATTAAGGGTCAATTAAGAAATGGAGGGCTGCCAGGACTCTAGGGCTTGACAAGGCCAGAAGATGTGTGAAACATTAGGAATAAGGAGGATGTGTAATTACCCTCCAAATATATCTTAATTTGTATCTGAATTATTCAGGGACAAAGGGTAAACCTCTCTGACTGAGGAGTGGGTACACTTTTGGTCAATGTTAGGGAGGGAACTGTGAAGTAGCTGTGACCCCAACTTAGAGTGGGAGTGAGGCAGCTCAGCTAATTACTAGCAGTTCCTTGTGGTAAGTGTCCAGTGAAGGTATTCATTACACTGGGATCTGGTTTCCTGAAAAATGGGAGTTGGAAGTGGGCTTAAGAGAAGGAATCCCCTAAAGAATCTGAGGAACAAGACTGGGGCTCCTAGTGTCTAGTACAATGAGGAAACGCCCCCTTTCCGAGCCCCTTAACCCTCACATGAGAGGAAGGTGGTGGAGTCCCAACAACAGATTGGGAACAGCTCTGGAGGGTGGTTTCAGAGTAGCAGCCGTGTTAGTCTGTATCCGCAAAAATAACAGGAGGACTTGTGGCACCTTAGAGACTAACAAATTTATTAGAGCATAAGCTTTCGTGGGCTACAACCCACTTCTTCGGATGCATCCGAAGAAGTGGGTTGTAGCCCACGAAAGCTTATGCTCTAATAAATTTGTTAGTCTCTAAGGTGCCACAAGTCCTCCTGTTATTTTTTCTGGAGGGTGGGTGGCTGATAGCAGCCCTCCATCATGCGGACACAATGAATTAAGGAACGATGATCTGCAGTGTGTGAGTTTGTGACGGGTTGAATCACAGAAAGCCCCTTGGGAACTGCCAAGTGATGTTCCAAGACTACTTCTGCCCCTGCTTTCCTGCCCTGGCAGCTCAGGACTTCAGTGCCCTGCCCGGTTTGAGCCAGACCTGCTAGCCTGCTGCAAACCCAGGGTCTGAACCACGTCCCCTAACAGCTGTAGGCTTAACTGAAAGCAGCTTACAGAAGTGTTCCTGTCTTTAACACTCAGATGCCCAACTCCCAATGGGGTCTAAATCCAAAAAATCCGTTTTACCCTGTATAAAGCTTATACAGGGTAAACTCATAAATTGTTCGCCCTCTATAACACTGATAGAGAGATATGCACAGCTGTTTGCCCCCCCCCCTCAGGTATTAATACATACTCTGTGTTAATTAATAAGTAAAAATGATTGTATTAAATACAGAAAGTAGGATTTAAGTAGTTCCAAGTAGTAACAGACAGAACACAGTGAATTACCAAGTGAAATAAAATCAAACACGTAAATCTAAGCCTAATACAGTGATACAACTGAGTACAGGTAAAAATCTCACCAAGAGATGTTTCAATAAGTCTCTTTCACAGACTGGACACCTTCCTAGTCTGGGCACAGTCCTTTCCCCTGGTACAGCCCTTGTTCCAGCTCAGGTGGTAGCTAGGGGATTCCTCATGATGGCTCTCCACTTTGTTCTGTTCCACCCATTTATATATCTTTTGCATAAGGCGGGAATCTGTTGTCCCTCTGGGTTCCCACCCCCCGCCCCTTCTCAATGGAAAAGCACTAGGTTAAAGATGGATTCCAGTTCAGGTGACATGATCACATGTCACTGTAAGACTTCATTACCCACTTGCCAGCACACACATATACAGGAAGACTTACAGCTAAAACAGAGCCATCTGCAGACAATTGTCCTGCAGTCATCAAGATTCCAAACCACCATTAATGGCCCACACTTTGCATAATTCCAATAGGTTCTCAGAGTTATATTTCATATTTCTAGTTTCAGATACAAGAGTGGTACATTTATACAAATAGGATGATCACACACCGTAGATTATAAGCTTTGTAATGATACCTTACAAGAGACCTTTTGCATGAAGCATATTCCAGTTACATTAGCATATTTTCATAAAATCATATAGAGTGCAACGTCACAGAGTTATTGCCAGATAGTTCCAAGATTCATTAGGTTAATAAAAGTTGCAGCCTAATTAAACCACATTTTGGGCCAGATCCACAAACTGACATAGATACATGACTCCAGTGCTAGGGATCACTGTGATCCACAAAAGCCCCACTCAGCTGCTTCCTAACCCACACTTGGTGCATAAATGTTCACTGAAAAAGTTCCTTAGCCTCCTAAATTTCTACCTCTGAGCATGCACATTGCTGCCTCTCTCTAGAAGTCTGGACACCTATCTCACGCCTAAGCCCCAGTGTGATCCACAAAGAGGATAATAGGCAGAGGAACACCTCTCTTGACTCACGGGGGCACAATCCATTAGGCATAGAATATTTAGGATTAGAAAGGATCTCAGGAGGTTATCTAGTCTAACCCCCTACTCAAAGCAGGACTAATCCCCAGACAGATTTTTGCCCCAGATCCCTAAATGGCCCCCGTAAGGATTGAACTCACAACACTGGGTTTAACAAGCCAATGCTCAAACCACCGAGCTATCCCTCAGAGCATGCTAAATGCCACGCAAAATGGCAGGGAGAGAAGAGAGGGACTTCCCTTAAAATCTTTATCCTAGTGCTTAGAACACTCACTTGGGATGTAGGAGACACTGGTTCATTTATCCCATCTACCTAACGGGGAGAAGGAATTCAAACAGGAGTCCCCTTAGGTGAGTTCCCTAGCCACTGGGCTTTAGAGTGATTGTCACTCTCTAGCCCAATTCATATTTAAGTATTCAATTATTTAGTTAAAGTGCACCAACTTCAATAGGAGAGATTGAGACCCCCACATCAGCATATTCCATAGTCCAAAGGCTAGATCACACCCTTTCCCCATTGCCCTAACTCATTCAGACGGGAAACAGCTAAAGCACCTAAGCTGTCTAACTCCAGGAGCAGAATTCACAGTTCTGGATCACAAGCAGAGATAGGTGCCTCCCTGCAGGTGGGAGTTAGGTGCCTAACTCTGTGAGGGGGTGGGGCTTAGCATACACCCCTCTTGTCAGAATCTCCCACTGTCTAACTTACGTGACTCACTACTGTGTGTGCTAGCTTTTGTGGATCACTTTATTAGACATCTCTCTCTCCCTATTTCTTATATAGGGAGCATAGGCACCAAACCCAGGTTTAATGTATTCTAGTGTTGTGCTAGTTGCAACACCTAACTTTCTTTATGGCTCCAGCTCCTTGTCTTTCTTCATACATGTCCAAGCCAAAGCACAAACACAAGAGGACATGTGTAAGGATGGATAGGCAATCTTAATTCTGGTAGTTACTAAATTTTGGATACTTGATTTTGCAGCCTTCATATTCTTTTAATTAAGTGTTGTGCGTGCTTATATAAGTACACATATTGTGCCTGTGGGTATGGATGTATGTGTGTAAAATATTTTAAACTCTTTCCATTTTCTTTGACACTTTCAAAACAGACATCTGTTTTTATCATGACTGTTTAAACATTGGCTGTATTTTGTCTTCTTAAATAAAGTTGTTGTAATATACAGTAACTCCTCGCTTAAAGTTGTAGTTATGTTCCTGAAAAATGTGACTTTAAGCAAAATGATGTTAAGCGAATCCAATTTCCCCATAAGAATTAATGTAAATAGGTGGGATTCGGTTCCAGGGAAATTTTTTTCCACCAGACAAAAGACTATATATATATAGTATACGTTTTAAACCGACAATTTAATACTGTACACAGCAATGATGATTGGGAAGCTTGGTTGAGGTGGTGAAGTCAGAGGGTGGGATATTTCCCAGGGAATGCCTTACTGCTAAATGATGAACTAGAACAGCTGAGCCCTCAAGGGTTAACACGTTGTTAATGTAGCTTCACACTCTACAAGGGAGGGAGGCGAGACAGCATGGCAGACAGAGACAGAGACTCTCACCTGTGTGTGTGAGAGAGAGTTGTGCATTGCCCCTTTAAGTACGCTGACGCCACTCTAAGTACATTGCTTTTTTAAGTAGATCGGCAAGTCGAGACAGCCCCTGCTGCCAGCAAGCTCCTTCCGTCCTGAGCCCTGTCGTGTCTCCCCCCTGCTCTATGGAGATGGGGTAAGCGGGGTGCAGGAGCAGGGGGGAGGGGGGCACCCTGACAGCCCCTCTTTTGTCCCCCCACCCCGCTTGTACAGCAAGCAGGAGGCTCCCGGGTGCAGCTTCAAGGCAGAGGACAGGAGCAGCACATGGCAGTGGGGGGAGGGACAGCTGAACTGCCGGCAATTGATAGCCTGCTGGGCGACTGCTGCACAGGGGATTTAGGGGAGGGGGGCTGCCAGTCCACCCTGGTTCCAAGCCCCCACCAGCTAGCTGCAACGGGCTGCTCTTTCTGCAAGCAGTGGACAAAGCAGGCGGCTGCCACACAATGTTCTAAGGGAGCATTGCACAACTTTAAACGAGCATATTCTCTAATTGATCAGCAACGTAACAATGAAACAACGTTAACCAGGACAACTTTAAGAGAGGAGTTACTGTATTATCACGAAGGTCAGGTCACATTTAATTAGGAGTAATATCTGCTGTCCCTTAAAAGTCTCTGTAAACAATTGATTATTAATTTCATGTGTTAATGTTTTGAAACCCCCCTTAATCTTCAAGAACCAGCAGTGTTTTATTATTTTGACAACATAGACTCATAGATTCATGGGCTGGATGGGAATTCGAGAGGTCATCGAGTCCAGTCCCCTGCCCTCATGGCAGGACCAAATACTGTCTAGACCATCCCTGATAGACATTTATCTAACCTAGACTCATAGACTTTAAGGTCAGAAGGGACCATCTAGACTGACCTGCATATTGCAGGCCAATGAACCTCACCCACCCACTAATGAAATAGACCCCTAACCTCTGGCTTGAGTTACTGAAGTTTTCAAATCATGGTTTAAAGAGACTTCAGATTACAGAGAATTCACCATTTACACTAGTTTAAACATGCAAGTGGCCTGTGCCCCAGGCTGCAGAGGAAAGCAAAAAAACCCAGGGTCTCTGCTAATCTGACCCGGGGGGAAATTCCTTCCTGACCCCAAATATGGCGATCAGTTAGACCCTAAGCATGTGGGCAAGACCCATCAGGCAGATACCTGGGGAATAATTCTCTGTAGTAACTCAGAGCCCTTCCCATCTAAAGTCCCATCTTCAGCCATTGGAGATATTTGCAAATATTTGCAACAAATTACATAACATTTAATCATCCTACATAAGGTTCAGCATAATAGGATATATGGTTGTTCAGAAATTATTTGAAACAAAATATTTACAAAAGCAAGATAAACCTACCATTTTATCAAAGCAACTGACATCAATAATGGCAATAGCTTGAGATAGAGATGGAAAGTGGGCAATGGGGGGACAAATCTCCAAATTCTTTTTTTCCCCTGAAGCTCCTGGCAAATTGTTGAAGACATGCATGTTGACCAAACTAACTCTGAATCATAACAGTTTATGGATTTACTTTTTTTTTAAATCTTGCCTGTAAAGAGATTATTTCTTAATTACTAATAATTTATCTGTAGGATACTTTTTAGTGTTTACCTGCCAGATTTATATGTATGCAACATCAGTTGTCAAAGTGTATATCAGTGGTTAGCTACCAAGTTGGGGACGGTAACCTCAGCATTCTAAAGTCATATGTTCCAGGGCAGAAACTGCATGTGGGAATATATATTCCTCCCCTCCTTGATCTTCCCACCAGCAATTTTTTAAAGTGGGCTGTGTATGAATACACACACACAAAGAACAATAGGTAAAACAACAACTATCCCTTCTATAAAGAAACTGAAGACGGATTTCCAGTTTTTAATACTAAACTACTCCAGGGATGGAAAAAAGCATACAAATGAGTAGAACAATTGCAACTGCCAATGAAGGGCAGTAGCAAAGTTATTGTATTTTGTACAGCCTTATGAAGAAACTTCCAAAACAAAACTAAATGGAGAAAAGAAGACAGAGAGACATCTTAAAAATAAAATACTTCAAGCAAGCCAAACAGCTTGGGCTGGAAAGAGGCTTCGCAACAAAATAAACTAAACATTGGCTCTTTTTCTACTGATTGAATCCAAACAATAAAGGTTGGTGAATGCATGAAAAGAACTCCAGTGATGCTCTTGCAAATCTCCTGAACAGATATAAGCTGGAGGCTGGCTGAAACACTAGGTACACACTTGAGATGGCTAGCTCCTCCTACAGCTCACCTATTTTTAGCATGTTAGCTCAGAGGTAGCAGAGGTATGTCCTCAAGCAGGAATTTACACCTCCAACTACAGACACACCCATAATTGCACCCTCTGCTTGCTACCTTATGTAGAATATAGCTGGTAAAATAATATTTGGCCAGTAACTTGTTTGATTAATTTTGCAATGTTTAAAATATTTGATGAATCTTTTTTTCTATTACGTGCACATCTTTAATAAAAAAAAAACATGGTGACTTGAAGTATTCAACTAAATTAGGATGTCTCTTTGGGTACTAGGTGTCTGAAAATCCTTGGAATTTATAGATCAACTTTCATCTAATTCAAGACAGCCATTACTGTGATATCTAAGCACAAAATATCTGCACCACAAGATAATTGTATCTGAGAAGAAATATGGGTCCCACCCTGTCAAGGCTGTATCCCTACTTTGAACTTTAGGGTACAAATGTAGGGGCCTGCATGAAAACTTCTAAGCTTATCTACCAGCTTAGCTCTGGTCCGCTGCCACCATCTTAAGAATTCCCTCCCTGGGAAGCCTTGAGAAACCTTTCACCAATTCCCTGGTGAATACAGATCCAAACCCCCTTTGGATCTTAAAACAAGGAGAAATCAATCAGGTTTTTAAAAAGAAGGCTTTTAATTAAAGCAAAAGGTAAAAATCATCTCTGCAAAATCAGTATGGAAAATAACTTTACAGGGTAATCAAACTTAAAGAGCTCAGAGGAATCCCCTCTGTCTTAGGTTCAAAGTATAGCAAACAAGATAAGCACTTTAGTAAAAGGTACATTTACAAGTTGAGAAAACAAAGTAAATCTAAGACGCCTTGCCTGGCTTTTACTTACAATTTTGAAATAAGAGAGACTTGTTTAGAAAGATGGGGAGAACCTGGATTGATGTCTGGTCCCTCTCAGTCCCAAGAGCGAACAACCCCTTAAACAAAGGACACACACAAAAGCCTTTCCCCCCCCCCCAAGATTTGAAAGTATCTTGTCCCCTTATTGGTCCTTAGGGTCAGGTGTCAGCCAGGTTACCCGAGCTTCTTAACCCTTTACAGGTAAAAGGATTTGGAGTCTCTGGCTAGGAGGGATTCCATAGCACTGTACACAGGAGAGCTGTCACCCTTCCCTTTATAGTTATGACACGCCCCCCAAATCACAGATAGTGTTGGACGTCCGGTTCCACACTGGCTGTGATTTCTTCCTGGAGCTTTAGGAGAAAACAGAGTTAATAAAACACATGTACCTTTAGACATACTACTGATTATATAAAAACTAACAATATGTTTTATTTCAAGAACAATTGTTAACCAGTTAACTCTGGGAAACTTTCCCGGGAGAGTGCATCAGCCACTTTGTTAGAAGCTTCCGAAATGTGTTGTATTTCAAAATCAAAATCTTGGAGAGCTAAACTCCACCGAAGAAGTTTTTTGTTATTTCCCTTGGCGGTATGAAGCCACTGTAGCGTAGCATGGTCTGTTTGTAGTTGGAACCGCCGTCCCCAAACATATGGGCGTAACTTTTCCAGCGCGTACACAATGGTGTAGCATTCCTTTTCGCTGATTGACCAGTGGCTTTCCCTCTCAGACAGTTTTTTGCTGAGAAACACGACAGGATGGAATTCTTGATCCGGTCCTTCCTGCATTAAAACTGCTCCCACGCCTCGCTCGGAAGCATCTGTGGTTACTAGGAACGGTTTGTCAAAGTCTGGGGCCCTTAGCACAGGGTCAGACATGAGTGTTGCCTTAAGCTGGTTAAAGGCCTTTTGACACTTATCAGTCCACTGAACTGCATTTGGCTGTTTCTTTCTGGTTAGGTCTGTCAGCGGGGCGGCGATTTGGCTGTAGTGTGGTACAAATCGCCTATAATATCCGGCCAAGCCTAAGAAGGATTGGACCTGTTTCTTTGACTTTGGAACCGGCCACTTTTGGATAGCATCCACTTTGGCCTGTAGGGGATTTATAGTTCCTTGACCCACCTGGTGCCCCAGGTATGTCACTCTGTTTTGGCCTATTTGACACTTTTTAGCCTTAACAGTTAGTCCTGCCTGCCGGATGCGCTCGAAGACTTTTTTTAGGTGCTCCAGGTGTTCTGTCCATGAATCAGAAAAAATGGCCACATTATCGAGATAGGCAACGGCAGATTCTCCCAATCCCGCTAAGAGACCATCTACAAGTCTTTGGAAGGTGGCGGGTGCATTTCGCAACCCGAAAGGGAGTACATTGAATTCATACACCCCTGCCTGGGTGACGAAGTCGGACCTTTCCTTAGCGGGTTCATCTAAGGGTACTTGCCAGTACCCCTTGGTTAAGTCTAAAGTAGAGATGAATTGGGCATGTCCCAATTTCTCCAGTAGCTCATCTGTGCGTGGCATTGGATAGTTGTCAGGACGAGTTACAGCATTTAGCTTACGGTAGTCCACGCAAAAGCGTATTTCCCCATCTGGTTTGGGAACTAGAACCACTGGAGATGCCCATGCACTGGTAGAGGGGCGGATTATACCCATCTGTAGCATGTCCTGGATCTCCCTTTGTATAGCCGCTTGGGCATGAGGTGACTCCCGGTAGGGTGGGGTTCTAATTGGGTGTGCATTACCTGTGTCAATGGAGTGGTATGCCCATTCGGTCCGTCCTGGAGTGGCTGAGAAAATCGGTGCAAAGCTTGTGCACAGCTCCTTTATCTGCTGTCGCTGCAGACGTCCCAGGGTCGTGGAGAGGTTCACCTCTTCCACGCCACCATTCCTTTTTCCTTCATAGTAGACACCTGCAGGCCACTCCGCGTCATCAGTTTCCTGGGCTGTAAACTGGCAAACGTTTAATTCTCTAGAATAAAAGGGCTTAAGAGAATTAACATGGTATACCTTAGGCTTTATGTTGGAGGTGGGGGAGGCTATGAGATAGTTAACAGCTCCTAGGCGCTCCTGGACCGTGAATGGTTCTTCCCACGACGCTTCCATTTTATGGGCCTGGAGCGCCTTTAAGACCATGACTTGGTCTCCTACTTTGAAGGACCGTTCTCTGGAATGTTTATCATACCAGGCCTTTTGCTCTTCCTGAGCATCCTTTAGGTTTTCTTTAGCAAGGGCTAAAGAGTGTCGGAGGGTGTTTTGTAGGTTGCTTACCAAGTCTAGAATGTTAGTTCCTGGAGAAGGCGTAAACCCCTCCCATTGCTGCTTCACCAACTGTAATGGCCCCTTAACCTCGCGGCCATACACAAGTTCAAATGGTGAAAACCCTAAACTGGGATGTGGTACAGCCCTGTAGGCAAAAAGCAACTGCTGCAACACTAGGTCCCAATCATTGGAGTGTTCATTTACAAATTTACGTATCATGGCCCCCAAAGTTCCATTAAACCTCTCCACCAGACCATTGGTTTGATGGTGATGAGGGGTGGCAACCAAGTGATTCACCCCATGAGCTTCCCACAGGTTTTTCATGTTCCCTGCCAGGAAATTAGTTCCCGAATCTGTAAGGATGTCGGAGGGCCAACCTACCCTGGCAAAAATGTCTGCTAATGCCTGGCACACACTTTTAGCCTTGGTGTTGCTTAAGGGTACAGCTTCCGGCCATCGGGTAGCAAAATCCATGAAAGTCAGTATGTACTGCTTTCCTCTGGGTGTCTTCTTTGGGAAAGGACCCAGAATATCCACAGCTACTCGCTGAAATGGGACCTCAATTATGGGTAGTGGCTGGAGAGGGGCTTTAACCTGGTCTTGGGGCTTTCCCACTCGTTGGCACACCTCACAAGACCGGACATAATTAGCAACGTCCTTGCCCATTCCCTCCCAGTGGAAGGACTTCCCCAACCGGTCTTTGGTTCTGTTCACCCCAGAATGGCCACTGGGATGATCATGGGCTAAGCTCAAGAGTTTTACCCGATACTTAGTGGGAACTACCAGCTGTCTTTGAGGATGCCAGTCTTCCTGGTGCCCACCAGAAAGAGTCTCCTTGTATAAAAGTCCTTTTTCTACAACAAACCGGGATCGGTTAGAAGAGCTGAGAGGCGGTGGGGTGCTCCGTGCCGCCGCCCAAGCTTTTTGAAGGCTGTCATCTGCTTCCTGCTCGGCCTGGAACTGTTCCCTTGATGCTGGAGACATCAGTTCCTCCTTGGACTGTGGACTGGGGCTTGGTCCCTCTGGAAGCGATGCAGGTGCTGGGGCTTTTTCCATTGACTGTGAACCGCTGTCCGCTGGTGCACTATGTGGTATTTCAGGCTCTGGCTGAGCCTCTTGGGTAGGGTTATCTGCTGCTTTCGCCAGTTTAGGCTCGCTGGTGCCCTCTGGCATTGGAGTTGTAGACGGGGTTGCAAGCGCTGGACTCAGGGCTGGCAATGGTTCTGGTGCTGGTTGTGTTGCCAGTTCCGGTTCTGGGACTGGCTTTGGCTGGGTCTCTGGGATTGGATCCACTACGGCTGTTGCAGTCGTTGGCAGGGGATCCGGTTCCACCACCTGTTTTTGGGTCTTCGGTAACACAGACGGGTCCCTGGTGGACGGCTCAGGAACAGGGATGGGGGTGAAAGCTTGCTTAGCCTGGCTGCGGGTGACTATTCCCACCCTCTTGGCTAGCTTCACATGGTTGGCCAAGTCTTCCCCCAGCAGCATGGGAATGGGATAATTGTCATAGACTGCAAAAGTCCACATTCCTGACCAGCCCTTGTACTGGACATGCAACTGGGCTGTAGGCAAGGTTACAGACTGTGACACGAAGGGTTGAATTGTCCCTGTAGCCTCAGGGTTGATGAGTTTGGGGTCCACTAGGGATTGGTGGATAGTTGACACTTGTGCCCCAGTGTCCCTCCAAGCGATAACCTTCTTTCCGCCCACTCTCAAGGTTTCCCTTCGCTCCGAGGGTATGAGAGAGGCATCTGGGTCTGGGTTTCTTTGGTGTGATTGGGGTGTAATGAACTGTAATCGGTTGGGGTTCTTGGGGCAGTGAGCCTTTATATGCCCCAGTTCATTACATTTAAAACATCGCCCTGCTAAGGTATCACCGGGGCGATGTTGGTTGATGGAGACTGGTGTGGTGGGGTGAGAAGGCGTCTGGGGTTTCCCTTGGGATGTGGGTGGGGTCTTGGGTTGTCCCCGGTGATAAGGTTTTGTTTCGGCTTGCCCCTTCTGATATTCGCTCCAACTGCTACTAGCTTTTTTCTTTTCTGTCACCTCCACCCATTTGGCTCCAATCTCCCCCGCCTCAGTTACAGTTTTGGGCTTCCCATCTAGGATGTACCTTTCTATTTCCTCAGGAACACCCTCTAAAAACTGCTCCATTTTTACTAGGGAAAGCAGATCTTCCAGAGATTTAACATTTGCTCCTGATACCCAGGCATCACAATTTTTGTCAATGTGGTAGGCATGCCGGGTAAATGACACATCTGGTTTCCACCTTAGGGCTCTGAACCGCCGACGGGCATGCTCAGGTGTTAGCCCCATTCTGAGTCTGGCCTTGTTTTTAAAAAGTTCATAACTGTTCATGTGTTCCTTAGGCATTTCAGCCGCCACTTCTGCTAAGGGTCCACTGAGCTGCGGCCTCAGCTCTACCATGTACTGGGTTGGAGGGATGTCGTATCCAAGGCAGGCCCTTTCAAAATTTTCTAAGAAGGCCTCAGTATCATCGCCTGCCTTGTAGGTGGGGAATTTCCTGGGATGGGAAGTGGTACCTGGAGAGGAGTTGTTAGGATGGTCTGATGCACCCTGCCTAGTCCTTGCTGCTTCCAGTTCCATCTTTTTTTCTTTCAGCTCCATCTCTTTTTTATGGGCCTCCTGTTTGGCTTTTTCTTCTCTTTCATGGGCCTCCTGTTTGGCTTTTTTCAGCTCCATTTCTCTCTTGTGGGCCTCCTTTTTGGCTTCTTTCTCGAGTTTTTTAATTTGAAGTAGTCTCTGATGTTTTTTCTCATTTTCTTCTGCTTCTAGTCTGGCCAGTTCTAGTTTGTTAGCTGCTTCACTGGTAGTCATTTTCCTGCTTTCCTGTGCTGGGCCACACCCCTCTGCAGTTGACTGAAACTGGGATGTACTCAGCTCTGGCTGCTGCTGAGTTAACAGAGACTTTCTAACTAGCTACTCACGAGGATGTAAAAAGAAAAAAAAAAACAATTCAGCTTGTAAATTCCTTTTACCAGTCGTTTGCTCATTAATTGAACCCTTCTCTTAACAAAGGACCTTGTTAAAAAAACTTAACACCTCTGCCTTCAGGCAAGGAGAGATAAGATATGCATCTACCTTCAGCTCTGCTCTCCAAACAGCTAGAAGGAAAAAAAATCTCTTACTGGCTTTTGGGTTTAAAACGATCCCACCGCTGTGCCACCATGTCAAGGCTGTATCCCTACTTTGAACTTTAGGGTACAAATGTAGGGGCCTGCATGAAAACTTCTAAGCTTATCTACCAGCTTAGCTCTGGTCCGCTGCCACCATCTTAAGAATTCCCTCCCTGGGAAGCCTTGAGAAACCTTTCACCAATTCCCTGGTGAATACAGATCCAAACCCCCTTTGGATCTTAAAACAAGGAGAAATCAATCAGGTTTTTAAAAAGAAGGCTTTTAATTAAAGCAAAAGGTAAAAATCTTCTCTGCAAAATCAGTATGGAAAATAACTTTACAGGGTAATCAAACTTAAAGAGCTCAGAGGAATCCCCTCTGTCTTAGGTTCAAAGTATAGCAAACAAGATAAGCACTTTAGTAAAAGGTACATTTACAAGTTGAGAAAACAAAGTAAATCTAAGACGCCTTGCCTGGCTTTTACTTACAATTTTGAAATAAGAGAGACTTGTTTAGAAAGATGGGGAGAACCTGGATTGATGTCTGGTCCCTCTCAGTCCCAAGAGCGAACAACCCCTTAAACAAAGGACACACACAAAAGCCTTTCCCCCCCCCAAGATTTGAAAGTATCTTGTCCCCTTATTGGTCCTTGGGGTCAGGTGTCAGCCAGGTTACCCGAGCTTCTTAACCCTTTACAGGTAAAAGGATTTGGAGTCTCTGGCTAGGAGGGATTCCATAGCACTGTACACAGGAGAGCTGTCACCCTTCCCTTTATAGTTATGACACACCCCTATCTGCGTAAGAGCTTGGAGAGACATAATACAATGTAAAATATAGTGTTCTCTTGCTTTGAAATCAGTCCAAAGTTACAGAAATGTGAAACAATGCAAAAATATTCTTAGGAGAGTGCCTTGTGTGTTGGGAACTGAGATTAAGAGTACAGTATAATAACTTCTGTTATCATACTACTTAAGCACTATAACATAGAAAGAAATTAAAATCAAATACATTCAGCTCTATCTCTGTTTCTGTCCGCTGTACCCACAGTCTGCAAGGAAATGTTCCAAACCATTCCTTAGATCCAGCCACATTTGGCACACTTTTGTGTTGGCAATACAGTGCCCTTGCTAAGGCTCAAATCTGTAATGTGACTTTATATTTTAATTGTTGGAGTTAAGCCTGTTTTATGGTTCATGAACATTATTTTAAAGTTCCTTCTTATATGGACCTTAATTTGTATTATCTTGCCATTTAAAAAAATATTCTGTTGTGTTTAAAAAAAAAAACATTAGCAAAGATTCTGTTGGGTTTTTATTGTTTGTGAACAGTGATTTTATTGTACTTAAAAATAAATACATCTTGTACTAGATCTAATACTGCACTGTGGAGATAGAATCGTTAAAACGTAGTGCTGGAAGGACTTTGAGAGGCCATCTACTCCATCCCCCAGCACTGAAACAGGACCAATGGTTCCCAAACTGGGGTTCGTGAACCCCTGGGGGTTCGCGAAATGTTACAGGGGGTTCTCGGGGGGAAATTCCCTAATGGTGGACAGAGCTGTCCCTAGGAACCCCAGGCAGCACGGGGCCAGCACCCTGGAGCCCCTAGACTTCCAAGAGCTAAGCAGATCAAAGCAAGCATATCTATCACACTGAGGAGACTTCACCTCCCTTTCCATTTCTTATAAGGAGTCTTGAAGGTTGATATTTTTTGCTGTTTTTAAAATTAAATAGGCAGCTAGTATTGTTTTTTAAATTATTATGAAGAACTCCAAAGGTAATAACAAAATGTTTTTTAAGTATATCAGAAGCAGGAAGCCTGCTAAACAACCAGTGGGGCCCCTTGATGATTGAGATACAAAAGGAGCGCTTAAAGACGATAAAGTCATTGCGGAGAAACTAAATGGATTCTTTGCTTCAGTCTTCACGGCTGAGGATGTTAGGGAGATTCCCAAACCTGAGCCGGCTTTTGTAGGTGACAAATCTGAGGAACTGTCACAGATTGAAGTGTCACTAGAGGAGGTTTTGGAATTAATTGATAAACTTAACATTAACAAGTCACCGGGACCAGATGGCATTCACCCAAGAGTTCTGAAAGAACTCAAATGTGAAGTTGCAGAACTATTAACTAAGGTTTGTAACCTGTCCTTTAAATCGGCTTCTGTACCCAATGACTGGAAGTTAGCTAATGTAACGCCAATATTTAAAAAGGGCTCTAGAGGTGATCCCGGCAATTACAGACCGGTAAGTCTAACGTCGGTGCCGGGCAAATTAGTTGAAACAATAGTTAAGAATAAAATTGTCAGACACATAGAAAAACATAAACTGTTGAGCAATAGTCAACATGGTTTCTGTAAAGGGAAATCATGTCTTACTAATCTATTAGAGTTCTTTGAAGGGGTCAACAAACATGTGGACAAGGGGGATCCAGTGGACATAGTGTACTTAGATTTCCAGAAAGCCTTTGACAAGGTCCCTCACCAAAGACTCTTAAGTAAAGTAAGTTGCCATGGGATAAAAGGGAAGGTCCTTTCATGGATTGAGAGCTGGTTAAAAGACCGGGAACAAAGGGTAGGAATTAATGGTAAATTCTCAGAATGGAGAGGGGTAACTAGTGGTCTTCCCCAAGGGTCAGTCCTCGGACCAATCCTGTTCAACTTATTTATAAATGATCTGGAGAAAGGGGTAAACAGTGAGGTGGCAAAGTTTGCAGATGATACTAAACTGCTCAAGATAGTTAAGACCAAAGCAGACTGTGATGAACTTCAAAAAGATCTCACAAAACTAAGTGATTGGGCAACAAAATGGCAAATGAAATTTAATATGGATAAATGTAAAGTAATGCACATTGGAAAAAATAACCCCAACTATACATACAATATAATGGGGGCTAATTTAGCTACAACAAGTCAGGAAAAAGATCTTGGAGTCATCGTGGATAGTTCTCTGAAGATGTCCGCGCAGTGTGCAGAGGCGGTCAAAAAAGCAAACAGGATGTTAGGGATCATTAAAAAGGGGATAGAGAATAAGACTGAGAATATATTATTGCCCTTATATAAATCGATGGTACGCCCGTATCTCGAATACTGCGTACAGATGTGGTCTCCTCATCTCAAAAAAGATATACTGGCACTAGAAAAGGTTCAGAAAAGGGCAACTAAAATGATTAGGGGTTTGGAATGGGTCCCATATGAGGAGAGATTAAAGAGGCTAGGCCTCTTCAGCTTGGAAAAGAGGAGACTAAGGGGGGATATGATAGACGTATACAAAATCATGAGTGATGTGGAGAAAGTGGATAAGGAAAAGTTATTTACTTATTCCCATAATACAAGAACTAGGGGTCACCAAATGAAATTAATAGGCAGCAGGTTTAAAACAAACACAAGGAAGTTCTTCTTCACGCAGCACACAGTCAACTTGTGGAATTCCTTACCTGAGGAGGTTGTGAAGGCTAGGACTATAACAGCGTTTAAAAGAGAACTGGATAAATTCATGGTGGTGAAGTCAATTAATGGCTATTAGCCAGGATGGGTAAGGAATGGTGTCCCTAGCCTCTGTTTGTGAGAGGATGGAGATGGATGGCAGGAGAGAGATCACTTGATCATTGCCTGTTGGTCCACTCCCTCTGGGCACCTGGCATTGGCCACTGTCGGTAGACAGGATACTGGGCTAGATGGACCTTTGGTCTGACCTGGTATGGCCGTTCTTATGTTCTTAACAAGTTTAAGCTTTGTTGTAACATGCGTTGTTTGCCTGGACTGCTCAAGACCTGAATGCTTGTGTAGGAGGAACTCTTTGAGTTGGATTCTTAAATACCTTCCTGCTGTTTCACATCTGACACTCCTTGATGAAACATAGGAGCCTTGTCTTATAACAAGCTTATTCAAAGTGATACAAGCTACGAAAGTGAAATCTTGGAAGAGTGTTTTCATAATGCAATAAAAATACTGTAATGATAAATAATAATTAATAATACATAGTGTGTAATAAGCATGTCACAAAAACAAATTTTATATTTCCAAGATCACTGCTTTTATAATTTATACTCAGGTAAAGGAGAAAATCCCTGGAAATATTTTTAAGAGGGGGTTCACAAGACTTGACATTTTAGTGAAAGGGGTTCACAGGTTGTTAAAGTTTGGGAACCACTGCCCTAGACCATTGTTTCTCTAACTTGTTTTTAAAAAAACCTCCAATGATGGGGATTCTACTGCCTCCCTCAGTATACCAGGTCAGTGCTTAACTACTCTAACAGTTAGAAAGCTTTCCTAATATCTAACCTAAATCTCCCTTGATGCAGATTAAGCCAATTACTACTTTTCCTATCTTCAGTGGACATGGAGATCATTGTCCTCTTTATAATGATCCTTAACATATTGAAACACTTATAACACCCCTCAATCTTTTTTTCTCATGACTGCCCAATGTTTTTTTTTTTTTTAACTTTTCCTTGTAGGTCATGTTTTCTAACTCTTTTATCATTTTGCTGATTTGCTCTGGACTCTGCCCAACTTTGTCCACATTTTTTTTCTTAATTTTATCACCCAGCCCCCAAGCATAAGGGGAGAACAGAAAAAAGGAACAAAACAAAAAAGTAAGATGATTTCAAGGGAAGGAAAGAAAAGGAAGGAATGGGTGTGGGAGGAAGGGCAGGAAAAGGAGCACAACTTCTCTGTTTCCACTGATTAGGAATTAATCAAAGATTTCTAAAAAAACGCTCAAATTTGTCAGAGATCCTTCTTCTCCTAAACATTATCTACTCTTTAGCTGCCAGGTCAGCCAAACTGCTGAGTCAAGCTTTTATCACTAGAGGCAGTCTGCTTTTCTATATAATCAACATCAGTCACTTGGCTACTCGCACTGCTCTAGAGAGCCAAACTTTCCATGAACTGGAGAGTTTCCAAAATGATAGACTAGAACCCAATATACAGTTATGAGAAGTAATTTTTAAGGAAATATTCAGTATCATATTTATCTTTCTACCTACTTTTAGCCAAAAGGATTGTATTCTGGGAGAGCCCCAAAACATGTGAGCCAGTGTGATTCCAGAAGAACCACACCTCAGCAGCAGTCTGTTTTGGCTCCGGGCCAATGGGGGCCACAGGAACTGGCACGGGCCAAGGGATGTGCTGGTCGCCACTTCCCGCAGCCCCCATTGGCCTGGAGCGGCGAACCGTGGCCAGTGAGAGCCACGATCGGCCGAACCCGCAGATGCGGCAGGTAAACAAACCGGCCTGGCCCGCCAGGGGGCTACACACTGGCGAGCCACGTGCCAAAGGTTGCAGATCCATGGCCTACAATGTGAGACAAACACACAGCCAAACCAGGGCTGCTCACTCAGCTGTTGTGGTGAGTCAGCACACAACAGAGCCTGCAGTGAGTCATCCCTAAGGCATGCGGCAACAGCCTATCACTGAGCAGACCCTGGGTCAGGTGACCCAAGGAGCATGCATTTCCACCAGAACTTCAGATCAGTCTGAGCTATAGTGCTACCTGGCCAGGAACCCTCCTGCTACCTCACACTGTGCCAGACTCTAGCAACTCTCAGTGTGCCCCTGCCCTGGCCTCACTCTAGCCTCGTCACCAATTTGCTTCACCCTTGCCTCTTGATTTCCCCCCACCTCCTTCCCTGCCAAAAAAATAACAACAAACCCTTCAGACTCTGACTATCCAGTTTTTGATCTTTAGTGTGTATCTGGACCCTGGATTTGGTACTTTTATTGGTTTGTTTATGGACTCAGGCTGGCGTCAATGCCGAGATCAGTCCATGGATTTCAATTCCAGGACCATCTTTGGCTCAAACCTAGCTGTGACCTACAGTCCCACCATCAGGCCTGATATTGGAGCCAGTGCCTGACACATGCATTGTGGGGACCAGTGTGAACAAAATATAATTTTCAGCTGGATCAGCCTTAATCATAGATCAAAAAGTTAATAATGTTTTGCAAGACACACTCCACTGGCTAGAGTTCAAAGATATACACTAATATTTGTTCCAGGCCAAGTGTGGGCAATTTAAATTAGAGAGGGTCTTTTGGGCCAGGAACTCATAACAGGCTACAGCTGATCATGTAAACCTTTGGTGCTCTTGCCACATCAACAACAATTCTACAGTGTGTGTTGGTCTTAAAGTGGCGCCCAAAACTGGATACGATACTTCAGCAGAGGCCTCAACAGTGCCAAGTAGAGCTGAACTATTATCTCTCATGTCTTACATATAATGCTCCTGTTATTACATCCCAGAATTATATTAGTCTGTTTTGTAACTGCCTAGAAAGTTATTTCTTTGTGTTGGTGCATGTGATTTTTGCTTTCTGCGCGTAGTACTTTGCACTTGTCTTTATTGAATTTCATCTTGTTTATTTCAGACATTTTTTTTTTTCAATTTAATCAATGTAATTTTGAATTCTATCCTGCCCTCCAAAGTGCTTTCAACCCCACCCAGATTGGTTTCATCCACAAATTTTATAAGCATATTATCCCACTCCATTATCCAAGTCATTATTGAAAACATTGTATAGTACTGGACCCAGCATAGACTCCTGCAGGATAACACTAGATATTTCCTCCTAGTTTAACAGCAAACTAGTGATAATTACTTTTTGAGCACAATTTTTCAAGCACTTGTGCACCCATTTTATAGTAATTTCTCAACAGCAAATTAAGGAAATGTGATCCACATGCATGCCATGTAGGCCTTTGTCAAAAGCCTTACTAAAATCAAGATAGCACATCTACTGTTTCCCCCCATCTAGTAGGCCAGTAACCCTGTCAGGTTTCTTTGGCATGACGTGTTCTTGACATATCCGTGGTCGTGACTACTTATCTTCCTATTATCCTCTATACTTTCAAATAGATTGTTTAATAATTTGTTCCACTATCTTTCCAGGTATCAAAGTTAAGCCAACTGCTATATAATTCTCTGCATTCTCTTCATTCCCATTTCTAATAATGGGTACTATGTTTGTGCTTTCCCAGTCCTCTGGGACCTCACCCCCCTCCCATCCATAAGTTCTCAAAGCTAATTACTAACCTTTTCAAGATTGCTTCAGCTAGTTCCTTAAGTAGCCTAGAGTGACTTTTGTCAGGCCCTGCCAACTTGAATACATCTGACTTATCTAAATATTCTTTAACCTGTTCTTTCCCTGTTCTGGCTTGTGTTCCTTGCCCCTTGACATTAGCATTAATTGTGTTAAGATATTTTTGTTCTTTCTATATCTGCTACAGAGTGAAAATGTAAATACATCATTGTTCTACTGTTCTAAAAAGGGCCCTACATTAGAAATATTGCCAATACTTGTTCATTTCTACCTTTTCACTTATACTGAGGCACCATCACACTGAGCCATTTGTAAAACATAGTGCTGTGGAAAGCTTTGCATTACTTACTGGTTGAAAGTTTAGACTTTTTTTTTTTTCAGTCAGACAATGCCGATTCATTTTAACCAAAACATTTTTGTGGAAATATATATGTTTTGGCTAAACTTTCAGTGGGAAAGGTTTCTGAGGTCTAAGATGGAATTTCAGGAGGTGGCAAGCAAGACCCATAAAAGCAAATAGTGTAGTTGTTAGGGCATTTCCTTGAGTTGCATCTCTGAATTCCCAGTTGAGTGCTCTAACTATTAAGCTAATGTTTTTTTTATTTTTATTTTTTTTCCTGAGATGGGTGTCATTCTTTCTCAAAAAAAAAGAAAGAAAAAAAAAGAAGGAAAAAAAATCCCCAAAAGTCTTAGACCCATAAAAGCAAATAGTGTAGTTGTTAGGGCATTTCCTTGAGTTGCGTCTCTGAATTCCCAGTTGAGTGCTCTAACTATTAAGCTAATGTTTTTTTTATTTTTATTTTTTTTCCTGAGATGGGTGTCATTCTTTCTCAAAAAAAAAGAAAGAAAAAAAAAGAAGGAAAAAAAATCCCCCAAAGTCTTAGATTTGTCCCAATGTGGAATGGCTATATTTTTCACAGGATGGAGAAATGTTTCTTGTCCACCTTTAGCTATATGCACTCCATATATAATATCACTTAAAACTAGCCTCTGGTCTTAATAGAAGTCAGTGAAGTTATACCAGCAACGAATTTGGCTTACTGTATTTTTATCCAGGCACATAATACTGATTTTTTTTTTGCAGATCTCCTAGTTCTTCATAAAAGTGCATCTCATCTGGTCCAGAACTCTACCAACAATTGTACCAGATTGGACATTCAGATCACATTGCTTCATTTAAAGGGGCACCTGTGCTAGTCACATACTGATGTGCCACATGGCTTTTTAATTGGCATGCTGTCACTGCTAGCATTTTGTCTCACACATATGAGAAACCTGATAGATTTTACTGGATCACTTGGAATTTTAAATTCACTTCTGCTTAAATAGTTCTACTGTGCTGCAGTAAGCCTTGTATATACATTTCAGTGGTACACAGATCCTGTTTGTCATAAGGAATTACAGTGCTGGATATTTGGAGGATAGCCACATTGTTTACTAAAACTCAATGGGGTCTAACTACATTAGTGCAGACATCAGATTATCTACTGTGAATTGTTTCTCTGTCTGGCAGCATGTTGCCTGTAATGATTCCTTCTTTTGTTTAAAGGTTTGAATGGCCTTGGTTCTAGCTACCTTGCAGAGGTGTTGATTCCATGGAAATCCACTGCTTCCTTCCCCTCTTGTCTTGCCAGATTTGCTGGTTGTCATCCTGCAGGTTAGATGTAAACCCTTGGCAGGAAGTGCCTTCAGGGTTCCTATTCCTTCTCTGTGGAATCTTGTCCATGAAGAATAGAGTGCGACATCTCTCCTTTCTTTCACAGCTATTTAAATAATTTTCAGTTGTCAAAGGCATATAATTATATTCAAATGTATTTGCAGTCATCCTTGAAGGTGCACAATGAAAATCCCTAAATAATAGTTACTAATAATGCATATTCTGCTACTTAGGACAATACTCTCCTTGGATAAATCACTGGTATTGGGGCTTTATGTACAAGAATAACATTTTGCTTTCATTGAATTCTGAAACACTCTGAGAACTGATGTGGCTCATAACTAAACATGATAGGTAAAGAGAAATTAATCCTATAAAACAAAATGATATATGATGCTCTCCCTTGGATAGAATTACAGCCTTTTCAAGGCTGTATATTGTAAATTCAAGATTACCAAGTCTCCAAGATAGACAAGTCATTCATGAAATTTTATAACAGACAATGTATTGCTGTGGAAAGGTTTGCATTACTTGCCATTAAAATTAACTATTCATGTACAATAAGTACAATTGATCTGTTATATCAGCTTCAAAATACAAAATGCTTTTTAACCATTCAATCATTTTTATGGCAGAGATTTTGTTTTTGCTTTGATATAACCACCTGGTGGCACTGTTGATTAAATTTGGGAAAGACTGGATGCTGACACAGTTATATATACATTTAATCTGTATTAAATTTGCTGGATGCGTGTGTATTAATCTTATTGCTGCACTCTGGGGATAATGGAGGCGGGGAGGGTTGAGTGCAAAGAAAGATGTTGAAGGTTACCTCAGAAAGATACATTCAGTTTGAAAGAAATACATAGTAAAGTAAATGTATGCCAGGCCATAATGTAAAAACACAGTGTGGTCATATACGGTTCATTGCCATAGGCACAATATTTTTGTTACAAAGGGGTTTCTAAGGAAAAAAATGACATTTTTAAGAGAATCAATTTTCAGAGTATGGGTTAACTTTCTTTTGCACCGAAGATCAACAAAATAGTGTCGCTGACAGAATTGGGTTCAATGTTTTACTAAATTTGACAAGGATGTAATATAGCCTTTCAGGAGAAATACCTGCAGTGCTCTATTCATTAGGCATAATAGAACTTCAGGATTGTTTTCAATCCCATTTCCTGTTTAAATTGATACTTACATTTGGCATATGCTTGCTTTGGAGTTTGAGCTGGCCTTTTCAGTGATTCTGCAAAGAAACATCAAGCACCCACAAGACATTACACTCACATCCTGCTGAAAAGTAACTAAAATCTTTGAGCTTCTGAGATCCTAAGTGCTTTAAGATAGGGCAGTGAGCTATAGCAATGGAATGATCTGGTTGACAGTACTGACTTCAGGGGATCTCTATCGGTTTGCACTAGTTGTGACTGCCCTTTGTAGTAGTAAAGGTAATAGCAGAATCAGTTTGCATAATCTGCCTCCTTTGTGTATCAGCTTGATGTATTTTTGTGAGACAGAGGACAGAGGAATTCTCATAAAACAGTCAAAGGAGGCAGAGCTGGGAATTTATGTGTAAACACATCATGGCTTGAAATTATCAGTGGGTTGCTATGCCTGAGGCCAGAAATCCTTGTCTTGGATCACTAAAAACTGAAACCCTTTGGTCCATTTGTCTCCTGCCAGATCACAAGTCTTCATAAACTGCATTTCTTATACGACAGCAAATGACAATTTTCCAGTTTTTAACTTTGAAAATATATTGTCGCGTTTTTAATGCAGTTGTATGAAACCAGCAATGTTTCTATAAGTCTTTTCTTGCTGTAGTATTGTTTTCCAGATTTATTTTGACATCTACTATACTTCTGGGATTTCTCTGTTACGAAAAGTTGTAACTATCCAGTCTTAATTTTCAGTACTGTGGCAGTGAGACTGAGTACTCAAGAGATTAGAGTATTCTTTTATATGAAAACTAAGTTTAAATAAAATGTTCCATTCATTTTAAAGGTAATTATTGACCATGTTGATCCCAGAAGAACTAATGCAGGCATTGTCATCTTGTCAAAACATATTTTCATATGTGAAATTAACTTTGATATGCATGTCAAAATTCTGACTATGAACCAATTGCTGCTTGTTTCACCACATTAATAGTCTTACTGACTAAAGGGACTACTATTTATATAAAAACATATTTCTTTCCCCACAAAAATAATCAGCAAATTACACCAAGAACCTGCTTATGATGGGACAAGCTTTACAAGAGCCATTCTTACTCTAGCCTCACCCTCTCT
The DNA here is from genome assembly GCF_028017835.1 of Emys orbicularis. Taxonomy (NCBI): domain Eukaryota; kingdom Metazoa; phylum Chordata; order Testudines; family Emydidae; genus Emys; species Emys orbicularis. The sequence continues at coordinate 192,358,521 of NC_088683.1, forward strand.
CCCCCAGCAAAAGAGGACTCCCAGACTTTCCCCACAATACTGTTTACACAAAATGTTCCATACAAACATGTCACAGAGGGTTCCCCCAAGGCCCCCCAGTCTTTAAACCCAGTCTTGGAGGGAACAAGTCGCTAGTCCATGTTGCTTCAGGTCCTGTGCAGTATGGCCAGGCTTACAGAACATCTTTAATAAATTATTCAATAAACCTTTTCCTCTCAGAGGGGACACCCACCCCATCCAATTTTTCCCCAACTGGGCAATATGATTTGTTTCAAACTCCTGCCTCATCAAAAAGTTCTCTTTATTCCAAAGAGGCCTTATTTTTGACTAATAAACATGTTCCACCACCCCTTTAGTGATCCTTTTCATCCTAGAGACCTGCTTCCCAGAGGCCTGGTAGAGCCAATACTACATTATCCTCAGTCCCATTCCTTTCCCATGCCTCAACAATCAAGGCCTTGCAGCACCCCCCCTTTTCAACCTTCTTTACGCCTGAATCCCAGGAAGCTGCAGGGGGTTGTTAGCATACACGTCTCTCCTCTCATCATTGGAGGAAGTGTGTGCATCCACTCTGTGGATCATTGAACCCCGGAATTCCTCTCAGCTTTGACCCAGCTTGTCTCTACGATCATAATCTTTTCTTCCAGTTTTCTCCCATTTCCTCCTGGGTGGTTTGGATGTGTAACGGTAATGGTCCCCACCATTACCACCACATCCACTTTCCTGACAGCTTCTGTGTTGGTGCTCCAGGATACACATTCCCCTGTTAGCTTATCTTCAGGGCCGTTACCCTCTGGCTGCAGCTCACTCTTTTTAAACGGGCAGTGCCAATATATATGGAATCCTTCCCTTGTCCATAAATTTGCAACCTGCCATTCAGTATCTGCAGATCTTGTGTTCCACTTCCTAAAGTCAAAAATAATATTGTTTACATGGGGCAAACCCTTTTTAGATGCCCAAGTCTCCCACATGCATAACATACCCACAGCTGGGCCTCAGGTCTCACGGCCCCTGAGAACCTTTTCCAGGCACAGAATCTCCATCAGATACTGGCTTGTTCTTCTAGTACCACCAGTCACCTTTGCAGATGCAACTGCATCTTCTGCTTCCTGTCTGGATTCCCAGAATCTGAAGAAGCACTGCCTAGGTTTGCTGCTACTTTTCACTGGCCACTTCCTGAAACTGAAGCAGGAACCCATGCAGTCGCTGCTATTCCCCCATACACCAGTTTGGGAGAGTAAACACTGCTTGAGGAATGCTTCATTGCATTTTCCATCTTTTCCCTTCCTACCTCTCTTTTACACTCAGGACTGGCCTCACTCTACCCTTGTATCAGGGGCTGGGGGAAGTACCTGCATTCTCCACCACATGCAACCAGGCTTCTCCCCAACTTTCCAATAACTCACTGCCACACCCATAGTCTCCTCAGGCAATTTTGTTGTCCCATATTTAAACAAGAACAATTATTTAGCTTTCCGTGCGCTATAACTCCCATGGGATTTTTCTCCTTTACCTCTCAGGTGCTCACTGCCTCCCCTCCCAGGAGACTCTGTTTCCTGGACCTTCCTACTTCTGATTCACTAGGTCTCCCTCTTTTTCCACAGACAGCCTCTCTGAAAGCCTAATCTGGGACAGATAATTCAGCATGGGTGCACTGGCCCTGCTCCCTTTTAAAAGCCAGCATCACCCTGTGACAGGGACCTTTCCAAAAGTCCTAGAGAAAAGGTATGTATACATATTTATAATACAAATAAAAGTGGCAAGAATAGAGCAAAATCTGCATTTCTGCTCTGGAACCAACCCAACCTACATTATAGCACATCCAAAAGACAATTAGCAGTATATGTATGTTTCTAAAACTAGACTTTCAGGGGTTGAGGGATGCGTAATTCAGTTTCCCACCTCTTAGATCTTTTCTCAACATGTATTAATATCACTGAATGAAGTAGGGAAAGAACTAATTTTGCAACATTTTTCTATATATAGTGAAAATTTTAAGAAAAGAGTGTAGATTTTAGATGCACAAGAACAGCTGAGGTAGCTGTCCCAGTACACAGGACTGCTGACACACCACTGGTGGAGGAGGAGATGGCTCAGGGTGGACACTGGCAGCTGGTTACTTCTGGCAGCAGGCAGTGCACCACCCCACCCACCGTGGTAATAGGTAACCATTATTCTCTTCTTGATACAGGAGAGAAGGAATCACCCCCTACAGTAGAGGAGGAGAAGCCTCGTACCCCTCAGGCTGGGAGGTCTGCTGCCACCACTGCAAATAGGAAATGTAGGGTAGTAGTGGTCGGAGACTCTCTTCTGAGGGGGACGGAGGTGCCCATCTGTCGCCCGGACATTTCATCTCGGGAGGTATGCTGCCTGCCGGGGGCCCATATCCGAGATGTTACGGAGGCACTGTCGAGGATTATCCAGCCCTCTGACTACTACCCCATGCTACTCATCCATGTGGGCACAAATGATACTGCGAGGTGTGACACTGAGCGGATCAAGAGTGACTACAGGGCTCTGGGAGTACGGGTGAAGGAGTTTGGAGCGCAGGTGGTATTCTCCTCGATTCTTCCTGTCAAAGGTAGGGGCCCAGGCAGAGACAGGTGCATCGTGGAGGTGAATGCCTGTCTGCGAAGATGGTGTCACCAGGAGGGCTTTGGTTTCCTCGACCACGGGATGCTATTCGAGGAAGGATTGCTAGGCAGAGATGGCGTTCACCTTTCGAGGAGGGGAAAGACCCTATTTGGACATAGACTGGCTAAACTAGTGAGGAGGGCTTTAAACTAGGTTCAACGTGGACCGGTGTGCAAAGTCCACAGGTAAGTGGGGAACATAGAGACCTGGGAGATGGGTCGGAAATAGAAGGGAGAGTGGGCTATAATGGCAGAGAGAAAGGAGGGTGAGGGCAAAACTGGGAGGCAAGATCAAATCAGTATCTTAGATGCCTATATACAAATACGAGAAGTATGGGTAAGAAGCAGGAAGAACAGAAGTGCTAATAAATAAATACAACTATGACATTGTTGGCATCACCAAAATTGGTGGGATAATACACATGATTGGAATGTTGGTGTGGATGGGTACAGCTTGCTCAGGAAGGATAGACACGGGGAAAAGGGAGGAGGTGTTGCCTTATATATTAAAAATGTACACACTTGGACTGAGGTGGAGATGGACATAGGAGACGGAAGTGTTGAGTCTCTCTGGGTTAGGCTAAAAGGGGTAAAAAACAAGGGTGATATCATGCTAGGAGTCTACTACAGGCCACCTAACCAGGTGGAAGAGGTGGATGAGGCTTTTTTTAAACAACTAACAAAATCATCCAAAGCCCAAGATTTGGTGGTGATGGGGGACTTCAACTATCCAGATATATGTTGGGAAAATAACACAGCGCGGCACAGACCATCTAATAAGTTCTTGGACTGCATTGCAGAAAACTTTTTATTTCAGAAGGTTGACAAAGCTACGAGGGGGGAAGCTGTTCTAGATTTGATTTTAACAAATAGGGAGGAACTCTTTGAGAATTTGAAAGTAGAAGGCAGCTTGGGTGAAAGTGATCATGAAATCATAGAGTTCGCAATTCTAAGGAAAGGTAGAAGGGAGTACAGCAAAATAGAGACAATGGATTTCAGGAAGGTGGATTTTGGTAAGCTCAGAGAGCTGATAGGTAAGGTCCCATGGGAATCAAGACTGAGGGGAAAAACAACTGAGGAGAGTTGGCAGTTTTTCAAAGGGACACTATTAAGGGCCCAAACGCAAGCTATTCCGCTGGGTAGGAAAGATAGAAAATGTGGCAAAAGACCACTTTGGCTTAATCACAAGATCTTGCATGATCTAAAAAATAAAAAGGAGTCATATAAAAAATGGAAACTAGGACAGATTTCAAAGGATGAATACATGCAAACAACACAGGAATGCAGGGGCAAGATTAGAAAGGCAAAGGCAAAAAATGAGCTCAAACTAGCCACAGGAACCTTATTTACTTTACATACAATAGTTTAGTTATATATTATAGACTTATAGAAAGAGACCTTCTAAAAACGGTAAAATGTATTACTGGCACACGAAACCTTAAATTAGAGTGAATAAACGAAGACTCGGCACACCACTTCTGAAAGGTTGCCAACCCCGACCTAGACTTTAGTAAGGCATTTGATACGGTCTCGCATGATATTCTTATAGATAAACTAGGCAAATACAACTTAGATGGGGCTACTATAAGGTGGGTGCATAACTGGCTGGATAACCGTACTCAGAGGGTAGTTATTAATGGTTCCCAATCCTGTTGGAAAGGTATAACAAGTGGGGTTCCGCAAGGATCGGTTTTAGGACCGGCTCTGTTGAATATCTTCATCAACAACTTAGATATTGGCATAGAAAGTACGCTTATTAAGTTTGCAGATGATACCAAACTGGGAGGGATTGCAACTGCTTTGGAGGACAGGGTCATAATTCAAAATGATCTGGACAAATTGGAGAAATGGTCTGAGGTAAACAGGATGAAGTTTAACAAAGACAAATGCAAAGTGATCCACTTAGGAAGGAACAAGCAGTTTCACACATACAGAATGGGAAGAGACTGTCTAGGAAGGAGTATGGCAGAAAGGGATCTAGGGGTTATAGTGGACCACATGCTAAATATGAGTCAACAGTGTGATGCAGTTTCAAAAAAAGCAAACATGATTCTGGGATGCATTAACAGTTGTGTTGTGAGCAAGTCACAAGAAGTCATTCTTCCGCTCTACTCTGTGCTGGTTAGGCCTCAACTGGAGTATTGTGTCCAGTTCTGGGCACCGCATTTCAAGAAAGATGTGGAGAAATTGGAGAGGGTCCAGAGAAGAGCAACAAGAATGATTAAAGGTCTTGAAAACATGACCTATGAAGGAAGGCTGAAAGAATTGGGTTTGTTTAGTTTGGAAAAGAGAAGACTGAGAGGGGACATGATATCAGTTTTCAGGTATCTAAAAGGGTGTCATAAGGAGGAAGGAGAAAACTTGTTCATCTTAGCCTCTAAGGATAGAACAAGAAGCAATGGGCTTAAACTGCAGCAAGGGAGGTCTAGGTTGGACATTAGGAAAAAGTTCCTAACTGTCAGGGTGGTTAAACACTGGAATAAATTGCCTAGGGAGATTGTGGAATCTCCATCTCTGGAGATATTTAAGAGTAGGTTAGATAAATGTCTGTCAGGGATGGTCTAGACAGTATTTGGTCCTGCCATGAGGGCAGGGGACTGGACTCGATGACCTCTAGAGGTCCCTTCCAGTCCTAGAATCTATGAATCTATGAAATACATTTATCTGCAAGGGACCAGCACAATGCCAATGCACCCCTCAAGTCCTTAAAACAGGATTTAAATGAGACTTAAGAGGTGCATAGGCTTTGTACTGGCCCCTCTGCACAGAAGTGAGTTTCGCCCATCAGTTAATTTCACCATGTATTCCAGTCACAATGATATTCCATAAACCTACTTATCGGAGGACTGGTTTCCCCTCTACTCCTTTTTCATTCTGATTATTGCATTTTCCTCTTGAGTATCATCCAGCTCCATTTTATCAAGCCAAAAGAAAAACTGCTGTGAGAGCGCCTGAAACACTCAAATAATTACAAAGTGTCATATAAAATATGTGTATGAATATGTTTCCTCCTTTCATAGTTCTTTTATCCACATTACTCTTTGAACCTAAATATAACTAGACAAAACAAAAACTACTCATCCATTAAATGAAGTCTAACATAATATTAAGGGTCTTGCTCAATAAGCAAAAGCAAGTAATACCCAAAATGACAGTGGACAGCAATTTAGATAGGCATTTACAATAGGATATGGCTCCAAAAAAGACTAATTTGAGTTTAGTCTGCATTTGTAGATGCAACAAGTCTTGGTGCAGAAAAGAGAGTGTCACTCCTTAAGTGAACATGGTGACACACACATAGTAGTATGATCGCTTCCGGGCTGTGCCAGAAATATATTGACCAAATAAAGGATGCTCCAAGAGCAGCAGTAACAGTCATTAGGGAGTGGGAAAGATGAATTTTATGAGGAATGATCATATAAGCTCTTCACAGCTTGACTAAGCAACAAGTAAGGATGTGTGCTTGGAGGAAATATTAACCAACAGTGAAATATGTACAAATATTTGAAAACTCTAGTAAATACTATAGATGTAGAGGAATTTTGGATAATGAATATAGTATATTAATATCCTATAATTAAGAAGAAAAATCTATTCTGACAAGGAAAGGTATTATCTGTTATAATCAATCTGTGGCCCTAGAGCCAGCAGGCATATAGTTCTTAGTCAGGCTCTGCATCTGACAGGAATGCCAAGCAATAGAGCAGTACTGTTACAGAGGTGCTATAGTATTTGACAATCATAAGGCAGCTTGGGATAGAGAAGAGGAACTTCATCGTCCCATGTCAAAAAGAGGAGAGCTGTATTGTCAAATGTGTTTCTTATTGTGTAGAGCCCCCCTCCACTCTCCAAGGAAGTTGTCAGCTTTCATGTCTGCTTCTCCTTGATTTTAATCACATGATTCCCTATGCATGGTCTTTGAAGAGCATATCCAAAAGGCCATCTCTCCCCTACCACCCAATTCATCTAAATCCTTCTTGTAGGTCCACTTCTACCATGATGCTCTCAAGAAAGATGTATACACATTTTTCACGCTTTTCCCACATATAATTAAAATCCCCAGCCTGTCACACTCAAAGGGGTCACCATGCCGAGCACATGCCTTTGTTAGGTAATCTTATTATCAACTTGTCCTTCTTCCCCCATCACCACATGGGACCAATTTCAGGATTAGAGCCTTAGATTTCAAGCTATTTGGGACATGGCCCATATTTTATCTGTGTTAGGAGATGCCTATAACACCATTCGGTGCTAGTTTTTTATTTCTATTTAATTTATTAGTTTGACCGAATGGAAGAAGAAAACTAAACAAAACACAATATGACATCCTACTATTGCATTGCCATATTTGCATAAACATTGTCTCACTCTCAAGAGATATTGACACATCATAAAGTAATATGATGGAAACATCACAACACAAGGTTAGGATAGAGTAGGGTGAATAACTCATAACAAGTAATTCTGAAAAACTTTTCCTTATTTTTCAGTTTGAATTTTCCTCAGAGAGATTGGTATTTAAAATTATTCACCAAATAATTTCTGACAATGATTCTTGGCTTGCAGTTTGTTTGTAAGCAGTCTGTTTAGTGTATTTGATATTTAAATCCCCTGCAGTTGTGACTGGTCAGAAAGACAAGTGGTATGTTCTCTTCCAAAAGTGAATGATGAGTCTACCTCTTAAGCTGAGGTTTTCAGTGTGAATTCTAGTTACTCTACATTTCACGACTTGTTTTCCAGGAATATTTGCTTAAAGTTTTAATCATCACTTAGCAAATTCATTTACTGGCAGGGACGTAAATAGAATGTTAAAATACCAATGGGAAGCAAATAGAAGGAGAAACAAACAGTCAGAGACAGCCGATGTATTCAAAAATACAAATGAAGACTCACAGATGTGTATTTTTAGCATGTTCTTTCACTTCTAGTCAGAGTGTTGCACTGGTGTTACTTTTGTAGCTCTCACCATGTCCATTCAGAAGCAGAGTCTCTTTGGCTTCTTAAAGTTGAGTGAACGATATTAGATTGTGAAAAAGTCTTCCATTGGATGCTAAGGAAGCCTTATTGCTTAGAACATTTACAAAAAAAATAACAGCAAAACCAGACGTGATTAAACATTACAAAATACTTCCCTGCCATATATTTTCTAGTGACAGTTGGAGGGATTATGATTTAAAATGTCTCTTCCATTGTTTGATATGAACATGTGATGCATGTGCTTGAGTTCTCTGCATCTGGTGTTCCTTATACTTCTTTTCTGGATATTGATGAGCTGTCTTTCTGCTTGGGAGAGACAAACTAGACATTTGTCATGGTTACAGGGCTAGCTGCACCTCTGACCCCTTCCTGCTGTCCCCAAGTACATCCCCCCAAGTGGCACGACTTGCGCCTTTACATCTCCTGGGGTAGAATCACATGATTCACCTACTCCTAGACCAGGCCCTGGTCTACAGTACCCTGTGGATCAACTGTGCTTACTCAGCAGATCTGATTGGGTTTGGTGCTTTTGGGAGTCTGTGACCAACGGTGAATATAATGACCAGACAGTTTGCTAAAATCAAAGTATTGTTTAGGTTTAAAGTAAAATCAGAGCATTTAGAGAAAACGATTTTTAAAAAGTCCACATGCATGTCTAGCTTACCTATAGGCTTACCATTACCTGATGATAGCCCAGGCAGGCCTAACTTCTTCAGACATTCCAAGTGGTGCTCTTGTCAGTTTGAAAAACCTGCTCCCTGGAACAGAGTCTATTTATCCAGCCATAGTTCTTTTGATCTTCAGCTTCCCAGTCTTGTCCCTGCATGGAATATGAAGTTTTATAAGTCAACTGAACCCCAGAGGCAGAACCTTCACAGCCAATAGCTCGGGCACTGTCTCTTAACAGCCTTGAAGTGTTTACCTAGGGTGGCTTATCTTGAGTCACTGTTTTGCTTCTTAACAATCCCCCTATTAAACCTCCCAGTAATCAGGTTACATACAGTATTTATAAATCAGAGCAGCCCTACACATCTGTCACACTTTGCTTATATACTTCTGAAGTGCATTTTTTCCCCTTTATAATTTGCCATATGCCATGAGTTTTCAAAGTATTGGCAGGCCATGGCATGGCAGGCACATCTTCTGCAATTTTCCTCCTTCAAGTCCTCAGCAATAGTCTTCCCAAGTCTAAATGTAGCCCTTTGTGGGTTCATTTATTACAAGAGTTCCATGCACAAGAGAAGTCCCACAAACAGTCCAGATTTCCCCCAGTGAAGTCTAAATAGTATGTGCAACATAAGGCCTCAGCATTATCTCTCTCTACACCCCAGCTCTCCAACGTAGCCTTCTTCTGTTGTTGTACAAGGACAGCCACCACAGTTCTTCCAACTGGAGTGGAATCCTGTTCTTCTCACTGGGAACCTCCATAGACGCTCTTCTGGCAGCATCCTTGCCAGGGGACCATCCCTCACTCCCCTGGCCCTCTCATGGTTCCTCTGGGTCCAGCTCTCCAGTCCGGGAGATGTCAGCAGGCAAGCTCCACCATTTCTCTCCTGTCTTAAGCCCTCTGCAGCACTGGGTCTCTGGTTTGGGGATGACAGCCAGCAAACCCCTCCTGCTGCTCTCCTGCCTTCAGCCTTCTCTCAGGGCCGAGTCATGCAGACAATTCCTCTCTCTTCCTCGGGAGGGCCTGCAGGGAGCTTCCTGCTCTCCACAGTTTTCCCCAGAGACTTCCTCTAGTGTCCTGACTGTCTGTCACCAGGAGATGGATGGATGGATGGACCTGGACCCAGACCCCCCACCACCATACCCACAAACACACACTCAGAGGGTCTCTCCCTTCCGTTTAGAGCCCCCACCTGCTTTCCCAGCCTCTTAACTGGACAAATGGGAGCACCTGCTCTGGCACGGGGATCTGAACCTACTTCATTTACAGGAGCCAGCCATTCTGTGGCAGTCTTTTTATTGGTGGATTCTCATAAACAAGCAGAGTCCCTGGAATACCAATCAATTCAGATACCAATTCAGTAAACAGAATATATGTTTGTTACTGGAAGAGGGGACAGAAATAGCTCTCCTCTTCCCACTGCTGACTCCAACACACTTTCTCCTTCCCCAGGCAGGATGCGCACACTTCATACTGAACTTCCTCTCAACATCAAATCTTAAGCCAGGGGTCCTTCCCATCTGGGAGGAGCCATACTCTTTAGGGGCTGTGTGTGGATGTGCCACACAGTATTCCAGTCAGTACAGTAATTGTCCCTCATTTTTGAAAGATAGAGGCATCTTTGCATCTGCATAAACAAAATAAACACCATTAAGAATGTGAATACAATCTTTGTGCTGAACTGAAATTCGAGTACATTGACTGCTACCCTTCAAAAGGAAATGTCACTTTTGTCATAATGAAGGTTGCGCTGTCAGTGGGACTTATTAATTTTGTAGCAGCACAGTCAGTGCAGATTGGGCCCTGTTGCTCTCTATCTTGGCCAGAAAAGCCTGGCTAATATCTGGTTCACAGACTTTCTACCTCAAGACATCTCCCACCTGGTCATATGTAGCATTTGCAACATCCGGACCACTAATGCAAGGACAATGATGGGTCTTCCTGGTTTATCTTTAGGACTCTATTTCACCAGATGGCTAATAGGTCCGCTTTATATAGTGTAAGGCAGCATTTCTGTCTTGCTCAGATTTCATCACCATCTCCCGACAAGCTACCTCACCTCTTAGAAATCACATTGGTAAAGTGGCAGCATGAAGTGTCCATCCATCTTTATTCTATCCAAATCAGTAGTAGTTTCTGCATTTCCTCAAAACTTCTAAAAAAATATCTGATTGGGAGTTTATGGGCACCTGTCTTGGGTCCTTTTTGATAGGTTGGCCATTACTTCGTTTCTCATATTTACTGTTCCTTCCTCTCCAAAGTAAGGACAAAAGTCCCCTAATTTAAAGTCATGGCTTAAAATTGGAGGTGCGGTTGCTAAATTAGGTACCCAAGCCAGTCCAGCTCCTTTTTTGTGGTTCCAGGAGAGCGTACCATCAGTGAGCTTCCCAGTGTCCTACCACATGGCTGCATAATTCTCTTTAGTCTGTCATTATTTGTTATACCTATTACTTGGGCTGTAATTACCCCTTCCACCATTAGGGAGATTATTACATCCTCTATGCACTTACCCTACATACAATAGTGGCATCGTTTTGACAAATTACAGGAATGTGTATTCCAATTATAGGGTGCATTTTATCCCCTGTATTAACTCCATACCTCATCAGAAAATCAATCCCAACCAATGCCCCTTTATCAGAGAACAACAATAAAATTGACAGATTTGTCACTGTCTGTGGTGGTTTGCCAATTACCCATTACATTCAGCTTTTAGCCATTCCACACTGACACCCCAGAATATGGACTTACTTTCAAACATCTCTCCCTGGAAGTTTCTTTCCAAAGCCTTTCAGATAAAACAGAAACTTGTGCCCCAGAATCAATTAGAATCTTACATAAGACTCTCCCAGCCTTCCAAGGCAGATAGATACTACTCACTCAGATACCACAATGGCCTAGAATTTGCCAACAGACAGCTTGTAGCACTCTTCCCTGCACAAGTCTGTTCAGTAGAGGTTTTAATCAGTGGGCAATTCTGTTTCAAATGTCCAGACTTTTCCCATTTCCAGAAGGCCCACTCCTCTGTGAAATGCACTCATTCACTCCAGTTTCCCACTGAGCCCTCATCAGGGTGTGTCTTGTTCCTCTTAACCAGAAACCTGCTTGTCTAAGTCTCAGTACCTTTGGTTGCTGTGGAATTATGTGCGGTCTTTCCATTTGGGGATCTGACTTCCCAGGACAGTAAGGAAGCGGTCTCATGCTAGGCCATCCTGTATTATTGTGTCTCATCCTGGGAAGGCTTTTATTGCTAGTTTTCTGAGTGGATTCCCATAGTCTCTTAGCATTTCTATGGTCTGGTATTTTATGTCTGCAAATGCTGTCTGTGCCCAGTGTTCATATGAGGGAGGTTCAAATTATTGCTCCAAAGCCTCTTTCAGTGCTTTGTAATACATCCGTACCTCCGGTGGCAGGCACATGCAGACCTGCTGTGCTCTGCCTTTCAACAGTGGCACCAAAAAAATAATGCAACCTCTGTGCCTCAGGCATTGATTTACCTTTGTTGGCCATTCAAAGTGTCCTACCCAGGAACTAAAATCCTCTTCAGCCTCTATAAACGGTTCAGGCATAAAAACTGGACATTTTGGTCTTTGACTTCCCAATCCTGTCGCTACCTGCTGCACGTCACCCTCTCTGTTGCTGTCATTTGCCATTTTACTTCCTTCCCTGCTATGTGCATGACCTCATGGTCTCCTTATTCATGGTTCTCATGAACAGGCAAAGTCCCCAGAATAATGACACAGGCATGAATTTCATAAGCAGAATGTTTGTTTATTACTGGAATATTGGACACAGGCAGCTCCCTTCCTGCTGCTGACTCTAAAGCTATTTCACTTTCTTCCCAGATAGGAATCCCACTCCCATTCTGAACTTCTTCTCTCAGGGGTACTTCCTGAAGCAGGAGTCCTTCCACTCTGGCAAGAAACACAACCTGAAACAATTTGTGAATTAGACACGAATTTGTGAAATGATTTGATCAAGCTGAATGTGGAAAAAGTTTTGGCTGAAAAGTTTAGCCCAGTTGTAACAATGAATACACTAAGACTGAAACAGACCTATGTGCAGAGTTAGGTATAGTCAGTGTGGGTAAGAATGGCTCTGTGTTTGTAACCTGCAGTTGTTATATTTCCTTTATTGCTTAGTGCTAATGTTTACAGGTCACACAACTGTATATTTTCTCTTTGTTTCTTTTTTTTCCTCTCTACACAGTTTAGGCCCTAACAGGGGGAAAGTTTATGTCACATATTGAGTCAATTTGTTAGTCTCAAGAGGTCCCCAAAAGAAGTTTCTAATGCCATGTAATTTTGTAAACACTTTCCTTTTCTCCTAAATGGGTTCCTCCAAGGCACAACATCTAATCAAGTCTTTATTTGTGCTGCTACTGAGGGAGTTCTTTCCCTCATCCAGACAAGTACGGTCCTTATTTTGACCATTGTTACCAGTCACAAAGGTTATTTCTTCTACAGTGGGATTCTTAGGGTCAAATTCTCTTCTCAGAGGCACGTGTCATTCCTGTTGAAGTCAAAGACCTTGAACAATCTAAACAGAAACTTACTGGGCAAGTTACAGTTGTGTTAAGGCAGTAAATGTTTTCCCCTCCACACACAGACAAAATAGATGAAGATGGGGAATGAGTTCTAGCAAGCCAATGTTCTTCCCCCCAGATCTGAACAATTCTCTTTTAGTCTATCTTCAGAATTAGTTGCGTATTGGTTTTCCTTTAGCCCACTATTATTCTATAGAGTAAGTTTAGGAGCTGTCTCCACATATATGTACGTAGTGATTTTACAGAATAAAGTCTTTACTCTATTATGTTTGGTAGTAGGGAACTTCAGGGTTGGCAGTAATCTTTACCTGAATATTTTTCAAGATTATTATTTGAATTTGGGTAGTGGCCATGTGGCCCCACTGTGCTAAGCAGTGTACACGGTCCTTGCGAGAAGAGTTTACAATCTTACAAAGTAAGAAGATGGTCAGTAATGATAAATATATGGACATTCCCACAGGAAATGGGAGAAGTTCTAACTGTAATGTGGTATCCAAGGAACAATGTCGGTTTGTTTTGTTTCATTTTGCATAGCCTTGTTTGTATCATATGTATTATCTTTGATATATATGCTCAACTAGTATTTAATGATATGTCCAGAGATCACACAGAATAACTCTGGTTTCATAGTAATTTCCATTTAAAAGTCTTCTTTGTGCATGGGGGGGAGGAGGGGGCTCAGGGGGAGGGGAGGCCAGAACACAATGCTACACAGGTTAAACTATCTGGTTCACCCTCACTTCTGCAATTCCTATTTAAAGTCCTGCTTCACAGCCCAGTGAAGTGAATGGCAGTATTTCTATTGACTTCAACAGGATTTGGATCATGCACTAGGAGCTCTGAAAGTACTTAAAGCTAACAGGTGCTGAGAGAATATTTTGTTTTAATTAGCTGGCCAGAATTATCCTGTTTCCTTTCCATATACTTCTGGTCAACTTTTTTTCTTGATGGAACCTGATTTGCATCACAGTCATTGTGGGAGACCCAAAAGGGAATCAAAATCTGCCATGCAGATGGGAAAAAAAACTGCCTGTTTTCTTTATGAATACAAAGCAGGAACTTAATGAAATGGGTAAACAGACAAAACATTACTTTAAACAAAGGGAATTTTTCTACAAACAGAACTGACCACATAAGTAATAGTTGTTTGCAGTGTTTTTGTAGACATGTTGTTCCTAGGATATGAGAGAGACATGTTGTTCCTCGGTAAGGTAATATTTTTTATTGGATTAACATTTTATTTTATTTTATTTTATTTTTGTGCAATAAAAGATATTACCTTCCCTACCTTCTCTTTCTCAAGTAGGTAATAATGAGACAAATTCATGGTTTTTTTAAAAGGTAATAGTCTTTGAGAACACCTTGCACATGTCCCTTTTCATGACAGAGATTGACTAGAAAACTACAAATGTATTATAGTGAAAGATGATGCAAAAGAGCAAGATCTATCAATGCCCATCTCCCTCCCATGGAGGAAATTGATCATTTCAGACATATCTCCCTGTGCTTAATAGGATAGTATTTCCCATTTATATAGAGGAAGACAAAAATAGAAATCCAACAAATTCTCTGATAATATGTTCTCGTGATAACATACTTCCTAAACCCAAATCTGGTGATCAGTTTAACCTTGTGCATACGCAGGTGACTGAAAAAAAGAGGAAAGAGTTCATGCCAATAAGAATGGGTCAGATCCCTAGCTGCTGTAACTGACAGATCCATTGACTTCAGTAGAGCTGGGCCAATTTACACCAGCTGAAGATCTGGCTCAATGTCAGATTGCTTAGCCACAGATGATTTAACTGGTCCTCCAACCAGAATGTATCCTATGAATATATTTATGGTAAATACAGTTACAAATGAAACAGTTTAATGTATAAAAAAAAATTACCATGGCTTCATGAGGTATAATTTTATAATTTCCCATTTCTGCCATCAACTGCCTCATTCTTCATGCTGCTGACTTTGTTGCTTATATGTTTGAGGGTACAAAACACTGTGTGATTGATTAATTCAGCACATTCCTGGTGCTGATAAAAGGAGTTTCTTCTTCTTAAAGGGGAAAAAAGAACTTTAATCAGAAATGATTATTTTATGGCTTTTTATTAAAAAAGCCAATTATTAACAAAGCAACCTTTCTGATAGTGTTAACAAGAGTCTTTAGAGTTAATTTTCATTCCTATTACATTTTTTGGTATACAACATGTGGAGAATTGGGGGAGGGGGGGAGCCTCAAACACAGTGTTTCCAGTTTCAAAAAGCTAGAAATAATGTTACGATTAGTACCTTAAAAAATCAGGAATAAAAGAAAATAAGCAGCTGCCCAATTTCAGGTGGTTATTATATTATTTTATATATTTTATATTTTATTTTATATTTTATATAAATCCCATGATGTTCATCATGGGATTTTCAAAAATGTTTTGCATTGGCCTAACTATAAAACTCCCATTGACCTCAATGGGAACAGAATTAGGCCAATAATGTTTCCTTCTGAAAATATTCCATCCTCAGTGCACAACACAGAAAAAACATATACTTTGTAATGTTTGTTTCAACACACTGTATCCCAAAATGGTTTATAAAGCTAACTAATACTACAGATTTAAGGCCAGGTTTGGAGGGGTACTGAATGCCCCTGTCTCTGACTAAAGTGAACAGGAATTGAGAGAATAAGAGAACTTGGCACTACTCAGAATTGGGCCTTTAATGCATAATACTGTGAGAAATTATAAAGGGATCGATTCTGACACCCCTACTTCTGAGTAGTACCTACAATCCACAAGTAGTCTGCAAAGTAAGGTACTGAACGTGAGGAAGGGTTTCGGTAACTATCACATAATATTCCAACTACATTGATTTTCTGTTCCTAAAATGAACCCCACATATAGACTGAATGGAGTAACCCATAACCAAGATGATGGTTCTTGTCTCTACTACTGCAGATCCCAGACAAATTGACTCTGAATTATTAACAGAAGTTGTTTTACCTCCCTCTCTAAAACTATCAGTTATACAAGCTCTCTTTTGTCTCTCGTAGCTTTCTCATCATCAAGACCTACAGTTTATGTCCACTAAGAAGCAGATCTCACACATCTTCCAGACTTAGGAATTGGGAAATATATAGAAAAATCTCTAGAAACCTCTTCCTGGTTTTGAGATCATTCAACAAATCTGAAAGAAAATTGTCCACTATGTTCCAGATCTAAACAACTAGCTAATAAAATAGTAATGCAAACTCCCCCCCCCACCATATTAGCAATGATCATTTTCAAT
Source organism: Emys orbicularis (assembly GCF_028017835.1). Taxonomy (NCBI): domain Eukaryota; kingdom Metazoa; phylum Chordata; order Testudines; family Emydidae; genus Emys; species Emys orbicularis. The sequence goes on from NC_088683.1 coordinate 192,374,620, forward strand.
TTTCTTTATTAATAAATATTTCAATCATTTATACACTGACATCTTACATTATATCTATTATAAAACTGGAGTTTTATGTGCTGCAACACATCAGGTTCCTTAAATTTGATGTAGGTTAAAGGAAGCACAACTCCCAACATGTCACCACAGACTAAAAAACACAACTTTTACTGCTTTTCCCCCAAAATTTTCTTGCTTTATTGCTGCCAAAATATTCATGGTTGCAACAATACATCACATTTATTTGAAGCTTCCATCATACAATGCTAAACATTTATTGCAGGGTTATGTTCTACAACCAAAATACTCTAGTTCAGTACTTAAGAATAAAAAAAAGTGATCTTAATTGCAGAAGAAATTCACTTTAAATTATAATTTAGATTTGAAAGAGGAAGATTAAACCTTCACACTAAATAAATCAAGGCCTTAAAAAAGTTTACAAATATTAAGGGTCAGAATCTGACATTTATTATAAAAGTTGAATAATACCTTATTCCAAAAGTTCTTGTGAAGTAAAGAGCTACTGAGTAAGTGTATAGGAATCTGATCCTAAATGGTTAAATTATTAAACCAGGAAAACAAGTATATCAGAGCAGAAGTCACTTACCTATCTGAACATGCATCAAGGCATTTTCTAAGGCTTGGTCTACACTTACCCCCCAAGTCGAAGTAAGGTACGCAAATTCAGCTACGTGAATAACGTAGCTGAATTCGACATACCTTACTTCGAACTTACCGCGGTTCAGACGCGGTCCACACGCGGCAGGCAGGCTCCCCCGTCGACTCCGCGGTACTCCTCTCGTCTAGCTGGAGTACCGCAGTCGACGGCGAGCGCTTCCTGCTTCGATTTATCGCGTCCACACCAGACGCGATAAATCAAACCAGGAACTTCGATTGCCAGCCGTCGAACTACCGCGGTAGTGTAGACATACCTTAAGACATAATATGCTTTATGAATGGTCAGTTTCCTCAGAGGTCGGTCAGCTGAACTGCCACCATTGTCTATACCCACACTGCTCTCCGGATCTTTTACTAGGCAATAGAAATATAGCTATGAAAAACTATACCTTAAAAATCACTGACATAATGATGAGGCTGGAACATAAGCTTGATTTAGGATATCATATTCTAGATCTTCAGTGGCTTTAATGAAATAGCATGGGAAGCAAAACAGTATGAAATTTGGTTTAACGTGCAAATTAGCCTTCATGAGCTGAATCATCCTATTTACCATCCAAGATGTGATGGACTTTGCTAAAGTATAAGGAAAGAGAGAAGTTCTCCCGAAATCACCAAATCAACCATTTACTTGAAAACAATTTTGTTCCTTTGTCTTTTCTGGATGTTGCTTAATCAATCAAGACGAGAATCAGTTATTTTGTGCTAATATTTGACTGAATTCTGTGAGCTCCATTCTAGAAGAACTATAAAGATACCCCTAAATCTCTTGCAGATTTTGAGTCAGACAGTTTGTCACATCTATATCTGGCAGAAATTCTACTTGTCAAACAGAAAAAAAAATTAGGACTGTCAATTAGTCATAGTTAACTCAAGCGATTAATGCAAAACAAATTAATTAGATTAAAAAACAGTTGTGATTAATCCCAGTTTTAATTGCATTGTTAAACAATAATACAATACCAATTTAAATTTATTATAAATATTTTAGATGTTTTTTCTACATTTTCAAATATGTTCAATTACAATACAGAATACAAACGGTACAGTGCTCACTTTATACTATTTTTTTTTAATAAATATTTGCCAATCCCAACATTATCCCAATAGAATTTGTTTATATAATCCTTCCCCAAAGTGATTTTGACTTAAACAAATTCTGTTTTGTCCATTATCACTTCTTATTTTCTTTCAGTTTACCGCATCATTATTCGACAACACTATCCTGCCATCCTTTATTTCTCTCTCTCTCGTAAACAGCACATACCCTTCAAATACCAGTATTCCAGTCATGATTGCTATTCCATCATGTTTCCATAATCCCTATAATATCTAGTTTGACCTCCTCCCCCAGTAGTTCCAGTTTCTCTATTTTATTGCCCAGATTCCTTGCATTCATGTACAAGCAATTCCCTTGGACCTCAGTCAATTTCTTTCCCTTGGAACTCAATCAATTTTCTAGCCAGATTAGGTATAGGTAGGGCCCTACCAAATTCACAGCCATGAAAAACGCATCATGGACCATGATATCTGATTTCCCCCATGAAATCTGGCTATTGCAGGGGATGGGACCCCCGACAATATGCTGGGCTCCTGCAGCTAGTTCTGGCCAGGCTGGAGAGGGATGGGGTTTCCTCTGCTCCTGCAGGGGCTGCTCCCGGGGTTGGGTCAGACCCACCTCTGGGAACCTCTGCCAGCTGCAGGAAGTGCCACAGATGCTGGCTGATAGCCCAGCTCTGAAGGCAGCACAGAAATGAGGGTGGCAGCCGTGGAGCATCCTGCAGCCAGGGGAGGTTCCCAGAAGTGGGTCTGACCCAGCCCTGGGAGCAACCTGTTCAGGGGAAGAGGAAGTCCAGTCTCTCCCCAGCCCTGCCAGGACTAGCAGCTCTAGCCCAGTGCATGGTAGGAACTCCCAGCCTTGCCCCTCCCCAGCTTGGGGTCCAGTGCTTGGATGTAAGAGGGGCCTTGTGCTGGATGAGGTGGACCATGGCACCCCCCTGACCACATAAGGCTGGCCCTGCCCCCACCCAAAGTGATGACTCCCCCCCATACCCTGCGATCCTCACTTCTGCACTGCCACTGAAAGCAGCACTGACCATCAGCTGCTCTCCGCATTGGCCGCTGCTCTCCGGCCACCCAACTCTGAAGGCAGTGCCCCTGCCAGCAGCAGCACAGAAGTAAGGGTGGCAATGCCATGACTGCCTTTTGGCAGTCAGAGATGTTCCAATAAGCTTCTTTGATGGACTAGACTCCTCCTAGTCTGGGTCCAACAATCACTCACACCTCTGTAGTTACTGTTCTTTGTTCCAGTTTCTTTCAGGCATCCTTTGGGGTGGAGAAGCTAACTCTTGAGCCAGCTGAAGACAAAATGGAGGGGTTTCCAGGGGCTTATATAGTCTTTCTCCTGTGGGTGGAAACCTCTCTCTCCCCCTGTGTAGAATCACAGGTACAAGATGGAGTTTTGGAGTCACATGGGCAAGTCACATGTCCATGCATGACTCAGTTCTCTACAGGCCGACGCCATTGCCCACATGTTAGCCTGAACGTTTCCAGGAAAGCTCAGATGTGGATTGGTGTCCATCAAGGTCCATTGTTAGCCAAGTACTCCCAATTACTTGAATAACCCCTTCACACTATGTTGACCAAATCTGCCTTAGGTGCTTTCTACAGCAAACACTTTAAATACAAGCATAGAGCCAATGCTCATAACTTCAGATATAAAAATGATACATGCATACGAATAGGATGAATACATTCAGTAGAACATAACCTTTGTAAAGATATGTTACATGGCATATCTAGCATAAAACATATTCCAGTTATGTCATATTTAAACTCATAAGCATATTTCTATAAAGCATTATGGGGTGTAACGTCACACCCCCATCACATAGACCTGTTTCTTCCTGGTGGTGTTGTGAATCTGTCTTATGTTCTCTCTTGCAGTCCCCTGTACATCATCCTCATTTTTCCTTGAGCTCTGATCCTTGGCTATCTTAATTGTCTCTTTCTGTCTTCTTCAGGGACTGCCTTCTCTTCTTTTCTACCTTGCCACCCGTCTTTTGCCTGTTTCTCCTCCTATTTCCCAGTGCATCAAAGGAAACCTATTATACAACTCTATTTTATCTCCTCTAGTTGGTCTCCTCCTCTGCCTCATCCTCATGGTCACATTCTTCCATGGATCATCCTGCTTTTCTGGCAGTCCACCCTAATGGTCCTTCTCTTCATCGGATGTAAATGCAAATCTTGAGTTGCCTGTACACTTTCTCTCTCATCTCCTGCATTATACCTTCAAATCCCCATCTGAATTCCACAATAGTCTTCATCTGCATTTCTAATCCTGTGATTTTCTCTGCCATGGATTCTATCAGGTGCCATTTAATGCATATGCAGCTTCCATCAGATATCCACTCAAGGATAATGTACATCTTGCAGTTTCTGCATCCAACCATCTTCTTTGTCTCCTCTCCTCCTCAGGTTGTTTCTAGTGCTGCCTCAGTAGTCATTGTTGTCTTCTCTTTACTCATCCCTACTCCTAGAGAAAAAGACGAGGAGGGAAAATCTCCCCCAAACTCCCACCTACAAACTCCCATATGAATATTGTAATATTGTATACAATAAGTTGGTTCACTTGCTTATCATTTCAGGTTCAGCCCCCAGTCTTTACAGACCAGTAAATCTTTGCAATGTATTCTTTGCATACTTTGAAAAGTAAAAAGTAAAACCCAGACCAATCTTCTCTCTCCTTCTGAATGTGGCTGGCATGCTGTCTCCACGTCACTTGTTAGCTTTGTTTACTTAATCTATAAAAATGGACCTTCATTGTTTTTGTCTGATGACTTGGAAGCAAACACATTCCTTTGTCTAGGGCAGACCTGTTTACCAACTGTTTAACCATGCTTTAGTCATCGTTTCAGAATATGTCATAGAGTCATAGACTTTAAAGTCAGAAGGGATCATTATGATCGTCTAGTCTGACCTCCTGCACAACACAGGCCACAGAATCTCACCCAACCACTCCCGCAACAAACCCCTAACTTATGTCTGAGCCATTGAAGTCCTCAAATCATGGTTTAAAGACTTCAAGATGCAGAGAATCCTCCAGCAAATGACCTGTGCCCCAAGCTGCATAGGAAGGCGAAAAACCTCCAGAGCCTCTGCCAATCTGCCCTGGAGGAAAATTCCTTCCTGACCCCAAATATGGCGATCAGCTAAACCCTGAGCATGTGGGCAAGACTCACCTGTCAGATATCCAGGAAAGAATTTTCTGTAGTAACTCAGATCCCACCCCATCTAACATCCCATCACAGGCCACTGGGCATATTTACCGCTAATAGTCAAAGATCAATTAATTGCCAAAATTAGGCTATCCCATCATACCATCCCCTCCATAAACTTATCAAGCTTAGTCTTGAAGCCAGATATGTTTTTTGCCCCCACTACTCTCCTTGGAAGACTGTTCCAGAACTTCACTCCTCTGATGGTTAGAAACCTTCATCTAATTTGAATTCTAAACTTCCTGATGGCCAGTTTATATCCGTTTGTTCTTGTGTCCACATTGGTACTGAGCTTAAATAATTCCTCTCCCTCCCTGGTATGTATCCCTCTGATATATTTAGAGAGAGCAACCATATCTCCCCTCAGCCTTCTTTTGATTAGGCTAAACAAGCCAAACTTTTGGAGTGTCCTTTCATAAGACAGGTTTTCCATTCCTCGGATCATCCTAGTAGCCCTACTGTGTACCTGTTCCAGTTTGAATTCATCCTTCTTAAACATGGGAGACCAGAACTGCACAAAGTATTCCAGATGAGGTCTCACCAGTGCCTTGTATAACGGCACTAACACCTCCTTATCTCTACTGGAAATACCTCGCCTAATGCATCCCAAGACCTCATTTTTCATAGCCATATCACATTGGCACCTCATAGTCATCCCGTGATCAACCAATACTCCTAGGTCCTTCTCCTCTGTTACTTCTAACTGATGAGTCCCCAGCTTATAGCAAACATTCTTGTTATTAATCCCTAAATGCATGACCTTGCACTTTTCACTATTAAATTTCATCCTATTACTCCAGTTTACAAGGTCATCCAGATCTTCCTGTATGATATCCCGGTCCTTCTCTGTACTGGCAATACCTCCCAGCTTTGTGTCATCTGCAAACTTTATTAGCACACTCCCACTTTTTGTGCCAAGGTCAGTAATAAAAAGATTAAATAAGATTGGTCCCAAAACCGATCACTGAGGAACTCCACTAGTAACCTTCCTCCAGCCTGACAGTTCACCTTTCAGTATGACCCGTTGTAGTCTCCCCTTTACACAGTTCCTTATCCACCTTTCAATTTTCATAATGATCCCCATCTTTTCCAATTTAATAAATAATTCCCCATGAGGAACCATATCAAATGCTGTACTGAAGTCGAGGTAAATTAGATCCACTGTGTTTCCTTTATCTAAAAAATCTGTTACCTTCTCAAAAAAGGAGATCAGGTTGGTTTGGCATGATCTACCTTTTGTAAAACCATGTTGTATTTTGTCCCAATTACCATTGACCTCAACGTCCTTAACTTCTTTCTCCTTCCAATTTTTTCCCAAGACCTTGCATACTACAGATATCAAACTGACAGGCCTGTAGTTACCCGGCTCACTTTTTTTCTCTTTCTTAAAAATAGGAACTATGTTAGCAATTCTCCAGTCATACGATACAACCCCTGAGTTTACAGATTCATTAAAAATTCTTGCTAATGGGCTTGCAATTTCATGTGTCAGTTCCTTTAATATTCTTGGATGAAGATTATCTGGGCCCCCCAATTCAGTCCCATTAAGCTGTTTGAGTTTGGCTTCTACCTCATATGTGGTAATATCTACCTCCATATCCTCATTCCCATTTGTCATCCTGTCATTATCCCTAAGCTCCTCATTAGCCTCATTAAAGACTGAGGGAAAGTATTTGTTTAGATATTGGGCCATGCCTACATTATCCTTAACCTCCACTCCATCCTCAGTGTTTAGCAGTCCCACTTCTTTCTTTGTTTTCTTCTTATTTATATGCCTATAGAACCTTTTACTATTGGTTTTAATTCCCTTTGCAAGGTTCAACTCTACATGGCTTTTGGCATTTCTCAATTTATCCCTACATGTTCTGACCTCAATAAGGTAGCTTTATTTGCTGATCCCTCCCATCTTCCACTCCTTTCTGCTTTATCTTAATCACCTCTCTGAGATGCTTGCTCATCCAGCTTGGTCTACAACTCCTATCTATGATTTTTTTCCCCTTTCTTGGGATGCAGGCTTCTGATAGTTTCTGCAACTTTGACTTGAAGTAATTCCAGGCCTCCTCCGCCATTAGATCCATAAATTCTTCAGTCCAATCCACTTCCCTAACTAATTTCCTTAATTTTTTTAAGTTAGCCCTTTTGAAATCAAAAACCCTAGTCACAGATCTATATTTGTTTATCCTTCCATTTAGTTTGAACTGAATTAGCTCATGATCGCTCAAACCAAGGTTGTCCCCTATAACTATTTCTTCTATGAGGTCTTCATTACTCACCAAATCCAAATCTAAAATGGCATCCCCTCTTCTTGGTTCAGCAACTACTTGGTGAAGGAATCCATCAGCTATCGCATCCAGGAAAATCTGAGCCCTATTATTATTACTAGCACTTGTCCTCCAGTCTATATCTGGGAACTTAAAGTCTCCCATGATCACACAATTCCCATTAGTATTTACTTCATTAAAAACATTAAAGAGGTCTCTATCCATATCCAAATCAGATCCCGGTGGTCTACAGCACACCCCAAGCACTATCCCAGGGGAGGCTCTAGTAGCTTTCTTCCCCAGTGTGATTTTTGCCCAGACAGACTCTGTGGGCTTATCCATTCCATCACTTCTTATTTCTTTACAGTCTACCTCATCATTGATATACAATGCTACTCCACCACCTTTGCCTTTATTTCTATCTTTCCTAAACAGCATATACCCTTCAATACCTGTACTCCAGTCATGAATACTATTCCACCATGATTCTGTTATCCCCATAATATCTGGTTTCATTTCCTGCAACAGTAGCTCTAGTTCCTTCATTTTGTTACCTAGGCTCCTCGCATTAGTGTACAAACATCTTAATTTTTGCCGTTTGGCTTCACTGACATTCTTTACCTGATTAGGCACTGACATTCTACCACCAATATCACCTATTAGACTGTTATCTACACTACCCTTCCTCCTTATGTCCATTCTCATACCCACGGCTGTATCCTTTCTTACTTTGTTTTCTTCCCTCTCAATGTTAAATTCCGAGGTGGAGATTACCTGGACATCTCCCAACCATCTCCCCCAAATTCCTAGTTTAAAACTCTCTTAATCAGTTGTGCCAGCCTCCATCCTAGAAGTCTATTTCCCTCCCTACTCAGGTGAAGTCCATCCCAAGAGAACAGTCCTCTGTCCATGAATGCCTCCCAGTGGCCATACATCCCAAAGCCCTCCTTATAGCACCACTGCCTGAGCCATCTGTTCATCGTCATAATCTTGTCACACCTTTGTTGCCCTTCTCTAGGAACAGACAGAATCCCACTGAAGATCACCTGAGCCTCGATTTCCTTAAGTGTCTTCCCCATCCTGACATAGTCTCCCTTGATACATTCCAGCGAGAATCTGGCTGTATCATTTGTTCCCACATGAAGGGCAATCAATGGATTCTTTCCCGCTCCTGTTAGGAAACTCTTCAGCCTCAGGTCCACATCCCATATCTTAGCAACCTGCAGACAGCACACCCTTCTGTTCTCTGGATCAGCTCTGGTTACAAGCCTGTCTATTCTTCTCAGTAAGGAATCCCCAATCATGTAGACCTGCCTTTTCCTGGTGATGGTGTGATTCTCCGGTCTATGCCCTGTTCCTTCTGGCTGCAAGTCCTCTCGATTCCTATTCTCCCTTGCAATCCTCTGTCACCCACCCTGTATCCTCCTGGGGCTCATATTTGGTGTTGTTATCTCCATTGACTCTTCCCCTCTTCCTATAGAATTAGCTGCTCTTCTCTTCTTCCTTGACCTCCCACCTTCAGTGACCACCTGCTGTGCCCCTTCTTCATTTTCCAACTCCGCAAACCTGTTCCTGAGCTCTATTTCTCCTTCACTAGCCCATCTTTTCCTCTGCCTGATTCTCTTAGTCATATCCATAATTCTTAATACACACCATGTACATACATAATGCAAGGATATTAATGATCAGTGAATTATTAGTTTTCATATGATACCATAGGAGACATCTTTTGTACAAAGATGATTTCACTCGTTTATATGGTGTGAATACAGGGGTGCGTAGGGTCACACAGGACTGAACAGATGCTTCACTGAGATTCCACATTTTAACATACACTACCTTAATTGTATATATACTGGCATAATTTTTTAAGATGACTACTGATTTTGGATGCCTCAATTTTGAGTTGCCCAACTTGAGACACTTTATGGTCACATAGTAGGTGCTCAGCCCCTCTGAAAATAAGTCTTCTTCAAATCACCAGTCACTTTTTAAAATTTAGGACACTACTCCTTCATCCCAGTAATTTTTCCTAGAGGATATTACAATTCCAAATTGTTAAAGTCAGTTTAGTACTATCAGAGGTAAAACATTATTATCCTGCTACTTGCTAGAGCAAATTAAACTATCACATCTACCACTAATGAATTTCCTGAGGAAGCAAGCTATCAGATTCGATATGCATGCATTTAAGAATGCCTGACCTGTCAATTATTCCCTTTGTTTTAAATTGGATTACATCTAGGTTAAATTTCCTATATTAAAATACTTGATAACTTTGCAACAATACGAGAGACTGACCGGAAAAGGATATGAATCTAAGATACCTTGTGGTTCAACATGTCCATATAAAGCACAAGGTTGAACTCTAGGGGTATAGCTACACTTCAATTAAACACCTACAGCTGGCCCAGCTCATGGGGCTCAGGCTGTGGGGCTATAAAATTGTCGTGTAGACATCCAGGCTCAGGCTGGAGCCTGGGTTTTGGAACCCTTCCCACTTTGTGCAATCCCAAAGCCCGGGCTCCAGCCCGAGTTTGGATGTCTACACCACAATTTTATAGCCCTACAGCCTGACCCCTGCAAGCCTGAGTTAACTGACATGGGCCAGCCACAGGCATTTAGTCACAGTGTAGACCTATCCTAAGTATAGTATGAGAGACACAATCCCATATTTTACTATACCATCAGTTTTTAGACAGAACTTCTTATAGATTTATATGGTGACTTCCACTTGGAAATGAGGGGTACAATATGGCTAATTATTTGCAGATCAGCATACTATAGAAATGTACAAGGCTAAATCTGGCTCCCCATACTTACATGAATAATGGCATAGGCTTCAGTAGAAATATTCACATGAGTAAAGCAAGTGGGATTGAACACAGAATAAAGAGACTTTTGGTTATGAATGAGGTGGAATGAGAATGTAATTGGCTTTGGTAAAGAGCTCTGGTTACTGTGGGGAAGGGAGTTTTAAAGACATATGGGTTTAAAATAAATACATGCTTACCCATGATGGGCTGAAGTTCTATCATGTCCAAATTCTGGTATATAAACACTTAACAGAAGAAGGTATGAGCTATAAAGCTGTGAATATGTATCAAGAGATTCGTTGACATCAATGTAATAGTGATAGTACAATTCAAGTGGTTTGAGATGTCATCAGATCACTAAATTGTGTGCATTGCTTTAGCTACTGTTTTCTTGTGATAATATAGCTAACTAGACAAAGAGAAATATCACAAATATAGGGCCTGAATCCTGCTTCCACTTACATCCATGGATCAACTTCAGTGGAGGTAGCATGGAAGTAACTGAATAGAATTTGAGCCTATGTTGTTATTTAGTTAATTTATAAAAGGTCCCTTTGCCCATATGCTGGTTGTCTTGTGTCTTGTGTGGGTGTTTTTTTATAGTTCTATGTACTTTTGAAACAAGAGAAAAGGGAAGTATTTGGCTGTTTTTTAAGCTTAATTGGATGTCAAGACATTTAGAACCACTCTTTTGGGGATGCTAAGATAGGATGCTACAGTGTGATATCAAAGGTAACTCAACCAATCAGAATCAGATTTTATTTGATTTCCATTTCACAGCCTTATTGGTTAAAACACTGAACACTATAAAAGTTGTTTTTTTGATTTAGCTTATACTTTAGAAAACCATATGAATGATCTCGTGCAGAGAGATAGATATTTATAAAAGACAACATAAGCTAAATCCTGCTGTTCTTGAGAATGTTCTCATTGAAGTGAAATCATATTATATGCACGATCCATATAAGTTTGTTAATCAAGGAACAATAGGAATAGTTTGGGGATGGTACTAGGGGAGATAATTAGAAATAATATAGTGAAATTAAGGAACTAAACATTCAGGCTGAATATGAGGATGATATTAGTAATTTGAGATATTTAAGATTGTAGCAACTTTTTTTTAGAAATCCCATTACTAGAAACATTTAAAAAGAGACTGAGAACATACTTCAGGGAATAATTCTACATTATAAGGAGATGGTAAAATAATCTAATAGTTCTTTTTTTTTCATCTCTGCATTATATGAATCGATTACTATTTGCTTGGCTAAAAATTGAATTTATAGACCTGTGAATATTAATTTATACTGTCTGAAAAGTTGATTAATTTTACACATTCTCTGATTTCACATATTGATTGCACTTAATTGGTTAGAACCTCTAAGAATGTGGTGATTTATATAGTACTGGTATATGATTTGAAAGAGACTGCATTTTGTATGCTTTCTTGAAAAGGTCCATTGTATTTATGGATTACTATACTTTTTTGCTTTCCTAACGTACATGCCAGTTTATTCACCATTTTTGTTCTTGCTGTTGTGAGTGAATTGTCCTCTAAAGTGATATATTATCAGGCAGACCTGGCTCAGGAGCAATTAAATTCTTTATTGAATTAAATTAGTTTTACACTATGAACTACTGTATATACTCGTTCATAAGCCGAATATTTTTGGTATAAAAGTGACACATCAAAAAGCGGGGGTCAGCTTATAAACGGGTCTACACCAAAATTTGATGATTTTAAACTCTATGGAATCATTGAATTGTATATCTAATACATTGTCGTTTTGTTTACCTGGAGCATCTGCAGGCATGGAGCACCAATCACTTCCTGCAGCTCCCATTGGCTGGGAACGGCGAACCGCGGCCACAGGGAGCTGAGAGGCTCCATGCCTGCATATGCTCCAAGTAAACAAAACGTCCCAACCTGCCAGCAGCTTACCCTGACGGCTGGGAGCCAAAGTTTGCCAATCCCTGAAATATAGGGTCAGCTTATGAAAGGGTCATACAGTTTTTGCTATTTTTACCTAACCATCTTGGGGGGTCGGCATATAAACAAACGGGCTAATGAATGAGTATATACGGTACTTTATTTACACAGTTACATGAATATTAAAATTTGCCAGAAAGATAATAGATGTCCTGGAGGCTCTGAGTAGGGAATCTACCACTCTCTTTTGCAAAGCACACTATTAAAAGGATTTAGGATACACACAAACTTTTCATTTTCCTCAGATCTTTTATATCCATATTTTTGTGAAATTTGGTGAACTTTGAAAATTATTCTGAACATGGCATTCAAAGTCATGCATTAGCTATATTAACTTGAGCATATTTTGCTTCTAAAGGATAAATTGTTTGAAAAGATAAAAATCAGAAACAGTAACTGAGCACAAAATAAATAAATAAAAATAAAATAATAAATAAAACTGATTTTTTAAAATGTGACCAGTTTTCTCCTACTCTGAATTATCCTGCCAGGAAAGACATATTCCTAATATTTTAAATAAGGACTGATGGAATGGTAATATTTCTTGAAACAAAAAATAAAACAAAAACAAAATCTTTAAGTGTAATGACTCTAAAAATGAAGTTTACTTCTGTAAATTGAATTTCTGTTTTGTACATTATATTATAAAATTGCAGTGACCTATATTGTTGTGAACTGTTGTCTCCCTTTTCACCATGACAAGCTATGTACAGTTAATCTGAGTCATTTTATTTCTCTGTGTTTGCTTCCCTTCTGTTTTTAGAAGACTGTCTGGTCATTTGAGCAGGGTATGGCTAGACGCTTATTTTTCTTTTCACATTCTTTGTTCCTAAAACAAAAAATGCCTTTTGAAGTTAGTCCTGTCCTTGATGGTCCTTACTGCTTTGGTGATAGGCCTCTTCGTGTTGGATTTCAGAGTTTTCATGAATAGGAAAGGAGTAATTAATGAAAATCAAATGTTGGGAAATCTTATAGGCTCTCTGAAAGCAAACAGCTTTTGGAGCATTTGGGATCCCTGACAAAATCCATCATCAACATATCACAATAAGCTGATCACATTTGTTTCCATGGTCTTTCACTTTGTCTAGTGGGGTATTCTTTCACATATTATGTTTAGAATTAATTTCATAATCAAAGGCTATCATTATTGTTTTACTGAGGAGAGTCTGTTATTATTAGAGTCTTTCTATCATCACTGTTCCACGTGGGGTCAGATATATATGGCAGTACATTCTCTCTTGGGACACCTTTAAAACTGCTCCTATAACCACAAATGCTTTAGCAGAATCTTAGTTGTCTTGTCCTCCCTTTTGGAGAAGGGACAATAGCTCTACACAATTCTCAAATTCAAAGTTTTTTACTCTGGTTTTCCCATGGACCAGATCAGAAAACAGTACATCTAATGCTAAGTCAAAACGAACCTTTTAAAGAGCACCAGTTATTTTCTCAATGAAATGCTTTGTTTTTCTAAGGGGTAGCATTTTCAAAAATGCCTAAGTGACATATGCTTTGTGTACACACAAGTGTGTATCCTTGTAACTAAGCTAGTATAATTAAAGTGGTACAACCTACCTAACTGTATTGAAGGGGAAACAGCTATACTAATATAAGCTTTCCTTACATCAGTATAAATGACTACACTATGGGTTACACTGAGGCCTGGTCCACACTAACCCCCCACTTCGGACTAAGGTACGCAAATTCAGCGGGTCCAGACGCTGCAGGCAGGCTCCCCCGTTGATGCCGCGTACTCCTCTCGCTGAGCTGGAGTACCGGCGTCGACGGCAAGCACTTCCGGGATCGATCCGGGATCGATTTATCGCGTCTAGACAAGACGCGATAAATCGATCCCAGAAGATCGATCGCTTACATCCGGACCAGTAGGTAAGTATAGACGTACCCTGATTTAACTATTTTGGTAGAAAAATCACATCCTAAACCAAAATAGATAAACTGGTATAAAATGGTGTATAGACAAGGCCTTTAGATCTGAAATGCATATATAGCTCAGGATTGTGGCACTATGGAGCCCAGTTGATTTATGTTTAATACAAACAAGTTCTGTTTGAAAACCTGTAGACGGAAAGGTTTGTTTAAAAAACAAAACAAAACAAACAAAACAACTACCATCACCACAGCCTTTGTTCACAGAAATATAGAATCACTTCCCCTCCTTTCTTGCTGAATTCAAGCAGTAACAATGAAAATGGGCTCACCGCAGTCCGGTCTTCAATCAGCATCTGGGTTTCAGCAAGATGACATTATGAACCTAATTCTAATTTTAATATTACTGAGAAATTTTAACAATTCCCTAAGTAAAGACTGTTATTCTCTATATTTAGAATAAAACAGCATGAACAGAGCTAGAAAATTCTGTTGTTGGGGTTTGTGGTCAGAAAAGACTAATTTTTGATGAAGAAAAAAGCAGCATATACAAAATTTGAACTTGGATAATTTAGGTATGCACAGTCCTGCTGAGAACATAACAAAAGCTCTATTTTTCTTTCAGCAAAGACAATGAAAAAAATTGAGTGAGCAATCACGTAATTTTGAAATAGGGTGTGGGCTTGATTTTTCCAAAGTTTATTCCAAGTTCCACCATCATAGACCTAGAAGAGGGATTATAGTAGTGTAAAATCCAGCTGAAAGGGTATTCATATTGAACAAAGAGACTAAATCCAACTTTGACATGGGGGCTGCAGGCTAGTGCTACTGAAGTGTATTAACCAAGAAAGACTCAAGCTAGGAAAATGCGTCTCTTGGGCAGTTTCCAATATTAGGTCTCCTATGGAGCACCAGTTATACTTTAAAGCTACCCTCCTGTGGAAGAATCCCTGGAAAGGGTTGCAATGCATAGAACATATTCCCTTCCCCAAGGGATAATACTCACAAGGGCATCAATGATTCTGCTAGTGCAGGGAGCAGAGAAAGTGACTCAAGGACAATATCTATGATGTGACTGAACAGAGAGCCTTCAACTGTGGTACTGTCACAGCTTGCTGAATGTACACTGAATAATTTCTGTCTGAATCGTCATCACTAATAAAAAGTCACACAATATTCAGGAACTTCTGAAAACAGGCTGCATTTCAAGTGTCCTGATACAGCAGAAATAGTAAAGGACAGCTGCCAACATGCTAGAAAAGCTTCAAGACCAAATCAATACAAGGTTTACCTCTTCCTGCTTTTGATCCAGTTTTATTATTATTGACAAAAGAGTCAATGCCAATTATTTTGAAATTCTAAAATAACTGACGGAGAAAACCAGCCTAGCCAATCTATATAAATGAAGTATATGCCATCTCAAGAATCCAGATTATTTATACACTATGAAGCTGATAAGTGATAAAATCCCACTAAATCCCTCCTCCTGATTTACAATGATGCCTATGGTAAAGATTTCAGGTATTTTAAACTCTATAGCAGGGGTCGGCAACGTTTGGCACGCGGCTCGCCAGGGTAAGCACCCTGGCGGGCCGGGCCAGTTTTATTTACCTGCTGACGCGGCAGGTTCGGCCGATCGCGGCCCCCACTGGCCGCGGTTCGCCGTCCCGGGCCAATGGGGGTGGCGGGAAGCCGCGGCCAGCACATCGCTCGCCCGCGCCGCTTCTCGCCGCCCCCATTGGCCCGGGACGGCGAACCGCGGCCAGTGGGGGCCGCGATCGGCCGAACCTGCCGCGTCAGCAGGTAAATAAAACTGGCCCGGCCCGCCACGGTGCTTACCCTGGCGAGCCGCGTGCCAAACGTTGCCGACCCCTGCTCTATAGTCTAGAATAGTGGTGGGCAACCTGCAGCCCGTGGGCTGCATGCGACCCAGCAGAGTAATCTGATTGCATGCCACGAGACATTTTGCTGACATTGACCATCCACAGGCACATCCCCTGCAGCTCCCAGTGGCCACAGTTTTCCGTTCCCAGCCAATGGGAGCTGCGGAAAGCGGCGGGCCACAGGGACATGCTGGCCGCCGCTTCCCGCAGCTCCCATTGGATGGGAATGGCGAATTGCGGCCACTGGGAGCTGCGGAGGGCCATGCCTGCAGATGGTCAATGTCAGCAAAATGTCTCACGGCCTGCAATCAAGTCGCCCACCACTGTTCTAGAATATAATGCTGTTTTATGGAAAAAAGTCAAAGTAAAGACCTATTTATCACCTGCTACATCTCTTGCCTAAGGGTTCTTACCCTTTTCTTGAGAAGACCAAAAACAAATAGTTTTTCACTGCCTCTTCCTGTTTATAAAAGTTAAAGCCATCCATTGAGGGAACAGAAATATTGTGTGACTTTTTATTAGTGATGACGATTCAGACACTCCCAATGAAGAATTACAATTAGCAAATGTTTGCAGCAATACTCACAGTGAACCTATCACCAAGCTATTTCCTGGTGGGCCAGGATAAGATGACCATCACAGAAAGGGTGTGGGGGGAAGGGTAGTAGCCAGACAGAATGTAGTAGTTCTTAAAAAGTGGTGTTTCAGTATTTAGTTTATCTACCCCCAAAATATTTAGTCCCATATCCCCATAAATTCTCGTAACCTGCTCAAAGTATTATAGGGAGTGTGACATTATATGATTAAAATATGACCACATAGATTATTGTTGCTACCACTGTTATATAATTGCAACAAATCTTATACAAAGTATGTCATATAAGGTGTCAATGGAAAAGCTATGGTTTGCTGGATATGATTATCCTATTTGTATGCATGTATCATTTTTGTATCTGAAGTTATGAATATTGACTATGTACCTGCATTTCAAATGTGTTTGCTCCTGTGGTAACACCCATAAGCTAATTTACATCCAGTCTAGCCAGCACATTGTGAATTGAGTATTCAATTTGATGGTCCATCAACAAACACAGTGGGCCATGGAAGAAGCCTATGCCCACCTAAGGGACTTTCCTATGGATGTTCTAGCTAGAATATGGCTGTAGCGGGGTGGCTACCCGCTCCAGCCCTGACAGGGTTAAAACCAGCCTGGGGAGAGGGCTGGAGGGCTGGGAGAACAGCCCAGGCTGAGTGGGAAGCAGGCTCAGCGGGGCCACGCCCCAATCAGGGCCCAGCTGGCCCTATAAAGGCTTGAGCCTGCAGCTCAAGAAGACAGTCTCTCTCTGCTTGTAGAGAGAGAAGTGCCTGGCTGCAAGGGAGCTGAGCAGGGTACTGGGAGTGGAGCAGGGATGGGGGAAGGCTAGAGGAGCTGGGGAGCTCCAGCCTGGAAAACTCCCAGGCTGCGGGCCTAGCTGAGGGCCTAAGACCAGTACTGGGGCTGCAGAGGGGCAGCCCAGCTATAGAGAGAGGCAGCAGGTCCAGCCCAACCTTGCCTGTGATGAGTGGCATATACTGCAGTCTGCCCCAGGGAGTGGGGCTAGATGGTGACTGGCTGTAGCCGTACACTGAGGTGAGATGGGGTTAGTGGGTGGGGGTTCCCCTGGAGGGGGGAGACCCTGAGACTGAGGGGTTCTGCAAGGGGGGCAGAAACCCAGTGAAGGGGCACTGGGGTCCTGGGAGGGACACGGAGGCCAGAGTGAGGTAAGACGGATCACTGGCCTGCAGAGGGCTCTCCTGGCTGGAAAATGAGCTAATTCCCGAGGACGACCAACAGGAGGCGCCGCAGGGGTGAGTCCAACTCCTTACAATGGCTAAAGGCTCTTCTATGACTCATCAAAGCATGCAAGGGTGGTACTTGATCATGTGGTACTGAACTCCATCTTGTGCCTCTACTTTTCCACTGGCTATGCTGACTTTGTTTGGAACAATGAAGTTCCCTCCACATGGCAGAAGCTATAAAAGGCCCTGAAAACATCTCCATTTTGCCTTTTTTCCTGCTCTGATCTCTGGACTCTGGACTTATATTAATGGGAACATTCTAACCAAGGGACTGAGGACCTTCCAATCATTTGGAAGCAACCAGAGACTTAACAAGCCAGCAGTTTATGCCATCACTGCTTCAAACCTGATTCAAGGGTTTTGTAATGGAGTGTATATATTTGATTCCTAGAACCCAGTGGTTCCCAAACTTGTTCCACCGCTTGTGCAGGGAAAGCCCCTGGCGGGCCAGGCCAGTTTGTTTACCTGCTGCGTCTGCAGGTTTGGCCGATCGCAGCTCCCAGTAGCCGCGGTTCGCTGCTCCAGGCCAATGGGAGCTGCCGGAAGTGGCGGCCAGTACGTCCCTCAGCCCGCGCCACTTCCAGCAGCTCCCATTGGCCTGGAGCAGCGAACCGCGGCCACTGGGAACCGTGACTGGCTGAACCTGTGGACGCAGCAGGTAAACAAACCAGCCCGGCCCACCAGGGGCTTTCCCTGCACAAGTGGCGGAACAAGTTTGGGAAACACTGCTTTAACCAATTCTAACTTTCACCTATTTCTTTTCTCTCCTAAATGAACCTTTAGATATTGGATACTAGAGGATTGGCAACAGCGTGATTATTCGGTTAAAATCCAAGTTATATTGACCTGGATATGTAGTTGGTCCTTTG
The DNA here is from genome assembly GCF_028017835.1 of Emys orbicularis. NCBI lineage: Eukaryota > Metazoa > Chordata > Testudines > Emydidae > Emys > Emys orbicularis. The sequence goes on from NC_088683.1 coordinate 192,393,117, forward strand.
GGATCAGAAGAACCCTTTGGTTGATGAAATTGGTTTTAAATAACCACTTATCATTAAGTCTAGTGTCTGGGTGTTGAAACAAGGACTGGAATACGTAAGGAGGCTGCATTTCTGACTTCTAGTCAGCCAGTGTGGTGAGACAGAAGTTTACTTTTGTTGCTGGTCTGGTATATCTTATGGAAGAATAACCACCAGTTTTGGGGTGTGTCTGCTCTGTTTCTCAGCAGTTTGTCCTGAATCTGGTATTCTCAGTTGTGATCCACTGAGGCACGGTGACAAGGAGGCATGCCCCAACCTGTGCCCAACTCTCCCCCAAACTGCGTTCCTTCTCCTCATGATGGTTGCCTCTTCTTCTGCCCTTTTCTGGAGTTGTTTTCCCCTCATGAGTGTTTCATCATATACGTTTAAATAGCAAACTAATTTGTAAAGAGTCTATTTCATTCAGAATAAAAGAGCTAAATTCGACACATTTATGCTACAAATAGTCCATTTACATCTGTTCATACCTAACAGTTGAAATCTAGAAAAAAAAAAGTATAATCAGAAGCTAGAAAACAAATTACAAAACTAGCTAATGTCTTAAGAACACAGAACCTGCAATGCCAGATCAGAACAGTATTATTTTAAAATCTAGGATGCAGGCATGAAGTTTGCCCTGCAGAAAAGAGGAAAGGAAAATATTTAAAAATTCCTAACTGACAGAATTAAAGCCAAGAACTAACAGAGGCCAGTACCTGATGTGTCAGTGGAAGGTCCAAAAAAATCCCATAGCGGACAATTGTGGAATAATTTTCCCATAGGGTAAATTTCTTCATAAAGCCTAGTCATACGCAGAGATCTCAAGTTGGCAAAGTTGTAAAGTGTGAGTTTTTCTCCACTGCTGCCTCATAGGTCTCCACTTCCTCATCTACTCAGGCACTGACTCTGCCCCAACTCCAGTTACTGCCTCCCCTTTGGCAGGTTGTTTTGGAGATGAGAGCCAATAAGATTCTGGCCATCATCCTTCCCCCCTACCAGGAGTCGGCAGGGGCAGGGTATACCTCCACCAATGGTTAAAAAAATAATCAAAGCTGCGTGCTTTGGGATGGAGATGGAGCCATCTCTGTCGATGGGGAACACAGCGGAAATATAACATTTACAAGGCACAAATCAAATGGATAGGTCTCAAAATGCAATTGTAAATGGAGTATCATGATTGAATGGGTGTGTTTCCAGTCGGGTCCCACAGGGAGAGAAAATCATCACTGATAAAGATGGCAGATGACACACATATTAGGGAAGTGGTAAATAATGAAGAGGACAGGTCACTGATACAGAACAGTCTGGATCACTTGGTAAACTGGGATCAAGCAAACAATATGCATTTTAATTTAATTTGGCTAAATGTAAATGTGTACATCTAGGAACAAAGAATGTAGGCCATATTTACGGAACAGGGGACTTTATCCTGGAAAAAAGTGACTCTGAAAAAAGATTTGGAGAGCATGGTGGATAATGAGCAGAATTTGTGCTCCCAGTCTGATGCTGTGTCCAAATGGGCTAATGAAACATAAACAGGGAAATCTAAAGCAAGAAAAGAGAGATGATTTTACCTCTGTAATTGGCACTGGTGCAACCGCTACTTGAATACCACGTCCAATTTTGGTGTCCACAATTGGCTCCCAGCTCCCACAGCCAATTTGATTGTGGTAGCCCCTCCCCACCCCCTGGCTCTGGGTGGTCAAAGGCACACCTCTGCTGATGGGGAGTTAGTAACCAGAGCTAGGTGGTATAACTGCATAGCTCCTTTCCTCCTGGTATAACAGAGCTGGTGAGGTTAAATTTGAGTGGCGTTGAGATCTGGAACAGCAGGGAGATTTCATGAGACAAGAATGAACATGTGAGACAGGTTTCAAATATGTGAGTCTTACAACTCAGGTGCAAGTCTTGAGGGATATGGTGTAAATCTGTAATAATTTTCAATGTCCTTCTTGGAACAAATTCTACTTATGTTGTATCTATTTTTGAGAAACAGTGATCAGAACTGAACCAGGGCCGGCTCCAGGCACAAGCCTAGCAAGCAGGTGCCTGGGGCGGCCAATGAAGAGGGGGGCGGCACGTCCGGCCGTTCGGCAGCGGGGCCGTCACTCCCTCTCGGAGCGAAGGACCTGCCGCCGAATTGCCGCCGTAGAATGAAGCGGTGATAGAGCTGCCGCCGTTTGCGATCGCGGCTTTTTTTTTTTTTTTCCCCCTGCTTGGGGCGGCAAAAACGCTAGAGCCGGCCCTGAAGTGAACACAGAATTTTTGTGTCTCCCGCTTTTTCCAATTTTCCAGAAACCCTTTCTTAACCTGTGTCTCAGAGCCAAAAAGTATATAATTGCTGTTTCATTAATATCCAGCAGAGGAGATCCACTATCTTACAATGGCTGTCTATCGCTTCTTCTGTAGTGAAAGTTTACTTAATTAAAAATAACACTCCTACACTGGGGTGATCTCCTGACTACAGTGTTCAGGATCAAAAGCCATGATCTGCTGTGACTGCTTGAGCTGGTCTGAAATATTTTAAATTATCCTACCAGAATTAGTTGATAGCATGTTTTCAGTGTATCTTGCAATGTTGTTGCTCAAACCAGGTAGAGCTGCAGTTTCAGCTGTCAGAGATTTATGCTGACTTTTCTCCCCAAAGTTTCACTTCATATGAATTTGTACCCCGGTTATACTTTAACAGCCAGATATTCAGTTGATGTAAATCAGCACAGCTCCACTTAAATCAATAAAGGTATGTCAACTCAGCAATAAAACTCCCATAGCTGGCCCAGATCAGGTGACTCGGGCTCACAGGGCTTGGGCTGTAGGGCAATAAGATTGCAGTGTAGACATTGGTGCTCAGGCTGGAGCCCAGGTTCTGATACACTGAAAGGGGGAAGGTCCCAGAGCCTGGGCTCCAGCCTGAGACCAGCCTGAGACCAAACATATACACTGCAATTTTATACCATCCAAGTTAGCTGACCCAGGCCAGTTGTGGGTGTTTTGTTGCAGTGTAGACATACCCTAAGGTTATACTTATTTGCAGCAACTGAGTTTTTAGTCCAAATAAACTACAAGGCCCAAAGCAGAACTTTATGAAAATTAACTACTTTTGCATTTTTCCCCCCATCTGAAACCATAAATGATCAAGATACACACAAAAGATTTGTAATCAAATCTGAGGAGTTTCAGATGAGGAGATAACATGTAGGCAAGTAAACAAACCTCAACTATCTTATCTGCAATGACAATTCCCCTTGAATGTATTTGTTGTTTGAAAGTATTAATTTATTTTTCAGTCTATTAAAAAAATGGATTAATCACAAATATTTCTCTGGGAGCATTAGTTCTCTGCTATTCTACTTTTAGAAATCAGAAAATAAACTTACACAATGTTGTTTCTGTTCTCACATAACTGGAAGTGTGCTGAAGCACTTCCAGCGTGAATATTTGCTTGGGAAATCAAAACATTGATTTCTGTGAAAACTTATTCTTGTCACATTTAAATGAACATTCTGAAAACTTTTTGACAATAAGTCTTTGACTGCACCAATATTTTGGGATAGTGATTAAAAAAGGAGCAAGTGGCTGGGTAAAATTGGAACAAATATTCCAGGACAATTGTTTGCAGTATTTGACCAACTCTACTTTTATTTGTTTCTATAGGTTAGCCTATTGTAACCTTCACTCTATTATCTCATTTTATTTCTTGAAAGATATTTTCTATCCATCACAGAAAGATTTCACTCCTCACTGAGAAGCGGGAAGTGACTCCTAAATTACATCATTGCCCAGTATGTTCTCTTGGAATGATGTCTGTGTGTAGGACTTTATTCTCCACTACTTTTCACCCCACATAGTCATTTTAATTTGTTCCAAGAGAGTGTAACCAAATCAGGAAAGTAGTGTTTTACACCCACTGGCGTGGCTACTTAAGGTCCAAGGAAGTGGAAAAGCAGGCCCTCAGTATTTTTTTTTTTTTATAAGTTGGTTCCGTGCTACAGCACTTAACAGGTATCTGGGGCAAACTTAATAACTAGTGCTGCCTTCTATCTCTGTATTGAAACATAAAATTGGAATGATAATGTGACACTGAGCCAGAAAGGGTTAAGCAACTAGCAGACTAAATGACCCAAGCGCAACATTAAAGACATATCAGAAAAGTATATAAATAGTAATTAGGGCCATTCCTTATAAATAGCTAACAGAGCCATGTTAGATAGACTAGAGCTTTGAAATGCAAACCTGTATTGTTAGAGAATTAGAATTAAATGCTTATTGTATTTGTATGAGTTAGATGTTAACCATGTAACCAGATTAGCTTGTGGATGCTAGTTCCCTTTCAAGTCTTAATTACATAATATTATGCTTGTGGATGGTTCAGTTAACCTTAAAATCAAAGATGTAAGATATTGCAGGAAATAATATTACTTACTGTCTTCATTTTAAATTGTCTGTGCCATAATGGAATGCCTTGATAGTTTGAATGGATAATTGCCTTATGTTAATTAATATTACTAGTTTACCTGTGTATATATAGGAAATAGGGAGTTTTATTTCAAAACAGTGATGTGCATTAACTACTCTTAATTCAAGGAATGCCTGCTGTGTTATCATGCCGTCAAGAGGCTATAATAGCCTGCCAGAAATCTATAAAAGAACTCTAGGGCCCCAACACTGTGCATCAGATCTGCTTAAGTTTGGCCAGGGAGCTTGAGTTGCAAGACTGAGGTCTCCAACACCGGTCTGGATTACCCTGCTATTTCTCATGGAAGAATTTTATATAGACTCTGCATATGGATTTGCCTATTGGATTATAACCTATGGAATTGATTCTGAAAGAACTTTTTGCAACGCACTGTCTCACCATCTCTATTATGAAACTGATCTAAGAACTTTGTTCATATCTATATGTATAATGATCTCTTAACCACAATACTCTCTCTCTTTTCTTTTTTAATAAATCTTACTTTAGTTAATAAGAATTGGCTATAAGCGCACATTTGGGTAAGATCTGAAATATTCATTGACCTGGTGATGTGTCCAATCCCTTGGAATGGGTAGAACTTTATATCTGATGAACAAGATTTTTAATAATCCCCATCATATTTGATTTGGCTATCAGGGTGGGAGCCCAGGGCTGGGTTGCTTTAAGGGAGCTGTGTTTTTGGCTTCTGGGTAACTAGTAAGGTATTGTAGAAGCTGTTTAGTTGCTGGCTTGGTGGATCTAAGTATTGGAATAACCACCAGTTTTGGGGATCATCTGCCCCACACTTAGTTGCCCTGATTGAGCAATCTCAGTGTGCCCCCCCCCCCCCCCCAAGGCATCAATAGCTAGCATGGAGGATCTGATCCAAAGTTTGTTAACATAAATGAGGGTAGGTCTACATTTACAGCAGCACGTAGAGTACAGAAACTGCATGCTCAGCTAACACAGGTACAAATGGCATTGTAGACAGTGAGGCACTGCTTAGGCAAGTAGTGTAAAAACATGCCAAAACCCTAGGGTATATATCCTACATGCCTCTCTACACCCCCAAGCAGTACCTCTCCCATCTATACTGTAATTTTTAGCAGTATAGCATCCCGCTGCCTCGACACTGTCTCTGAGCCTTTTCCAGTTGCAGTGATAAATACCAACATTGGGGAAAGGCTCCAAAAGCTCCTCCCTGTCAGAACCTTTCCCGTCATAGTGAAAGACTCCAGCAATGGGGAGCTGCTAGAGTTTTTCTCTGCCAGTGAAAGACTCCAGCAGGAAGAAAAGACTCTGGCAACAGGGAGGAAGTGGAGAAATGTTACCGCAGTTCCCTTCTGTCTAAGCTTTTTTCTGCTGCCTCCCTGCTTTGCCAGAGCCTTTCACTGCCACATGTAGCTCCACACATAGGTGCCAACTTTTTCTGGTGCTGGTGGGTGCTCGACCCCCCCCCCCCTCGACCCCCAGCCCCACCCTGACTCCACCCCTGCCCCGCCCTCTCCTGCCCCCATTCCAACCCTTTTCCCAAAGTCCCCACAACAACTCCGCCCTCTCCCTGACTCTGTTCGACTCCTTCCCCAAATCCCTGTCTTGGCCCCGTCTCTTCCCCGCCTCCTCCCCTGAGTGCGCCACGTTCCCGCTCCTTCCCCCTCCCTCCCAAAGCTTGCTACAGCTGTTTGGTGGCAGCAAGCGCTGGGAGGGAAGGAGAGAGGGAGTAGTGGAGATGCGGCGCTCAGGGGAGGAGGAGGAGGTGCGGGGGCAGGGAGCTTAGCTGCCAGTGGGTGCACAGCACCCACTAATTTTTCCCCATCGGAGTCAGCACCTATGGCTACACATTACAATGTGGATGCAGCCTGTGTTTTTCTGTGGCATGCAGTATGTGACACCTCCTGGCATGGCATGGCCCTGCAGGTACACTTCCCTCTACTCTCCCTGCCTGCCTCTTATAAGAAGCCATTCTCAAGCCAGAATGCTTTAAACTGAGATTTTCCCTTGTGAGGGAAAATTTATTAACTTTCTTACAGTATGTCAAATTAGCCCTTAGCACCTCAAATCCAGCCCTTGTTCATCTTGATTCACGGTTCCTGCAGCCCTCCTTCTGGGGTCTGTGCTGATAACCCCAGCTGGCTGGAGTCCTCAATCAGCTTCTCTGAGCTAACCCCTTCTAGTCCTGTCCTTTTCTCCAGGGATGGGAGCGGTCAGTAGACCAGCAAATAGTCCTCATTCTCCTCTCCCTAGGCAGTACTCTTTCAAGCTGTCTGCTTTCTGAAGGCTTCCCTTTTATCATTTGCTTTTTCTTTTCCTTTTGTATGGTGAAGCGGACTTGACTGAATAGTCTATAGCTGCTACCAACTATAATTTCTCAGTGGTTTATATTCTCTTGAACTACCCTGTGTCTTTCAGGTAATGTAACAACACATTTTAAATAATATCCAATTTCCCCAGTGTTTTACTAAATAACATAATGTAATTTGTTACCTTAAGATGTTTGAATTCCTCAGAAAGTTTTTCCCTTTCTTTATCAAAACCTTTACATGCCATATAAGTAGAACACTTGTTTCATCCACCTTGCAGAGTGCAAATAGTCCATCTTTGTGTCTATTTATTTGAAAAAAGATATTTGCTTAAGCCACAAGGACCAGTTAGTACAATAAACAAAAGAACTTCATAAATCCTATCCAGATCCTGGAGTATGTCATAATCCTCAACTCTAGGAAACAATTCAAAAAATCTTCTTCCTTTTTTTTTTCATTAATCAATTTTTTTTGCCATTCATCTTTAACATTTTTCTGTACTAGGCCTGTGAATTCCTATTTACTCAAGCGTACTTCTATGTCCATTTTGTACAGTGTTTTTAGCTGCTTTTTCCGCCATTTAATTCCTGTTATCACAATACATCCTGGGATCCAAGTTAATACTACACATATTCACTATCCATGATAATTGTTATTAAAGATATAATTTCATTGATTAAATCACTTCTAGATGCTGATTCACCCTTTTTTATCACTATAAGGCTTGAGATTGAAAGCAAAAAAATGACCATCGCTGTTGAGCCTACATCCCAGATTCAATGATTCAATTAAATGAATCAGCTGTCATGATAGCAACATAATCGAATATTCTTTTAGAATTACTAATTCCCAATTTTGGTATACAATATGCCATCCCTATTCTTCCTGTTTGTTTTTTGTCTTTTCTTTTTGGACCCTTCTGTATATATTGGACAAAACCAACTCCATTTTTCATCTATAAACTGTCACACTTCTTTTTTAATACCTACTGTCTCCTTTTTTACCCATAAACTTATAAAATCCATGATTGAAGATGTGACTTTCTGTCCATAGCTAATTTCCCCATGACTAAAAGTTTTGACTTTGTTAAGCTTTTGTTTGTCTTTCAAATCCTGCATCCACATGTTAACTCAAACAGCATGTGGAGTTCTAACATGTGGAGTTTGCCTATCGAATTCTCAACAATCCTCATATATTTGTTTGGTATTTTTCTCATTACAGTTTACATTAATTTTGGCCCAGAGAGTTAGGTCCAGTAATTCCATTCATAGTGTAACTGGAATTTCACTAGAAGCTATCTGTGGCATGCATATAATTGTAATAAATGCACCACTTGCAATTCATAGTGCCTGGACTTACATTAAATCTATTTTTTTAAGTTCTGATTTTGATGCTGACCCAAAAACTAAGCAGCCATAGTTGCTAACTGGTCTGATTAAGGTTCTGTATACCATCAGTAATGTTTTCTTATCCTCCCCCCAATTAGTCCAAGCAAGACTTCTAAGCAGGTTAATCCTCCCTGTGCATTTATCTTGAACATAGTTTATACGATCTTTCCAAAGTAATATAAATCAAATATTACCCCTAAAAATCTAAAACTTTTAACTATATCTATTTGTTCTCCATACAGGTACAGGTTACATTCTTTTTTAACTTTCCTTTTCGTAAAGATAAATTCTTTAGTTTTAGCAATGAAGGACTTGAAACCCCATGCATTTCCCCAGTCGGATGTCTTTGTTCAGTCTCTTCTCTGCAACCACAATATTGCTATTCTTAACCCACTGAGTACAATCACCTATGAATAAAGTGACACCGAGCCAGGAACTTATTTGTTTTGGGAAATTGTTTATCATAATATTAAATGATCTTGGGCTGACAGCACTTTCCTGTTGTGTACGATTTTAAATTTGTTATATATATAACTATATATATATATATATATATATATATATATAACTATATATATATATATAACTATATATATATAACTATATATATATATAGTTATATATATATAGTTATATATAGTTATATTTATATAGTTATATTTATAGTTTAGTTATAGTTATAGTTATATATATAACTTTCCCAACTCTGACCTGCATGGTCCTTTTACTCAAAAATTCTCTAATCGACCAATACATTCTTTCCCTTATGAACCTCTTATGGACAGAGGTTTCCCAATGATCCTCTTACGGATAGAGCATTATTGATATTGAAGGCAAACACTCACCATACCTTTGTTTAGTATGACATTACAAGTGGGTCTGATTTCATAGAATAAAAATAATATGATATATTTCCATTGGCTATGCTGGGCCAAATTCTCTGCTGGTGTAAACTGGTGCAACTCCATTGACTTCAATGCAGTTGTACAGATCTATATTGGCAGAGAATTTGGCCTTAAACTTTTGAAGCACTGCACAAACATTAAATGAAGTAAATTCAGCATCATCTGCAGCAGAGTACTTTCCCTATTCATAGATACATAAGCACTTACAGGGAGAAAAGTTTCCCTAGGAAAAGTCTATGTAATACTCGATGACTATCTAATCTCTCTCTCTCTCCCCAGCATGGAGTTCATGACTATGCACAACCATGTTGCCATCAATGGAAACTGTCATGTAAATCACAACTTGTTAAGCTTGAACCCTTGTTTTGAAAGGTTCTATTGCTTATGTTCCCCTGGGCATAAATATTCTCATTGTGTCTCCGGAGTCATACACAAGAGCTGGACACATGTCTTCGTTTTAAAAAAAAATGGCTTTTTCATCAAAATAGGAGCTTCCATCAGAAACACATGATTTTGATTAAATGTTTTGGAGTTTTGTTATGAAAAAGAAAAAAAATAGCCAATTGTTATTAGATTTTTATTGCTGAAAACTGGAAGAAAATTGAAAAAATCATTTTTACAAAAACATTCTAATTTTCATTAATTTTTTTGGCAGGAACAACATTTCCTGACCAGCTCTGTCATTCATTTGAAACCAATTTTTACAAAAATCTTCAGCTCCCAGAAAATCTTCAATCCTGCAACCATCTCTGGTTGACTTCTGGACACTGTGTAGGGGGAAAAAACCAAGAAACCAGGAAAAATAAGGTCCTTTTTCCCCTGAGAAATATCTTACACATTTTTACTGTTAACTTTGCTATTATTTTATCTGGAATGTGGCTTTTTCTTCAGCTAAATAATAATAATTAAAAAAAACCCTAAAAAGATTGTTGATAAATCTCTATTTCTTTTTAAGTGGACTGTCTGAAGTACTTGTTGCAACTTGAAGTCTTGAATATGTAAAGCAAAGATGCAACCCCCAAAGTGCAAACAGAACTTCCTCTTTAAATATGTGGGCTCTCAGACACTTCAAGCCAAACATATCTCTGATGTAACTCTTGACCTCAGTAGAGTTATACCTGGGATGAATTTGGATTTTCTTCTCTATGCCAGTACAGACTAGTAGTGTCTATTTGCCACTCTATTTTCATTGTTTTTACCCTCACCTCTACAGCCTTCGGCACAATTTTTTGCAGTAAATTATAAGACTGCTTTCTTTACAATGGCTTTAGGAAAGAATGTACTATAAGTGAATTGTGCCTTTGATCTTTCCTCCCCCTCTTCTTCCCTCCCCAAGATAGATGGAGCAGGTGTAGAGGAATTAATGAAGCAACAGCCAAATTGCAAGGGTCATTGGTGTGTTGAAAACTATAAATTATCTGGCTCTTAAGGGAAATTACCCTCCACCTCTGAGATGCTGTCATTTATAAACTCAAGTTAAAGCCATGGGAAATAGCAATTTGAAAGTTTGGAAGAGAGAAGAATCTGCTGATATTCTTTTTTGTCTTTTATGGTATTTTTGTTTTTTAATTCAAAAGATAAAATAGATAAAATACTTGAGTCTTGTTTAATGAACTCTGAATAGACAGTGAAAGTGATACTATATTTATAACCAATACTTTCATTTTGCTTTTGAAAGGCTTCTGCCTGCAAGGGTACTGATTTGACAAAAGTATGTTGAATGCCATATTATGTATAGATTTATATACAACATTAGTCTATTTTTTACATAGAATTTGTATGGAAAAGTGGTGAAACATGGCAACTCTTTTAATTTATGCAACAATAGTATGTAAATGTTGAGATGAAGCAGTGGTGTATGTATATGTCTCTATAACAAGAAAGGAAGGGAAAGCTTTCTGAAAGCAACAACACAGAAGCAGTTGGAATGAACTCATAATAACCAGTGAACTTCTGTAATTGTAGTCCACTACTGTCATGCGAAGCCACCACTGTGTACTCCAGGACTGAGAATATAGTATCAGCCTGTCTCTTTTGACATTGCAATATGAGTCCCCGAAATATTACCTTTAAAGGGCAGCCTTTAAAGCCTTGTTTTGATAACAACCTGATGAAGGCCGCACCCACAACTGTTTCTATGCCGCTAATCTTCAGAACAGCCCTACAGTACAATATGTGGATGGTAACTATGTTTTTTTCTGAATTTATTTTATCAACAACCACAGAAGTTCACAACAGTTATAAAACACATTTACTTGTTTTCCCTCTTGTGTCTGATCTAGCCAACCAGTCTATAACCCCATTTTCAAAAAGTATTCTGGAGAAATGTAAATCATAAAGAAAAGTATTGTATGCCACATTCCAGCATTCTTTGCAAATTCACTAGCTCTACAGGTCCTTCAGTGTGGGCCACAAATTACCCTGTTTTTCAATTAAGAAAAGAGCTCATCTGCAATCACCAATACTAATCCTAACTGTGACCAATATAGTAGAGTAGCTATTTTTCTGAGGTTACCATGTCAAGATTGAGAGGTGCCACTATTTTAACATCTCTGGAAGAACAGTTTAGAATTGGCAATGGGTTGTAACCTGAGAAAATCCAGTATTTATATAAACAATGCAAAAGATGCACAGTTGCTTCCCTTCTCCTCTAAGAAAACTGTTCAACTCTCCAATTTTTTAAAAAAAGTGCTCTAAAATGTATAGGTAATAACTCCCTAGGTCTACACACTGTCAAGTAGAGCAGTGTTCATTGTAAAAGAACAGTGAGTCATTAAACAATGAAAAAATAGGGTCTTCTCTAACATTACAAATAGCTGCTGTATTATGCATAGCTGCTGAAATACATCTAACACTGCATGACACATCAACCCTGAAAATCACACCTACTCCTCAAATCAGCCAGCTGCACAAGTGAGGAATAAACTCTTTTCTGAGTGGATTGAATGTGGATTAATGCTTTTCTTTTCTCTGGTTTCCAGCACTCAGTTTGTCACAAGTATGTCTGTTCCCCTATGCTATCTCCATTGTCAGACAATCTATTCATGAATTGCACAGCACAGATTCATAGATCTGTACAAATAAAAGCCATGCATGAGGTCAGTGCTAAGTTAAGGGAGTCACATTTTGTCAGCCAATGGTTTGTAGATCCAATAGTCAAATATATATCCTGTGACAGACCCAGACCAGTGGGGTACAGGAGTCTGGTAGAGGGCAAATATACTGGTCACTGGATGAGTAGTTTTCTGTTCCCTGAGTGACCAGAGCAGGGGCTGCACTAGAATAATCAGGAACCTGCTAGAACCAGTTAAGGCAGGCAGGCTAATTAGGACACCTGGAGCCAATTAAGAAGAAGCTGCTAGGATCAATTAAGGCAGGCTAATCAGGGCACCTGGGTTTTAAAAAGGAGCTCACTTCAGTGTGTGGTGTGAGTGTGAGCAGCTGGGAGTAAGAGGCACAAGGAGCTGAGAGTGAGAGGGTGTGCTGCTGGAGGACTGAGGAGTGCAAGCGTTATCAGACACCAGGAGGAAGGTCTTGTGGTGAGAATAAGGAAGGTGTTTGGAGGAGGCCATGGGGAAGTAGCCCAGGGAGTTGTAGCTGTCATGCAGCTGTTACAGGAGGCACTATAGACAGCTGCAGTCCACAGGGCCCTGGGCTGGAACCCGGAGTAGAGGGTGGGCCCGGGTTCCCCCCCAAACCTCCCAATTGACCTGAACTGTGGGTTCTCCCAGAGGGGAAGGTCTCTGGGCTGTTCCCCAACCCACATGGTGAATCTTTGAGGCAAGAAAATCCACCAATAAGCGCAGGACCCACCAAGATAGAGGAGGAACTTTGTCATAATCCCTAACAACTCATTGAGGTATTCCCCAGTCTGACACATTCTCCACACAACATTAGAAAACCTATAGCACTGTGTAATGGAAGCTTCAGGAAAGACCATTATTTATTACATACTATGTCTATCCTAATACATTATATTCAATTAAAAGTCATCCCTTCTCACACATGCAATCTTATCCAAAGCCCATTGCAATTAATGGAAGACTTTCCATTGACATCACTGGGCTTTTAGATCAGGCTCATAACATGATTCATTCATCTTGGGGCAAATCCAAGAGGCTCTCTGAGGGCAGGTACCCTGCCTGCTACTGAGCTGGTGGGTTTCTATTGAATGGGAAAAGGGGAGGCAGGATTTGGGATCCCACAAAAAGGATGAACATCCCCAGCACACCACCAAGGCCAGCTCTCCATTCCTTCGATCCTTGTGTCATCATGGAGTGGAGATGTGGCACAGTGCCATGGATGCTACTTCATACTTCACATTCCTTTTCCATCGAACTTCCAAGGTACACCTCAGTACATACCCTGGCTATCAGGACTTTTCATTCAGTGGGCCATCATTCTTAAATATAAATCATTACTGTGTTGCTTGTGTTTGTAGACCCTTCAGAAAAAAAGTGACATAGACAAATGCCAATACAAAGGTATAAACATATGCAGCTAGAGTGTGACTTTAGGCACAGCCCTGAGTGAAGAGTGATGCAGAAGTGAATTGCATCAGGAGGCATTTTCACAAGTGTCACCCCTTTCCGTCACAATTCCATGATTTCTCCTTGCTCTGCGGAGATGGAAATTTACTGCTGATACATGCTAGGAGACCCTCACAAATTCTGGGTAGCAAGCACCTGCCTTGCTCTGAGAAGGGAATAAGCAGAAAAATAGCCCACTTAGTCCTGAATGCTCAGACCCAAGATCCAAGTAGCCCATGTAAAAGCATTGGGGAGAGGTGGGTGTCTTGTTTCTGTGTTTGCATATAGTCAGAGCTACAATCTGTGTAAAAAGTTTCATTTAAACAACAATTTAAAAAAATATTTAAGTAAGCAATACCTTCAGTTTCCCCCTACCTGGACATATTGCTTTGAGTCTTGAACACTTATTTGTCATATAGTGTGATGGCTTAAGGATTGGAAAATTCAGCTAAAGTTGGTCATCTTTTTGGCATTTGCCATTATCAGGTGTTTCATGTTGTGCAATAAGCAATTGTTAGCCTCTGGTGAAAAAACCTGGTAAATTGTTAATAGCTGATCTTTGACCAGATCTGATCCAGTTCCTTTTTTAGTATTTTTATGGTTGTAGCCTCAATATGTCAATCAAATCTGTGAAGTGAACTTCAACCACTCTGTCAAAACTAGGATATATCCCAACCCAAAAATAACAAACCAAACTTTAAAAGAAAAAAAAAAGTAATAAAACTTTTACTTCAGACTAGCTATACATTTCTCTGTTCTGAATTTATATGCATTCATTTCTACATTAAACTTCCTTCTGGTGTTTATGATTCACAGAGCTAAATTCTTTACCCCACTGTTAATGCACCTGGAAGGCAATTGCAAACTTCTTCATGGTTGTTATTTGTGTCTGCCATCTTTGACTTTAAGAGCTTGAGCCACATTCTGCTGTGGCTGCTTTGCCGACAAGATCTTTATTTTTTCTCAAATGAAATCCATGACTAATACATTTGGATGGGAAAGTCTATTGGAAACTTAAATCTATGAAGGTTTAGTAATCCTTAAATTAGTTTTTTTAAATGTACCTAAAAGAAGGAGATAAAACACTTGCCCAAAAAGGTTATAATTAAATATATGTAGGCCTCAAAATTCCCTCTAGCTGTAAGTCTCTATGAAGATTCACCAATTCTTTGTGCTGTGACATAAGTCTTGGAAATACTGTCTGAGTGTCATACAGACATCTTTTCTGCCAATTTAACATAATGATTGAAAAAATATCAGCAACTGTACAGATAATGAAAAGTGACAGGTGTCAAATGCCTATAGTAACAATAGATTTGTATTGTAGTGAGTAAGAAATCCCATACTTGAATTACCCAAATCTTCCTAAGGCCTGGTCTACACTAGGAGTTTATGTCGAATTTAGCGCCGTTACATCGAATTAACTCTGCACCCGTCCACACCACGAAGCTATTTAGTTCGACATAGAGGTCTCTTAAATTCGACTTCTGTACTCCTCCCCAACGAGGGGAGTAGCGCTAAATTCGAGATGGCCATGTCGAATTAGGCTAGGTGTGGATGGAAATCGACGCTAATAGCTCCGGGAGCTATCCCACAGTGCACCACTCTGTTGACGCTCTGGACAGCAGTCCGAGCTCGGATGCTCTGACCAGCCATACAGGAAAAGCCCCGGGAAAATTTGAATTCCTTTTCCTGTCTGGGCAGTTTGAATCTCATTTCCTGTTTGGACATCGTGGCGAGCTCAGCAGCACTGGCAACGATGCAGAGCTCTCCAGCAGAGATGGCCGTGCAATCTCAGAATAGAAAGAGGGCCCCACCATGGACTGATCGGGAAGTGTTGGATCTGATCGCTGTGTGGGGCGATGAGTCCGTGCTTTCCGAGCTGCGCTCCGAAAGACGGAATGCAAAGATCTATGAGAAGATCTCTAAAGCCATGGCAGAGAGAGGATACAGCCTTGATGCAACGCAGTGCCGCGTGAAAATCAAGGAGCTGAGACAAGGCTACCAGAAGACCAAAGAGGCAAATGGATGCTCCGGATCCCAGCCCCAGACATCCCGTTTCTACGAGGCACTGCATTCCATCCTAGGTGCGGCCGCCACCACTACCCCACCACTGACCGTGGACTCTGAGGATGGGATATTGTCGACGGCCGCTTCCTCGGACATGTTAGTGGACGGGGAAGATGAGAAAGAAGATGAGGAGGACGAGGCAGTCGACAGCGCTTACAAGGCTGATTTCCCCGACAGCCAGGATCTCCATCACCCTTACAGAGATCCCCTACCAACCGTCCCCAGCCGTTAACCCGGACACGGAATCAGGGGAAGGATCAGTCAGTAAGTGTTTAAAACATCTAAATATTTATTTTTTACAGAACAGGAATATTAACAATATTAACAATGGGTTTTGCATGATTACTTTGCCCTAGGCGCTTAACGGTTCAGTCCCTGGCAGTGCAACTACTAAAAAAAATCTAACAATGTCCGGTTTAGCATGATTGTTCTGCCCAAGCCGCTCTACTGTTTAGTCCCTGCCGGTGCAGCTACAGTAAAATCCTGTCTATATGTCCGGGGATAGAGCAGAAATCCTCCATGGACATCTCCACGAAGCTCTCCTGGAGGTAATTGGAAAGCCTTTGCACCAGGTTCCTGGGGAGAGCGGCCTTATTGGGTCCTCCGTAGTAGCAAACATTTCCGTGCCAGGAGACAAGCAAGTACTCCGGGATCGTTGCCCTACAGAGCATGGCGGCATACGGACCCGGTCTTTGTAGGCTTTCCCGAAGCATCCTTTCTTTTTCCGTCTCTGAAATCCTCATCAGAGTGATGTCGCTCATGGTGACCTGCTTTGAATTAGGTAGGGGAATGTTAGTATTGGGACTGCTTACCTGTTCCTTTACAGAACTGTAACCGGCGGTTTACAGCCACGCGGTGGAGGCGGGAGAGGGGCAGCATACAGGGATCTTTCCCTGGGACAGCCGCGAGGGGGTGGGACAGGGGCAGAGTTCATGCTTGCCAGATTGCTGGCAGCAGGGACTGGCATTGCTTTCAATGTGAAAGGAGGCCAGTGCTACTATTAAAGTTTTAAGCAGCCACAAGTCTACGGCTTACCATGTCGGCCTGCTACACAAATTCCGGTGTCCTGCCCCGTTTCTCTGATGTGCACTGCAAGACCCCAGGCACTGAATGCGAAGGCCGAAAATTCGACCTTGTCCTGAGTGCGCATGTGATAGGTGCTGTGCATGGTCTTGTTCACAGAGAAAGACTATGTTCTTTGTTCACAACGAAATTTATCTTTCTGAGGAATTCACTCCCTTTTTCCCATTCCCACAGCTGCGACTGTCTCCCAACCCAGCCTGGCATCACACTCCCAGAGGCTAGCGCAGATTAGGCGTAGGAAGAAGAGGACACGGGAGGACATGTTCTCGGAACTTATGGGCTGCTCCCGAGCCCAGGCAGCCCAGCAGACCCAGTGGAGGGAGAACTTGTCCCAAATGCACCGATCACACATGGAACGGGAGGAGAGGTGGCGGCAGGAAGACCAGCAGGCGACTCAAACGCTGCTTGGACTAATGAGGGAGCAAACGGACACGCTCCGGCACCTTGTGGATGTTCTGCAGGACCGGAGGCAGGAGGACAGAGCCCCGCTGCAGTCTATCTGTAACCGCCCTCCCCCGCCACCAAGTCCCATACCCCCCTCACCCAAAGTCCCAAGAAGGAGGGGCGGCAGAGTCCGTGAAAACTCTCACTCCACCCCTGCAGACTGCTCTACTACTAGAAGGCTCTCATTCCCCAAAATTTGACAAGTCCTTTCCTTCCCGCCTCATCCAAGCCCCCGTCGAAGTTTCACCCCCCAGTTTCATGTGTAGTTGCTAATAAAAAAATATGTTTCTGTTAATTACTGTTTCCATCATGTTCTTTTTGAGGAGAGTCTGTCTGAAGGGGGGGAAGGGGGTTGGTAATTGGACAGGACAGTCACCTTTACCAGGGTACAGAGGTGGCGGCAGGTTCAGCAGCAGGGCACACACACATTGCAGTCACTAGTTACCCTGGTCAGTCTGGGAGGTGGTTTTAGTGTTCTGTGGTGGGTGGGGGGTGCTCTGTGACTTTCTGGCGGGGGAGGGCAGTTACTGATCTTATGCAGCGGTCCTTATCCTGGATCACAGAGCCACGCAGCAGGGGATCTGTAACCGTCCTCCCCCTGCCACAAAGTCACATAGCCCCCCCACACACAGAGTCCCGAACAGGAGGGGTGGCAGGCTCCGTTGAAACCACCAGTCCACCACCGCGGAGCCTGTCATTCCTGGAGTTTAGAAGCGTCATTTGCATCACTACACTACACCCGCTCCCCACCACAGTCTGCGTCCCAGTTTCAACACTTTCCCACGAAAACAGTAATAAAGAAAACGGTGTTCATTAACAAAATTCAAGTGATTTTATTTTTAAACGTGGGTTGTAAGGGGGGGAACGGGGTATGTAACTGGAGAGGATACTGAACATTTAGTGGGTAAAGAAACGGGGGCAGGTTCAGCTTCTCTGTACACAAACTTAAAAGTCACAGGTTACCCTGCTCACTCAGGAACCTAGCTTTCAAAGCCTCCCGGATGCACAGCGCGTCCCGCTGGGCTCTTCTAATCGCCCGGCTGTCTGGCTGGGCGTAATCAGCAGCCAGGCTATTTGCCTCAACCTCCCACCCCGCCATAAAGGTCTCCCCCTTGCTCTCACAGAGATTGTGGAGCACACAGCAAGCTGCAATAACAATGGGGATATTGGTTTCGCTGAGATCACAGCGAGTCAGTAAGCTTCTCCATCTCCCCTTGAGACGGCCAAAAGCACACTCCACCACCATTCTGCACTTGCTCAGCCGGTAGTTGAAGAGTTCTTTTTCAGTGTCCAGGGCGCCAGTATAGGGCTTCATGAGCCAGGGCATTAGCGGGTAGGCTGGGTCCCCGAGGATGACTATAGGCATCTCCACATCCCCAAGAGTTATTTTGTGGTCCGGGAAGTAAATACCTTCCTGCAGCCGTCTAAACAGACCTGAGTTCCTGAAAACACGAGCGTCATGAACCTTGCCCGGCCATCCGACGTTGATGTTTGTAAAACGTCCCCTATGGACCACCAGTGCTTGCAGCACCATTGAAAAGTAGCCCTTTTGGTTGATGTACTGGCTGGCCTGGTGGTCCGGTCCCAGGATAGGGATGTGAGTTCCATCTATAGCCCCACCGCAGTTTGGGAATCCCATCTCGGCGAAGCCATCTATGATGACCTGCGCGTTTCCCAGGGTCACTACCTTTGAGAGCAGTACCTCAACAATTGCGTTGGCTACTTGCATCACAACAACCCCCACGGTAGATTTGCCCACGCCAAAGTCGTTCGCGACTGACCGGTAGCTGTCTGGCGTTGCAAGCTTCCAGAGGGCTATGGCTACTCGCTTCTGGACAGTCAGGGCTGCTCGCATCCGGGTGTCATTGCTCTTCAGGGCAGGGGACAGCAACTCACAAAGTTCCATGAAAGTCCCCTTCCGCATGCGAAAGTTTCGCAGCCACTGTGATTCATCCCAGACCTGCAGCACTATGCGGTCCCACCAGTCCGTGCTTGTTTCCCGGGCCCAGAATCGCCGTTCCACAACATCAACATGACCCATTGTCACCGTGATGTCCTCGGCGCTGGGTCCCATGCTTTCTGACAGGTCTGTGCTACTCTCAGACTTCAGGTCCTCACCGCGGTGCCGTAGCCTCCTCACCTGATTTCTCTGCATCTGCCTCTGGGAAAGGTGGATGATAAGGTGCGAGGTGTTGACAACGGCCACAACTGCAGCGATGGTCGCAGCGGGCTCCATGCTCGCAGTGCTGTGGCGTCCGCGCTGTCACTGACCAGAAAAGTGCGCGAACTGATTTCCCGCCGGCGCTTTCAGGGAGGGAGGGCGGTAGTGACGGACGGATGACGACAGTTACCCAAAAGCACCCTCGACACATTTTTTTACCCAGAAGGCATTGGCGGCTCGACCCAGAATTCCAATGGGCAGCGGGGACTGCGGGAACTGTGGGATAGCTGCCCACAGTGCACCGCTTCCTATGTCGACGCTTTCCCCGTTAGTGTGGACTCACAAAGTCGAATTACTGTCCTTAGTGTGGACCCACACATTCGACTTTGCAATATCGATTCCACATATTCGATTTAAGTAAAATCGAACTACTCTTGTAGTGTAGACATACCCTAAGTCTACTGCAACAGAATAGGAGAGCTTCCTCCTAATACTATTTTGGGTCTGTATCATATTCTCCCATGGGAAAAAATTGTGAGAATGTGAGAAAGTTCTCAGGAAACTATGAATTTCACAGATAGATGCTACTTTTAGGGGCAAGAGAAGAAGCAGGAGACATGGATTCAAAGTTCAGGGAATCTTCAGGGAGCTGCAAATATCAAGTCCATTAAGGACCCATCCCTCTGTGCGGCTAGTCTGCCATTGGCCTCCCAGATACATTTGTGCCATCGACCCCTGCCACATGGAAGGAACTATGTATAATGGGCACTAATGCTTCTTCTCAGGATCTTCTTCCAACATTAACTCTTACATGGATTTCTTTTCAAAGAGAGTAACTTTTCTTGGATGTTACTTCTTCACTCTGTCTTAGTTCTATGCTTGATTGCTCCACTTCACTAATATAGAGCAAGGAGTGCATCTAAATAGGCCAAATACATCTTCAAACATATTGATTGCTGATTGTAGTCATGGGATTATACCCATTTTTGCTGAGAACATCTCACAATTTATACCTAACACATGCACATTGTCCTCAGAGTTCAAGCCAGGGTTTAGCAAGACGCTAAACTATTTGTGCAAAATTTTGAAGTTTTTCAAAGGTCTCAGTAAAATATATTTTTTTATCTTCTAAAAGATAAAAACTCAGGTTTATGTACATACACATCACCTCACACATGCACCCAACCATTTTTATTATGCATCTGTAACTTATGTAAATAGGAAATCAGTTAGGCGTAATGACAACTGAAGCAGCTTATTAGTTATTTGCTTCATTGTGGTGTTCTGGTGAGGTCTTGGTTCATATTCTATTTCATTCATGTAAAGAACAGCATTCAACTTTTGATGCAGACATTATTTTTCACCGCCAATATATAGATCCCCACTGAGATCAGAAAGAGACTTTTATCTGGCAAAGAGGATTTACATTGGTACTGCCAATCAGTTAAAAAGCTCTTGACATTCATATACTAGAGGTTTTTCACAACTCTAGATAAGAGATTTTGATCTTGTCTCGAGCTATGGTTTTATCAAAACTGTTTTATCACTATAATACATTGTACTTAGAAGGTCAGGAAACTGCAAATACAATGCCAATAAAAACTGCACCGCAGTTGTGATTTGTTAGTACTTACTGTATCTGAGTCTTCTTTCATTTGGTGGGGGAAAACGATGCCAAACAAAAATCCACTTACTATGCTAGTGTTGTGTGTTAAAAATCAACGTTGCTTAATAAGGAACAATTAATCCTTAAACTGTGCCTACTACGATTGCATTCAGTCATAATAGATGCTTGATTGTAGAAGTAAGAAATAGTCTGTTCTGGATTGCCTCGCTTATTTGAGGGTGAATTCCAAGAATAAGGGATTGATTGGCACCATTTAATCCATTTATTTTGGCTCTGTCAACAAAATAGAGAGAAATAGAGATTGTTAAGTGTCATTACAACAGTCAAACTTTCCCTGGAAGAAAGGTGTGTTTTTTGTTTTTGGTTGGTTGGTTTTTTGAGATTCTACCGTCATATTGCTTTGGCTGTAAATCTAATGATTTCTAAAGCTGATGTGGGATCAGTGACTAGCAGGGCAGAAAATGAAAATGCAGAGAGGAACAATATGGAGCTCATACGCTGCTTATCTCTGATAGAGATGCACAGAACAGCAGGGATGCCAAGAAGTATAGCAGCTGTTATTGTGCATGTGTTAGGGATAAATTGTGAGATGTTTTCAGTAAAAATGGGTATAATCCCAAGACTACAATCAGCAATCAAAATGTTAGGAGATGTATTTGGCCTATTTAGATAGGGCACAAGTGTCAGTTCACTTAACAAACTATATTTTCCTCCTTTTGTTTCCTGGTAAACCGCATGAGCATATAAAGTATGTCTGGAATGCTATTGTTCTTTACCTTCTTACAATACTTTGTTACGCATTAGTGAAATTATGTGCAATATAACATGATGCTTTATTAGAATTCACTGGATTTACCAACCCTTTTAAGGAATAAAGATATAGTAAGGTATTTTTTGCTAGTTCTACACTGAGCAGATTAGGTTTTTATTGTTAGCTGTTTAGCATAATATCTCCAATTATTCTTGAAAGTCTATGGGTGTATTTGGTTTATTAAAAGCTACATAAAGATGACTTATACACTTATGTATACAGAGGTATTGAAGATGGAAAAGGGATCTCTAAAACACTCCTTGTTAGTGGCTACTGGCATGTCTCCATACACTTGGGTTTATAAGTGCTGTATTTAACTAATGAGCCTGTTTTCTTCTGTGTGGGTCATTGACATGCAAAGGAATGGAAACTCCACAAATGTAGAATACAAAATTTCCTTTGAATATTTTCATAGGTGAGGGGAAGGAAGGGACCATGGTTTGGTATCCTCTCATCCCCTGAAAATGATGAGCCCCTAAGTTGGCAGATCTGGTAGAGATACCAAAGATTTCTATTCTACCTCTGACAACAACTTTCTTAAAACTACATTTTTTACTCTGAAATGTGTGAAAATGGCACTGTATGATTTTATATGTATTTCTCAATAACTCATAATTGAGTTCACTCAATTTGCAAGTATAAGTATTTCCCCCTAGTTGCTTAATGCCAAACCTGCAAAGGCACCTTAGAAGCTGCAAATAAAGTTGAGTTGTGCATAATAAGATTAAGGCCTGGTCTACACCTAAACCAGGGGTCAGCAATATTTGGCACGCGGCTCGCCAGGGTAAGCACCCTGGCGGGCCGGGCCAGTTTATTTACCTGCTGACGCGGCAGGTTCGGCCGATCGCGGCCCCCACTGGCCGCGGTTCGCCGTCCCGGGCCAATGGGGGCGGCGGGAAGCGGCGTGGGCGAGCGATGTGCTGGCCGCGGCTTCCCGCCACCCCCATTGGCCCGGGACGGCGAACTGCAGCCAGTGGGGCCGCGATCGGCCGAACCTGCCGCGTCAGCAGGTAAATAAACTGGCCCGGCCCGCCAGGGTACTTACCCTGGCGAGCCGCCTGCTAAACGTTGCCGACCCCTGACCTAAACCTTAGGTTGAACTAGCTACATTACTCAGGGATATAGTTAAGCCAATCTAAGCCTCAGTATAGACACTGCTAAGTAGACATAATAATTCTTTTGTTAGCCTAGCTACTGCCTCTCAGCTGGGTAGATTTGCAGGAAATGTTTACACTACAGCACACAAGTAGCATAACTGCAGTGCTACAGCTGTGCTGCTGTAGTACTTGTAGTGTAACCATATCCTAAAATAAGATTCTACAGGCCTAATTCTGCACTCATTCATCTCTGTGCAATACCACTGACTTCAAATGATCTACTCAGTGACTCTCATGTGGTCCCATTGGTGTCAGGAGGTTTTCACAGTGCACCTCATTAGTAAAATTCATTAAAAATTTAGTAAACTGTTCTGTTGAGGAGGCACAAGAAGCAATGAAATCCAGCAAGAGCTAAGATTTTTTACTAAAATAAGCAGATATTATTATAAATACATATAGGAAACAGAACTGTTAAGTAAGAGCATTCCATTTTTATTTTTTTTTAGTCACTGTTGAAAGTATAGCTACAAGATTCTTTCAGAAAAATTACTCAGGTTTTATTCTTTCACAATTAAAAAGCAAACCTGTTGGTCTGAATAGAATGGATGTTCTCTTCAGTTGTGTGACTATCATATTTTTATTTATGACTCAGTATCTTGCAACTAGCTGAGTTTGAATATCTGAATAAAATTGGTAGGCCAAAAACAAGCTCATGAATCTTATTATAATGTATTGTAATCAAACAGGATTGTTTTTGGATTGCTTTGACAAGTGGCATCTTTGCTGTTTTGGTTGTCTTCTTGAATGCCAATGTTAAAATGCAGTCCACTGCGTGAAAAATAGGGTATGCAATGTTATGCTGAGTTTCTAAATTTTAGTATAGAAAGCGTGTGAACTGAATGCAACAAGCCTAAACATCACATACTCATAACATACTGTAAAGTATTTCTTCAAATGTTTGAATGTTATTGAAGATCAGCATCTAAACATAATTAATTGTGCATTGTATGTGAGAGTCAGAATGGCCTAGTTACCTAAGCAATATTTTAAATTAATATTTTATGAGCAAACTGAATCATATATCAACACTTATTTAAAATTAAGGAAAGCAAATTTTATATACCATTTTTCTGTCATAGTCATAACATATGTTTGATCAGCATACTGGTTCTTTACTCAGATATTCTACTCTGCCCTAGAACTCCCATTGGTGCTGATGAGAAATTTTCATATACAGGGACAGCAGAATATAGTGGCTCAGATACTTTTCTGTATCCATCATTTATTACAGCTCCTTGACTCTATCATCAGTTTAACACAAACCCCCTCTAGAGCAGACTTTAGTGCAGTTCTGTGGCTGCTCTATACAGTAATAGCTAATAATGATCCCCCATGGATGCACCAGCTATGGATAGCCAGAGCACAATGTGCTCCAGGTACATCCTCACATGCATCTCTCCATCCCTGATGTGAAGTACGGGTGGTGTAGATGCCCAAGAATCCATATGTGTATCCAGTGAGGCCATCCCCACCTGGGAATTCTGAAGAGGACCAGTGTGAACAGTTTCCATCCCCTTTCTTACACCTGAGAAGCACAAAGGAAGCAGAGTGGGGCAGTTAATCTAACCCAGTATATGAAAGAGAGGTCTGATGAGAAGCTCCAAAAGAATGTTTTTTATCACGGCCTTAAGATGTATTAATTATTTATGTAAATTGTTTACTAGCTGGTGTTCTAATTTTTAAGGACCTGGTGTGGAATTCCCTGGTGCGGAAGAGTCTACACCTAAAACATGAAAAAATTCACACTCCTGAGAGATACAGTTAAGTCAGCCTAAGCTCCATTATAGACGCTGCTAAGTCAATGGAAGAATTCTTCTGTTGACCTAGCTGCTACCTCTTCAGGGAGTGGATTAACTACAGTGACAGAAAAAAAACCCCAAAAACCCTTCCATCACTGTAGCATGTGTCTACACTACAGTGTTACTGTGGAACAGCTTCAGCACTATAGTGGTGCCACCATAGAATCTGTAGTGTAGACAACCCCTGAGTGGATATACATCTAGAATAGCTGGCTTCTGCACCACTCCTACTTCACTGTCGCAGCAGAGGAGGCACGCCAGGGATGGGGAGATGCACAACTGGATGTCTCTGGACCACACTGTTCTCTGGCTATCCCCAGCTGGTGGCTGCATTAGGGGCCATTATCAACTATCAGAGTTTAAAGCAGCTCCAGAGCTGCTTTAAATTCTGTCAGTAGCACCATCCTCCCTCTCACCCCCATTGTGCCCTAAGCTTCAAAAAAATGAGCACCTTTAACTATGGAACTATCCATCTAAAAACCTCCACGTATCCCTCTGAATAAACCCATCTTGAAAACAGTATTTTTTTCCTGAAGTAGAGTAGTGATCCATGGGCTGAAACTGGCCCAAAGGGCTTGTCTATACTGGCAGTGCTGGTGTGGTTCTCCCGTCGGCATAGGCACTCCCCCTTCCCAAGAGGCATTATCTATGTTGAGAGGAGAAGCCCTCCAGCTGTCATGGCACTGTCTACACTGGGGGTTAGGTCAGTAAAACTACGTCACTCAGGGGTGCGACCTATTTATATCAATACAAGTTACCTGTTAAACAATAATAGAGTACCAATTTAAATGTATCATGGGGAGTTCTGTTTAAAAAAAATGATGGAATGATTTGACCTTCTTCTATGTTTTCACCTTCAGATTCAGCCACTTCTGTCCTTATTTTGAATTTATATTACAGATTCTTAGAAGAACATGAAACAAGATAAGCATTTTAGTCTTCATCCTTCAAGCCCTTCTACTGCACAGAGGGAGATGAGGTAGGGAGATGTATACCTGCTGAGCTGCATGCACATTCTCAGCAGGTGTATAGGTAACAACGGTAAGGATTGATAGTTCTTGTGTTTGTTTAGCCTATCTAGTGAAAACACATATGTGATTCATCCTCTTTGTTATCTAACACAGTTTTAAAGGTACTTTGCTAAATCCCTTAAAGCCATTATTTATGTTCATTTTTGAGCACAGGAAAGACTTTTTTTTTTTTACCCTTCATTGTTGATGCATATGTAACATGCTTTTGGAGAAGGAAACACTGATTTGGTACTATTCTAGATATTGCTAACCCTATTATTCTAGTTGTACAAACTAGCATATCATATCATAAATTTCTATTAGATGTTCCATGAATGACTATGCTAGATGTGATGTCTGGAACTCCTTTATTTTGCATGTAATCCTCAAATGATTTAAGGCCTTTTTGACATGGGTTGCCAGCAGTAATCCCACTGGAATTCTGTTTTCTATATACTCATATGGCTTGTTTCTGCAAAGTGCTAAGAAGTCTGGCCCCAATCCAGAAAGACGAGGTGGGTGAGATAATATTTTTTCATTGAACCAACTTCTGCTGGTGAGAGAGACAAGCTTTCCAGCCACACAGAGCTCTTCTTCAGGTCTGGGAAAAGAACTCACAGCGTCTCAGCAAAAAACAAGGTGGAACAGATTGTTTAGCATAAGTATATGGTAAAAGACAAAAACACCCTACCACCTGTGAGTGAACAATTTTCACAAAGCGATCATTCTTTGTCTGACATATCAGTCCTCATCCTAAAACATTTTCAAAAGATGAGCCTGGGGAGTTTAAATTCATTACACTGCCTGCTAGACACCAAAAATCATGGACTGAACAGAGACACTGGATTTATGGCTTACTACAACAATCTATAACCCACTAATCCCCTCTTTTTGTCCTAGGTCTGCAGAGCTGTCAAAAGGCCATGCTACCTTGAATAGTCCCTTACAATATGTGCTAACTACTTATGCTAAACAATCTGCTCCACCTTGCATTTTGCTGTGACACTCGGACTCCCTTTCCAAGACCTGAACAAGCTCTCTGAGTGGCTCGAAAGCTGGTTTCTCTCACCAGCAGAAGTTGGTTCAATAAAAGATACTACTTCACCCACCTTGTCTCACTAATATCCTGGGACCAACATGGCTACAACTACACTGCATGTCTCAGTCCAGAAAAACATTTAAACAAATGCTTAATATTAACCATGAGTAGTCTCATTGACATGAGTGGGATTTCTCATGTTCTTAAAGTTAAACATGTATTTACTTGCTTTGCTGGATTGGGGCTCATGTCTTCAACACCTTGCAGGAAGGAGCACTTTGTTTTTTAATGAATGGAAGAAAGCGCTAAATGGAAAATGATTGTCGTTATTCACAACCAGAACCACTCTCTCATCCCCATTGTTCCCTAAAAGTCAACAAGTTAGCAACTTAAACTATAGAGCTATCCATTTTTAAATTTCCACATGTCCCTCTGAACAAGCACAAACCCATTTTGAAAACAAATGATGTATTTGCTCAAAGCTTTTGTACTGACACTATAAAATACAAGCAAAATGTCAGATGGCTACAGAAGAAGAAAGAAGTTTAACAGTACTTGTTTAGATGACTGCTTTTTAACAATAATTTATAACTGTATAAGAACTACTTCATACACATAAAATGATTTAAAATAGATCTAAGTAACAAAATTACTATATTGTTATATACATATTCTCCCCTGCCTCAGTTCTCATATCCAGACAAGGACTATGTGATAAAATGTAAGAATACAAAAATGAAAATTTGCAATCAGAAAAGCTGTAGATTCATTCAGAAGTTAACACACAGAAAAGCAATACTGATTGATTAACACTTGAAAGGTGATATTTATAGCATACTTCTCCCATTATACAGGTATTCTCTGAATACAATGACATTTGTTACTATTCTCATTTATCTACAGTTCTTCTTCCCCTATCTTCACGAGCTGGCCAATTAAGTTTGTGAGTATCCTTAAGAAATCTGCCTTTTTTTTTTTCCTTTTTGAACCTCACTCATTGTCATAGGTTTCACCCCCACTCTGAACTTTAGGGTACAGATGTGGGGACCTGCATGAGAACCCCTAAGCTTAATTACCAGCTTAGATCAGTATGCTGCCACCACCCAAATCATTTAAAACAGCTGTTTATGAGTTATTTGGAACCCTTAACTATCTGTTTATGACACTCATAATCTGACCTCTTACTATTTAATGAGTGATCATACGAAAGAGAAAAAAGGACTGGACTTAAATAATAGTGTTTGCTTGCTTGTTTTCATCTACTGTTTATCATTACAATGGGACTCACAATGTTCCAAACACATGGACATCTGGCAGATAAGATTTCAAAGAAGGTAAAATAGGAAGATTATATTAACAGTCTACTGTTGTAGACTATTGTTCCCAGAGTCTGTTAATGATGGCCAGGATTTCATGACATAATTGTAAACGATAGGGAGACTCTCTAACATGCTGAGAAAGTCAGTGTCTGAATAGAAACTACCAAAAAAAAAATGCCTGGCAGTAGATTTTGGTGTGAACAGGATTAAACACTTAATTATAATTATTCATCATGCTAAATTCCACAAATCTGTTATAATGGGTACTTCAGCCTGCTTGCAGTTGGGCACAGAACTAGACCTGGTAGTCACTGGCAGCAGGGCAATGCACACTCTCTGAAGTTCCCTCCAATTTTTTCTGCCTTCCCAGAAGCCAGCAGCTCAGTCAGGCCTCCCTGCTGCACAGCTTTTCTGACAGAAATTCCAACCTTTTATTTTAAGTTTCTAACAATTTGTCTCAATGATGTGTATAATTCCCAGCCCTGGTCTAGGGTTGCATTTGAATTTTGAGGATATTGTCCTCACAGCGCCTCTTCCCCTTCTGAGGTATTTGCAGTGGCTATTGTCCCAGCACACTTTAGGGAGAAAGCTAGGCAAAAAATGCCAGAGGCAAAAGGCAAGGTCTGTATCTCCTTCTTTATCCTTATGTAGGCTATGTCTATACTGCAGCTTATGTCCCAATTACCCCCTCATGCCTCTAAGTGCTGTACTGCCAATGGTAAGGCATGAGGAGGTGATTGGGAGGGATTTGTGTAGTCCACCTATTTTTCGAATGTCCTGTTCATTGTTGAGGATGTGGATGATAGCCAGAGCATAAGGTGAGTATAGATTTGAAAAATGAGGGTATGGAGATGTGTAGGAAGGCTAGTTGTGGTTGGTTTAGGCCAATCGTTACTATTATTAGGCCTAATGGACTTGATGTGGAGAAGGCGATGATTTTTTTTATATCATTTTGGGTAAGAGTGCAGAAAGCTATAAATAGTGTAGTGATAGCTCCTAGGCAAAGGAAGATTGAGAGTGCTAGGTTGTTGGTAGCTAAAATGGGATGAATGTGAATGTAGTAAGATGAGGCCCTGAAACATAAGCTCTTGTGTCAGAGGCCCAGTCTGAGACCTGAAGCCTGAACCAAAGTACTTCCAGGCACTGCAAAGCAAAAGCTGGGCTGTGAGCCAGAGGCAGGCCCCGCTCACAGAAGTTGGCGAGAAGAGGGTTGTTAGAAGCAGGTGCATTCACACATAAGCGCTAATAAGAGGAACTTGTGCCAAGATGGCACCTGGACAGCCTGATACAAGGACACTCCATAGACATAACAAGGAACAGGCAGGTGTATCTTAAAGACAGGGTCAAAAGGACAGCATGATGGATAGATCTGTTTATCTAGAATAACATGATCAAAGGGGGAGACAGCACCCTAATGAGCCAAGGGGTTGTACCTCAGTACATCAGTAGGGATGAGTAATCTGTCCTGTAACTGTATAAAAGTAGGTCCTGGAGTGTGCATCTTTGTCCAGCCTAAGAGGCAGTGGAGTGTCCCGCCACTGACTGAGCTGTATCCATTGCCAGGGGGCACATATTCGTAGTATGTCCTGTAGAGTCTATAGGAAACTATTACTGTGCTTCATTTGACAATAAACCTGGCTCGGGTTCCTTCGTACCTTACTAGAGTCTGTGGTCTTTGGGGGTTCTCTTGGGGTTTACTGTGTCAGCTATCTGCGCAGAGCTGGGGCAGCACACAGAGGGAACACGCACGCAGCCGACTGTTATCATCATCGAACAAGAGCAGAGCACCACACCGATAGCTACTGACAGCAGCGAATTAGTAGAAAAATGCCAGCAATTGCTATGGTGCTGGAGTGAAGTAATGCTGAGACTGGGGTTGGGCCTTCTATGGCTGCTGGTAGCCATGGATGAAGGCCAAATTGGTCTGATTTTCCTGTTGCAGCGAGGATTAGATCTAGGAGTGGGAGCACTGTGGCAGGTCAGTTCAGGGGCAGGATGAATAAATCACACCCCCCCACACACACCCCTGAATGAAATAAGTTCCACCAACATGTGTGGACAGCACTTTGTTGGTGGGAGAGCTTCTTCCATTGACCTAGGTATTGCCACTCAAGGGGGTTGGTGTAGTTAAGCTGACAGCAGAGGTTTCTCCCGTTGGCTTGGAGTGGCTACATTAGAGAGTTTACAGTGGTGCAGCTGCATCAGTGCAACTGTGCCACTGTAAACTCTCTAGCTTAGATGGCTCCGTGGGCAGAGTTCAGTTTCCCTCTCCCCCCAGCCCAGTCTAGTCCCAGTCCAGCCTCAGCCCCTCTGCCCCGAATAGGGAAGGTGCCTGGCAGGAGTGGAATAGCTGGCTTCAGGGCAAGCAGCCCCGCATCTCCACGAGGAGAGCTTCACTCCATCTTTCTCTTCTGCCTCCCCTTGAGATGTTAATGGAGGGCATGGGACACAGCATGTGTACCGCCACTGCAAGAGAGTGCAGTAAAGGGTGTTCAGTCCAAGCACCCTACCACGGATGCCAGCCCTATAACAGCATCAGTTCAACCAGCAGGGAAACTGTGGTGCACCATAGTGATGTAGCCCAGCCAGGAAGCATGAGGCACTGCGGCAGCTCAGAGAAACAGATTAATGTGAAACTGACCCAGAATTAAATATTTCCATTCAGTTTAACAAACTGAAATAGTTTAATCAACCTGAAACAAAGTGTTTTGTTTTGTTTTTCTGTCAGGAAAATAAACCATTTTGGCAAAATCAAAATTTCCCACTGAAAATGTTGTTATATTGGAAATTGCATTTACTGAAACCTGTTGAGAATGTTAGTGTCATCCACATACATGTTTCAGTGAACCAGAGTTCATGGAAGCCTACCCAATAATTACTGTTATCTCCTCCACATCTCACCCTATCATGTACATTAGCAAAGATCAAGATCACATTGTCAGTTCTCTGCTCCCTCAACTGGTGAATGCAAAGAATCCAATTTTTTAAAGGGATCCACCCGTCAGTGAACCAGGCAGATAGATTCTTATGTCAGATACCAGCTGGCGATAATCAAGGGGTCTCACTGAGATCTTGTTTCAATCCAAAAACTTGGTACCAGTGAGAGAGAGAGAGAGAGAGTACAATGTCTACTGGATGGAACCCAGTTATCCATTGAGATCTCAGAGCACTGGTCCTTCCATGAATAGCTGACTTATTCTAGTCATGTCAGTTAACATGACTTATGAGGTTTTCATTTAAAAGCAAGAGAAAGAACACAATTGATTTGATCTTAGAGCTAGATTGAAAAATAAAGTAAAATCCTCCATTCAGGACCAGAGAGGTTCAAACTGGATACTTGAATGAAATGATTATCATTCTTAGGGACCCTACGAAGAAATAATTAAATAAATCTTATTCCAGTGGCTGGTGCAAAGTCCATAGTTAACTACATTAAACAAGTAAAGTATAGCTCTGAGTACCTAAAGGAGAGCTCTAAGATGGATATATAAGAGTGTCCAAGCAAAAAGGTCAAGTTTTTGTAACATAATGCTATTAGCCTGTTCAAGAAAAGGCAGTTTTGTACAAATCCAGACACTAGACACTTCCTTAGGACAATTAGCATACAGTCAAAGAGCACAACCTTGAAACCTCCTTCTGGTCCTTACAACACAATCCCAACTGAACCCTGCAATAAGAGTCACCCATTAAATTAGACTTCCCGATAGCTAATATCTCCAATCAGATGAGTTTTTGAAGTTGGGAGTTTTCCCTGATGAGATTCAATATTGTATTTTTCTTTCAAACAAGAAGTCATAAAAACTGCCATGGCATTCATTCCCAAAGTAAATTCAAGAAATAGTCTTTCTTTTCTCAGAAATCAAAGTTGAATCTGTAGGACCATAGACAAGCTCAAGGCAGAGAAGCCACATCTCCTAATGAGATCTGCTATGCAGTCACTTGGCCATCAATATATATGTATAGTCTACATCAGGGGTCGGCAACGTTTGGCACGCGGCTCGCCGAGGTAAGCACCCTAGCGGGCCGGGCCAGTTTATTTACCAGCTGACGCGGCAGGTTCGGCCAATCGCGGCCCCCACTGGCCGCGGTTCGTCGTCCCGGGCCAATGGGGGCGGCGGGAAGCCGCGGCCAGAACATCCCTCGGCCCGCGCCGCTTCCCACCGCCCCCATTGGCCCGCGACGGCAAACCGCGGCGAGTGGGGGCCACGATCGGCCGAACCTGCCGCGTCAGCAGGTAAATAAACTAGCCCGGCCCGCTAGGGTGCTTACCCTGGCGAGCCGCGTGCCAAACATTCCCGACCCCTGGTCTACATATTGGTCATCTGACCTCTAACCAATTCCATTTTTGAGCAGAGGTTTTCCTACAGCCGAGCACTGAGGAAAGATGGAAGATATATTACTTTGTTTTGGATGTCCATATTTAAGGATGATACTGCTCCCCACCCTGAAAGCACACTGCTGTGACAATCCCATAGTACCAAATGTGTGAACATTATCATTATAAAGAATAGGAAAATTTGTTCGTACCTGAAAATTTCTTTTCTTTGAGTATTAATGTCCATAGATCCATCCCGCCCACAGACAAATGGATCATCCAGAAGTGAGGTGGAAATTTACAGCCAAAAATTCAGGTTTATTTTGTAAGGGAAAATATTCCCTTCCTATGTTCTAAGATAAATAGTTGTGCTTTTTCTTTAAAGTGTAATTATCTTAATCTGTATTTTAGGAAAGTAAAATGGAATTAGCCTGGCTGTGGAAGTCATCTCAAGGGGAGGGAACTTCAGGGAGTAGGGTATTTTCCTGCTGCCAATGACTGACAGGTCTGGTATTGCTTCACAGCTGCAAACTGACTGAAATACCCATTTCAATGTGTCCATGGACTTTATTACTCAAAGTAAGGACATTTTCAAAGTCTACACAGATACATTTTCATATTTGTATACATATGGTAATGTCTTACAGATGATCACATTTGGAATCTTGAAGTAAATCACCTTCATAGCATACTGATAAGGTCCTTGCAATTTTGCCTTTCTCTATGGCAAGATTCATCTGTTAAGATCAGGCAGTCAGATCTGACAGTAAGTTTCCTAAAATTGTACTGTAGGAGGAAGTCACTGATGAAACCCAGGCCGCTCAGTCTTTCCGTTACTATATTTATTTCTTTACACTTAAAAGATGTTTACAATATTTGCAGATATTTCTATTTGAAATTTCTGTGTAGAACTGAGCAGACTAATTTGCGATAGGATTGAGGAGATAGAAGAGAGGCAGAGGTTTCCTAATGTTGGTAATAACAGGAGGAAAAATAGATATTACTACTAAGTAGTAAACAGCTCATTTTCTAAGTTAGACAGAAGAATCTCTTGGGGCTTGACACTGGGGTCTGGTCTTAACAGCACAGAACCTGCTGCACCTGTGAAATCCAGCTGGATTCTACAGCCAATAGCCTTCTCTACTCCCTGCTTTTGTGGGAAATCTCCCGTCATTGCTACTGTCTCAGTTTCAGGGTAACTGCACCTTTACTTCCCCTCCTTGGTCCACTCAAGGAGTGCCCCATCAAGTCTCAAGTCTCCAGCCATGTCTCATGTTTGGGTAGGGACCCTTTTCCCAGGCCCGGCTCCAGCATTTCTGCCGCCCCAAGCAAAAAAAACAAAAACAAAACAAAAAAAAAGCCGTGATCGTGATCGGCGGTGGCAATTGGAAAAAAAAAAAAAAAAAAAAAAAAGCCGCGATCGGCGGCGGCAGTTCAGCGGCAGGTCCTTCGCTCCTAGAGGGAGTGAGGGACCTGCCGCCCCCGAATTGCCGCAGGTGCCGCCCCTCTCCCTTGGCCGCCCCAAGCACCTGCTTGTTAAGCTGGTGCCTGGAGCCGGCCCTGCCTTTTCCTACTCCCTTCTGACCAAGGGTTTAAGGCTGCACGGCCCTCTGCCATACACTGTGATATCCCCAGCAAGCCAGTCTGCCTAGTGGCCAGCACTTGTATGTTATTTTCTTTCCAAGGGCTAGTATTGCCAGAAGTTACAAGTTACCACACAGCACAATACATTTATTTTTAGGACAAAAGCATCACAGAAAAACATATACAAAATAAAAGTTCTTACACACTTTAACCACCATATCAATAGAAAAGGGTTAGATGACAAGGCCTATGCTTTGTCTACACTAGTTACCCCACTTTTGCTACCACAGGTGCAGTTGCATCAGTGCTAGCAGAAGAGTGGGAGATTTCTGAAATATTTCTTATGCACAAGCAGGTCTGGTCTACACACAGATTTTGTACCTGTATAACTATTTCAGTTAGGGGTCTGATTTTTTCCAGAATACTTAAACTGGTATACTACTTAGTACAGTTACACAAGCATAAAGGTTCCTTATATTAATAAATTGTACTCCCCTCCCTGTACGGGAATAAGCTATACCATTATTAGCTCTTTGATGGGTCTTTTGTGTATAGACAAGACCACAGCCACTGAGGTCTATGTGTATCCTCTAGGAAAATGGCTTTTGCAGGAATGGTTGTATAACATCTATCTTGCCTCTTTCCTGAACAATAGCATAATCCATGATTCCAAACTGTCTAGATGTGGAGGATGACAGAGGCCAAGGAGGTTCTCACCCATAGTAATTGAGTGGGTGACACAGTCCTTCCCCATGCCACCCTACCTCAGACCATTTATTTTGTTCCTATTTTAACTCTGAAATCCAGGGGGTTCTGCAGCTTTAGGGCTGAAGTAGCCTGGATGGCCCCAGCATGAGGAGAGAGAGGAGTAGGTTGCATAGAGGGATAGCTGGGGAGGTAGGAGATTTGCATGATCCCATTTCCTTGACATAAACACACACCTGCCAGATGAGATCCGTATCTCACTCCTGTAGTGCAGCTGAGGATCTCCTCTCTCCTGCTTTCACACCTTCCCCAATCATACCAGGATCAGTAGCCTTGGTGCAAAGCTTGTTTATATGGCTGTCAGAAACTTGTGTGCAGCTGTTCGTCACATAAATTGGCCTGAGGACTTGTCCCTTACTATGAGAATTCCTAATGTGCACACACAGCACAGGACAATAGTTGTGATTTCATTGTTGTAAAGTTCTAACTTGACAGACAATAAACTGTGCAGCTGGTTATAGGAGTGGCACAATTAAACAACATGTCTTCAGTTTGTTTTTCTGCCCCTTTTGTTAGGATTTCATGAAACAGAAATGCATATGCAGTTTGCACAAAATCAGTTTTATACCATTCATAATTTACAATACTTATTCTTGAGTTGTAACTGTAATTAAAAGTTTCCTATGCCCTTTATTTTGTTGCTAGATTTCATGGACATATTTTCTTACTCTGGGTTTGCAAATGCTAGACAGACAAAACTTTCTAGAAGTCAACATTTCAAAAGCACTTGCAGCCCTCTGGGATGAAAACAGAGTAGTAAATATGTTTTCAAGTAATTATTTTTTAATTGTCTCATTGCCTTTTTTAAATTCTCTATATCATTGGGGAAAAAATACCGAAGGAACCAAAAAGCATTAGGCTTAGAAGAGCAACTATAGCTCGAAGCCATATTTGTGATTAAAAGCAATTAAGCATAAAATAAATGTTTTGTTATTTCAGTGCAAATAATAATGATCATTTCTGAGTATGGCTTTTAATTTTTAGGGTCAGATTCTACCACTCTCACTCATTTAGATAGGACTATTTGCAGAACAGTACTATACAATGCAAATAATAGGTTGCAGAATCTGGCCTAAAAGAAGAGAATTCCCTATACAGAGTCCTTGATAAGACAGATATAAGAGATGAAAAAAAAAATAGAATTGTGTTTAGTTTTGCTGTAACCCATGTCATACAAAGGGAAAGTTAGAATGGTGTGGTTTGATACCAAGGGACCATTGCCAGGGTGATGACATTTAGGTGAGACTGACATTCTTTTCAGGGAGTATGTTTATGCTGGCATACAAAGGGACAAGCTGAGCCTCAGGAAATAGAGAGGAGCCCGTAAATAAGACTCCACATAAAGATTTATTAAAGCCTATTCTGAATGCACAAATTGGTGGTCACAGTGATTTTGTTAACTCCTTAAGCGGTCTGCGGCTATTAAACATCTGTTCATATGCTGTAATGTAGTGACTATCATGCGGCCTTATGGATATATCACACATTGCACTGAATTTTCTGAAAGGGATTTTGTGAAAATATGGAATATCTTCTGTCAAAGGGGGGAAAGGAGGGAGGGACTTGAAAGAGAAAAGTCATATTTTGCATTGTTCCAAAAGGTTCTTTATTCATGGATATTGAAGGTTTACATTTTTTTTCTGTTAGCTTAAGATATCATCTGCTAATACTGGAAAAGTGGAAAATGTAGTAGATGAACAAAAATTGTGAAAAATGTATGGAGTGTTTTTACAAAAAGTTTACTTTGAACATTTATCTACGTAGGCATGTATCTAACTTACTTCAGCATTAGGATATAAAAGTTTTATATTAATTTGAAACTTTTACTTAACATTTAAAATTGCAGATAAAAATGACAATAAAAAGGAATAATTATTTTATTGGTCTCTTAAGACTTAACTATTTGCCAGGGTAATTCTAATCAAGTGTTTCTCAATGACCAGTCCATGGACCAGTGCCAGTCCCTGATACATTTTAGGAAGGCAGCAAGCTAGTCCCTGGTATCAAAAAGGTTGAGAAACACTGCTCTAATGTATATAATAAGGTCTGATCTACACTTAAAAATTAGAGAGACCTAACTTCGTTGCTCAGGGCTGTGGAAAATTTTGCGCACTGAATGCCATAGTTAGGTCAACAATTCCCAGCGTAGACAAGGTTTAAGTCAACAGAAGAATTCTTATGTCAACCCTAACTACTGCCTCTTGCAGAGATGCATTAACTACATTGACAGAGAAACCTCTTTTGTCAGTATAGGAAGCATCTACATTACAGCTTTACAGTGGTAGAGCAGAAGTGCCATAACTGTGCTACTGTATTAGAAGTGTAGACATGCCCTAAGATTCCAGGATTGTCATGTGTCATGTGTCACTAGAATGTCTGAGTCACTGTGAAGTGGTGGAAACAACTAAAAAGCAAGGTTGAGGGCTCTTTTTGTTCAGAATATCACTGGGATGAGTGGTCAGTTACTGTCCAGTTTTTAAGTTCTCAGCCATTTTGACTTTACAAATTACACTAGTGTGACAGTAAGATATGTATCTATGCCATACCAAGAGTCCTAGACGATTGTGATATCAGAGATAACTAAACCAATCACCACTTTTACTATACAGCTAATTTACATGCAATTATTTCATAGGTTATATGAAGGAGACAGCATAGATAGTGGATTATCTGACCCAACTGTCACATCCACACAACAGCAAAGGCTTTCAGCTACAAACAATCTTAGGCACTGATCTTTCATTTTCATCCTTGTAGGTAGAGTGCTGTGGATCACAAAGCAGAATTGGGATTTTACTAATATTGTAATGGCACAGCTGTACTGTATGTCTATACATACCCGAGCTAATAATGTATCTGCTCCTGTCCTTTCACTTGCAAAAATACAGAGTAACAGTTATAGATGGATGATAATATTGTGTGCTTTAAGACAGACATCCAGGTAATAAAAAACATTTTGTGTTGCTGGGCAGACTGTATAATAATAAAGCCATAGTGAGATTTCCTTTTAATTATAGTTGGGAGTCTTTACATAACTGAAGAAAATATTGTTGTTTGTAAGTAAGATTTAAAAATGACACTGTCATTTATAATGAGTTTTTTATTATTTTAAAGGAAACAAATACATAACTTTGTAGAAAATGTTTTGGCTGTGTTGCAGTCTATATATATAGTAAAGGATATCTTGTGATATGCTAAATATACAGCGCCATCTGCTCTCATGACTTGTATGCTTGAACTTCCTACTTAATATGCTGTCATATTGACTTACCAAACAAAGAATAACAACAAAACAGTTCCACTCAGAAAATACAGGTAGAATCCAAAAAATGGGGGATGGGAGTGGACTAAAGAAATGTGTGTGGAATCTGGGAAAAGCCAAAATACTGTGAATGATACCCTGGAAAAACAAAGTAAAAGCCTAGTTTAGTACAGAAAAGTGCAAGTAAAGTGCCTGAGGCTATTTACATGTACAGAACTTCAGTAACTACAGTAAGTGAACATCCACATTCAGCACAAGGATGCTGAACATTCTATGTTCCAATGCAAATGAAAGTGCTCTTGACTCACCCTGAGTCTAAAACCCAGGATTTGCATAGAAGCTCAATATTTCCCCACGGGCTCTGGATCCTGGCAGGCCCACTACTACCTTGTTTTCCTGTAACAGGGATCCATGGAGCCCCACTCTCAGGAACTCCACCTCCTTAGTGACTTCTGCTCCTAGGAATCCAAGCTACACTACACTTTTTAACCTAAAGCTCACAAGACTGGGGGGGGGGGGGGTGATGTGCATGGCCTATGCCTGTGTCTTAATCTTCCTTCTATGGGGTGGGAATTTAAAGGGGAGAGCAGACACAATGTGGTAATTAATGCTGTTTTTAGCTTTTAGCAACGTTAATCTCTATTGTTTATTTGGGTGTTATTTCTACCTCTTTCAGAGGGGCCAGGCCATTTTGAGAGGCCACTGAATCACTTGCCCTCTCCCAATCCAGATTCCCAATTACATGGTGTTCAGCAGAGGAGCTTCCATGTTCTCAGCAGAGAGAAAGCACTAAGTTACTTCACTCTGCAGAGGAGCCCTCTACATGTTCGTAATAAAAAGCTCTGTTTTCAATCAATACATTTGTAAACATTTTCTGGATGACTTTGTGCAATGAAATGTGTCATGTAGTGTTGTGTCACTCCACACAATGTGACTGAACCAAACCAATGTGACTCATTAGCTGCTAGGGAATGGAACAGTAAACATCCAACCCAAATCTCTCTGGCCTGTTAAAAAGTAATTGCTTTTTATTCCTGAAAATGGTAATCTCAAACCTCTTGTTTTCATAAAGGCAGATTGTTTTCAAATGATCTTGGCACAGTGTATTGAAGGGTATGACATGTTGTTTTCACATGTTCAGCACATCTCTAAATCTAAATCTATTTTAATATTTGAATCTGCAACTTTATCTTGGCATAAATACAGTAGATGCTTTAGTAATTTGTGATACTAGAAACAAATTAACAAGTACATTCTCTTCTATTAAAAACAAGTATTAAACTGTGATTGGAAAAGTACTTTTTAACTGGAAGCACTTTCAAGAGACAGAGAGAAGAAACCTTTAGTATATCATCTACTTTAACATCCATAAGCTTTTTAAAAATCTCCTTGGTGAACAAACTACAGTACTTTAAAATTATTCATTGTTAATAAAGACAACACTGTTGTTAAATTGAGACATAGATGAAAATATTTTTGAAGCAATGAACAGAATGAGGAAGGTTGGTCTTGTGGTTAAGTCTCTTCACTGAGATGCAGGTGTCCTGCCACAGATTTCCTCTGTGGCCTTTGGTAAATCACTTAATCTCTCTGTGCACCAGTTCCACATCTATAAAATTGAATCCTTTGGTTGGCTTGTCCATTTCAAATGTAAGCTCTTCAGAGCAGAGACTAATACTTGCTGCATGTTTGTACAGCACTTAGCACAATGGGACCTGGTGTTGTTGGGGGCCTCTCACTCCTTCTATTATATAAAGAGTAAATTCATAATCAATGAGGATGAAACAACAATGTTACAATGTATGGTATTTTGCTAATGAAGGCTATTTTTTCCCTTGTTCATTATATCACAATAGATCTAGTTACCTTCCCTGTAAGGGGCTTTGCAATTCCTCATTAGACAGGAATATAATGTACTGAACAACTGTTACTTACATCCTAGCACAACCATAAACATTGATTTGAATCTCAAATCTATTTTATTTTCTCTTTTAATACTTTCACTCCCATAGAGTTAGAAGCAAAACCAATGAAATATAAATATATATATTTTTTTCATTCAGTGACAGAAATTGAGGTCAGTGAAAATATGAAAGATTCTGTTATCTGTAGGACATCAGAGTTAAAGACGTCAATTTAGCACATCTTTTATTATGCAGGAATTAATTTAACTCTTCAGCAAAGAGCAGGTCGTTTTTTATTTAAATAAGGAACATTCCTGATAATATGGGATTGTTGGCAACCTATGAGTCCACAGACTTCATTGGAGTAAGTGCAGATTTGATGTATCGTCTACTGAGCTCCACTTTCTTCACTCTCCCTTTCCATCTTGCTTTATTAAAACAAAAAAATGCCAGGGGAGAGGACACATTTTATCCCTGTTAAGCTCAACTTCAATTCTTGTCTGCCAAGAAAGCACTGTAGGCTACAGAGTGCCACATATGAAATCATTACTCAACTGTACCTAATAGCAGCTCTGGATGCAAACTTCTTCTGTATGGTTGTTTTAAATAAAAACACTTTGGCTTTAGTTCAGCAAGGCACATAAACACCTGCCTAACTTGAAGCACACAACTGGTCCCTTTGACTTCAATGGGATTTAAGCATATGATTAAAGTTATGCATGTGTTTAACAGCTTTTCTGAAGATGGATGCTTTCCTGTATTAAGACCTATTACTATATAATTGTACATAGTAAGTTATGTCCTTTTAGAACTCCACAAGAACTACCTGAACATTCTGCAGTGTTTCTCCCACTCCAGCTTGAAACACACTGGCCTATTGTATAAACAGGGAACCTCAGTTTAGAGCCTTTTTCTCAGGGGTTTCAAGGGTAGTTTTGTCTCAGTAAGGACAGCTCACAAAATAACAGACCCATGTTTTCAATACCTGTTGGATAATAAGGGGTATTATAAGAAGGTGGACAAAATCCATTCAAGTTTCCAAGAGCTTTATATTTTGACTCTGTAAAATATTTTCCAGTGGGGATGACAAGTTCATTGTCCATATTCCTTTCTATTTTAGAATTTGTACATGAAAGATATCTAATATGCAGAACATTCATCTTCAAATATTTGCTTCACACAAAAGGGACACAGATGGATGACAAAAGGTTAGAATGGGTTCAGGATTCTTAAATGTCCTCTTTTGTACAAAACCAATGGTGAGAAGAATGGATTCATTCTTGTGATGGGGCATTTTTGTTCATTTTACAGTCTTTGGCCTCAATGCCACAACCTTAAATGCCTGGGTAGATCCCTGCATCTGAATGGAACTCCATTAATTTCTGTGTCTGTGCAGTTGCAAGGTTCTACATGCCCATATGAGCTTGCAGGACTGGGGCCTTGTCAAGCATAGAGATATTAGAATTTAAATAGCTCACTTATCCTATTTAAGATCAGAGCAAAGTGTCTTATTTGACTGTTTCATGGTTTTGTAATTTGGTTAGTTAGCATTTCCTGTCCTTCCATTTTACCACTTTAGCCACCTGTGACTCATACGAGAAAGAGAGAGAATGGTCAGCAATAGACAATATTGGTGGTGGTGGGGGGGGGGGGGGGGCTAAAGGGAGCTCCCTAGAGCCATTTAAGCATAGCTCAGCATTAGAGGGAGTGCAGTCTCACTGGCCTTAGGAGAATTCTGTGAGACTGAAGTCCTACCTCAAGGAGGAAGAATTAGAACAGCATTAAATTTTTCACATGAAACTTTTTTAATTGAAAAAAATAGAAATTGGATCAACTGAAACAATTCATGAATTCAGGAGGAATTTACCAAATTGTATTGGTGGGGAAGACAAACAACAATATTCTAAAACAATTTATTTCTTTTGACATTTTTGTAATGAAACAGTCTGACTTTGATTCAAAATGACTTTATATTTTGAACTGTACTTCAAATTCATTTTTTTCTCTTTTTTATTCTAAAAAAAATTAAAAAACCTCAAAAAATGAAAACCAACACAAATCCATTTCTCCCTTCATTTTTTTCAATTCAGCCACCCAATCGAGAGAGTGGTTGTTTGCACCAATACAGTTCTAGGCAGAATGTCTCTAAAAGCTCTCTGTGCAGGCTGCTACAGCCCTTCAGGAAGGACAGTTTACTCTGCTTACTTACTCAGCTCTGATCTGCAGGCTGGCAAGGAGGAAAAATAAGGCCTTGGCCCAAATTCCTCCCTGTGCCCTGTACATTGTACACCCATGGAGGAACAGGGAGTGAACACAGGGCATGGAATTGTGCCTGGTCCTTCAGCAGATGATAGCAACTTGGACAGGGGCATCAGGAAGAAAGGGTCCTTACTTCCTGGCAACCCCCTGCTCACCAGGTTAAGGGCAACGGGCAATGATTGTCTTCCTAAAGTAATACAGCTTGCTGCTCTGTCTGAAAGTCTACAGTTATGATCTGTCATTCTCTTCACAGAAAGGTACAAGAAAATTGCACATCCTAAATCTATTATTGTGACAGATTATAACAAATAGGAAATGAGATATATTTAATCAATTTCCAGGAAAGGTAAGAATATAATCTTGTGCTACATTGACAACCTTTAAAAAATTGTCTTTTATCTAGCTGAACACCTTTCTTACCTCAGTACGTGCAATATTCTAGGTATTGCCTAGAACACTTAGGTGATACTGAGGTAACTGTATGTATTTATCTAAGGCAAAATTGACCAGGTTTAAAGAGTGACAAGTGTAATTGCCTCACCAGTGTCCATATATAATTCATTTTAAGATACAATTATTTCTACTGAGCTTCAAATAGTCAAATTGGGTTATAATTCTAATAATAAATTTTAGACTTTGAAATTATCTAAAAAACAAAAGCTAAAACCTCTAATAAATAAATTAAAGTCCGTTTTGATTTGCTTGGTTTCAGAAACACTTTTTCTGGTATTACTATATACTTTTCAGTATAAAATTCTCATTCCATAGACAGTGTAGAACTTTGACTGAACATTAAATTTGGGTAATAGTTGCTGGATAGATGATGGTTCTTCTGTACAGTCTGTGTGGTCTGTCTTTGAAGTTAAATTTTCAGAGGTAATAAATGCTGTATCTCAGTTCACAGTATAATAGCAAATTAACATTATCTTGTTAAAGGCACAGGGTAATTGATTTCAGTGGAAACTCTCAATTTTTGTACATATATGACTTTTTAAAAAATATATAATTAAAAGCTATAATTTTTTAAGCATTATTACTCAGCATGTTTCTCTAGAATTTCAAGATTCTGAACTTGGCAATTTGATAACCCAGGATCATTGGAAAGACAGAGTAATTGTGTGTTATTTGTTCAGCTCACTTAACTCCCACACAACATGATTTTTCTGGCAATATTTTAAAGGCAATAGAGACACTTTTATTATTTTTGTTTTATTGCATCATTTTATTATTATTAATAATAAAACTCCCAATCCGGAGAGCTTTATTTTTCTTCCATAGAATTCAGCAAAGGGTAAATTATTAAATTCAGCATGACACTGGAAATATTGTATGCCCTCTTTAATATTATTAATATAGTGGTTTAACATTTATATTCCAGTAGTATATAGAGGTTTCAAACAGACTGAGGCCCCATTGTGCTGGGCACT
Organism: Emys orbicularis; assembly: GCF_028017835.1. NCBI lineage: Eukaryota > Metazoa > Chordata > Testudines > Emydidae > Emys > Emys orbicularis. Next base: position 192,436,749 of record NC_088683.1, read on the forward strand.
GTACACAGATATAATAAGTTGCAGTCCTTCCAAAAAGAGTTACAATCAAAAAGACAAGACATAACAGGTGAATGAAATAAATAAGTGGGCAGGGTTGGAGGTAAAGAGGGCAAAAAAGAAAAGATGTCTTAACAGATTACCAGTGTGCATGATCGATATCAATAATCACAACCTCTACACCAGGATAAACTGATGGGCTTTACAGATTTTGATTGGGAGCTTTTCCAACACACATGAGGTATCATGGGAGAAAGTGGAAAGGTGCTTGTGAGAGAAGTGGACTAGCGAGCTGAAAAGGGGCTACCTCAGATCAACGCGGGACACCTGAATCCAATTAAGGGCTGCCTGAGACCTTTTAAAAACCCTCCTCTAATGAGAGAGCATCGGGAGATCCAAACCAAATTCAGATAAAGAGGAGTGCATTGTTGCATGCTTTAAAACAAAACACCACAACAGTTACTGCAAATGAATATGTCATAGCAGGTTCTTCTTTAAATAATCATATGCACATTCTCTATCTGACATTGGATTACAAGAGCAGAGGAGTTTCCCATTGTCTCTTTCGGTTGAGTAAGCATTGCTCCCTTACAGTTCCCTTTCCTCCTTGCCTGGTGATGTGTGATCGCCCCATGCTGTTTCAAAGTACAGTACTTTAACCACAAATCTAGAATATGTTTAGCTGAAAGGACTTAAACCCAGATATTCAAAGATATTTAGGCACCTAACTCCTAATTAAATCAATAGGAGTCAGGTGCCTACATATTTTTTAGGATTTTGGCTTAAGTCCCTCAATGGATTTAGGACTAGATTGTCCCCTATAAACCAATTCCAGCTCAGCTTTCCTACAAATCGTGCAAGTATGAAGAATTGGAGGATGCTTCCCCTGCCCAAAAAACAGTGACTCCCTAACTTTTGCAGAAACCCTCTGCACCTGCACTGACTCAGTGGCCCCTCTGGCCCTTTTCTTGCTTCCTGACTTTCTTCTTTGATGGTACTATAATTCCAGGGACTCCTCTTCCAACCAGTGCACCAGAAGGGCCAGGATTCTTCACCACTCCTACCAGTCCAGGTCCTGGGTTCATAGGTCTTCAAGTTCCAGTCCTTTTCTCTTCAAACTTCTCTTGATGGAGTCTTTCCATCATATCCCCAGCCTCCCATGTCCTTTCTTACTATCCTCTTCCTCCCATGCTTCCTTTGCTGGTCATTCTTCTCCCATTCTTATCACATGCCCAGCCAACCTCAAATGTGTGCTCTTCAGCCCATAGGCACCAACTTTCCCTGGTGCCGGTGGGAGCTTGCGCCCCCCCCTTTGCCCCACCCCGACTCCACCCTTTCCCCACCCCTGCCCTGCCCCCATTCCAACCCCTTCCCCAAATCCCTGCCCCGGCCCCACCTCTTCCCCGAGCGCACCGCATCCCCCCTCCTCCCCTCTAGCGCTTGCCGTGCGAATCAGCTGTTTCGCGGCACAAGCACTGGGAACCCGAGGGGGGAAGTGGGCACGCGGTGCACCCAGGGGAGGAAGCGGAGGCAGAGCGGAGGCGGAGGTGAGCTGGGGCGGGAAGCTGCCGGTGGGTGCTAAGCATTGGTGGGTGGGTGCTAAGCACCCACCAATTTTCCCCCGTGGGTGCTCCAGCTCCGGAGCACCCACGGAGGCAGCGCCTATGCTTCAGCCTATTTCATGCCCCCCCTAATTTCTTCCATTCACACTCTGTCTGCCCAATGCTTGTCTGCCATTCTCCTCAGTATATTATGTTATACTGCTTTTATTATCTTTTCTTCCATCTCCGTAAGATTCACTGTTTCCAAACCATAGAGGAGGCAGGAATGAACATTCAGTATACACTTTTCCTTTCACTTTGTTATTTAATTGCTGGTTCCACAGAACTGCTGCCACCTTTTTTCTGCCACGCATGCATATTGGGCTCTTTTCAGTTCACCAGATCTCTCTCTGATGGCACTAAGTGTACTTTCCAAGTACACACATTCTTTCTTGTGATTCAGCTTCCCTCCTGAGACTTCAAGTCAACAGTTCTTCTTCCACCTTTTCCATTTGCATAACTTCAGTTTTATTTGGGTTTTACCTCCAAACCATCTTCTTCAAACACAGATCCCCACTCTGATACCATGTTTACCAATTCCTCTTTGCTGTCTGCCAAAAAGGTCAGATTGTCAGCATACATTAGTTTTCTCTGTGTCACCATGGTCTTGGTTCTCCTACTAACTAATTCTATAGCTTTTGTCAAATATGTAATGCAGCTAAATGGCATCATTAATCTCATGCAACTCTAACTGCCATGCCCTCTCTGGAGAAATCACATGCCCCATTCTTTTCCCTGTCCCACAGGTTAGCAATTTCATTGTCGGGCATTCAAGTAAGTCCTAAACAAATTCTGATGTAAAACAGGGAGAAAATGTGTGTTCCCAAATATACATCCCTTTCAATTGTTCTTGTACATTTCCCTACTTGTTCTTTTTAGATGACATTGTCACATAGTTTAGAGCCAAAATGTAAGTTTATTTTTAAAAAGAAAAACAAAGGGGAGAGGGTCAAATTACAAAACCTAACAAGAAAATAAATGTATTCATTGAATTTCAAAAATAAAATTCCCCCCCTGGGGAAAAGTATTGTTTTTTTCACTTAAACACTTTTTTCCAGTATTGGAGAGTTAGTTGGAATAGCATTGTGCTAGTACATAATGGCAAGAAAGTGGACTTGATTAAACAAGTGAAACTGACCAATCTGATTTTACTGACCCAGCAAAGTGAAATGGAAAAAAGAGTAAATGGTAGAAAACATGATATTTTTAAAATTATATTTTAGCTTGAATATTGTGTTACTCACATAGTTAATTCTTTGTAAAATATATATTTGACTTTATTCACCCAGGTTTAATAAAGTGTAATGAGGAATAACTCTATTAAAGTCAATGGCTTACACTAGTGTAAGTGAGAGAAGAGTCAGAATAATGGAGCCAGATCTTCAGCAGGTATAAATCAGCATGATTCCACTGCCATTGATTGAGCACTTCTAATTTATACAAACTGCGAATCTGGCCCATTATTTCCAACACTTGTGAGTGTGGAGTCAGTGCTCAGAATGAATCAATAACTCTTGGTTTGACTGATTGTTCTGTGAGGGGAGGAGGACTAATTTTGAACTGGATCTTGGTGCAATGAACAGAAAAAGATGAGGGATCTCCTCAAACTGTGTTTTCAAATATTTCCAGTTACAACAAGAAAGAAATTCCAAGAAAATCTTGACCAGTTTGCTTAAAAGAAATAGGATAAAGGAAAGGGCTGAAATACTAGGATATGCTAAGTAACACAACAGTGAATAAAAAAGCAAATATATCTGAGAAGTGGTTCCCTTAATCAGATGCAGAGGTCATTTACAGCAAACTTTTTATTATCCACCCTTCTTGAACACATGTAGTATAAAGGGATGGTAATGGCCATCTCACCATCCCAAAGCAATTATACGATTATGAAATTCACATATATTTTTACCTATTATACCAATATAAATTTATATTGTCTCAAAGCTTTCAAGGCTTTAGTCAGACACTCAGCATAAATGGCTTAGTAATATAAAGCAATTTTATGTTTTGAATTAAAAATATATTTAAAAATGAAGAAACTTGAGAGCAATAAAACTTCCCAAAATACTACTAGTCTTTCCTTAATATGCCTTGAACTATTAAATGTGTTCCATCCTGACAGTCAAATTGAGCTGTTTAGAAGACAGTTGTACAATTGGATATAACTGAGAAATCTGGGTAAATGACTTTACTTTTCTACTGTGTCTTGAAACAGCAACAGTTCAATAGAACTGGCTTTCTATTTACTTTCAAAGTAAGGTGTTCTACTAGGATAAATTTACAGAGTTGGCTACTTTAAGTCTTCATAAAGCTCAGAGTTCAAGGTTTTAGCATTGATCTGTGACTTCTCACAATGAAAGATGAGATAAAATAATTGGAACATCTTGTTTGAAACTTTGATAACACTGCTGTACAGCCAAAATGCTTCTGAAATAAATGTAGTCAAACTTTACTAATTCTGGGTCACTGAGAACGAAAATTATGCTTAAAATTGTTGATTGGCTCTAGTTTTCAAGATATGCTATTGGGTCAGTATATACGACCCTTGACTTGGGAATGGCGGAGGATAAGTGAGTTATAAAGGGAAGGGATCTCAATTTAAACCATAAATGACTAAAATACATCTTTGACTGGATCTATGAATAAATCTATGACTGGGTTTGGACAGTACTTGCTTTTTAGGCAAAACAATGAATGATGCAATCTGAAGCTGGTATTGCGTCATACATGATATGAATTGCATCATCTTATTCCTAGAAGTCATGGATGATGCAATCATAACCAAGCTTACATCACTCTGCTGAACAAATTGCCCTATATCAGCTCTAGAAATCATACAGTGTCGTGCTCTCTTATTTGTCAGTGTTTGATTTTGCAAAGGGACACATTTCTGTTTAGCCAAAGTGAGCAGAGATGCCTCGTACTTGTGTGAACAGTGCAGATAACTTCTGCTATGTTTGTGGTGAAGTGACTTTTGCATCACAAAAGCGCAGTATAACCACTATGGCTAAGAAAGCCTATCACCTTTATTTTGGCTGCAAAATTGGAGATCAGGACAAGAGGTGGGCCCCACACATATGCTGCAACACTTGTGCAACAAATCTTCGCCAGTGGTTGAACAGGAAAAGGAAATCTATGCCTTTTGCAGTGCCAATGATTTGGAGAGAGCCAACAGATCATACCAGCAATTGTTACTTCTGCATGGTGCCTCCAGTTGGGAAAGGTGTGTCGAAGAAGAAAAAGTGGACTGTGCATTATCCAAACATTCCATCAGCTATACGCCCAGTACCCCACGGAGAAGGACTGCCGGTTCCTGATGCACCAGAATCATTCTCACTTGAGTCAGACGAGGAAGAGGAAGAGGATGAAACTTCTGGTCCTGAACCATCAATGTCACAGGACCCACATTTTCTCCCATCCTCCTCCTCTGAACCACACCTCATAACACAAGGTGAACTGAATGACCTTGTCAGGGATTTGGAACTACCCAAGAGTAAGGCAGAGCTGTTGGGCTCCAGACTACAGCAGTGGAATCTCCTGGCAGGTGATGTTAGGGTTTCCATGTTCCGTGACCGTCCAAAGGATCTTGTCCCATTCTTCTTCATGGAAGGTGATCTTGTAGCCTGCAACAACATCGATGGTGTGATGGCAGCCCTCAACATCGTTCACGATCCAGATGAGTGGAGACTGTTCATTGATTCATCGAAGACGAGTCTTAAAGCTGTTTTACTGCATAATGGCAATGTTTTGCCATCAATTCCAGTTGGTCATGCAGTCCATATGAAGGAAACCTATGACAACATGAAACAACTTTTGAGGTGCATAAACTATGACCAACATCAGTGGCAGCTTTATGGTGATTTGAAGGTTGTTGCTCTCTTGCTTGGTGTGCAGACTGGATACACAAAGTACTGCTGTTTTCTCTGCGAATGGGATAGTCGTGCAAGAGATTCCCACTACATCAAGAAAGATTGGCCACTCCGACAGTCATGGGAGCCTGGGAGGAAAAGTGTTCAACATCCACCACTTGTTGTTACCAGCCTTACACATCAAGCTGGGTCTGATGAAGAACTTTGTCAAGGCCATTGACAAAACACAAGCAGCTTTCAAGTACCTCCATGGAAAATTTCCAAGGTTAAGTGAAGCTAAGATAAAGGAAGGTGTCTTTGTTGGTCCTCAGATTCGTGAACTTCTTCGAGATGATGCATTTGACCATGCACTGCGTGGCAAGGAAAAGACGGCATGGAAAGCCTTCCAGTTAGTGGCAATACATTTTCTCGGAAACAACAAGGCAGACAACTACAGGTTGTTGGTGGAAAACCTTCTCAAGGCATACAAAAGCCTTGGTTGCAACATGTCACTAAAGATACATTTTTTGCACTCTCATCTAGATTTTTTTCCACCGAACTGCGGAGCAGTGAGCGACGAGCATGGCGAGCAATTTCACCAGGACATTGCAACAATGGAGAAACGCTATCAGGGCAAATGGAGCCCATCAATGCTTGCAGACTATTGCTGGACAGTGACAAGAGATGCTCCATTTAATGAATACAAGAGACAAGCCAAGAAGCGCCAAGTAGACACTGAATAGGACTAAACTATGTACAGAATAGTTTTTTGCCTTTTGTTTCATAATAAATTTTATTTATATAACCCTTTTGCTGATTTTTAAAGTGTTACATAAACAGGACAGGTGAAATATTATCATGTAAAGCAACCATAAACACATGAAAAGACCTAGGTTTACAATTTATGATTAAAACTCTACTATCTACACAATATACATAGACATAAAATGTAAAAACTTAAATATCTTAGAAACAGTAGCCAATCCGTTGTTTTAATTGTCATATTTGAATTCAGCACATCAAAATACATAATAAATAGCACATTTTATCTCTGAAGCAGACGACTTCTCAAAAATTGTAGACCAGTGTAATCTTTGACTATTATCTTGACCCAACTAGTTTCTTAGATGATGCCATTTTCTTTCATCTGTCCTTTAGTATGTTTCTTCATTCAGACACTGAAATTGGATTGGTGTGCCTATTTGCTGTGGACAAAATGGTAGATCCTGATTTTTTTTAAATCAGTTATTTGGACATTTTACTGTTGTCTTGTTAAATGTATGAAATAGTTACAGGGATTTGTTACTGAAATTGCATCTAATTAAAAAAACAACAGTAACAATATCTCATTAACCACTTGGTACATCAGTGATTAATTAAATGCACAGATAAGTGCACAAATTAAATATTGTAACACGTCTGTGTCTGTCTCGGAACTTCACTATTTTCACTATCCTGCACACCATGACCCTTAAGAATTTAACTGCAAGTCAGATTTAGGTGAGCTATTTGCAAAAAACAAAAACAAAAAAAATGCCAACAATTTATTCTTTTTTTCTTTTCTTTTATCTCTTCATAGTTGCTTGTGAAGATGTCTTGATTTTCATGAATGTTTGTTGTTTTAAATTAATTCAATGAATGTTAGAAACAAACAAATTTCAGACTATTGATCACTTGCAAACTGTGTTTGCAATATGTATGCACTATTAAATATTGCTACTGCTTGAATGGTCATCGTAACCATATGATGTTTGTTTTGTTCCCTGATTGGATGGGCCTAATTATGCAGGTGGGGGTGTAATCATGTCACTGAAATTTTGCTTCCTTCTGAGGGATGATTGGGGCAGTTTGTGGGGTCAACAGGAGTTAGAACAGCAAAATTAAGAGTATGTCTACACTGCCTCGCGGTTTGGACTTGAAGGTGTGAATAGTAGAGTGCACCAAAGTCCTGTGCCGTAACTCCCCATGCAGACACTGGAGGTGTGAACTAAAATATTCCTACTTCACATTATTGTTGTCCTTTTCTTTTCCAGGCCGCTGACTTAGGTCTTGCTCAGGCATCACTGGGGGGGGGGGGGGGGGGAAGGGGGAAGCTATTGTCAATACTCCATAAGCTAAGGTCTATTTTAATTTTCTTAAGACAGTCACACAGAGTAATTTTATGTGATGAGTATGAAAGAAAAAACATGCATTTCTTCCTTATTCCTTTCTTCTATTTATTGGAAAGCCTCATTCTTTTCCCTTGTTTCCATACTTTATTGAACAGTGTACAAAGCAGTGTATTTATTCCATTATAGGCAAATTATTCTTCCTTCTATGTGGAAAAGAAATAATAAATGCCTCTTTCATGCCTCCTGTTACATGCTCATCCAGGTGAAAATAAAGCCCAGATTTTTATATTTTTGTTTAAATGAGAAAGCTGTGGTTTGAACAGAGAAGTGGTCATGTGTGCATGTGTATATATACTCAGGCAAAATGTCATAAAAGGCAATAAGAAAACAAATTGGCAGCAAACCTGCACACCTAGAGACAAATATTAGTAAATGAAATGTAGCATTAATCAAATTGTTAGTCCCCAAAAGACTTTGTTTTCCAAAAACATTTAAATAATGCAATCCTATACATATGGAGCATAAAGATATTTCTTCCTACTGGGAGCGGATCTTACAACAGCAAGAATCAAAGATCATTTTGTGCATTTGATGTGCAGATGTATATTACACATTTACCTTGGGAAGGGAGTAGAAAAGATTTTATCACAAGGAAAAACAATATAAAATCCTATTATTCTTTACTGCAAGAAGTTGCAGAATGTTAGGGTGCTTGCTCCTCTGTTTTTTTTCAATTAGAGACAGGGTTTTCTCTGACAGCTTTTCAGACAAAAGAACAAACCCTGTAGTCTCCCCTTAGTAGTTTCACTAGAGCAAACTCACTTGCTGAGAATAATCTTTGTCTTTTTTCTTTCTTTCTTTTTTATGTTGAAGCTCCTTTTTTAAGATTCAGAATGAAATAAATGCCAATGCCACTCAGAAGTTCAAGGGCATTGGGTGACGTGTTGCTTTTCTTTTCTTATGCCTCTACACATGCTGATTGCTGCACACACATTTTCCCCATCATCAGTGCCACTAAACCAGGTTCTCTATATAAAAAATTCCTTTTCTCTTTCCTTCACTTATCCTTAAATCTCTGGAAAAAAGTGCCTTTTGTAAGAATTTTTGAAACAGGCTTAAAGTAATCTTGTAATCTTTGTGCTGTACCATTTACTGTAGTTACGTAAAGGGTTAGAGCTGTAGAAGCTTGGAACAAACCTCCTGTGCTGCTCTTCCATTGCCTCCCTCCTGTGAGTAAACTCTCCCTTAGAAAACTTCCAGTTTTACAAGACTTATAAGAAACTTAACTGCACTTTTTTTCCTCAATACTTTCATGCCATTTCAATCGGATCTTTCTCTAAAGTTGGATTGTCTTTTAAAGAAATGACCTTAAGTTAGTGGCCCTAGAGAGTGGAGTCTTTTAACTACCAACTAGGTATCTGTGGTACTGGTTCAGAAGTGCAAAACACATGCAGATTTGAGAAACACAGAAAGAAGAGCAGAAGGAGAAGACTGGAATGAACTAGACACCTTGATTCAAATGTTCCAAATCAGCCTTTAATTGTGGGTGACTGTAACAGGGTGCTTGGAGGGCCAGACAGCTTAGTGGTTGGCATGCCTGACTTCTGGCCCCTTGCTTCCCTGGTTAAAGCTCCTTGAGCTTTCAGGAACTGGGGTAGGAGGACTGGGGCCCTCCCACTCCACCAGATCTCAGCTTGGGGCCCTGTGTGAGTTGACCCCAGAACAGGGGCACTCAGAGCAGGGAGCCTAAATCCACTGCCCTGGGCTACTTCCTACCAGACTCCCTTCATTTTGGGGCATGGCCCCTAAGGTCCAATTTGCTGGGGTGGCTTGCCTCTCATGGCATCCTCTAGTGGCTCTTGGGTGGCACTCTGCTGCAGTCCCAGGCTCCTGTGGGCAGGGCAGCCATTAGTTTGGTGAAGCCTCAGGTGCTGGAGGCTCTTAGGTCTCCTCCACTGTCTCCCTTGGCTGGGAGACAGAACGTGCTCCCTGGTGGCTGCCATGCCCAGCAGACTAGTGATTCTTCCTTTCAGATAGGGTGGTAGCTAGCTCCTGCTTCTTCACCAGTCAGACCTGAACTAGGCCTGCTGTCTCCTTTTCTCCCACCTCCAGGCCTGGCATTGTCTGCAGTACAACAGATGGGGTTCACTGGGCCCAAAGGCTCTCCTTAACCCCTGCTGTGCAGGTGGGCAGTTTCTCTGCTTCATCACAGTGACTCTAATTGTAGGTATCTAAATTCTGATAGCTAGGGCCTGATTTTCAGAGGTGATGAGCATGCTGTCTGCTACATGCAATTCTGGGGACTTGACAGACTCTTTAATTAGTACAGCATAGTCTGTGGCACTTTGGATCACCACCTGTGGGAGCAAGTGCTTTGGGAAGGTAATCTCATGTTAGATGCTTAGACATAGGGCATATGGTGGAAGCATGAAGAGAAAGGATGAAAGCCAGCAAACACAACACCCAGAGCGAGTCTATAGAGATATAGATGCAAAGCACACAGAGCCCCAGGAATCTAGGTAATCTCCTTGGGGATTACATAGTAATCACCACAGATTGGAGAGACAGAGAATCATCAGGAGGCCCACCCCACAGAGAGGAGATTCCTCAGAGAGATAGTTTGGTAGATTCTGAGACAGGTGACAGGGAGACAGAGAGAGATCTCTTGAGACCAAACTTAACTCTGTGGTAAAGACGAGACTCCAAATTAACTATTGGCTAGCAACCTCTGGCCAAAGGGACATGGGGTGCATGTCTGACCATCAATTATTTGTTTTTAATATTTATATTAAAATATTTGTAAAATATGGAAGATGAATCAGAGTCAATGGGATTAGAGTCAGAGGACCTTTGTTCCCTGAAGGGATTATCATTGATGGGGCACCAGGAAATCAAGAAATGTGGAGAGTTAGCTGGCAGCAACTCAGCCACCTGGATAGACCAGTGCACAGTATTTAATATAGTATCCACTTGTTCAGCTTAACCTGCATTCAGCATCTCTTTTTGGCAAATAAAACACCTGTTAGCCTAAAAGGTGGGACGATGAGGAGCTGGGAGCCTGGAATCCCAGGCTCCCCAGCAGCCCAACAATCTGGTTGCTAGGCAGGCAAGCTCACAGAAAACCAGGCAGGCAAGTATCTGTTGGAAATACATAAAAATAAAACTGCCTCTATGAAACACATTGATTTTGACAAATTAGCAAAATCAAAAGAAACAATGTTTCATCACCCCTTTTCCTATCAACTGTTCACAGAATTTGATTTTTTCCCCAAAAGATAGTTTTGTTTGGTCTTTTTAAGCCATATGGTAGAGTGCTACTTCTCGGATAGTTTCATTACCAGCTGTAGGAAGCATGATTGCTGTAGGATGCATTTCTCCGAATCATTTTGCTGAAAGACTTTGACCCAATGCCAGAGATATACTCAGCACATCTGAAGGGGCTGTGGGAAAAGACTGCTTTATGCCAGCTTTATGGTTCCCTAATACCCTCACTATGAACTTGAAGCCTCACACAGTCAAAGGAGCAGAGATAAGTACAAATTCAGTCAGAATAAGCTGCAGTAACAGCAGCATATTTAGACTTCTGGTCTGATACCCAGCCATAATTTAGTGTATAAGAATTGGTAGTATTTCTCTAAATAGTTTGTAAACCCTTTGTAGTCTATGTTATAGACTGCTGCCTTGGCTGGCTTCTAAATGTGTATATTTCTAGTAAATAGAGTTATTTGGCCACCACCATGACTGCCTGGTTTCTTCGCACTACTGTTGTTGTGTTACAGGTAAAGACACAACACACAATGTTACATTTCTGAAGAGTTGTGTTGAAACTGGACTGAATGCAGGACATCTGAGTTCAATGTTCAGCACAGACTTCCTGTGTGAAGTTGGACAAGTTGCTTAATCTCTCTGTGGCTCAGACCCCTATCTGTATAATTGGGGTAATATTACTCCCTTTCTCCCACCTTTTGTCTATGCTGCCTATTTAAATTGTAAGCTGTTTGGGGCAGGGACTTTCTCCAACTAGTGATACATACAGCAATGGAACAATGAGACCCTGATGATAGCTGGGGGTTCTCTAGGCACCTTTATAATAGTATTTATTGCTATTATGATAAGCCTTTATCAAGAAGATTAACTGGCTCACTAACACCATTTCTGAACACAGATGTGTATTTCAGATATATGGCCAAAGAACATCTTTGAACGTGGGGTAACATAGGGCTGGAGTCTGTGCTGGTGTAAATCAGACTACCTCTACTGAAATCAGTGAAACTACACCAATTTACAACAGGGGAAGATCTGGCCCATGTACCTATTCAAGACTGAATGACTACCTTTTGTTAACAAAAGGCTGGGAATTTTCTTTATTATGAGATGCAACGTAATGGACAGAAGTTTAGTAAAACTTCCCCGTCCTCCTCAAAATGAGACAGAGAGAGATAAATAGACACTGGTAGTTTATTAAGCAGGTACATTTCCTTCTGTTTTGGAATAAACTGATTTTGATAATCTCAGAGTGTATATGCCAAGAACCCAGAGCTGAAAAGCCAATTGACTATCAAACTTGCTTGCATAAAATATACAGATATGGTGTGAAACCATCTGTCTTTGAATAAGACATGACAGATGTAATAGAGCTGGGAATTTTTTTTTCAAACAAATAGTTTATTCAATGAAAAATGCAGTTTTGGCTGACCCAAAACTGTTTGCAGATTTGACACATATAATTTCAGCCATTCACAAAATAGACTGAGGAGGAAGGGGATGTTGTAGTGCTGGTTGTGCTTTCCCTTGCTCTCCCCCACCCCCTTCCAATGGTTAGAGGACTCAGGTAGGATGTTAGAGACCTAGGTTCAAAACCCTGCTTTGGAATAGACCCTTAACTGACTTTTCTGATTAACCAAAAAGTTTGAAAAAAATCAGATTTGATTCGACCTGGATGGATTATTTTTTCATTTTTTTTAGAACTGCCACCAAATTCATCCAACTCTAGGTATAAGTACTTGCTAGTTGCTACAGCCACAACAGGTTTTTTTTCTGGATTTTCAAGGTTTCAGCATTAGGTTAATGACATTGCAATGCCTATGAACCAACAGCTGCAGACAAAGGGGGGAAAAAGCCATAAAACCAACAGTAGGGGGAAGAGATAAGTGGAAATCCTGGCAATCAGAGTTATGCAAGCCTCTCAAAGTGTTTTTGGTTGTTTTCCTATTGTGCAATCTAAAACTTGAACATTGGATGAAAATGTTTCTCCCCCTTTTCTGTGCCCTTTCTCTAATCTGCATCCAGAGGGAAGTGAACATCCCTGTCTCCCTTGTCCTAGTTTCTGGAGAGATGGAATGAAGATTCTAACAGATCCATGCTTTGTCTCTCTTCCCTTCCTCCAAATGGCTTGGGGCAGAAGCCTTCTCTTGACTTTGCCTTTTAGGGAGCGAAAAGACTTTGTGAGTCTCCAATCACATGTTTCTGATGGAGCTCACAATGAGGTCTCCTTGCATCTCCCTTGAAAATCACAGGAAGGCTATTTTGTGTTCAGGTTGCCTTCCCTCTTTTATCTATGTATTTTTAAAACACCTCTCACTTTAGAATTTCCTCATCCAGCAGTAGCAGGAGTAACGATATAGTTCTTCCAGGTTCACTTGAATGTCTCTTTAGTTGGATTTTCTATCTGTTTGTACAGCAGCATTGCCAAGCCCAACAAAACAGGGCTCCTCGAAAATCCTGGTACTGGGTTAAAAATAGTGAGATTTTAGAAAAAGTAATATATTTGATATTCTTTTTGTTTGCTTTCTGGTTTTTTGAGACTTTAGGAAACATTCTAATCACAGATTCAAGCTTTCCTCTGCAACCATGAAGGCAAGAAACTTCCTTTCTTTGTAATTAAAACTGAGATTATTGCAACATCATGAGAATTGGCAAACTGGTACAGCACCTAGAAAAATTGGATCCCAATCTTGTATGAGGCTTGTGGGTGTTACCACTTTTTAAATACATACTAATTTAAAAAGTGCTGCAGCTCAAGAATCTTCTCTTGGGGCATAGTCTGTTTAGGATTTCCCATGTCCATACTAGTCCATTGGCCATTATGGCAGTATGTTCTATCCAATGTCATTTGTCTTGATCTTCTCAATCATGGTGATTTCTGTGAGTTTTCCCTTGTGTCTGTCAATTCCATTACTTCTCTAGAAAGGGAATTCTCAGTCTTGCTCTTTTCATAGTTCTGTAAATTTTTGATCTATTTTTCTTTTTCATGGTTTGTCAATATGACACCGGAAGGAAGCTGTTGCTTCTGCGTCTCCCATTTAAACCGATAGAGAAACCATTCTAAAAGGGACACTGCTATCTTTAAAAATTTGTTTAATAGACCAATATTCTGACAGAGCACCTTTTAAATAGTATATAGAATGACCAGACAGCAAGTGTGAAAAATTGGGACAGGGGGTGGGGGGTAATAGGAGCCTATATAAGAAAGACCCCAAAATTGAGACTGTCATAAAATCAGGACATCTGGTCACCCTCATAGTATATCCTGATTTGTTTTTTTTTAATCACTTAATAAATTGGTTTAAGGGTGTTTCTGCTTCCCTGTTTATGTATAGAAGGCCTGTTTGGATGGCTTGAAGGTAACTTCATCAAATATGCTCAGAACTGTCTCTTCTTTCCTCTTTATCCCCATGCGTGCGTACACACACACACACACACACACACTTTTTCTGTGTTGCTGTTAGTGGTAAATGCCCTCTTGAAGGGGCTTGGAGGATATGCAGCATCAATAAAACAGTGAAACTGCCTATACAAAAAGTCCAGATTACAAGAGGCCTTTGAGTGGCTGCACAAAGGCAGAGAGGAAACAAAAACCTCCCACCCGGTGTGACTGCACAAGTGCCTCACACAATAGCAGCCTCTGTGTTCTAGAGAGTGCAGGGATTGTTGGCTCCAACTTCATTTCTCCACTCTTAGGAAGTAGGATACTATAAAAGGGCAAAGAAGGTCAGGGAGGAGGTGAGTCCTTGGAATCCCCTGTACTGACCCACAGTGTTGCCTGGGTTACACTACAGAAATCACTGGGAGTTTTGCCATTCACACTCGTGGGCACAAGATCAGATCCGGCAGAGCAGATGGCTACCCTCCCATGTGCACAGAGTAGCCCCAGAGAGTCTGCTTGAGGCTCAGCCTCCCCCGGTGCACCTCTTAAGGCAAGGCAGCACTCCAACCCCTACTGAGGGTTATGGCACAAATGCCACAAAGCCCTAGTTGCTGTCAAACACAATTGACCAACTGGGGATTTTTAAAAAAATCATTTTGTTTCGCTGATGTCTTTCAATTCTAGTAATCTTAGAGGTTTCTCCTTGTAACAATAATAGGTGCAAAGTTGCCAAATGGAAGTGTGGCTTTTTTTTTTCCAATTTGACTCCATCCCTTTAACATTATGTGGTTTTTAAAATTTGGTTTTTAATGTGCTTTAATTCAGGTTGGTTCTCCTTGTCCTTGCTGCTATCTGCTTTCTGTCGCACCTGAGGAGCTGTCTAAGGTGTTACAAATGCATATGAATCCTTCTGCTTGCGCAGTGATATTCCCAGCTACACCTGTTTTAAACATGATTTTCATTTTGTCCATAAGCCTAATGTTTTTTGGCAAGATTCCATTTTACAACTGTTTTGTACACAAGAGAAAAGAGGGGGTGCTTGCGACTGCTACATTTCCTGTGCAAATCACTTACTGAATAAAGGCTGCTTCATATTTTGAGCATGTGTGGCAGGGCTTCTGACTCAGGAGCTGACTCAGTGCCCTGTCGTTGAAATCCCCACCAATATAGGTTAACTGCGGCCTAACCTGAGGACTAACTAGCAAGTGGAAACACAGCTGAAGGGCTAATTAGAGGGGGAGCAACCCCAGTAGCTGGGAGCAGATAAATGAAGAGGAAGGAAGCCTGGAAAGTAGGTAGAGAGCCTGACTGAAGGCACCCCTGGCTGCTGTTAGTATTGGTTGCTCCCCCCCCCCCCCCCCCCACACACACACACACATACACACATCCCAACCCCAAAGCAAGATGGCTGGGACTTGTAAATAGCACAACCGACAATGGCATTCTAGAATAGTATAATAATGCACAGTGGCAGTGAATGTGGCCTGGAGTGAGTGTGGTTTGCACCTAAGGCAAGAGACTCACAGAGGACCGCCCTGCAACAATTTTAAATCTACTTTTAAAACGTGTTATCATGCTTAGAGGGTCAAATTCTGCCCCATTATACACCTGTGATTCCACTGAAATCAATTCAAGTGACTTCAGTGGAGTTTCCCCTCAATGATAGCAGAAGCTGGCCCTGTATCTGTAAATATATTCCTAGTGAACCTAGGGTACATTTTTCTCTTTAAAAGACCTATATTTGTTGCTGCTCTTTTAAAATCATTTCAGTTAACTATCTGAGTGCTGGAGACTTTAACATATCAAAACCATACTACACCAACAACATGATATATCTGGTTTGGAGACTGATTACAAGATATATATCCATTATCCTCAACCTGAAATTTATAGTTGAGACAGAATAATATAAAAGAAAATAGATTAAAAGATTTGAGTGATGAGCAAATAGAAGTAGACAAGCATGCAAAAATAGTACATTATATATCAACTTACACTTATATCTAATGTCCTATGCTTCCAAGTCTATCAAGATTTCTTTCAAACAGGTCACATATCTGTGTTCACAATATAGGGCTTTGTTCTGAAAGATATTTCTGAAGCAATAGTAATGGAGTTTGACATGCATTCCGCAGATCTTATTCCATAAGAGTGTAAAAATAATTGCATAAAAAGATTTCCATAATACCACATTATAGCTCATTTTTTAGCTAATAAGCATGCATGTAATTATAAAGAAGGTGTATATGTATAATATCACATCCTTAGCACTTCATCTGTTCTGCAGGAAGAGTGTCTCTCTTCCCCCCTCCCCCTGTTTCCTTATTTTAGATCTCTGTTATTCAATTGGCTAAACCCTCTAAGGCAGGACATTTTAAGGCTTCATGACTGCCCAGAATAAAATCTTTTTTTTATTATTATGGATATTTATGCAGAACAGATTAATACACTTTTACAGATGTGCTAGACTCTTTAAGGCATGCTCTGGCTCCACACAACTATATTAAAGCAGCAAGGCCTTCTGGGAACTGTAGTCCAGAAAGATTGATGGGAGTTGTAGACGTGGCAGGAATTCAGCTTGGAAAGTGTCCAGGATATTAAAGAATTCCCTTTCTGTAAGTGGAATATTAGGGAAGAGGTCAGACTGGCTTGGTACAGAGAGAGAGAAAGAAAGAAAGAGAGAACTGGAGAGAACAGTAGTCACTAGAGTCTCTCCAGTGTGAAGGTGACTGCAGTAGTCAACTCCAAGCATTCCAAATCATGATATCTTTTAAAATCATGAGACTTTTAAAAATAAATTTTGTTTTCTTTTTTTGTCTTCTGGATTTTGAGCCTTTAGGATTCAGGATTTCAAGCTTTTCTCTCTCATAGGTGCTGACTTTCTAATGTGCCAGGGGGTACCCTCCCAGCTCTGCCCCACGTCCTGCCCCCACTCCACCCCGTCCCCTAAGGCCCACCCCCACTGTGCCTCGCCCTGCCCCCACTCTGCCCCCACCCTGTTCCACCCCTCCCCTGGGTATGCCCCGCCCTCACACCTCCTGCATCCCACAGAACTGCTGATCCGCAGCGGGCAGGAGGCGCTGGGATGGAGAGGGTGGTGCTGATTGGCAGGGCCTAGCAGGTTGGCACCTATGTTTCCTCTACCACCAGGTGGGCTAGAAACTTTTTTTTAATCTCTTATTATCCTGTAATCATGTGATTCTAAGAGCTGGGGGCCTTAAGCAAAACACTACATATCACAAGACCCACGATAAAATTGTGAGAATTGGCAACATTGTGACTGGGACCTGGTGGGATGGGGAGGCTGCAATTTGGGAGGGTCTATGGATGAATACCTTAGAAAGGACTGGGAGAAGATATGATGTTACGAAGGGGTGCAAGGACCTTAGGTAGTGGTAACTTGTTTACTAGGGAGAAAAATTTTGGTAAAGCCTGCATCCAGATTGGTGAGCCCTGCACCAGCTGGTGAAGGTTTGGACATGTGCTAAGAGACAGCTCAAGGAAAAGGCCTGAAGGAAAAGAAAAAGCATATCTGAGGCTTGGAGTCAGGGCTTCCGGAAAGGATGGGAGGAAATCCTACTTTATTCTCATGCAGGAAGATTTCTTAAATCCCCCAAGGAGGGAGGACTGTAGCCAAAGAGGCAAAAGAATAGCTTGTTTGGACCTTTATTATTATTATTATTATTTTATTTTTACTGTGAGAAGGAAAGATGGAGTTTTCTTAATTTAGCCATAGGGCTAAGTTAAACTGCCCAGAAAGGGGTCGCCTGTACTCAGTGGTAGAGAGCAGGGAAGTCACTGTTACACATTCTGCTTGTTTAAAATAAAGGTGTAAAGTTTCTTCATCTTTTACTCACAAACAAGAGTGAATAATCACTAAGGAGTCCATTTTCTTGTGTTACTGCACAACCATTTTACAGATGGTGAAAAGAATAGATCTCTAAAGATAAAAAGCAAGTCACCGAGTATTAGTTTAGGGACTAGACTGAGTTGTGCTAGCCAGTGATTTTATTGAATTTTCCTCTATGACCTCATGGTGGTCTGCTGCCAAGGCAATTGTACTGAGAATCAAATTTGTGGACCCTGCATTTTGAAATTGCCTGCCTAGCCATTGACTTCTGTGATACCCATCCATGCCTTCTACCTGGCAACTCATACCTTGCTGCTGAAGGAGACAGGAAATTAAGAAAGTAAAACAAGAGAAAGCAGAGAGAAAATATCACAAGGGAGCAGAGAGGGTCAGAGAGTGAGTGTTAGAGCAGTGTTACAGCAGGCTGGAGAAACAGAAAGTGCATTGAGTGGGTTTAGGAAAGCCAGAGGCAGAACTGAAACTGAAGTCTAAGACTATGATCCCGCAAATACTGACACATTTGCTTACTTCTCATCTTAGGTGTAGTTACATCAAAGTTGATTATTGTGACATTCTGCTCAGGACACCCAGAACCCTAAGCCATTGTATTAAACCTCTGCCTTAGCAAAAGTGAGCTTTGTTGGAGACTAAACTGTGTGTCAGATCCCTGCCACACCTGTCCGTCCACTTCATCAAAAAACTCCTTGACACTGTGCCAGTCTTAACCTTGCTTTGCAGGTAACAATCAGTGAACCCCAATTCCTGAGTTCCCTAGAGATATCCCTCTGTAGTATTCATGCCCTCTTATTCTGACACTCACAGGCATTATTAAATTTGCTGCCTCCAAACTACACACCAGGCTGTTGGGTTAGCTGAAAACTCATGGTTCACTTTATTAAACCGAGATGGATTTGCAATAAAACAAGAATACGTTTATTCATAAAGAACAGAGCTTTAAGTGATACTAAGCAAGATAAAAGGAGACAGGTGTGATTACAAACAAAACAAAAATAAAACACACTTTCTAGTGTCTAAAGCTTAAGAGATTACAATCTTGGGGCTTGTCTATACTACCATGCAGGGTCGATCTAAGGCCAGGTCTACACTACCGCGGTAGTTCGACGGCTGGCAATCGAAGTTCCGGGTTCGATTTATCGCGTCTGGTCTGGACGCGATAAATCGATCCCGGAAGCGCTCGCCGTCGACTGCGGTACTCCAGCTCGGCGAGAGGAGTACCGCGGAGTCGACGGGGAGCCTGCCTGCCGCGTGTGGACCGCGTCTGAACCGCGGTAAGTTCGAACTAAGGTATGTCGACTTCAGCTACGTTATTCACGTAGCTGAAGTTGCGTACCTTAGTTCGAATTTGGGGGTTAGTGTAGACCAGGCCTAAGATACGCAACTTCAGCTACGTGAATAGCGTAGCTGAAGTTGACATACTTAGATCTACTTACCACGGTGTCTTCACTTCAGTAAGTCAACAGCTGACACTCTCCCGTCGACTCCACTTGCGTTCCTCTTTCTGGTGGAGTACCGGAGTTGATGGGAGAGTGCTCAGCGGTCGATTTATCGTGTGATAAATTGACCCCCGCTGTATCAATCACTGCCTGCCAATCCGGCGGGTAGTGTAGACAAGCCCTTGGTCTTGAGCAATTTCTCACCTATAGTCAGTTCCCAGAGACTTCAACCCTCATGGTTAAAGGATCTACCTATCACAGATTCCAAGAGCTCTGACTTCTTTGTGCTTTAAGCTACGGATAACTAAAAGGTCTTTTTGCTACTCTTATATTATCCATTGTCTCTGCCTCAAGATCCAAGAAGGCATCCTGATATGCAGACTCTGTTCCCCAGTGAGCTCACTAAGCTCCTTCCTCCATTCATTAGCTTGATGGCTTTGTTTAGCTTATATGTAAATGTACTTTCATTGTCCTCTGCCTGCAATGAAGCCTGTCAGACAGGTAAATGCACACTGCTTTATCTATGCTTTGTCAGGTTTTGTGTATATACTCTTCCTCCCAGACACATTTAAAGGACATATTTCCAGCACATATATACATATATAACTCCTTGTACACAACCTATTTGTACATCACACAATAATTTTCAGAACCGGTGTGTCACCAGCTCACATATGATACCATCCAGGACTCCTTTTAGATACATATTATGACAACAGTGTGTTGGGGTCAAGTCTGATATGAGTTAGAGTAGGGTGGGCCTTCTGCTAGTTGACATTGGAAAGGGCTCCCAGGATCACAATGAAACTACTCACATGAGTAAAGTTAAATGTGCACTTGGAGGTCCAGGGGTTAAGCTATGATTTTTAAGCATACCAAGATTAAAGCAACTATTTTATTTTTGGATCCTCGTCCTAAGTCACAATTGAATTGTATATATTGGTTTCCACTTATTTCCTCACCAAGAAAACAATTTGGAACCACTTTGAGTCTCTTTGGTGAAGATTAGCATGAAGCAGTAATAAAGATGCATGCCACAGCCAAGTCATTTTGTCAGCTTTATAAAGGGTTTGCTTATGCAGTAGTTTGCACCTACATCATATCTGCTAATATCCAAAGATGCTGTCATTCATTTACTCAAGACAATTATTTTACTAGCTTTTACCTACAAGAATTACAAAACTTTAACTATGTTTGAGAAAAGTTGAAAATTATTGTGATTTTAAATGAAGTTATATAGCAATTGTTTTATTTTAAAGTGAGTAGTTGTGGGTAATATGGCAAGTAATTCTGTACTGAACTTCCAAACCTAGGGAGAAATATTTTTTCCATAACTAATGATATTACCACACCACCTGTCAAATATATTTTTTTCTGCAGTTTTAATGGTTGCCCTGGCTTCACTCATTGTGGTTTCTAATCCTTTACTAATGACATGTAATAATTATGTGGAATCAGTTTGCTGACGAATAGACCATTTTTTTTTAGTTTCATGTGGCTCTCAGAGGAATCCACTTTCTCTTACTGAGAAAGCGGTATGGTTTCTGCTTTGTGGAACTTATTTGGTGGGTTGTGTAGAATGTTGCTCTTTTAACCCAATCTTTAACTCAGAGACAAGTTTCCTTCCTGCAAAACTCTAACCAGTAGGGGCAGCATAAATCAGATACTGAAAGCAAGTATAATATATGGAGATATACCTATCTCATAGAACTGGAAGGGACCTTGAAAGGTCATTGAGTCTAGTCCCCTGTCTTCACTAGCAGGACCTGATAGAAAAGGCCTAAAGATCTAAATAGAACCAAGGACGTGCATTTAACCACGAATTTAATCATGTCAGCTATTTGTTAACCAATTTAATTGGCTCACTTGGCTCACAAGTATATGCAGCTGTTTCCCCATATATCCCCAAGGTATTTAGTGCAAAGGGTCAACAAATGTACCTTGTTTTCCCTTCAAAATGACAAATGTATCTGCCACAGATGTCTCTTGTATCCCCCTCCCCAAAATAATATATGTATCCTGTGTAACCTATTATCTATAGGTCAGCGTAATGACGCAAAAGGATGAAGGCTAAGTTGTTTGTTACTGGTTATAAAAAGGGCCTGTTCGGCCATGTAAGGTGTGTCTCTCTTCTGGCATTAGCCGATGAGAGCACCCGCTCAGCTGATCGATCAATAAAGAACTTGGTACCCGTCTTCTTGTCTCTCCGTGCCTCCTTGATGTAATTAGGTAAGCTCCGGGGGGAGAACGGGCCCAATTTGGCTAACAAATTGGCGACTCCGCCGGGACTTCTCTCCCTGTAGGGGGCACTGACCGGCGGCCGAGGACGACTCCGGAGAGTGGCCACCTTGAGCTGTTGGTTTGCTCGAGCTCTGGGTCGCCGCAATCGGCCGGGACGGCTGCGCCCCCTCAATAGAGAACTCCTAATGACACGGAGACAAGACGGTACCAGAAGAAGGGGAAGGTCCAACTGCCGGACGCGGCCACTCCGGGCGGTAAGTGCGTTTACCTCTTGGGTTTGAGGGATAACGCCCCCGCAGTGTAGGTTGGACCCTTTAGGTAATCCCTGTGTGGGAAGGTATTGTAGGTGGACAAATGTTTTGTGGTCATGATAACTAAACCAGGCAACAGCTAATGAATAATTTCACTAACTTCACTAATCCGTGGGCCGTACTGGACAATTACTGGGACGTAGAAAAGCCCCAGGGCTTGCTTTTATTCCTGGTAGGGATACTGTTCTTTTTCATTCTAATGATATGTTGGAAGCCAAAATTGTAATAACCAGGCCTAGGACTTAAACTGACTCTAGCCGCACCGAGACTCCTGAAAGGGGAAACCCCGTGACCAGGATATCTTGATCGCAAGGGGGGTCGGTCGAACCCGTGACCAGGTTTAATTAAACATGAGCATAATGGGGTCCGGACAAAGCACATATGCTGGGACACCCTTGGAATGTATGTTAAATAATTGGAAGGCGTTTAAACGCCAGGCTGATTATGGAATGGTATTATGTAAAGATGATCTGATAAAATTCTGTACTGTGGAATGGACGACATTTGGGGTGGAATGGCCCATTGGGGGAACACTTAAATTAAAAACTGTGCAAGCTGTGCATGACATTGTAACTGGGGATGGACATTGGGACCAGTTTCCCTATATAGATATTTGGCAGGATCTTGTAGCCAATCCCCCCGCCTGGCTGCGAAAATGTAGAGCAAAAGCCATTGGGGCCTTGATGGCCTATGCCCCTGTTAGGCACCTTGGTCGTCCCCCGTTAAGAAACCCTGTCCACCAGCTGTGATTCCTTCTGCCCCTGATCCTATGCCCCCTCCTCCATTGTATCCTGGCCCTCCGGTCCTGCCAGAACAGTCCCCTTCCCCTGAAAGTGATACCCCAACGAAAAGATCAGGAGAGAATATTAGAGAGGATCTCAGCGATCAGGACTCCTCTGCTCCAGAGCCCTCTACGAGCTCCGCAGGCTCCGCGGTGTCTGACCCCACTAGGAGCAAAACTGGCTCCGGGACGGCCCAGGGGGAATGGAACTTAACAGAAAACTACAGCCCTGGGGATACAAAATTCACTTTTATTAAGAGCCCTATAGCAGCAAAGGTAGCCCCGGTGCGCCAACTGCCCCTAAGGGAAACTGTAGCCCCCGGAGGTGCGCTCACTATGATATATGTCCCCTTTACTACGAGTCACCTATATAATTGGAAGCACCAGAACCCCCCGTTCTCGGAGGATCCCGCTCCACTAACAGCAGTCTTTGAAACCTTGGTCTCGGCCCATAATCCTACTTGGGGCGATATGAGAATTGCTCTACATACCCTACTAACTGCGGAAGAGAGGCCTTTTGTCCTCTCAAAAGCCTGTGAGGGGCTAGCAGGAGGGAGAGCGAGCGCAGCTGATTTAGCCAACCAGCTCCCTGAGACTGCGCCCAACTGGACCCATGAAACTGAGGAGGGTCGAGACCTCCATCGCAGATATGCTGTAGCTATAGTACAGGGGATGAAACGTTGTATTAGAAAGACTCCAAATTGGGCCAAGCTGTATAATATTCGACAGGAAAAGAATGAGAATCCAGCCTCCTTTTATGAGCGCCTGTGTAACACCTGTAAAAGATACACAGACCTCGATCCGGAGGATGCCAATGGGAAGCCGGTGTTGATTCCCCTCTTCATTGGGCAGTCCTACGAGGACATTAGGAAAAAGTTGCAGAAATTGGATGGGGCATCGGGTAAAAATATAGAGGAGCTCTTGGAGATTGCGTTAAAGGTTTCTGATCGCAGAGACAATGAGGAACGGAAAAAGGGGGCCCGCATGCTAGCGATGGCCCTGAGGGAGGGAAGTGAGGAAAAGGGGGGCAAGACTAAGGGGCGAAAGGGACCACAGGGGAAGGGAAAGGGCCCCCGTTTGGGACGAAATCAATGTGCTATCTGTAAAGAGGAGGGACACTGGAAGAACGAATGCCCCCAGCGACACTCCATGGGGGAAGGATATAGAAACAAAATCCCACCCGCGTTATATCTTCTATAACGGCGCGGAAGAAGAGTCATTTGTATAGGGAGGCCGGGGGACCCAGCGGCCCCTTCTGGCGGCACAGCCCGCCAGCCTGGATCCCACGGTAACAATTAAGGTAGGGGGCCGCCCAATTGAAGCCCTTATTGATACAGGGGCTACCCTTAGTTTGCTTCCCCTCGCAGAGGCTCCCCAAGGAAGGGCTCAAGGGTGTACTATAGTTCAAGGGATAGAGGGACAAAACATAAAATTGGAAAAAACTCTTCCCCTCCTAGTGAGAGTAGGGGACCATTATATTTCCCACCAATTCGTTTGTAGCCCTTCCTGTCCCATTGCGCTGCTAGGACGGGATGTCCTTACCGAATTACAGGCGGAAATCTCGTTCAATAATAATGGGACTATGGAAGTTAGGCTCCCTAAACAACAAACTTCTAATTATCAAATGGCCCTTCTGAGTGCTGAAAATCCCCCCCCGGCGCAGTCTCAGAGTGAGAGGGACCAGCTGCCGGGGGTTAACTCTAAGGTCTGGGCTGAGGAGGGAGGCTTTGCTCGGGCTCGAAACGCTCTACCAGTGCATATTTCCCTTAAGGAAGGAAGCCGCCCAGTCCAAATTCGACAATACCCCCTTAAATTAACCACTCGGATCGGGTTGAAGCCTCTGATTCAAAAGTTTTTGCAGTACGGCTGGCTAAGGGAAAGCACTTCCCCATACAATACTCCGATAATGGGAGTGCCTAAGCCTAATGGGCAGTATCGATTGGTCCAGGAACTAAGACAGGTTAATAAGTCAATAGAGGCCCCTTATCCAGTTGTCCCAAACCCTCATACTATCTTGGGCCAAGTCCCCAAGAACCACAGCTGGTTCTCTGTGATAGATTTAAAAGATGCTTTCTTCTCTATACCCCTTGATCAGGAGTCTCAGAAACTGTTTGCCTTTGAATGGGAGGACCCAGATACCCATTACAAGGCTCAGTATCTCTGGACTGTTGTCCCTCAGGGACTTAAATGTGCACCCGAGATTTTTGGTAGCCAGCTAAAAAGAGATCTTGCCCCCTTCCTGGCTAGACACCCCTCGTGCAACATAGTTCAATATTGTGATGATCTGCTCTTAAGTACTGAGACGGAGACAGCTTGTAGAGAGCAGACTATAGAACTCCTTAATTTTCTTGGGGCTCAGGGGTACAAGGTTTCCAGGGAAAAAGCCCAATTGGTTAGACAGCAGGTCACTTTTCTCGGATATCATCTTTGTCAGGGACGTCGTAGCTTGGGTAAAGACAGGATCCAAGTTATACTCGAGAGCCCTCAGCCCCGAAGTCCCAGAGAGTTGAGAGCTTTCCTGGGACTAGCCGGTTTTTGCCGGCTTTGGATCCCTGACTACGGAGGGAAGGCCAGACCACTATACGAGTCCCTTACTAAAGAGGGTCTGCTCCATTGGTCATGGACCAAGGAAAAAGAAAAAGCATTTCAAGAGCTTAAAAAAAGCCTTAGTTCAGCCTCCCGCTTTAGCTCTCCCGGATTCCCGGAAGCCGTTCACCCTATACGTTCACGAGAGGGGAGGGGTGGCATCTGGAGTCCTGTGCCAAAGGTCGGGACCGACCTGGCAACCTGTAGGTTACTACTCAAAGGTATTGGACCCGGTTGCCAAAGGCTGGCCGGCTTGTTTACGAGCCGTGGCTGCGACCGCTCTCCTTGTGCAGGAGGCTGAAAAATTAACCTTGGGTGGGGATACTGAGGTTGTGGTGCCCCATGGGGTACCCCAGATACTGGGAACAGGAGTCGGGGAAAAGCATCTAAATCCCAGTCGGCATACTAGATATGAGGTAGGGCTTTTGTTGGCCCCTAACCTGACTTTCAAAACAGTTAGTTCCCTCAACCCGGCTACCTTACTGCCTGATTCCCAAGTTCCCTGTAGGACCCACCCCACTCATGATTGTATTGAAGTCTTGCAACAAGAGACTAAACCTCGCCCTGATCTCTCAGATTTGCCCTGGCCCAATCACGATATCGAAGGATACGTTGATGGATCTAGTTATGTAGTAGATGGGAAGCGATTTACAGGAGCAGCCGTCGTAGTTAAGAGTGGAGAGGTGTACAAGTTTAAGCTTAGCCCCAATTTATCTGCCCAGGCGGCGGAGCTGGTGGCTCTTATTGAGGCTCTCCGGTTAGGAACTGGGAAAACTATTAATTTGTATACTGACAGTCGTTATGCGTATATGGTGGTGCATGCCCACGGAACCCTGTGGAAAGAAAGGGGCTTCATTACGGCTTCAGGCCAAAGAATAGCCCATGGGACCCTTATTAAGTCATTGCTTGAGGCCCTGATGCTCCCCCTCCGGGTCGCCGTAATACACGTGCGTGCACATGGGAGGGCCCCTGAAACTGAACAGCGTAAATACAATCGATTGGCTGATCAGGCCACGAAAGAAGCCGCACAAGAAGGAGCCACGTGGCTTCTCTGGGTCCAAGGTACAGGAGTTAAAACCCCTACTCCCCACTATACAGCAGAGGAAGTGTCCCACGCGCGAGCTACAGGGGCCCAACAAGTTCCCTCTGGGTGGTGGAAGTTGCCAAGGGGGGGAGATTTTCGTACCTAGACCAGTACTCCAGGAGATTCTCCGATCCTTACATAAGGAGGGACATTTGGGATCAGGAGCTATGGTCGATTTGGCTACCCGGTCCCTTAGGGGATTGGGTATACATATGGAGGCCCAAAGAATTGTTAATAACTGTTCTGTTTGCCAGCGAACAAACCAAAAGGGGTGCGGCCTCCCCACCCCAATGGGAGGCCGGCCCTGGGCTGCCTATCCTTTTCAAAGGTGGCAGGTGGACTTTGCTGAAGTCCCCCCTTGTAGGGGCTATAAGTATTTGCTTGTTTTTATTGACCAACTTACTGGGTGGGTAGAGTGTTACCCTAAACGGCATTGTCAGGCACGGGCAGTCACCAAAGCCCTGTTACATGAAATACTTCCCCATTTCCATCTCCCCGAAGTAATTGAGTCGGATCGGGGAAGCCATTTTATCTCCCAGGTGGTTCAGCAGGTGTCGCGGGCCCTCGGTATACAATGGAAATTGCATACACCTTGGAGACCGCAGAGCTCGGGCCAAGTAGAGAGAATGAATAGAACTCTCAAAGATACTCTCACTAAACTGTGTATGGAGTCCGGTTTAAAGTGGCCTGATGCTCTGCCACTCGCCCTTACCCGCATTCGGAGGGCCCCGCGTAAGGGCCTGAAACTTTCACCCTTTGAACTGGTCTTTGGGTTCCCTCCCCGAGTACTCATCCCGGGGTACCGAGAGGATGTAAACTGGGAAGTAGGGAATGACTCCTTGTGGAAGCAGGTTTCTGCGCTACAATCTGTTTTGTTACAGCTACATCGATACGCGGCGCCTTTCCAGACCCTTCCCTTGGATCAACCCGTGCATTCATTCCAGATCGGTGATCAAGTCCTTATCAAAAAGTGGAAGCGTGATCCCCTCACGCCACGGTGGGACGGCCCGCACACTGTATCGCTCATCAGTCAAGCCGCCGTTAAGGTCCTTGGGAGCGACAAGTGGACACATCATACACGGGTAAAGCGGTTTCTGAATCCAAACCCGGAGAGCAACACAACCGAAGAGGACAACAGCCCTCTGTCCGCTCCGGCTCTGGAAGCCCGGGGTGGCACAGGTGAAGACTCCACTTGGGAGTACCAAGGACTAGAGGGACTAAAGGGACTGTTTAAGAGAAAGGGACAATGAAGCTATCCTTTGTGTTTCTGTTATGTATATTCAGTTATTCATATGGTTGGGAAAACAGGTTTTTACAATTAGGGGAAATAATAGCAGATTCCTTTAACCTTACCAATTGTTGGGTGTGTGGCGGTCCAGGAGAGTTAAATGAGTGGCCCTGGGTAGCCCAGCCAGTATAGCCCAAATGGTGGCTAAGTAACTTAAGCATAGTGCATAATGGAACGGGAAGGTGGACTGAGGATAGTGGCCCTTGGCGGCTCTATTCTACTGGGATGGGTATCTTTTGCCTTAATCAAACAAAACGCGGGGGAAAGTATGTAGGGGAAAGTACGTGCAACTGGACTTTATCTCTAGGATTTGATTGCTATGATCATCCTAGCTGCCATACGTATGACTGTTTTAAGTATCAAGGACGATGGAACCATACCCATGTAAAGCTGACTAATAATAGCTGGGTAAGATGTTCCTACTGGAATCATACGGGCGATGGTTGTAAGGCAGTAGGATTGGACGGGTACTTTGATGCCCTCTTTTTAAGTTGCCAGCGAGATAATACCACCAGTAAGGACCACGTGGTACGATGGTATCAGTGGGCATGGCAACACCCTAATGGAACCCGAGTGACCCATTTTAAACAATTTTGGTCTAGTACCAATAGCCCAAAATTTGGTTGCAATTGTGTTTGGAAGGCAGGGGCTGGGGCATGGAAATGTGATTACTGTAATCCGGATGGCACGTCTATTTTTCTTGGGGGGCCCATAGAATCAGGTAACTCTTTGTATTATGAGGAGCCGGGCCCCAAAGACTACCCCGAGACCTGGGATGGCCCCTTTGCTAATGGGACCTGGGCCTTGAAAGGCCATTATTGGATCTGTGGATCCTATGCTTATCGCAGACTGCCTCCAAACTGGTCAGGAATATGTTACGTAGGATATATTAGGCCTCTATTCTTTCTACTACCTCAAAACCAAGGAAATAAGTTGGGAATTAAAGTTTATGATGATTTAATTAGAGAAAAACGGTTTGTGGACTCCACTTTGACTGCCGGGAGTTCCCAAACTTGGGGAGCTCAGGAATGGCCCCCTGAAAGGATCATCAAACATTATGGACCGGCCACCTGGAACCCTAGTGAGCTAGTAACAGGGGCCAGGGAACCAATTTATAATCTAAACCGAATCATTAGGCTGCAGGCTATCTTGGAAATATTAACCAACCAAACAGCCGCAGCACTGGACCTTTTGGCCGATCAATCGACTCAAATGAGACATGCAATTCTTCAACACCACATAGCTCTTGACTACTTGCTAGCAGAGGAAGGAGGACTCTGTGCGAAACTGAATGAGTCTAACTGCTGCTTACAAATAGACGATAATGGCCAGGCAGTAAAACAGTTAACAAAGGAAATGAGAAAGATAGCCCATGTCCCAGTACAGACCTGGGGTGGGTGGGACACAGATTGGTTTACCTCCTGGCTGCCACAATTAGTATGGCTACGAAAAGGTTTTCTCCTTTTTACATTCTTTGTTACCACCCTATTAACTCTCGCTTGCTTTACCCCTTGCTTGGTTGCGGCAGTCCGAAAACTGGCTAATCAGGTTACATATCAACAAATGATGATATTATACCAGCCAGTAGGAACTGAGGAACAAGGGCCATAAGGCTCTTTAAATGCTTTTAAGGGGGGAGATCTGATAGAAAAGGCCTAAAGATCTAAATAGAACCAAGGACGTGCATTTAACCATGCATTTAATCATGTCAGCTATTTGTTAACCAATTTAATTGGCTCACTTGGCTCACAAGTATATGCAGCTGTTTCCCCATATATCCCCAAGGTATTTAGTGCAAAGGGTCAACAAATGTACCTTGTTTTCCCTTCAAAATGACAAATGTATCCGCCACAGATGTCTCTTGTATCCCCCTCCCCAAAATAATATATGTATCCTGTGTAACCTATTATCTATAGGTCAGCGTAATGACGCAAAAGGATGAAGGCTAAGTTGTTTGTTACTGGTTATAAAAAGGGCCTGTTCGGCCATGTAAGGTGTGTCTCTCTTCTGGCATTAGTCGATGAGAGCACCCGCTCAGCTGATCGATCAATAAAGAACTTGGTACCCATCTTCTTGTCTCTCCGTGCCTCCTTGGTGTAATTAGGTAAGCTCCGGGGGGAGAACGGGCCCTATTTGGCTAACAGACCAAGTACTGTCCCTGACATGGGTATTTTTTTGGTGCCCCAGATACCTAAATAGCCCCCACAAGGATTAAACTCACAATCCTGGGTTTAGCAGGCCAATGCTCAAACCACTGAGCTATCCCTCCCTGATATGTGGGCCAGATCCTAAGCTGGTGTAAACTGGCATAGATCTATTCTATGTCCATCTCACAATTGCTGCAAGGAGCCATTTTACTAGCTGGGCATCACTATGGCATACAGATACTCCTCCAGCCATTCCCCATAACTCAAAACACTGAACATGCAGAAGGAAATGCTTGGATCATAGAATTAAAAATTCTATAAATTTGTGCAGCAGAATACCACAGTTCATTACTAGTTTTATGCTGGGAACATCTTTTGAAGTGCTGTCATGTCTTATTATCCAATTCAAAATAATCTAGCAAAATGGCTTTCCATTATTTATTTATTTTTGTACATATAGCCACACAGGTATTTGAGACAAACACCATGGGAATTTATTACTATGCAATATATGTAAGAGCAAAATTCCTTTGAATTGTGCCAGGGAACAGCCTGACTGCACACCACCTATCCACGCTGCTGGTAAAGTCAATACTACACTACAACAAAGAAAGAAACAGAACGAATGAAATGACAAGCTGACAGAGATGCTACTGCTAGAAATTGAATTCTGGAGCTGGTTGGACATCTGTAATTTGCGGAAATAAAGCCCAGCCTGTCTGTAGCTCTATCACCAGCTTTAAGGCTAGTACAGCATACAAAATGAGTATATTCCACAACTGCTGAGAATGCATCCTCCTCCTTCGATGAACTGACCTATTTTATTGGGGCTACACAGTCTGTCAGGGTGACTTTGGATAGACTGTGAAAATATGTTTGAGGAATAATGAACATTCAATTACTGCTTTGGGCTTTGTTAATGTACAAAATTAAATGTGTGCGCTATCCCAAATTGATTCTCTGAAGGTTCCATTCCAAACTATTTTCATAATTGTTATTGTGGGATTGTTTTAATCTTCCCTACAAAATACTTCTCAAGTAAGTCCTTCATTAGCCCTATTTAACAAATCCCAAAGTCTCAAACTGTTTGCAGCATACCAGCAGCACCGATTCATTTACTAGGTACAGCATTTAGAATTCTGATGTAACTCAATCAAAAGTATCTATTCTAGGAATCATGGCATTTTTTTCTTTTTTCTTCTTTAAATGGCATAATTCTTTGGCATCCCAGGATCACATTACAAAAGTTAAAGATAGCCAAGTCAATATATTCAGATTGTATCTTTCAACACTCTTGACCAGGTGATTTGTGACAAAATGTCCAGAATGTGACCTCACTTATTCCAGGTTTTAGTATAAATAATTTATTTCTTTAATATAATCTTTGGGGGGAAAGTCATTTACTTGTCTTTTGGCTTTTTGTTTTGGGCTGCTTTTTCTTTTTCTAAAATCTTTTAAAAAATTGTTTATTTTTGTGTAACACTTTTCTTTGTGTTCTTTGATTTATTATAGTGTTTACTTCATGATGTTCCTTTTACTTTAATGTTGTCTTATTTCAAGGGTTCCATTTTTGTGGAGTTGCTTGCATGATTGGACCTTATCTTTGTGTCATATTTCATACTGCTCTACCCTTCCATGGAAATATATATTTAAAAATTCTCAATCTTTTTCATGGAAATCCATCCCTATCATCCCCCTCTGTATTCACCAAATTAACAATTTTTTTGCTCAAACTGAAAAACAAAATCATCCTTGAGCAGAAAGTTTGAAAGGTAAAGGTTTAATAAAGGAATGGACAACTAAGGTCCTGTGATGGCGTGTACCAATGCCACACTGGGCCTGAAGGAATTAATGGGTATATCTACTCTGCAGTTAAACACCCATGTCTATTCCATGTCAGCAGACTCAGGCTTGAGGAACTCAGGCTAGGAGGCTCGAAGTCCCCCAGATCCCAGACTCCAGCCCGAGCCCAAATGTCTCCATCACAATTAAACAGTATCCCTCCGCACACCCCCTGCAAGCCACAGTCAGCTGACATGGGCCAGCTGTGGGTTTTTAATTGCAGTGTAGACATACCCCATGAGAGCCTATCGGTGCAATCAGCTTCACCCCGCTACACTTGCAGTAAATGTCAGACCTGAGGGGGGGAATTAAAAGGGCTGGACCTGGCTAAGTTAGGGCTGGATCAGGAAGGAGAACAGATCTCTGTCTCTCAGTCCATGAGAGAAATTTGTCTGGAGTGAGGGAGCTGAGTTAGACAGCTGGCAGACAGAGCTTCCCTGAAGGAACAGAGAGACCAAGGCAGTTGGGAAGGAGCAGCAGGCTGTGAGTCTGCCCAGGATTCTATGCTGGTGGAGGGGCCTGCAGGAAGTAGGAAGACTCCTGCTGAGTCAGACTGCCCTGTGAGGGGAGAAAACCGTTCTGCAGCAGAGGTGCTAAAGACAGGGCCGGCTCCATCATTTCTGCCGCCCCAAGCAAAAAAAAAAAAAAAAAAGCCGCGATCGCAATCGCGACAGGCGGCAGCAATTGTGAAAAAAAAAAAAAAGCCGCGATCGGCGGCGGCAGTTCGGCGGCAGGTCCTTCGCTCCTAGAGGGAGTGAGGGACCTGCCGCCCCCGAATTGCCGCACAGGCCGCCCCTCTCCCTTGGCCGCCCCAAGCACCTGCTTGTTAAGCTGGTGCCTGGAGCCAGCCCTGGCTAAAGAGCTCTGCAGTGAGCCTGGGGAAGATGATTAGAGAGAGAGGAGCAGATGCACTGGGAGCCTGGGAAAGGGCTGAGGCAAAAACCCAAGACATGCAAAGTAGGAATTGTTCCAGAGAGGTAGCAAGGGGTCTGTGCAGGCAGCCTTGACTGCCTATTCATGAATCCCTGGACTGCAACCCAGTGGAAAGGAAGGGCCTGGTGCATGGCCTCTGGTGGGCACCATCTGGCCAGGTGTGTGGCTACACTTCTCTCAGCTTGCAATGACCCCTCTCAGTGGTTTCTCAAGTGAGTTTCAGTAATTCAATCAATCCTCTTCCCAGTATATAGAGTCCAACAATGGCTTATCCCAGTACCCCTCTGTTGATATCTCTGTAGCCCTCCCCAGGCTCAGTCTTAAAGAGTCCCACAGCCCTTTCTGGGATAGCCTTCAAATAGTCCCTTGACTATTGGGTCTGTGCCCCCAAGGCATCCTCTCTGGAGATTCTTCACCCTTTCTGGGCCTTACTGACCCCAGCTTGGCCACTTGACAGTCCTTTTATATGGCCCTTCTGTGCCTTGATTGGCTGCTCCTTGCAGCCTCTCTCCAATTGGATGCTTCCCCCACAGACACTCTAGGCAGCTTGGAGGATTTCTCTACTGCTCCTTTCTGGGACAGGGTATGGTAGGACCCAGAGGCCTCCAGCAGGGGGCCTCTGAGCTGGGTCCACTCTGTCACAGTTGCCTTAATAGCTCAACAAGGAGGGTGGAATGGAAACTTCTCCAACAAGAGGTAAGAACTACTGTAACCCCCTGATACTAGGGGTGAGGACTAGTGAGTCTAGACTCACACCAAGTGTCTAATGTGAAGTTGAAGAACTGTTAGTTGTTGGGTTATTAGTTTACCCCTCAAGAACTGCGACTTTGTGACCTGGTCAGAGGGCCAAGTCACAAGAAGAAGCAGATTGCCTCAAGGTGGTACAACTAGGGTGACCAGATCACCCAGGTCAAATATCGGGACATGGGGGGGGGGGGGGGGGCGTGGCGGGGGGCATGGTAAAAAAAAAGGTGTCAGAGCAAAAAACAAAAAACAAAAAAAACAACAATCCCTCCTCCACAAGTGCTGGAGGGAGGCCCCGGAGACGCAGGGGGAGCGGGGTGCCGTGAGTGAGTCTGGCCTGACCCCGAGCAGGCAGGACTCAGTCGGGCGGTAGGGAGAGTAGGAGGGCGGCCCGCGGGGCCAGGCAGTGGCTGTTCTCCCCCCCGGGCAGCGGGACTTGGGAGCAGCCACTGCTGCAGCTCCCACTGCTGCAGGGGGAGGAAGCGGCCGATGGCCAAACTCGGCGGCTGCGGCTGCGGCTCTGGCACCCGGGCCCGAACCCCCCGAGCCTGGGCCTGCTGTGGCGACCCAGCATGCACGCTGCGCGTGCCCAGCCCCAGGCCAGTCGTGTCTGGGCTGCTGCCCAGCTGGTGCAATCCCGAGGCAGACCCGGAGTGGGGGCAGCAGGCCCCAGTCCCCCCCATCCTGCTCGGGTCCCGCAGGGGAACAAATGGGGCTGGGCTGCTGATGCTTCCGCCCCGGGCTGCCGCGGGATAGCACCAGCTGGGCAGCAGCCCAGACGCGACTGGCCAGGGGCTGGGCGCAGCATATGGGTCCCCGCAACAGGCCCGGGCTCAGGGGCTTCGGGGGCGCCAGAGCCGCAGCCGCTGAGCTTGGCCATCGGCCGCTTCCTCCCCCCGCGGCAGTAGGAGCTGCAGCAGTGGCTGTTCCCGAGTCCTGCTGCCTGGGGGGGAGAACAGCCACCACCTGGCCCCGCGGGCTGCCCCCCTACTCTCCCTACCGCCCGACTGAGTCCTGCCTGCTCGGGGCCAGGCCGGACTCTCACTCACGGCACCCCGCTCCCCCTGCATCTCCGGGGCCTCCCTCCAGCGCTTGTGCAGGGAGGAGGAATGGTGAGCCTGGGGAAGAGGTGGGGATTTGGGAAGGGAGCCAATGGGGGAAGGAGTGGGCAGAGTCGGGGCGGGGGGGACACGAGCACTTCCTGGCTCCGGAGCATTTGCTTGTTTGTCCAGTGTTCCGACCTAACATCGGTCGGGACACGGGACAAACAAGCAAATATCGGGACAGTCCCGATAAAATCGGGACGTCTGGTCACCCTAGGTACAACTGTCATCAGGTGGCACTAAAGGAGGAGAATCTGCTATGAGTGAATCCTCGAGAGTGTTCTGGCCAGGCTTACAGATCCTTTACAGTAGAAGCACTTAAGCAACCTAAATTATAGGTAATGTCTTCTATTTATAATAAAGAAATAAACTGTATATACTGCATGCCATATTCTTCACAGTGATATTATTATGATATGATTATGACATAATGTATTTTATGCAAGATGGGTCATGTGAAATGTCATTGA
Source organism: Emys orbicularis (assembly GCF_028017835.1). NCBI lineage: Eukaryota > Metazoa > Chordata > Testudines > Emydidae > Emys > Emys orbicularis. The sequence goes on from NC_088683.1 coordinate 192,471,786, forward strand.
AAAGGTTATGATTTGCTGAATATGATTATCCTATTTGTATGCATGTATCATTTTTGTTTCTGAAGTTATGAATATTTACTATGTAACTGTATTTCAAATGTAGTTACACCTGGGTAACACCCACTAGACAAGTTGCTTTCTCTCTAGATAGTGGGTGGGGAAGGACCTATTCAGAGCAATGGTCTTTTTAGGAAAAAAATCAATAGGCCTTAGGAGAAGCTTATCTCTCACCTGGGGAGCCTTCCTGAAAATGCTACAGACAGCCTCCAAGTAATGGCTGCTATGACTCTACAAGGTCATGTGATCAGACCACGTCTCCAGACTCCATATTGGATGTCAGTATTTTTCCACTGACTGGTCTGGGAACCAGGCTTTGAAACAAAGGGTTCCCGCCATGTGCAAAGGCTATATAAGTCAGGGAGTGACATCATCTGGTGTTTGCTCCCCACACAAGAAGTCTCCTGGAAATACCCGAAGAACAAAGACAGAACTGGGGGAAGTGCTGCACCCAGGCTAAAGGGATTTTTAGCCTGTGAATGAAACACCTGGAGATTCCAAGCTGTAGAGCAAGTGCAGCTTGCCCCTTAAGACTCTGCAGCCTACTTATATAGTCTCTTAGGGTGAGAAACTGCTATTCATATCCAATTTAGTATATTAAGCTTAGTTTGCATTTTTTGTTTATTTGCTAGGTAGTCTGCTTTGATCCATTTGTTATCACTTAAAATCACTTAAATTTTATCTTTTGTAATTAATAAACTTGTTTTTGCTTTATCTAAATTAGTGAGTTTGAGTGAAGTGTGTGGGAATTACAATGCAGGGGCAAAAGGCTGTTGCATATTCCTCTCCACATTGAAGGAGGGGACGAATTTTATGATCTTATGCTGTACAGTTCCCTGTGCAGTGCAAGACAGTATAATTTTGGGTTTATACTCTTGGGGGGGGGGTGCCTGAGGATCTGGAAGTAGCTTTCCCATGCAGGGGCTGGTCAGAGAGCCTTCTTGTAACTGGAGATGGGTGTGCCCCTACCTGTATGTATGTTTGTGAAAGTGCAGGCTGGAGGGTTTTGTAGCTTGTCACAGCATTACAGTGTGAGAGGGAGCCCAGGCTAGTGGGTCAGGGGGCTCAGTGGTACCTCAGTTCCAGATGGCACCCCAGGGGGAACCCATCACATGTATTCTTTAGAAATGCAAAGTTAGTAGAAGAAAAGGGAAGCGGAAGGAAACACTTAACAAATGGATGAGAGGAAATGTAGCAGGGAACATGATACACATTTTTTTTTTTGCCTCATCCTCTCTCTTACTGGTTTTCTTTCTCCCTTTTCTCAGGCTGTATACACTTATAGGAAATGTTTTGCTGCTGATGCTGCTATTCCCTCACAAGGTAGGGAGATGATGTTTTTCTTTAAAAAAATCATCAGACTCTCCCAAATTTACAAGCCTTTACTTGAAGTCATTGTGACATGAAATTGTCTTTGACACAAAATTGATTTTGAATATCAAAGTGATGTGAACTTGTCTGAGCACTTCAGTACTAAGTAATGACCCAGGCAATTGAGCAATGACTTAATCAACCCTCAATGCTGTTAGTATTAGACCTAGAACTGACCTTCAGGCACAAGTATCATGCAATTGAGGCTTTGAAGATTGGGGAAGGGAGCATACAGTCCAACACTGATTTAGTTGTTCTCAGTGCTAGTGCTATTTTCTATGCTGTCAGTGGGGGCATAGGTATGACAACTCACTGTCTGATCTTCACCACTAGACGCAGTATCTTGAAGGGTCTTTTTCCAGTTGCAGCACTGGTATTTTGGGATATAAATAGTAAAACAAGCGCACAGCAACATATCTTGAACTCTTACACCATATGAATCAATGTATCAGAGGTAGGAGGCAGTCTTAACTTTTTCATGAACAAGTTACATGGGATTTTTATGGTAATTGCCTTGCTATAATAGTTAAATGGAAAAAATACATCAAAAGAAGGTTATTAAGGTTAAAAAGTCAAGTACTCAAAAACTAGGAAATGTGGTTTTTGGTTTTATGTGTTTCTAGAGACTGTAACTCTAAAACAAGTATCAGAGGTGACTTTCACTCTGTTAAGCTTGAAACAGTAGCTGCAGAGTCAAACCCACGGTGGTGTAATACCACATTACAAAATTCACTTTCAATAAAATAAAAGGCTCATGTTGTAGGTCTAACCATCTCACAATGGCATTGCCTGTAGGGCTGCTGGGTTGCACTTCCTCCCTCTCCCCTCCCCCCCAAATCTTTGGGGGAAGGAAAAATCGATCTGATGATGGCGTTTCTATCGCTGACCATTTGGATGACTCTTTGGCCCACACAGCAGATGTTTGGCACTGATTCAATAATTTCATCACAGAAAGGCTGTTTTTTTCTGACTTTCTTTAAAGACAAAAAGTGGTACTGAAAGCTTTGTAGGTTAGAAGATGACTTCCTTAAAACAAAAACAAAAACAAAAGTTGCCTTCTTCTCACACTGTTCCGAATATAGACAACATTGAATTGTTCCTTCTCTGAATTGTGATATTGGCAGACCACAGCAGGAGGCTGCTAACAAGCAACAATCTTTCACGAAGAAGCACAGCATGAGGAAAAGTCTAGCACTCCTATATAGTGCTTCTTCAATGAAGAATCTGTTGTTGAGGCTCTACCGCATCAGTGACAACAATTGAAGGAGCTGAGGATCGGAATGGCCATTTTCACTCTTCCTTGAAGTTACAAGTCAGTTTGAAATGTCAATATTTCATTGGTTTCGGCTCAAAAATGTCAGTGTTTTTCCTTTTGACAGGTTATGAATAACTACTCTTGGAATTTTTGTTCTGTGGGAAACTTGACATTTTTCCCCATTACAGAACAAAATTGAATTTGAAAATTCCCATGAAACTGATGTTCTGTTTTTTGACCAGATTGAATATCAAATTAATATTTACATGAGGCTGTTTCTGTATGGGCTTCCTCCCAAGTTTATGCTTCACAATGAGAATTGTAAACTGATAGAATAATGTTTATATAGGTATACAATAATCTTTCTGAAAAACGTTGGTGATTCATTGACTTTTTAATAGACTGGAATTTATTCACAGTTACCCAGAGGGTATGGAGGTACATTCTTCAATTTGGAGAAGATAATCTTAAATGTAATTAAGTCATTTGAGTTTTATGCTGTCATAGTTTAATAAATGAGGTCTAGATTTAACCGCACATACATGTAAGATGTGTAAGAAACAATTTGATGAGAAAATCTTGCTGAATGATGTTCTTACCTGACCAACTAATTTTTTGATTATAGTACGATTTATGCTCAATGACCTTTAATTTGAACAACACAGAAACCAAGATACAAAAATATTTTTTGTACTAAAGTAAAGGAATCCCTAGAAACTTTTTAATGTGCATATAATAAAATGTTTGTCATATAAGATGTGTTTAATGTGAGACAAAGGAATTGTGTAGCAGCTCTTAAGATAAGAGTTTTTATGCTATGTTATGGATAAAAGAACATAAGGAAATGTTTGCAACACATCAGTTAACAGACATTAGGCCACATCTTGCTCTCTCTAAGAATTATCTGTAACTTGTGCACCGTAAATGAAGTCAAGTGAGAGCAGAATTTGGAGATATTAATTTAAGCAAAATATCAACTGTGGGGAAAGTATCTTGATGTGTTGTGACGTGTGTCAGCTACATAAAAAGTACACAAAATAATCTGGAAAAAACACATTTAATCTTTATCAAAAACTAACTTTTGTTGTTATGGACCATAATCTTGATTATATTTCCTCTGACAGAATACCATGACAAATAAAGACAGCTTCGGAGATACACTGGAAAATCTTTCAACAGGCATTTTATTTGAAATTCATTCCAAAGGTATTTCATGGGGGAGAACTCAATATTGATGCAAAAAATGATATTTTAAAAAAGTATCTTAATTTAGGTCCTCAAACTTGTCTGTGGCCTTTACCGAAACTTCGGAAGTATTTATAAATTTTTCATGCCTCTGGTGCTTGGAAAAAAATTCCTCACATGCATATATATTTGTTTATTTAATTATATAAAATATTCATGATAATCAAAGGCATTCCGGGAGATTTCCACTTTCTGTCATCCCAGAAACAAGGGAATGTCAGGAAAATAACCCCTCCTTAGACACAAAACCGAGTTTATTACTCAAAGAGTGTTGTTATACATACTCAGAAATGATGCATTTTAAACTTTACCTTGCTTTAATCTTTATACTAATTTCTTTTGTGCTACATTTAAAACAAGTGATTTGTGAAATGTATGCTTTGTACAAAATATTTAATAGAAGTTTAATTGCTATAACAAACAGACTAGAACTCTAAGAACCTTGGGTTAAAGCCAAACCAACCAGAACAGTGTCTTATCTAGACCAGGACACCTCCCTCTTTTTAAGGTATCAGCTTGGTACAAATGTAATTCCAATCTCAAGAAAAGAAACCATGTAAATCTTTCATGTTTTAGGGAAAGACCTGATCATGTGTTTATATCTATAAGTTCTTTATGCAGGATATTTCAAAAGGAATGTGCTATCAAAGCAATAAATCTGGGTGGTAAAGTGGGCTGTGTCACCAGCCTTGTCTACACTATGAGGCTAAGTCAACCTAAGTTACACAACTCCAACTATGTGAATAACAAAACTGGAGTCGACATAGCTTAGGTCAATTTACTGCAGTGTCTACACCACACTGGGTCGACAGGAGACACTCTCCCATCGACTTATCTTACGCTTCTCGTTCCGGTGGAATACTGGAGTCGACGGGAGAGCTATCTGTGGTCTATTTAGCGGGTCTTCACTAGACCCGCTAAATCAACTCCCAATGCATTGATTGCCACAGTGTCGATCCCCAGTAAGCGTAGACATGTCCAGCATCACCAGCCTTTTTTTTCCAAGGAAAAACTTCTGCATGTGTCTTTAAAATTCCAGGAAAAACATATGTAGTTGGAAATGTTTAAAACCTTTTGTTTATTTTTTAAGTGTTGAAATGACAAACACTTTTGTGAAATACATTATTTGCAAGTATATTAGCTAAATGTAAAGTTTCTAATAATATTTCTTAATATATTTGCTATGTAAATAGTAAAATGCTCTATGTACCAAGATGGAATCAAATGACCTTGCTAAATTAAATGGTTTCCTACAGTAGTAATTAAGTATAGAATATTTATATTAATGGAAAATACATTAATTATTGACAGTGCTCAAGCAACTCCTACATCCAACTCAGAAAGACAAAAAGCTTTCAAAAATTTGTGGTATTAATAACAAAACAAATACCCTGTGACTAACGTACTGGGAGTTACATCTCTGATTTGGCAGTAAGAGCTATAGTTAGTAAGAGCTGGCCTGCTATTTTTTGTTTCTTTGAATAAATATTTTTAGTAATATTTTCAATAAAATTACTTGGCATCCAACAATTTAAAATGACCCTTTAAAACCCCACAGTATAAGCATCCCAAGCTATATTATTACTATCATCCTGTTATATTTTGGTGATTTTGATTTTTATAGAATCATAGAAATGTAAAGCTGAAAGGGACCTCAATGTCATCAAATCCAGCCCTTTGTGCTAAGGCAGGACTCAGTAAACCTAAACCTATATCATTCCTAGCAGGCATTTTTCCAACCTGTTCTTAAAAATCTCCAGTGATGGGGGTTCCACAACCTTCCTTGGAAGCATATTCCAGTCTGTCTTGGATTTTGTATATGTTCTGCTTGATTGGTTAAGTCTTGGTCAAAAAGAATTTAATTTAAATTTTATATGCTATTGATAAAAGTGTAGAAAGAAGTGAGAGCTCATATTTTAGCAAGTTGATCATATACGTAATGATCTGTATGCTGTTGTATCTTACACATGTTGCCTTTCTTTGAAGAGAGAATAAAATAAAATTGTAAAAATCCCAGTACAATGAAAACAAACCAATACAAGAGCAAGGCCCCACTGAAAATCTGCCAGATCTGCTGATCCATCTTCTAAGGTGGGGAAGGGGAGCAGACCTGGCTACAATGCATGCCAAGATATCTGCTCAAGTGAAATGGGGAAAATTCCTCAGAAACTGGTTTTGGTTTCAAGCCATGGTTTGGGGTCTGTCAGAGAGATGAGTGAAGTTTTGAGGCCAGATTTATAGTTTGCTCAAACTGGTTTGATCATCCCTACTAGAAACTTATTTCTGGTGATCCTTTCTATCATAATCTGAAATATTATTTAAATGACAAATCTGCTTCCCTTACTAACACTTGTAAATGTTTTCTGCTCTAATTGAAATTGGTGTTTTCAAGGATTGATAATGCCCTCTGATTAGCAGATATGTTTAAATGACGTCATTTGTAATTTAGATGTTACCTCTCTGCTTTTTGCAACTATTGACTTTATGAGCATTTTTTCAGCAGTAAAGAAAGATCTTGAGAATCTTAGAACTCTTCAGCATATGGCATCTTGGTTGACTTAGAAAGGTACCTTTGTGAAGACTCATACCCTGCTTGAGTTTTGAACAGCGAGGTGTTTCCCTGTGCGCTAAATATTCTTCAGAGCAACCCCAGAGAACATTTTCTGTGTTCCTGAAGGCTGTAGACTCACGTTCAGAAAGAATAGAGGATCAATTGAGGCTTTGTGAGTGTTCAGCAGAAACTGAGTACTCTACAAACTAAAGAAATGAACATTTATGTTGTAAAAATATTTAGACTTACAGCCCCTTACCCTCTTCCTTTCTTTAAAAAGTGTTTTTAGCACACATAAAGATGTAGCAAATAGATATAAAAGATGGTACAGACAGCCATAAAAAGAACAATTAACAACTTATTCTATTCATTTGCCATTCCCAAAGAGTAACAAATTATTCTTCAACAGATAATCATATTATTTGAGAATCATCAGACGCAAATAGCTATCCAAAATTATCCTCCATTGTATATACGGTAGTTTTATTGTTTGTTACAAGCATAATTCTCTGTACCTTTTCCTCACACAATCACTTTTCTCTTGTTATCCAAGCCTCAAAAATAATTTCAAAAACTCTGAATGTGAACAAGAATTCTCTCCCTAATTAGTAGTCATGAATCACATTTTCCAAATGATCTTTAGCAGTTATTTTTCTGCAGCACTCCAACCTTTACCCTTTCTCTCCTTCAGTCTTCCTAGTCTGGCCTGCTTCCTGTGATCATTCTTGTCCGTAATAACTATCTTGTTCAAGTGACAGCATTATCTTTAAGAACTAGGCATTTCATACATGTTTTTTAATGCTACTTGGAACAGAAGTCTCAAGTTTTTACTGTTACGTGATTTGCACTTTATTATCCCTCATGAAAGCCACCACACAGTGCTTGGAATTACTTATATTTTACCACTCCCTCTTATGGTTTCATTTTTCTATTTCTGTATTGTGTGAATGGGATGGCAGGGAACATTATCAGGTAAAATCTATAGGATTTAATAACTCAGACCCCAGCATCTTTAAATCTGGTTACCTACAGTTAGGCTCTTAAATATCTATTGAGGCACATGAATTAAAGTGATCTGATTTTTCAGAAGTCCTGAATACCCACTGACTTCAGAGGGAGCAGTAGGTGTTAAGTAAGATTTTGTCTCACTTATTTTTAGTAAAAGTCATGGGAACCCTGCCCCCGGCACGCAAGGCTGTTGCCTGTTGCTAGAACTCTGCAGGGGGACCCTGAGGAGGTTGTCGCCCGTCGCTGGAACCCTGCCGGGGCCCCGCCCAGTCCCTTGGCCCCAGGGGCTGAAGCAAAAAATGTCAAGGAGGTCTCTGGAAATCACAGATTATGTGACCTCCATGACATAATGTAGCCTTATTGTTAATGGTGACAATTTTATATCTATCCATGCATGAGGCCCTTCTGCTCTCCTAGGTTGGACTCTGTAATACATGTTTGCTGGCAAACTATAAATTGGGCTGTGTGGTTTCTTCCACATTTGTTTTCCTTGGCAACTAACTCACACGAAGAAAAATGTATATATCATACATTTCCTTCTTGAATTAAAGGGTAGTGAGTGTGTGTGTGTGTATATGTATATGTGTATATATATACACACACACGAGGGATAATAAAGTGCAAATCAAGTAACAGCAAAAACTTGAGACTTCTGTTCCAAGTAGCATTAAAAAACATGTATGAAATGGGTGTATTATATATATATATATATATATATATACACACAAAAACCACAGTAACTTCCAGGGACAATTGGGGCAAAATCTGTGACTCTTCATTGAGAAGGGGATTAGGTTTATGGTGGTTTCTAATTCTCAAGCCAGTATTAAACATAGTTCTTCTAAGGGGATGTACTCCTCACACCTCCATGCCACACACCCCAAACCTTGGAATGAACGGTTGCTTCTGTGACTTCAGAGCATGGGAGACTGCCTAGTGTTCACAAGTCCACATCTGTGAGGTAGTTATTGCCTGAATATTATCCTAAAGGAGCATACAGAAAACACTCACTGTAATTCTGGAAAGTGCATACAAAACTACAAAGATGTGGTCAAATTCCATCCTTCTGAAGATCCATGCTCTTAACTCAAAAAAGTTGGCAGATGACATCATGGAGCAAAAGCAACAGAATGTATATGACAGTCAGCTCTTTGATTTCATGGAGAGAGAGAGAGAGAGAGAGAGAGAGAGAGAGAGAGAGAGAGTGTGTGTGTGTTCAGCTACCATAAGCCTTGTTATGACAGATTAATTTAAAAAGGTCTTCCTAATGATTTTTCATTTCTTAGCTGGGTGTTAAGTTCATTTCTTAACTTCTGTGCTGTACAGCACAGAAACTGTAATTAACATTATACAGTATGGGAAACAACCAATCTTTGGATGAAACTGAAGAGTTTCTAAGCAGCATGTCTCTATAAAAGTCTCATTTTTGATCCAAACTTATCTCTGTCTCACACAAAGCTGCTTTTAACTCAGCTTTTCGATGTAAGTTATTTACAGAAGAAATGCTGAATCACTTTACAAAAAATGTTCCTCTTATGTTATTTTATTTAGTTGGACATCTCCTGATGCTTATTTTTTCTGTATCTGTAATTATGAGTCATTGTCCAACAGTTGGACCTTGAGATGCGAAGAAGAGTGTATTTGTTACTGTAGGACCAAGGAATACTCTGGGTCTGATTTTCTAAACTGAAATGGACGTGTGTACCTAATTTGTTCATATTTCTGCCACCATTACAAGACAAATTGGATATTTTCACAGGCAAATGGTCAGCTACATGCTTAACTTGTCATTTGCACATGCACAAATACGCAAACTCCCATTTGTAAGTGCAGTTGTGGTAATTATGGCATGTAAATAAGGCATAGAATAGTGGAGACGGTATCCCTAGCCTCTGTTTGCCAGAAGCTGGGAATGAGCGACAGGGGATGGATCACTTGATGATTACCTGTTCTGTTCATACACCTCACTGCTCTATTACATAGCAGATTTATTGTACAAAGGGATGCACTGTTGTAGTTGGGCATGCCTTTAAACAAAATTAAGGCAGGTCATGCAGTAGCATTATGTAAAAAACCTAAGATGTCCAGGTGCTTTGCAATTCTGTAACCCACATTCACATTTCATATGCAAACAATCCCTTAGCCGTAGTATTCTCACACATGGTAGTAGAGGAAACAGTTAACAACATAAGAGATACTGATATATCATCTTCTCAGATGGATCTGTGCAGTCCAGTCATTGATTTCAGGACCCCATTTCCCCAGGCAGTGTCACCAATCCACATGATGCCCTGACAGGTGGACTTTGCAATTGAACTTGGATTTAGCTGAAAGATGTGCATAACATCACATAGTCAGTAACTCCCTATTGGTTAGACATCTAAAGAAACTCCAGAGTAAGTGAATGGTTCCAAGGTCAACTGTAACTCATACTAAATAAGCTGGCTCATATTCTGCTTCTTCTTGCTAAAGCAGCTCTTTTTTGTCCAATCTTCACTTCCTTTAGCAAATCTGCTGTCGATACATTGTTAATATGCAGAATTTGAGGATCCATGTATTTTGGACAGTACCAGAATGCCATTAGTTCAAACCCAGGACTTAATGTTTTCCGCAAATATGAACCTTGCATACTACAGCCTAACAAACATATATTGCTCTTGATCCTCCCATTGATGTCGATGAGAGTTCTGCATGCACGTTGAGGGCCTGATGTAGCCAAATGTGTATTGACAACCCTCTGCATTAACGCCAAATGTGCATTGCCAAACTGCTGTAACTCTCTCTCGAATGAATATCTGAAACAGTTAACTAGGTCATGATATTCTAGTCCCAATAAGCACTCTCCCTGCATCTATAGTCACTAAAATGTTTTGACATTTATTGTTGTCCAAAAATGAAGTTTTGTTGAAAATGAAACTTTTTGCTGGGGGAAAAAATCATTTTCTGAAAAAAATTCAAAACATTATGGAAAAAATATAGAAATATTTTGGTATTTTAAGTGATTTTGAAATAGTGGGAGAATGCCCACCACAATTTTTTGTGATTAAAAAAAATCACTTTTTTTCCAGCAAAAGATTTCAGACAGTTTTAGTGGCTGTAACTTGTGAGGGATTTTAACAGATAAAGATGAATGATTCAAATAGGTGAAGGCCTAAAGGAGTGAGACAGAGCACTTAGTACAGAATCAGAGCTGCTGCTTCTTCTTAAACTGTGGCTCTCATAACTCAAAATGTGGTTATGCTCTTTTGTCTCTTTCATATACTCCTTCCCTTCTGTTTGGTCATTTCACAGTCAGTGTTTATATATGATAAGTATACTTAATTATTTCAGTGCAGAACAATACAGTGAACTTTCTTTATGAAACATGGTCTTCTCTACTGTGGTCTGATATGTTTAACTTATTCTGGTGATCATTTTCATTTGAATGGATCTTGTATCCTAAAATTATGTCTGGGACACATGTACTTTCTGGCAGCTGTGAATAAATATTTGCACCCATCCACTTCCAGTTTCCATCACTCTCATCTTTCAGTGTTCACTGAATTTCTTGACTCTTCTTAACTAGAAATCAAGTTAAAATGTAAACATATTATACTTCAAGATTTTCATCCAAGACTCTCCTTTCTCTCTTATTTCTCATCATCCTGCTTTATCTATGGTCTCTGTTGTCCTCCCTTTTTCTGTTTTGTATTTCCTTTCTAAGGTTTTTTTTTTTTTTTTTACCTTGCCCTTCTGTTTCTTTCCTTGCCCTCAGTTTAATGTTTCAGGTCTGTCCCTCTTGTTTTCTCTTCATTCCACTTTCCCAGTAGTATCTAGTAGGATGGATCATTTCTGAGCTGAGCGCCTACCAGTGCTCACTCTCCTTCTGGGAAATAGTGTATGAAAAGAGATGTGAACTAAGATTATGAACTTCCTCTCCCACTCCTTTTCTGCATGGCAGTGAAAAATATATCCAACTTGATCTATGCACTTCTTCATCCTAATGATAATTAAACTATATAAGGCCAGATTCTCATCTGATATATATCAGCATAATGCACACTGACTTCCACAGAGCTATGTGCATTTGCTCCAGCAGATGATCGGGTCTACATCTGGGAATTATTTTCACTTTGAATTAAATAGGTTTTTTGTTTTTTGTTTTTTGGGTTTTTTTTACTACAAATACTGCATAATGGCATTCTGCTCAATAGCTTATTTTTAGTTTAAATCATCAATCCATAACAAAATGTAATTGCTTTTACAGACTCACTTTTCCAAGATAAAGTATGTGATTTTGCAATTTATTAAATTATTTTCTCCTGGATACAATGGCCCAACTCTTTGCAACACAATGAAGAAATGTGTAAACTAAAAAAAAAAAAGAGAGAGAGAGAGAGAGAGAGATTGAGATTTAATCAATATGTTAAGGGCTAAATTGTGGCAAATAGCTGCAATTCTATGCTGGGTCAGTGCACATATTTACTATCTCACTTGGAACTCCAGGGAACATTGTTGCCTGAGAAAGACCCCAAAGCTCTGCTTCACCCTGCATCAATGGTGTTCCTATGAAGAGGCTCTGCTGAGCTAGCCAATGGCCAGAGGGGTCAGGCATTACTTTTCAACCAGGGTTCGGCAGTAGTTTATCAGGATAGTGAGCTCCCAGATGGTAGTAAGTGTAAATGAGCATCTTTACGCTCAGCGCTTTACAAGAAGAGGCAGAGGTTGTGCTGGCCAGATGCCAGGATTAGGATCTCTAGGAACATATACATGCTGTCATGTATGATGCATTTTTTTTTATTTTGTTTTGTATTATCTGCACATAAGATTACATGGAAGGGATTCAGCTAGAGGCATTTGCTGAATTGGGGTCAATTTGTCTTTCACCTAGATCTCAGCGAGGGTAATTGTATGTTCAAACCTGAGCCTCTGGTGAATCTTTTTGTTCCATTATTCCTCTCCTGGCCCTGCAACAACAGGCACAATGTGACCTGGAGCTTCTGGGAAGCCCAGACGTGTGCTTTGGACAATTCCATATTCAATCCCCTCTAAAACCAACCAACAGAGCTGCCCAGTATGGAGGGATGATCCACCATTGCTCCAGTCTTTTTGCAGAGGCTAGTTGCATTCCTTTTGGAGTCTGTGTGCCACATGAATGCTACTCCCAAATGCACTCATATACTCATTGCACCTCATAACTCCTTTGACCACAAGGGTTGGGACCAATCCTACCCAAAGGGTACAATTTTCAAAATATGCAAACTTTAGATCTAGAAAATTGAAAATGTTTTCAAAATGCAAGGAGTCTAAGATGACCTCTGTCTTGCAGGCTCTTCAATTGCTGGGTTTCTTCTACAACGGGATGTGCTGCTCAATGGGGGGAAAAGAAGGAATAGTTACCATAGTAACTGTCATACAATACAGTGTGGTGCTATGTTACTGTACCTCTGAGACAATACAGAACTGCTTTCTTAATCCCTTTAGTGTTCCTCATTGAATAGTGGATGCCAAGTAAAGTGGCACTTGTAGGTCCCTTGGCTGTATACTCTATTTTCCCAGGTCCTTCTCAATAAAATATAGGTCCTGCTATAGGAGCAATGAGATAAAGAAACAACAAACACAACATTCTGAGATAGAAACCTTGCTCTCAGACATTTACAGACATTTTCCCCATGTCTTAATGGTCACAGTGTTATCTTTTTTACATTCTCTTAATATCTTTAAACATTAACTGGTGTCAATAGAAACAAAGATGGAATGAACCCTGCTCAATGCATATACAATTTATTGTGACGGTTAAATTTCTTAAGAAGAAAATGTGTATGTCTATTTTTTTTTTTTTTGTTACTAGGGCAGGTAAACCTAAATAACTTTGGTTTCAGAATGAAAATCAGAAACCTCAAAACTTCATGTTTTAATGCTGTATTTGCAATGCAGCACTTGCTGTGTTTGACATCAGTTGTCATTATCACAAACTTCAAACCCAAGATAGTGTTGAAAACTGTAATCCTGCTGATGTGGCTAGACTCAACTGCCTTCCACACTCTTTGTAGCAAAGCACATTCTAAAGATGGCTACAGTGCTGTGCCTCAGTATGTGTGGAATTCCACTAACACTATCTGAAGCAGTGAGACAACAAATTTAAATGCCAGCTTTAAGGGGGGATTAGGGCATCTGCTTAAAGGACATGCTTTAAAAAGATAGGGGCCAGCATATATTAATTAGTGCATAAACAGTTTACTTTTGGAAACGTGAATTCACATGTTACAAATTAAAATATCTTTACTGCTCGCAACCTATTTACTATTTGTGCACATTACAAAACCACTAATCAAGCTGGTTTAAGGCCTGAATCTGGGTTTGCTTCTGGCCATGTAAATCAGATGTACCATTCCAGATTCAAAGGAGCTACTGATGTTATAAACTGAAGTAAGTGTGATTAGAATTAAGCCCAATTTTTTAATTGTTGCTTAACAAAATTCTCAGAATGGAATAGCCAGACTGTTGGAGGTCAGGATTATGCTGACTATACTTAAGTAAAGCTGTGGGGTGGAAGGTAGGGATCTTTGTAAAATGCCTGCTAGCAATTTGTCTTAATATATTTCTGCTCTAAGTGTTTCTTCTTCCAGAAACACAAAATCACACTCTCAATTTTTCAAGAACAAAAATTAAACACAAAACTTTAGCAGTTGACAAATTTCCCGTATTTGAATAAAAACTTCGTATCTCTGATCCCCCTCCCTTCCTCTGTAGGGGCTAACCTCAATTAATTTTAAGACTGAAGTTTTTTATGGAAGGTGGAATTAGTGGAACTTCAGCTTGTGAAGAAAACAGTCAACTAGTGGACCAGCTGAATCTTGGAGTCTGCAGAAACTCAAGTGCATGTTCAATGATCAGCATCCAAGATATTGTAGCATAACAGAAAGCTACTTCATCAGGCAGAATATTGATTTTATTTATCTATCTATTTATTTATTTAAGGACTAAGTTCCAAATTTAACAAGAGTACTTCATCTCAAAATCTTTAAATGAGTTCAGAGTTGTAGAAACTCTACTACAACCCACACTCTGACTGGAAGCGAGCAAACCTCAAAAGGATCAGAGGTTTTGTTTAGATATGCATCCTAAAGTTTCAGTGGCTACCCAAATGACTTGAACACCTCAGCCATTCTTCCCTTAGTACATTCTTCCAGTAGCTCCCAGTTCATTCCCCTTTTCTGCAAACCCCAAAGTCCTTGGGCCCCCTCTTTGTTTTGTGATGGGAGCCTGGCTCCCTGCTCTCTCTCTCTCTTTGAAAACGTCCAGTAGCCCCCAAATGCCTTTCCTCTTTTTGGCACTCCAATAGCACAATGTCTCCTTCAAAGTGCACTTAGATCCCTTCATGCTAATTTGGATGAAATCCTCACTGAGGTAAATTGTAATAGCTCTTTTGGAATAAATGGAGCTCCACCACTTACACCAGCTGATTATCTCATGCTGTAATTCTTAAGAATTAAAACAATGTGGTGTAGTTCATTTTGCCAAAAGCTCTGATTCCTCCAGAACCTTTCTAAATTAATTGATCTAACTAATGGCAACAGTGGGTCCTCCTATACTCAGAGCACTTTTGGGAATGAAGAGACGTTCTTCCACTCTTAATTATGAGTATTGTGTGGTTCCCTATGTTGCATTGTGAAAGATGATTGTAAATTAAACATATGGCACAATAAGTGAAAATCTGCTCTCATGTCCATGCCCTTAAGCCCTAAGGGTCTCGTCCTCTTTCTGTCTGGATGGATCTTTTTTAGGATCCTACTCATTTCTGTCAAGCAGCTGAACTTTTCTGTATCTAGTTATTTCTGCATGTTTCTTTCTCAGTTGTCAGTCTCTCTCTAGCTTCCTTCCTTTCTCAAGGCTCTTTGTGCTCTCATGCTATGTTTCAGCAAGTTACTTAAGCATGTGCCTAGCCTTAAGCAGATGTAGTCCCACTGAAGTTAATGTTTTGGGCACATGCTCTAACACCTTGCTTAAACTGGGCCTCAGATTTAACTCTGTTGCAAGGCTTCCCACCTCCCAAAGCCGCTTCTTCTCCACGCTATAGTACCTTTGGTCCTATTGTTGCCAAACTGTACTACTCAAAGAACCTACTTTCTCAATGTTTCTTCCCAACATTGCTTGTTATGCTTTGTAATTATCTCTATATGAGCACAAGTTCCATTTGGACTCAAACCCTTTTCCTTTGAACCCTTTAAATTGCAGTTCTGCTCTGAAAGGTTACTCTATAAATGGCATAATGAGGTCCCATGTTTGTTTCTCAGGCTGTCTTCACTGGGAACTTTCCATTCTTATTCAAGCACCAGTACCCAATACACATTGGTGCTTCCATAATTGCTATTACCAGTGAAGTTGCACTGGTATTATACCAATAGAGAGAGACGTGCTGGAAATGTAATGTAGACACCACCTTAAAAATTCCATATGAAATGTACTCAAATTATGCTTTTGTTGTTGTTGTATTTTTCCTAACTGATGGCCCTGCCCATTCAAACTGGGATATGAAAGTCAAGATATGATATTTGTCCATCACCAGTAATATCAGCAATGTAATACAATTCCCTTTGCCCAAAATCTGTGCTTGATTATACCTGTACAGCCCCACTGACTTCAAATTCTGCCTTCACTTACACCCGTGTTACCCACTGTAGACGGTAGACAGTGCATTTCAAGAAACAGGCACTAAACAGAACACTGTCCTTTAAAGGCATCTAACTTCCTTAATTTTAAATCTCAACTTCACAATATATTTAAAAAATCACTTTCCATTTTGCCCCCAAATTTGAAACATTCCTCTACTAAAGTATGTTTTGGAGAGCTGTTGTACAAATACCCTACATACTTCCTATTCATGACATGAATTCTTCTATTTTGCATCAGTCCCCTATTTATATTTCTATATCTAAATTCAAGGCTGTAATTTAATTCAGGAGCTTTGTTAATGTCTTACTGTGAGAACACAATACTTTATTGGTAGAAAAAGAACACCTAGTGTGAATTCACTCTGGGGTCAACTATATTATTGTTGAGCATGAAATATAGTCTAGTTACTATGTACGCTGATATGACAGCATTCATCCAGAAGGATGACAAAGCCCTTTTCAAATACAACTGAATGTAGAATGACAGTGATCTGCAACCCTTAAACAAAAATGTGAGTTGTCCAAAGGTCAGATGTCCTCTAGGCTTTGTTGGCTGGCTAAAGAAGACTAGAAAAGGGATTAGGAGCTGCTGTGTCATCTGGCTTCTCCAAAGCTTGCTGTCTGAAGTAGAGAGGAGAGACAGACATCGGTATGTGTAGATTTATTTAACCATATGGAGATCAGCACCTTGCTGTTATTGTTTATTTATATTATAGAAGGGATGCCACTTAAAGGTGAGGGGCCCATAACTCATCCACTTATATCCAAGTTTTGGCATTCTTCAAGATTTTCAGATGATGGGGGGGGGGGGGGGGAGGAGCAGGGTGATTTGTGTGTAAATGAATGAGAATTATCCACCATTGAAATGCAGTACCTGTGGGATGAAACACAGCAACTGTTAACAATGCACAGTGTGAAATAATTTAGGCCAAGAAGGGAAGCCTATTTTATACAATTGAATGGAACTGGGCTTTACACAAGACATCTAGATTAGTAGACTAGATTAACACTACTCCTTCAGAAACTGTAGTGGGGGGTTAATGGTCACTAGTAGTCAGGGCTTCAGTTTCATGTCACATCTAAAAGGCAGCATCTGCAGCAGTATAATGCCATCTAACATCATGCTGTGACACTGGTACATTATAGCCCCAGGGGAAAAATGCCAACCACTGAATTACCAACACTTCTTGCTAGGTATGATACATAGCTTTCAGAGTTAAAAGGGGAAACAATTTGCTAGGTATTACCATTTACTATATTTTAGTCAATTATTATAGCTCCCCTCCCCCCTTTTTTTTAAAAAAGAACTTTTCCAACTTGTCTGATACGTAGCATTATTTTCTGTGTCTTGATTAATAGAACTGTATATCCAATACATACGTATTCTTTGAAAAATAATCTTAAACTTCTGAATCAATATTCTTTATTTCATGGACAAGAAAAAATAATGTAGCATTGCCTTTGATTTCAACACATTCAAGTGGAATGAAATGAAGCAATGGAGAAATCTGGGTTTTCAGCTACACACAAATTTTCATGAAAATTCCTCTCCCCTCTGGGAAAACTGAAAATTGCCAAAACATTTTCAGTTTTTTGACAAAGTCAAAAATGTCCTCAGGGATGGGGAAAAAAAAAATTCGAACCAGCTCTAGTAACTATTACATTTTTCTTTACATCTTTCACATTTTCAAAGTTTACAACAAAATCATCATCCAATTCAGGCTTTTTAATTTGAGTCAGTTACTCAGTTTTTCCAGACAGTCATAAACTGGCAGAAAATCTCTGTTTGTCAAAAATTGTTTCTTCCATAATACAGATTAATACAGTCACTTCATAACTTGCCTTCCTAATTCACGTTTGCAAAAGTACAAAAATGCATTTCCCTATTTTTTTAATCACAGCTAAAATGTATACATGGAAAACATAGACTTTAAAACATATTTCATACATGCACATAGCTGCACAGTTCTACTTTTGGTTGTGTGTCTAAAGATAGCGTGTATGTATATTTAACATAAGATTCCTTGACTATATGATTTATATAATACAGTGGTCCCCAAACTGTGGAGTGCATCCCCCTAGGGGGCATGGAGGAACTTTCAGGGGGGGGTGTGCATCAAGGCCCCGGCCAGTCTCCACAGGGGGTCGGTGATGAAGTACTACTCAGCTCCGCTCCTCCCCGAGACTCAGCTCTGCCCCCCATCTGCAGCTCCGCCCCAAGACACAGCTCCACTCAGCCCCCTGCTCCGCCCCCATCTGCAGCTCAGCTCAGTCTCCAGCCCAGCTCTGGACCCAACTCAGCTCTGCCCTCATTCTCTCTCTGCCTCCAGACCAGATCCGCCTCTAGCTCCAGCTCCTCCCCCATCCCCAGTTCTCCCCCAGCACTGCCTTCAGTCCAAGCACCTCTGCTGAGACAACTGTGCTTTAATGGAGGGACGGGGGCACAGACAGATTCCATTACTGGTAAGGAGTGGCGCGACAGGAAAAGTTTGGGAACCACTGATATAATACAACTTTACATTTGTATGGTCTTGTTCTGGATGACACCTCAAATGCTAAATCTGAATTCAGAAAGAACTTTTATGATTGATTTAGCACTCTCTTAATGAAAAAGCATACTGGTAGATTTATAATGAAGATGTTGACAGACTCTTAAATACACCAAGATAACAGAGTTTCATTATAATAACATCACTCATGGCACAGAGATTCATTATTATCTTTATTTAGTAAGGGATGAAGGTGACAATAATGGACTTACCTGAATGACTTAAGCTGGCATTTGCTAGGTACATTTAAAAAAATTCCTTGATGTGTCTTCAGCCTTAAAATGTTCAGATTTTTCCTTCTATGGAAGGCTTTTAGGTAGGTAAAAAGTACAATGTCACATGCTGCATAACCTTGCTAACATCAAATACATCTGGAAAACCTGATTTAGCAACAGGAAAAATTATCTTCATAGTTGGAGTTCTGATATAAAGCAAAAGTCTTCATTACATAATACTGGCATTACAGAAAACTTGCATATCACTGCTGTAATACTGAGTTTAATTCTGTATTGTGGTAGGGGGTATATGTAAAATGGACACTGTGGGAAATGGTACAGTCAGTGGCTAAGTGTTCATTAAAATGCTGCCATTCTTCTTTCAGTCGTTGTGATGGAGGAGATAAATGGAAACTAAATGTATTTCCACAAAGGGTATTATAAAATTGTTTGAGGTAGCTTGATGTAGATACCTATCTAGGAAGACCTCCTGTCACTCTATGAACTGATCAATGTCCATGAAAACTAGCGAGACTACTTACTTTTTTAGGAGTAGGGAAACCATATTCATTCCAGCCAACATCTTTTAACTCCCCAAGTAGTGGTTATTAGAAGTACAAATAACCCTTCTATTCCAGCAGCTGGATAAATTGCTCCTTTTGTCATCCATATAATATTTAATAGTGGTCTAAAGAACCACTGCTGGTGCCATGTCAACTTGCTACTATACCTTTTCACCTCCAGTACAGAGTTTAAGTGTAAAATAATACATACTAGAAAATGCAAACCTGAGAATGATCTCTGCTATAGCTGGGCACATGATGCAACATTTTTTTCTACTAATAGTCTTTAAAACTTTTCTACAAGTTTTGCTTCAGCTGTGTCTGCTTCCTTTTGAGATTCATTTGCAGCCTTGATTCTGGAAGGTGCTGGGCGTACTCATGCAGTCCAGTAAAGCACTTAAGTCCCTGTTTAACTTTAGGCAACAGAGTAGTCCCAATTAATTCCATTGGCTGGACTCAATGACCTTTCAGGGTCCCTTCCAGTTATATGAGATAGGTATATCTCCATATATTATCTGTATTGTTCTAGAGGAGTATAAATATCTTTCCACCATAAACCTCATTGATACTGCTATACTCATCTTGCTAAGTTACAGAAACATGCCATATAACTTAATCAAGGGAGCTCACATTTTAAATATTACCTGTGAGGATCTGCTCACATAATTACCTGGAACTATTTTCAGAAAGTGCTTGTAGAATTATTTCGAATAATGAATAGATTTGAGAAAATCATGATCTGTTGATGGATAATTCACAAATGAAAATATGTGAAATTAACAAAAATCTAGTTAAATATTATTCACCCACTCTAATCACTGGAGACAAGGTATAGCAGGGTTTTTTTTAAGGTCCATCTTTTCTTTGTGCACTTCTCTGTCAGTCAATATAATATTTCATTTTTAATTTCTGCATAAAAATTAAGAATGTTTGAATTAATGTGGAATGAATAATCCTATTGGGTGACTATTTCTTACAAGTAGTCATATATTGCATTGTATGTCATGTCAGTCATTATCTCATAGACATTATTAGTGATTGTGGACAGATATGTATTTCTAATTAATGAGCAATCTGTTCTTAATCAAAGTGCTATATTAATCTACACTTAATTCTAGCAAATTGTGAGGATGCATTTATTTCATACTATTTACCTGGTTTATTTTTTGCTTTGATTAGTAACTTTTATCTATTTTCCTCTGAGCAGTGTTAAAAGCCTTTATGCATGGAATGTTGGGCTGCAGTGGAGGGAATGCCATTTTTTTCCCCCTGAGGAAATGAAAGAATACAGAACACAAAGTTTGATTACAAAAAATAAAATTCCCCCTTGGTTTCGATTCTGTCAAGTACCAAGTGCCTTCAACTCCCATTAATCTGAAGTCACTGAGCCTCCCTCAGGATTGATTATTTAGCGTTTAACTAAAACTTTCAACTGTACGGTAAGCTAGTCTTTAATTTACAAAGGGATTAACTTACTCAAGGGTATGTTCATATTTAAGCTTTAATTCAGCTCAGCACATAAGGACATGCTCAAAGTCCATTGAAGTCAATGGGACTTAAGAACATGCACCAAATGAAGCCTGTGTTTTACTGAATTGGGCCCTTTAGGCCTGATCCTACACTACTGAAGTCAGTGGGAGTTTTGCCATTGACTTCAATAAGAACAGTATCAAGCCCTTAAGTCAAGCTTACACCATAAAAAGAAATACTAGATCAAGCAGAATGCCTCAAATACTGCAGGCCTACATTAGTTACATTTTTGCACTTAGTGAATGCAGTGTGATGAATTTACATTGTATAATACAGATTTTTCTGACCAGCTGTTGTTCACAAGATGTGAATGTTTATTCTCATATGAATTGCATCATGAGCATTCCTAAATTTCACTATATAATAGAGGAGGATGTTGTATGATTTTGTCCCTTGTACTATGACTTTTTATTGAATAAGAAAAAAACACTATAGATATTTTATATGAAATACCTTTCAAGTGAGGCTATCAATATGCATCCATTTCTCCTCTCAGTCAAGGTCATTATATGTTAAGCTATCACCTATAAAGCAGTGGTTCACTTGACTCCAAGAAAACAGATAGCTAGTTTATTTAAGCTCCTTGCCTTTAATTTAAGATGGAGTTTTGTAGTTAATAGAAGTTATTTGAAATGGTGCCACTGTGTACACTGTGCCTAGAAAAAATTCAAATTCATTTCCACTCATGTTGAAAGAAGTGATGCCTTCAGTACAGATAGGGTGTGTTGTAACTGTCTTTTATTCTGTATTTGCATAACACCTAGGACAATGGGACCCAATCATGACTGAGCCTTCTAGGTACCACTAAAATACAAATAATTTATAATCCTGAGACACAACATTTTGATAAGGATTCAAACTCTGGGTAAGAGAGGAGCAAGGATTTAGATATGGGTTTTTGGTTTGAGGCAATATTCACTCTTCTAGGAAAGTGGAATATTAATAGTTCAAATGCCGGGTCCAAAGCCCAATGAAGACTTCAAAGAAGGTTTTGCCTGAGCAGGAGTTGGCCAATTCTACACTTGTATTATTTTATAGTATTTCTTCTGTCTGCATCCCTTTTATTTAAAATGAAAGCAAACCCGAGAAGAAAGAATAAAAGTCTCCACGTGAGAGCACAGTGTGTCTCCTCTAAGCTGTTGCAGTAATTCTGCCTTTTACTTCACAAAATGGCTGCTGCTTCTGCAGATAGGTTGAACAATACATGGCATTTTATAACTTAAATTACTGTAATACCTTTCATCCCAAAAATCCCAAAGCACCTTACAAACTTAAATGGATACATGGCAGCTGTCTAACAGTACATACCAATACTATATAATGTTTTAGGAAAGAATATGAAAAATAAAATTATATCCAGTTGAAACTGCAGAGAAAACTTTAGGTAGTTATATTGTATTCATCTAGATTGGAATGTACATAAACACCCATGCTCATATTCTATTGTAGAAGGGCACCAATATCTAGGACCCAGAATAGGAATAGAACCCTACTGAGCTACCCTAAATTCAGATGGTAGAAATCTACATAAAGGTGCAGAATAACTATTTCTAACTTGTGCAGATAGTTGGATCTTATTAGTTCCAACCAGGGTACAAGAGGGTTTGGAGGGTCTCTGAGGCAAGGAGGACCAGGAGCTGGGACAGGGGCAGTCCTGTGGAAAGCTCCAGAAACAGCCCACAGTGGAAATTCACTATAGGTTTATGTGGTGCTGGTGATATTTGAGTTGCCAATAAAGCAAAACTACATGAAGGATGTGTGCGTGTGCGTGTGTATGTGTGTGTGCGTGTGTGCGCATGCCATTTAGCACAGGGAGGGAAAGGACACTTAATTTTTCAAAAAGTTCCCATGATTTTTAATAAATAATCAAGACCTTGGTTTTATGTCTCTTTAAAGTTTGGTTTGGTTTCCATTTCTCTAAGAACATGAACTGTCAGAAAGAGAAAGCTGATCTATATAATATGGGATGGCAAAATGGATACTACTGGCATTTTTAATGATAATAATGAAATTGGGGTAACTTGTTACAGTGGGCACAGTTGAAATGTGTTTTTTTTTTCACTATTAGGTTAGATATTAACAGTCATAGTGGCATTTCCATTAAGTATAGGAAAGACCTGCTCAAACAGGTAAGATCTTATCTACTAATTTTAAAACAAACAAACAAAAACTTTTACTGCTACATATGGATATTTCTTTCTGTAACTATTAGGAAAATTTTCCTTCTCTCTGCTTTCCTCCTCAGAGAATAAATGACTGAGAAGATATTTCTTGACTTTTATCCTGTGTCTATCTATATTAGTAGTTTAAAATTTTTAATTAAAAAATGAGATTTTAGAAAAAGGATTGACTCACACAAAAGAGTGTCTCTAAAAGGAGAGCAAGATCTACTTGAAAGAATAAGGAAGGAGCTGGCTTTTAATACAGAAAAGACAGTTAAAATAAATGGTAGCATTTGGAGGGGGAAATTGACAAGAGATGTCAACCTCTCCACTCTGAAAGAGCTTTTTCCTTAAAGTAGGAGGAAAAAGAAACACAGTGAATAAATCAAGAGACATAATTAAAAAGAGAAAACTGTGAAAAGTTATGAGAGAGAACTTAAAAATAAGAAAATTCAAAGCCCGTGATATAGTCATTCTTTTCACAACCAATGTCCTTAAAGCACAGCAAATTAAGGAACAAACTTTTTCTCCAGCCCATCTTGATTTTGATTACCAAAGGGATTCCCTATCCCAAAAGGATTAATGACATCTCTTAGATGTCTCCTTGATATTTTGCTTCTGTCAAAACAAGTGAATGACATTTTATTTTACTTGAGATCTACTCCGATCTGAGTATTCTTGTGAACAGAAGATGGGGAAAAAAAGATGTGCCTTAATTCATGTGTTTTGTCAGTACTATAGGTACCAACAATTTTCCAATAGCCTGAAAAGAGAGAAGCAATAAATCAAAGAAACTTTTATTCACATAAAACTATTTTTAAAAGTTTATATATTTTTAAAAGCTCCATAGTAACTAGTTTTCCTTGTTAAGAATGTAATTGTCTTAGATCCTGATCCAGCAAGGTACTTAAGCACCTACCAATCTTTTTAAGCATGTGCTTAAAGTCCCAGTGCCTTCAGGCTTAAGTGCTTAGCTGACTCAGGGCCTTATTGAGGAAGATATCTTGTTTATGAGAGTAACTGGGAGTCTTACAAGAAGCTCAGGATCAACACAAGTAGAAACTGAGTGATGTTGTTTACATTCTGACTTGTAGGCATATGTTTGATAACATATTCCCAAAGTCCATAGAAAGGCTTTGTGCCGTTTGTATTGCTCAGAGGAAGAAATGTGACCTGTATCATGCTAGTGTTGAAGGTCTTTGCGCTGCTTATGGATGAGATAAAAATCTTAAGTATCCTAGTGATTACTT
Organism: Emys orbicularis; assembly: GCF_028017835.1. Lineage (NCBI taxonomy): Eukaryota > Metazoa > Chordata > Testudines > Emydidae > Emys > Emys orbicularis. The sequence goes on from NC_088683.1 coordinate 192,496,196, forward strand.
TTCTTAGGCTTAAATACACAGCTTTTGAAGCAGAAGAAAATCCTGACATAAAGAACATTTTAAAGATCCGTTTCTAGCCTTGCCAATCAAAACTCAGAGAATCAATTAGGTTAGGAATTCAAAAGACCTTGATGTGGAAATGACGGCAATGGCTGTTCATTTATAAGAAAACATACTCAGAGCACTGGAATCCTATCTAAGATAATACAAATAAAAAAATAAAAGTCAAACCCCAGCTGAAAGTGATTAAAAATGTGAAGCCCAACTTCTAACCATGGAATGTTAAGGGAGAATACACAGAGGTGACATGTTAATATGAATGTTTATCTAGGGATTACATCCCAATGTAAAGTTTTAAATGGCAAAAAGTGTCTTGTAGTAACATAGCCAGAAAGAAATTGCCTATAATACTAACAGGGTACACATTTAACATGAGTCGCCACTGTACTCCCAAGCTTTCAAAGGGGTACTGACAAGGTTGTGGGATGTAAAATCTCTAGGTCAGCCTTAATCCGGTCCAGTATAATATTTCTGAACATTTTGGTGGTATACAGGAAGTACATGAACTGTGAAAAGGGACTGGTGAGAATTAATTAAACCATAATTTTGGGACTGCAATGGGTCAGGGTAATGTAGCAGCAATGAGACAGAAGGATTGTTTATTTTTTTAATATCTGTTGTGTAAAGCCTCCGCTCAATCCAGTAGAATGTGATTGTAAGATCTGTAACTTTTCAGTCATTGCTAGTATGATCATTAAATTCTGTAACCTTTTGCAAACTTTGTAACTTTTAGTCATTGTTAGCATAACCTTTTAAATATTGTAACTTTTGCAAGCTTTGTAACCTTTTTGGTTACCACTTATATAACCTCCAAGCTTTGCAATATTCCATCATACGATCATGGAGAGTGTGAACAAGGGAATGTGTGTGGGCGATAAGGGAGTGTGAACAAGGGAGTGTATGTGGGACTGGGCGGAGAGGAACAAGACAGGAGACAGGTGTGTCTGATGTAATCTGCCCTGAGAAGGCAATCACGGGGTACTGTAAAGAAAAGAAGAACCTGGTATGCATTACTTTGCCACCTCTACAAACTGTACAAACATCTCAATTTAAACTGCCTATCACTGTTCGTTGAAAAGCACTTAATCCCACAGCAAGCTGGATTCCGGCTGGGCAAGTCAGGCATTGGTCAAGTGCTGAACATCAGTCACTAACATCATTCAAAACATTCATACATCAAAAATGGCTTTGAAAAGGGTATGGTAACTGGCACTGTGTTTGTCAACTTTTCAGCAGCATACAACACAGTGAATCACCAAAGGCTCATCTCAAAAAGTCTCTGACATGATGAAAGATCACCACTTTGTACTACTGATACAATCTGTGTTAGAGAACTGATGTTTTTACATTGAACTGTACAGGAAATGGAGCCTCTGGCAGCTTGCCAATATTTTTCAACATCTACACAAATGACCCACTGATCCATCTCTGCATCAGAAGTTTTATCTATGCTGATGAGCTGTGTGTCCCTGCCCAAACCTAGTATTTCACCCAGATTGAAGTTTTGCTAACATCGGTGCTGTCTGGGCTTTCAGTTTATTACACCAAAAACCAATTTCACATCGATCCAGCCCAAACACAAGTGAGTCTCTTCTTCACTTTGGAATCATGAGGCCAATAGACAACTTACCATTATCTGGAATTGGGTATCACTTGCCCCACTGCTGGAATCCTGCCTACCTTAAAGTGATGCTAGACCATACTCTCTCCTTCAAGGCACACATGGAGAAGATGAAAGGCAAAGTTAGAGCCTGGAATAACATACGCAGGATGCTTGCAGATTCCAAATAGGGACCGAACCCAGCAACACTAAGAGCCACTGCAATTGTACTTAGCTAGTCAATGGCCAAATATGCATATCCAGGGTGGGAAAGATCAGCTCATGAAAAGATGCTGGACTCTGTTTTGAACGACAGCTGCTGCAACATCACTGACAGATGTGAACATCTATTATGTGCTTGCAAGAATTGCTCCACCGGATATCAGGAGATTGGACACACGCAAAATGCAGTGATTAAGACAGCTCAAAGATACCAGACATCCATTACATGGCAATGCCAAAGCAGTGAATTGCCTGGTATCACAGAAAAGCTTCCTAGCTGCAAAGGATCTGCTTAAAAAAAACAACAACCATTGACAGCCACGTGACTGGAATGTGGTGCACACAGCTAGAAAAACTTGATGAGGATGTCAAAATGCACATCGACATTGCTGAACACCTTCCCGAAGGTGCAGAGATGGTTCAGTTGATGTGGTGATATTTAAATAGCCTCCAAACAAGAGTTGGCATGTTAAAAGTCAATATGCGGAAGAGGGGCTACTCCAGCTACCCAGGTACATATAAGTGTGGTGAAACACAGAACACAGAAGATGTTGGTCTGCCATTCCCGGAGAAGCTGTGCACCATGAAGACCTCACAGGTGCCACAGACAGGGCCATATTATGTGCACAACACTGGAGAAACTTGTGATTGCAGTGGAAAGACATGAGAAGAAGTTGGGCTTGCTGCTTTACTAGTGAGATACAGACATCTTACAAAAGCAGATGTTTGGAGTAAAAGCCTTTAGCTATATCTTTGAGAATCTCTAAGAACTTCTGTCAGTGATAAGTGAACTTCAAAATGTCTGGCTTCAATATGTTTTTTACTGAATCTCTAGCTCTGTAACAATGGACTGGAAATATCCCAAGAACACATTCTCACAAACTGTATTTTGTGGTTATGGTCAGTCTGTTAAAAAAACAACACACAACATGAAAAGATCTTTTCTTGTGATATTTTGGTAGAAACTAAAAAAGTCAAAGGTGTGCAAAGACTATGTCAATCAGTCTCTTTAATGTCCTCTCTTCTTTTTAGAAAAATAATGTACCTCATTCTTTCAATATTGCTTTTACCATATGTATTTGTTTCTGAGATACTTATCTACTTCTTTGTACTATCCTCCTCCTCCCCCCCCCCCCCCGTATAATAGGGTATTTCTCATTTCTCATTCTGTGAATAGTGCATACCTTAATCTTAGTTGGAAGCCACCAAGATCTAGATACTGAAAATTATTTAATACATAAAGTGAAGAAGAATATTAATTTACTATGAGTATATGAATAATGGACTATTCGGTGCCAGACCTAGCTTGTAACAGATGCCTTGAGCCTTCCTATCTTATGTCTTTTGGTGCTGGGGTAACCAGAATCCCAGTCCTGTGCTCTCTGAATACAAAAACTGGGGGAATCTAGTGCTAATGTTAGTGCAGTCTTATAGCCTAGCCCTCTTGCACACTGTCCAACAGTAGAGCTGAGCTCTTGAATTGAAATTCTCTGAAAGAGTTGAGTGTTCCATAGTTTGTCTTCCTCTAGCACTCCCATAGGTATGGTGCACATCTCAGGCATGATACCTTTTGGAGCTGCCACCAGTTCAGTTTCTCTCTCCCTCTCTTCATCTCCTCTACTGTATACTTAAATGGCAAAATAGAGTCCTTATGTATTCTTCTAATGTTTCCGTGTTTTGTGATAGACTGTCTCTCATCTGCTTTGAACTCTAAAGTCAGTATCGTAGGAACATGAAAACATCCCATGGCACTTGTTGTGACTGCTGTCAAACCAGATGTGAACTTCCTGACTCTCTGTATTTTTAATTAACTTTAATTGCCCTAAAGAAATGGTAGAAACAATGTAAGTGAAAGTATTACACTTGTTTTGAGTTTTACAACTAATTGTACCTCAGATGACTTTCATATATACTGTGCCTGGGGCACAGTGCAATTAAATATATCTTCTGGTAACATGTAGCTAGAACTGGAGTATTAGCATACACCTCCACTTTCCAATACAACACAGTTATCCGCATGCCTTGAAAAAGCTTGAATAATGGAACCCTTACATGCTCACACTTCTTTTTCTTTAGCTCTACTGGGAGAACTCATAGCAGACTTGGGTCTCTTCCAAAATAATTTTATCTGCTAGGTATTTCAAAGTTAACATTGTCAGAGAAGGAGGCTAAAATGAGCTGCTAGAGGTTAGCTTATTTTTTTGCGCTTCGATGTTTAGAATGGAACTATGGCCAAATTAGATTTGGTATGCTCACACTCTGCCAGGACTAGATTTACACTTTATGGGCCCCTCGGCACAACATCTTCAGGTCCCTTTCCCCATGCCCGCCTACAGCTTACCTTCATGTTTTCTGTAAAAATGAAACTTTTACCCACTTTTAACTTTTAGGCACCCCTAGACCGCCTATGCCTCTAGGCTCATGCCTACTGTGCCTAATTGGAAGTCCGGCCCTGTCCTCTGCAGGGTTTTTGTTCACACATATTCAGGTTTTGTGCATTTAGGGGATTCTGTGGTCCTCAGAAAGTGTTAACCTTTGTGCGTGTGTGTGTGTATGTGCATATGTACACAATGACCACAGAGAAATCCTTGAATTTCTTTCCAAGGATTGGTGACAGCACCTGAGCCTGTGAAGATTACCAGGTCTGCTGAGATCCCAAGCTGGATTTCAGCAAAGCCATGAAGTCTTTTTCAGGTCAGAGGAGGAAGGCTAGTGGCTTTTTTTTGGGGGGGGGGGGAAGGGAGGGTTCAAACCAAAAGAGTGAGTTCAGCTGAAGTCAAGGTTAAGTTTTATATATTTAGAACCATTCCAATCCTCTCAGATAAAAGTCAGCATGTTGATTGAATGTACATGGTCGTCTTGGCTGCCTGCTTCATTCCCATCTGTTACAATAACACTTGTAAGAAACCATGTTCTTTTTTTGTCACAAGAGAATAGGTGCCAAGAAAAAAAGGGCCTGCATTATCTGAGTGTAAGTGCCATACTTTTTTGCAGAAACTCTCCCCTGTACAAGCATTGAAGTGTCAGTACCATATACCTCCTTACATATGTTCACGCTTCATATTTCAGTTGTATGTGTCCCTCCCCCCCAAAAAAGTCAACATGAGAGGGAGAAGATAGACGCCATAAATCAGCTGCCAAAAAAGACAGGTTGCATTACAGCAGGAGCCTCTGAAACCCTTGATGACAACTTAAATTATCAAAAAGGATGTAACAGAAAAGTGAAAGCACTATGTATAAAGGCAAGCCCATAGCATACCGTGATATCAAGGAGAGGTCAGGCTGTATTAGCACTGCACATCACTCTATATAGAGCCACCAGGGAAGCGGCAGTGAATTTTTTCTTCAGAATTTAAAACAATAATTTCTTGAAGCTGAAGTTATAACTGCGAGTTTATAAAGAGAACCTTCTAAATGTGAATTGGTGCAGTGCAGCCCTGTTGAGGCTGAAGACAGCGAGTCAGGCCTGGTCTACACTACAAGTTTAGGTCGACTTTAGCAGCGTTAAATCGAATTAAGCCTGGACACGTCCACACGACAAAGCCCTTTTTTTCGACTTAAAGGGCCCTTTAAACCGGTTTCTTTACTCCACCGCCGACGGGGGGATTAGCGCTAAAATCAGCCTTTGCGGGTCGGATTTGGGGTAGTACGGACGGAATTCGATGTTATTGGCCTCAGGGAGCTATCCCACAGTGCTTCATTGTGACCGCTCTGGACAGCACTCTCAACTCAGATGCACTGACCAGGTAGACAGGAAAAGCCCCGCGAACTTTTGAATTTCATTTCCTGTTTGCCCAGCATGGAGAGCACAGGTGACTACGCAGAGCTCATCAGCACAGTTAACGATGATAGAGTCCCAGGATCGCAAAAGAGCTCCATCATGGACCAAATGGGATGTACGGGATCTGCTCGCCATATGGGGAGATAGATCAGTGCTAGCTGAACTCCGTAGGAGTAAACAAAATGGCAAAATATTAGAAAAGGTCTCAAAGGCCATGAAGGACAGAGGCCATAACAGGGACGCACAGCAGTGCCGCGTGAAAATTAAGGAGCTAAGGCAAGCCTACCACAAAGCCAGAGAGGCAAACAGAAGGTCCGGGGCAGAGCCGCAAACATGCCACTTCTACGCGGAGCTGCATGCGATGCTAGGGGGTGCAGCCACCACTACCCCAACCGTGTGCTTTGACTCCATCAATGGAGAAATACGCAACAGGGAAGCGGGTTCGGGGTACGAGGAAGATGATGATGAAGACAATGAAGATAGCTCACAGCAAGGAAGCGGATAAACTGGTTTCCCCAACAGCCAGGATATGTTTATAGGCATGCTCCCAGACCCTGAGGGCACACAAGGGACCTCTGGTGAGTGTACCTTTGTAAATATTACACATGGTTTAAAAGCAAGCGTGTTTAATGATTAATGATTAATTTGCCCTGGCAATCGCGGCCAGTACAGCTACTGGAAAAGTCTGTTAACGTGTATGGGGATGGAGCGGAAATCCTCCAGGGACATCTCCAGAAAGCTCTCCTTCATGTACTCCCAAAGCCTTTGCAAAAGGTTTCTGGGGAGGGCTGCCTTATCCCGTCCGCCATGGTAGGACACTTTACCACGCCAGGCCAGTAGCACGTAGTCTGGAATCATTGCATAACAAAGCATGGCAGCATATGGTCCCGGTGTTTGCTGGCATGCAGACAACATCCATTCCTTATCTCTCTTTGTTATCCTCAGGAGAGTGATATCATTCACGGTTACCTGGTTGAAATGGGGTGATTTTATTAAGGGGACATTCAGAGGTGCCCGTTCCTGCTCGGCTGAACAGAAATGTTCCCCGCTGTTAGCCACGCGGTAGGGGGGGAGGGGCGAAGTGATCATCCCAGAGAATTGGGTGTGTGTGGGGGGGGGTAGTTGGGTTTGTGCTGCATGTTAACCCGGAAACCGCAGCCCCTCCTTTTACATTGCAAACCCATTTTAAATGGTCAACCCAATGGATGCTTGGTATGGGAAATGAGGGCGCTACTGTTTGAAACCATTCCCACATGTTAAGGAGGTTAAAAAAGCCAAAAGACTGTGGCTTACCATGGCTGCCTGCAAGCCGAAATCTGTTGCCTGGCACTGCGTGAGTGATCTCTCACACCAAACCGGCAGGCCCTCAATATAAGAGGAAAAATGCGACCTTGTAATGAAAGCACATGTGCTGTGTAATGTGAACAGCAAAATTTAACGTGAAAGAGTGTACCCATTGTTCTCTAAAATGTGTCTTTTTTAACCACCTCTCTCTTCTCCTCCACCATCTGCAAATGTTTCTCCTTCACAGAGGCTAGTGAAGATTAGAAGGAGAAAATGGCGGAATCGGGATGATATGTTCTCGGAGCTCCAGATGTCCTCCCATGCTGACAGAGCACAGCAGAATGCGTGGAGGCAGTCAATGTCAGAGTGCAAAAAAGCACAATGTGAACGAGAGGAGAGGTGGCGGGCTGAATCGCGGGCTGAAGAGAGCAAGTGGCGGGCTGAAGAGGATAGGTGGCGTCAGCTTGCTGACAGAAGGCAAGAGTTGATGCTCCAGCTGCTGGAGCATCAAACTGATATGCTCCAGCATATGGTTGAGCTGCAGGAAAGGCAGCAGGAGCAGAGACCATCGCTACAGCCCCTGTGTAACCAACAGCCCTCCTCCCCAAGTCCCATTGCCTCCTCACCCAGACGCCCAAGAACACGGTGGGGGGGCCTCCGGCCACGCAGTTACTCCACCCCAGATGACTGCCCCAGCATCGGAAGGCTGGCCTTCAATAAGTGTTAACGTTTTAAAGTTTTAAACTGCAGTGTGTCCTTTTCCTTCCCTCCTCCCCCACCCATCCCAGGCTACCTTTGCAATTATCTCCCTAGTTGTGTGATGAATTAATAAAGAATGCATGTATGTGAAGTAACAATGACTTTATTGCCTCTGCAAGCGGTGCTCGAAGGGGGGAGGGGAGGGTGGGGTGGTTAGTTTACAGGGAAGTAGAGTGAACCGCGGAGGGGGGGGAGGAGGGTTCATCAAGGAGAAACAAACAGAAGTTTCACACCGTAGCCTGGCCAGTCACAAAACTCGTTTTCAAAGCTTCTCTGTTGCGCACCGCGCCCTGCTGTACTCTTCTAACCGCCCTGGTGTCTGGCTGCACGTAATCAGCGGCCAGGCGATTTGCCTCAACCTCCCACCCCGCCATAAATGTCTCCCCCTTACTCTCACAGATATTGTGGAGCACACAGCAAGCAGCAATAACAATGGGGCTATCGGTTTCGCTGAGGTCTATCCGAGTCAGTAAACTGCGCCAGCGCGCTTTTAAACGTCCAAATGCACATTCCACCACCATTCGGCACTTGCTCAGCCTATAGTTGAACAGGTCCTGACTACTGTCCAGGCTGCCTGTGTACGGCTTCATGAGCCATGGCATTAAGGGGTAGGCTGGGTCCCCAAGGATCACGATAGGCATTTCAACATCCCCAATGGTTATTTTCTGGTCCAGGAAGAAAGTCCTTTCCTCCAGCTTTCGAAACAGACCAGAGTGCCAGAAGACGCGAGCATCATGTACCTTTCCCGGCCATCCCACGTTGATGTTGGTGCAACGTCCCTTGTGATCCACCAGGGCTTGCAGCAGCATTGAAAAGTACCCCTTGCAGTTTATGTACTCAGTGGCTTGGTGCTCCGGTGACAAGATAGGGATATGGGTTCCGTCTATCGCCCCACCACAGTTTGGGAATCCCATTGCAGCAAAGCCATCCACTATGACCTGCACATTTCCCAGAGTCACTACCCTTGATATCAGCAGGTCTTTGATTGCCCTGGCAACTTGGATCACAGCAGCCCCCACAGTAGATTTGCCCACTCCAAATTGATTCCCGACTGACCGGTAGCTGTCTGGCGTTGCAAGCTTCCACAGGGCTATCACCACTCGCTTCTCAATTGTGAGGGCTGCTCTCATCCTGGTATTCTGGAGCTTCAGGGCAGGGGAAAGCAAGTCACAAAGTTCCATGAAAGTGCCCTTACGCATGCGAAAGTTTTGCAGCCACTGGGAATCGTCCCACACCTGCAACACGATGCAGTCCCACCAGTCTGTGCTTGTTTCCCTGGCCCAGAATCGGCGTTCCACGGCATGAACCTGCCCCAGTAACACCATGATGTGCACATTGCTGGGGCCCGTACTTTGTGAGAGGTCTATGTCCATGTCAATTTCCTCATCACTGTCATCGCCACGCTGCAATCGCTGCAATCAGCTCCTCGCCTGGTCCTGGTTTTGCTTTGGCATATTCTGGCTCTGCATATACTCCAGGACAATGCGTGTGGTGTTCATAGTGCTCATAATTGCCGCAGTGATCTGAGCGGGCTCCATGATCCCAGTGCTATGGCATCTGGGCTGAAAAAAGGCGTGAAACTAGTGTCTGACGGAGGGCAGGAGGGTGGGGCGAGTGATGACATGGCGTACAGGTAGAGGGAATTAAAATCAACAAAGGTGGCTGTGCATCAGGGAGAAACACAAACAACTGTCACACAGAATGCCCCCCCCAAAGACTGAACTCAAAACCCTGGGTTTAGCAGGCCGTTGATTTCACGGAGGGAGGGGGAAGCAAATGAATACAGAACAAATCTGGTCCATCTATTTTTACATCTTAAGCTGGCAGCAGCCGGTGCAGCATGACTGATAGCCCTCGGCATCTTCTGGGTGCTTGGCAGAAAATGCTGTATTACGACTGCTAGCCATCATCATCAAGACGGTTCAATAGGACTGCCAGGTCTCCAGGAGACAAAATGAAGAATCAGATGCCCAGAGTGGAAAGTTTGGTTCAGTATTTCTTAGCGGAATCTGCTGAAGAAGTTTCCCGGGTGCCTCTGATTGAACTCACTGAGGAATATGACGATGACGGATATCAATCGTAATACACCATCCACTGCCAAAAGGCAAGGAGCTGCTGCTGTGTAGCAATGCAGTACCACGTCTGCCAGCACCCAGATGACATATGGTGACGCTGAGCTGAGCTGAGCTGCGCGGGCTCCATGCTTGCCGTGGTATGTTGTCTGCACAGGTAACCCAGGTAAAAAGGTGCGAATCAATTGTCTGCCGTTGCTCTGACGGAGGGGGAGGGGCCTGGCGACATGTACCCAGAACCCTCCGCGACACTGTTTTTGCATCATCAGGCATTGGGATCTCAACCCAGAATTCCAATGGGTGGCAGAGACTGCGGGAACTGTGGGATAGCTACCCACAGTGCAACGCTCTGGAAGTCGACGCTAGCCTCGGTACTGTGGACGCGGTCCACCGACTTAATGCACTTAGAGCATTTTATGTGGGGACACACACAATCGACTATATAAAACCGGTATCTATAAAACCGGCTTCTATAAATTCGACCTAATTTCGTAGTGTAGACATACACACTAGCTCTGAGTTGTGAGGTACTTTCATTCATCTGTGTGTGTGTGGGGAGGGAGCGGGGAATGCGTGACTCAGCTTGCACACTCACTCTGTATTGTTACCCACTGTATGTGAAGTTGTTAATTTCTCCTCTGAGACAGGGGAAATAAAGGATGTCTGTTTGTCTCATAAGCTTGTCTAGGGGTGTGTCCACATGTGAGTGGAGTGCTCTGGGGAGATGAAGGAAGACCCAGCGACTGGACATGAACAACTGATAGCCAAGGCAAGCAGCACAGTTGGCATCAGCTTGATAGCAACTGGAAACAAAGGAGCGGAGATGCCAGGTCACTGTGATACGAACTGGCTGCCCAGGGCAGAGGAGTGACAGAGCCAGATGGAATACAGGAGGCTTTGGAAAAACGAGGCAGGTGATTCTGCCAACAGGGGCTCTCAGTTCAGTTTTCTTTTCCATACTACCCAAAGGACCTTTAACTATTGTATTGCAGCTGACCAATAATGCTGGCTTCTCTTGAAAAAGCTGTCTTGTGTCGCTGCAAATACCTGTTGGTTATAGGACTCCCTAAAGAGAAATCTCTTTAAAGTTGGGGGATAAAGTCTCCAACAAGGGTCTGAACTCATTTGGACTTGTTGGAGAGCCATAGTGAGAAACAGGGGTGCTGAAGCCTGAGGGACAAGGCTCAAAATAGTGGCATTGCAGAACTCACCCTTGCAAAAAGCAAGGTAGGCATAGGCCTATAACCTAGTACAAAGGGGACACTCCAAGAGAGGTTTCACCATGGTCAAGGTGATGGTCAAAAATCTTGGCAGCCCTTTTTATGGCCTGTGGGGAGAAAATGTGGATGTCACGGGAGCAAGAGAAGGTTACCATGCAAAATAGATCAGATTACCTGAAGTTGCCCTGGAATGACAAAGACCATTGATGTTGTGGGACTGGATGAATACAGACAGGGAGGTAAATTTTCAAATAGCCAAAATGCATTTGCCCACCCAGACTTTCATGCCCAGCAATGCCATCTTAAACACAACGTATGCAACAATAAGTATCCTTGCCTCTGTTTTAGAAATGGGGGCGGGGCACTGAGGTCAAGAGAGGTTCTTACTGGGCCAATATCATGCAACAAGTGGGGAGCCAAACCAGGAATGGAACTGAAATCCCCTCACTTTCAGTCTTGTGCTTTGGGCATTAGAATGCACAGAGCCTGTTTTAAAACAAACCTCACTCTTCTCTCCACTTTCCTCCACCTTTTTCTTCCCATTCCTGCAAGACATCAGGCAATCTTTGTAAAGTGCTGACTGGACCCAACTAATTTTTGTAAACTATGTTTTGTGTGTATAGTGTCTAGGTAGAGTGATATCTAATTTTCTTTGGTGTGAATTTTCTAACTTTTCACGTAAGTACCAAATTCATCTTTTCACCATTACCTTTATTTAATCTCCTACTTCTTATGTCTTTTCTCATAGTTCATATTGTTTTTTCCCCAAAGTCAAAAAATCTTAATTCTACATCTTAGATGATCATAAAATAAATAATGTAAGAACAAACTTAATTAAACTCTGGAACTATGATGCAGTTTTAGAGAATGCTGAAACACTGCGGGAATTTGCAGAGCTTTCTGCATCACATCATATAAAGGCTTAGTTTTTGTTTTGTTTTGTATGCATCATATGTAGCTCTTTAGATCTCTAAAGGCTTGACTAACATGCCTTATTGTGGTAGACTCAAGGAGATGAATCTGTTTATCTTAATAAAGAGAAGGGTAAGACCTTACTTGATCATGGTCTGTAAATATCTACATGGGGAACTGAAATTTGATGAGAGGGCTCTAGCAGACAATCTAGAAGACAAATATCCAATGTCTGCAAGTTGAAAGCTAGACAAAATCAGACTAGAAATAAAGTGCAGGTTTTTTTAACAGTGACAGTAATTAACCATTGGCTCAACGTAAAGGGATGTGATGGACTCTCCATCACTGAACATTTTAAAATCAAGATGGGATGTTTTTCTAAAAAATATGCTCTAGCTGTAGCAGGATTTTTTTGTTGGGGAAGTCCTATGGCCTGTGTTATACAGATCAGACTAGAATAGATGATCACAGGCCTTCTGGCCCTAGAATCTATGACTCCTCTAATCACTTTCACTCTGAAGATAATGTAAGGGCTAGTTTGTATTTTGAGACTCACTTTTCTATTTTCAGATTGTCCTCTCTGACCTTTGTAAGCTTGTTGGACCAAATATACAATGTGTGAATGGACAATAAACAATTATGTTAATGCACTGAATGATTCATAAAGCTGAATTGCATCTCCCATTGAAATGAGAATAGTTGCCACAACTTCTCAGCAAAGCCTTCACATCAGAAGGCACAATCTTGCCCCTAGTGTGTTTACATTTTCTGAGTTTCTGAATGAATTTACTTCACTAACAGTTTTTATGGAGATCGTTTACAGTCATAGCACAAAGTGATGCATGCTGACCCTGAGAATTAGGAGCTATACCTCACTATCTCAAGAGCTTTTTTCATCAATGGTGTGTGTGGGGAGGAGTATATAATTATGTGATTTCATGTTAATATTCTAGGATCTCATAAGGTAGCAGTTCAATGATTTGTGTGTCATCTGCATTGTACCGGGCTTTGCTGTTATTGTATAGTGACAATTTTTAAATCAGTCCAATTTTTGGGCCCAAATTGGTCATCATAAATTGCCTGTTAAATTCTGAAGCAGAAACATCATTCAGAATTGGTTGTTCTTAAAATGAGTTTTAACATGCCTGCTGTCATGGAGTGGAATATTCCTAAAGCTATATTTTGAATGACGCTATCATTGTATTTAGCAGCAAAGGATAAAAGGGAGACAGTCATGGATGCAAGAAAGACAAATATGGCTTGACATTAATAAGTGAGTTTCTGGCACTATTTTGTCATTTCTTTGTTGTTGCCTTGAGAAATCACACAGTTCAGATACAATATTAAACAATATTCCTATATTGGGAATGAATTCTGCTGAAGTCAGATTATTTCTAAGCCCATTGTACCTGGCATGTTGCATAGAATTCCTAACTGCATTAAGGGAACCCCCCCTGAAATGATTACTTACGACTTAATTCCAGCCAGTTTTTCCACTTGAAGTGATTGGAAGACTACCCAAGACTTTGCAAGGACATAGACAACTTTTTTTTTAAATTTGGAGGGCTACATTAAAAATTAATAAACAGTAGGTTGAATAGCATTTTACCCTAATTATTGTAGCAGGGACAGCCCTTTGATATAGTATTTTCTCCTTAGCCAGGAGGGCTAAAGCCCTCTAATGGTATTGGCTGTTTGAAAAGTCCTTTTTTTTCCCATCCCAAGGAATCAGCTGGCCCTTGGTAGCCAAGGCCAGGTTGAAGGTCTCTCCTGCAGCAAACGCTGGCTTGCAAAAGGCTCAGCAAGCAGGGCCTTGTAATGAGGAATTCTATGTGCTTGGGTGAGGCTTACCCATCCACTCTTTCTGCAGCCAGGCTGGCTGTTTCCTTCCTTCTCTTGTAAAGACTATTGATCCTTTTTCGCTGTACATGAGGACTTGTGATCCCCTCTCTAGGGAGACCTGGAATGAGTCTAGCCAGCTGACACTCCTCTAGGGCTGAATCTTAGATATGCTTTAAGTGGAGAGATTGGCTGCAACATTATTCAGCTACTTTTGTTTGCAGATCCTGATATTTGAAAGTGGCTGGAAAAGAGTAAACACAAATTCACAAGTCCAGTTATTCAAATAATGGAAATCATGGATCTTAAAATCATGAGAGATATTTCTGAGAAAATTTATTGGAAAGTCGTATACAATTATGGTAGATGAAACAACAGATTTCTCCAGCAAATTGCAAGCAGTTTTATACTGTGATATGTGGATGATGATACAAATGTCCACAAAGAGTTCCTTAGGCTGTACAATGTAGTCTGTATGTTGGTGGAGGTAGTCATCTCAGCAATTAAAGATATATCAATGTGTATAAATCTTAGGATTAACAAGTGTTTCAGACAATATTGTGATAGTGCCAAGTATCAAACTGGGAATCAGACTGCAACGGGGGAACCACAAGCAATGTATATGCTATGCTGTGGGCACGCTTTGAATTTTCCAGGACACTATACTATACTAGGAGATACTGTTTACAAAATCAGAAAATGAATTAAAAACTACACCCAGATAAGACGCTATGTTTCAGGACATAAAATACAAAGTATTTAAGTACATCACCAGGCATCCATGTCATATGTCCAACAAGATTGTCTCTCCATGCAGAAGTATTGGTTTAAATTTCTGTGAACTAACTGCATTGTGTGCTACTTGGCAGGCTGCAAAGGATGCAGTGAAAGATCCTGAAATGAGAGTTTAAATGTATGTCTTTGAAGCTCAAATGGAAAAGTTTAACTTTCTCTTGAGTATTGAACTAGGTGAACAATCTCTCCAAAACGCTGTAAGTGTTGGATGTTTCCGCAACAGATGGCCAATCTCTTATTAAAATGACACTTAATTCACTTTAATCCATCAGATTAGAATGAAAGCTACAATTTATTCTGGGAACAAACCCACCAGAAAAGTTAAAATCTGGAAATAAGATGAATTCCTGGGCTTCCAAGGAAGAGAACTGTACCAAAGAAAATGCAACTAGAGACCAGTGAACCCAGCTACTCAGACTGAATATTGACCATTATAAAATCAGTTATTTTGAAGTAAATGTACTATCTTCACTTTGTTCAGTCATGATTAGAACAAAGGCTACAAAATTATTAAACATCCTGAAACTCTCTTAACACCAAACTTAACAGAAATGCAGTTTCAAGATGAGCTCCAGGTGTATTGTTCCAATTTCAACCACGATAGACTGCTCAGTTTCATCTGTTGTAAGCCAATTATCACCTTACAGAAAGATCACTGAAGTCAGTGTTCAGAAATTTCTCTGTTCAGACAAATTGTTAGCTGTTTTCTAAGGTGATGAAATTAATAAAAATGCTTCTGGTTGTACTGGCAAACAGTGCTATAAGTGAGCGTGGTATCAGTGCTCTACATCATCTTAAAACCTGGGATTCTCAACAGTGGGGCAATCACAGCTCAACTGGTGCATGCTCTTACATGTATACAGATGAAACTGGTTTACAGATGTTGCATAAAACTTAATTTCAAGAAAGCAAGGGTGAAGATCATTGTACAGAATTTTTACAGATTGGTAATTCATTCTTTTTACTCGTGTTTTGATGCAGGGAGTTAATGAGGTAATGAGTAATTTTGTACCATAACTAGTCCACTGTTAACAAAGTGAGATAAAAGAACTTCAGTTCCAAACTCAATAGTTCCTTTATTTAATAATGCAATCCCTAATCTGGGAGGAGGTAGAGAAGAAGGGTGCTAATTGTCCATGCACATGCCTGGACAATGGGGCACTTGCATCTCCAAACTTTCAACATCTTACATCATTCTTGATTCATGTTTTCCTGTTTAAAATATTATTTAGCTTTAGTGCTTAAAAGAAAGATATGATGTAAACACAGGAAAATCAGCATAAACCCACACAACTGTCCACATCACAGCCCAGATCTTCAACTGCACCAACCAGGTCTAGCACAGCTCCTGAGAACAAGGTGGGGGAATGAGATGGTGCAAAAATATGTATCATCTTTGCATCCTCCAGTTCTTTGAGGAATATGGGAGTTGGTTCAGCCCCTACCACAATTTAGAGTAGTCCCCAAGGATTCATTACATTGGCCAGGGAATTCTCTGCCCACACTCCTCAGCCTGACATTCCATCATGCCCCAGGGGATTAGGAGTGAGTGGCAATTCACAAACAACCAGTACTAGAACAATCCGGGTTTGCTCCATGTTGGGGGAATACTCAGATGCCCATTTAAGGCAAATGTATGACCCTTTTGTGCTGATCTAAAAGAACCTGACTTATTATGTACAAAACCTGTAAATCTTATTGTTCCTGAGAAATTGCATCAAAGCACAAGAGACAGATCTGGGGCAGGGAGAAGAAAGAGTAGTACTGAGACTTCCTAAAGGTCATGCATTTTAAGAACACTAGTTCAGATAGTTAATTATATTAACATCACGCCGGTTCCATTCTGTGGCTGGAGGAATGACAGTGTTTGTGTTGCAGTCCTGGATGCTATTTCAGTAAGAATATTTGCTGCATTGCTTTTGTATCTCCAAATGACAATGTTCATTCATTCAGTAGAAATTCAAACTCTGTGCTATTTCAAATTCCAGATCATTTACCTTCTTACATGTGAAATAGCCCAACTTCATATTCTTCAAATTAGGCAAGGGTTATTAAGGCTGTTTTGAAGGTGCTGTACTAGCTAATGGTTCATTACTTGGGAATGATGCTTTAGTTCCTGGCAGTCTACCTCATTACTAGCAGTACATGGCAAGCAACTGGTGGTAAAGGAAATCAGAATTCCAGCATATATCATTTCTTTCATCAGATTTATACTTTTTGTTGGTATTTGAGTCATTTGAAGCCTCAGTCAATAACCAAGGCTATTTCAGCCACAGTAAACTCATTTTTCAGATTGAGAAAAACTCACAGCAAATAGCATTTCTAGCATGTGAAATAAATGGCTGAAGAGTTAAATGTGGAATATTGTTTTTTTGCTATGACATATGTCACTGCAACATCCAGATTTATTGCCTGTATTATGTAGAACTCTTGTGTATGAGTGCCTTTCCATTTCAGCGGAAGTATTTTAACATAGTATTATTCTAAAATTCTCCAAATATGTTATTTAACTGATTAAAATAACATAGTAGAAATACTTAAAAGCCAAGCAAAAGGGAATTTAAAATGTATCACTTTCCTCCTGCAAAACAAATTCCTTTTTCTTCTAGTGGCAGGCAGATGTCTAGATGAGACAGTATGATCATAGTTCTAGGTGTGTCCAGGGTTGCCAACTGTCCTATATCCCAAAGAGCAATGTTACTTCTGTTACCCCTGCCTTCTGATAGCACCATTCACTGTAAGTCTTAGATAGCAGAAAGTGATGTTGTGAAGCTGTTCTACCATTACAGACCACTATGGTTGTCATTGTGCAAGAGAGAGGCAAGGTGATAAGCAGTCAGCAATGAAGACAGAGTGACCAGATAATGAACAGAGTAAATTTTGTTCTGTTCAATTATTTTGAACAATTATGAATAACAAGCAACGTCATAAAAATTGCAACATGTTCATGGGTAATTTTCAAATAAATCAAAAATGTTCCAGACAGATTATTCCCATCCAATAATATAACTAGCTCTAACCCTGATACGAGCAATTTATTACCAAATACACTCATCCCAAGTTCCAAAATCAAAATGTTGGCAAGTATATATGTGACTCATTGATTTTGACAGGAGATTTAGCTGTATAACTAAGTGGCAGTGCTGAATATTTAGAGATAGATCATATATTTAGGCATAACCCTGAGCATAGGATGGTATATAAACTATTTCCCCTGGGTAATGTGATTCAGATGCACCTCCAACCCACATTCCTCCCTTCCCTGCTCTGAGTGGGATAATTGTAGTAACTTATCGCTGACCTGTAGCAGTTTTATTACTAACCCCTCCTACCCCAGAGGTAGGGTGACCAGACATCCCGATAAAATCAGGACTGTCCCAATATCAAGCGGTTTGTCCCGCGTCCCGACTGAAGTACGGTCGGGATGCCATTTGTCCCGATATTTTGTTTCAGGCGCGGGTTTTTTTTTTCATGCTTAGGCGGCGGTGAGAGACAGGGGTAGCGCCTTTTCAATTGTTACAGTCACCCGGGTACTTCAGTCACTCACGGTCTTCGGCGGCATTTCAGCAGCGGGTACTTCTTTCTTTGGCGGCAAGGTTTATTACCCGCCACCGAAATGCCGCCGAAGGCCATCAGCGACTGAAGGACCCGCTGCCGAAGTGCCACCAAAAACCCAGACGGGTGAGTGTAAAGGCGCTCCCCCTGCGGCGGTCCCGATATTTTGCAGTTAGCATCTGGTCACCCTACCCAGAGGAATCCTCAGGGTAAATGTCATTGAAAACTAAAAACTCTTGCAAAACATACATACATATTTCCTATTTTAAACAGCCATTTAATTACAGATTCCTGTTTTAAGGGTTTTCCCTTGCTTTATCAAAGGTGCACTTTTATCCTCTCAGAAAGCTTATTTATAATAATTGAAAACTTTTTTTGCTCAGAATGCTTGAATTTAATAATAGCACCACAAAGTACTGTGCATACAAAGATACTCTATAGCTTAGACCTACAGACACAAGATGGCAGTACCAGCCTTTAATAATGTCTCCCAGTGTTGGTATTTGCTTTGTTAGTAGCCCTCTTTCTCTCTTCCCACCACTCCAGTAGTATAGTAAAACCTTTGGGGTTTATTCTGATACTGTTGACATCAGTGTAAATGGGAGTAACTCCTCTTGAATTGACTTTCCCTAGGGTGAATGAAATCAAAACCCAGGGCCTTCATCTCTTCCAGCAAGCTAGAGCAGTGGTGTACATTTCCAGTTATGTTTCATGGCCACTTTGTAGACTGTTGAAGAATAGAGAGTGAAAAGAGAATAATTTGGAATTTTAAAAGAATGGATTGGCTGATAATGATTGTTTGCTAGTCATGGAAATTTGACTTTCCCACCTCCTACAGTCCACATATACTGTCATAGTTCTTGGATGACTTGCAATTAAAAAAAATGTGAAAGAAGAAAACTTCAGAGTTGGTGGCAAACAACAGGGTACAGACAAACGGAGACAGAATTTCCTCCAACCTATGCCACTACTTTGAAGGAGGAAAAAAAGCCTGACTCTCCTTTGCCAGAAAGACAGAAAAGTGACCCCACACTGAACTTTTCTGCAATATAAATTGCTTGACAATCCCCCTTTGCCTCCATTCAAACCTGGAACCCAGCACCTCTAACAGCAAATGATTATCTTATTTCAAAAGAACACACCATTTTCCACAATAGTCCCAACATCAACAAGCCAGAGCAAGACCAGAAATAGAAAAGCTCTTTTTAAGAGTTAGGCTGTTCAGACAAGAGGTAAGTATGCAAACATTGACTAAAATCAGGACCACCACCTGTTATTCTTTCGCTCTTTTGCCATCTAGGAAATGTAAGACAAAATACCTGGTACCCCTAACCAACTAACCTCTCCTTTGAGAGGAATATAGCAACAATCCTAAAACATCCAATAGTTTGACCAGTGCTAAACAAACCGTCAGTCAGTGCTGGAGCCCTTGCAAACTACTACTTAGTAACTTCATTCTTTCTAAGCAAGGTACTGAAGAAGCTTATAGAAAAACAGTCTCCAATGGCAGGTACCAGTACCCTGGATCTCTGACAGGTTTCAGGCAAAGGGCTGGGACAGGGGCACAACGTATTGCTCTGGTGGATGACACCTAGACAAGGGACATACATTCCTACTCATCCTGCTGAACTGATCTGTAACATCTGACACCACTGATCGCCAAATACTCTTGTCCCACCTCCAGGAAGCTGCAGAAATGAATGGAAATACACTGTAATGGCTTAAAGTACTCTTAGATTGTTGCTAGTGACAGCTCGTCTCATCTCCAAAACTCTAGTCTGTAAGATCTCATATGGCTCCATTCTTTCCCTGTAGTAATCAATTTCTATAAACAGAAGGTGTTAGGCTAGCTGGTGAAATGTGCTGACGTACTAGCATGATACGGAAGAGACTTAGCTTTATATTTCATTTTCATCAGTGTAAACAGAACCATCTCTCAGGTTTCTCAATGCCAAGCTGAGATCAGCACCTGAATGATGAGCAGCTGGCTAAAGTTGAACCCAGACAAGACTGTGGTGATCCTTGTGGAAAGAGGGGAGCACATCAAAGAATTTTGTCTCCTCCATAACATGTCTCACTACTGGAGGCATCTGCCCTTTGGTTTTTAAGTCAGTCCACACTTTGAGGGGGAGTTTATTTTCTATTTTTAAGGATTTGGGTGGTGCTCATATGCTACAGTGATGGAGCCATAGTAGTACCTAACTCACTCAGCCAATCATTACGGGGTTATATGCAGAGACATTAGTAGGGGGAGAGGAAGAGTTCTTATTTAACAAATATTTGACAAAAAATATGTATTTGGTCATATGTAAAAAAGCCAAATTCCATAATTATTTAAACACAAATTATATAGTCACTCTTTTTCATTACACTCTTGGAGGATTAAGTACATAGATTTTATGGAGTTTGCTTCAAAACCTGTCTAGAGTGACAATTTTATTAAACAAATTAAACCTAATGTGAATCTTTCATTATGCCAACAATGGCTGTTGTGGGGTGTATGTCTATGCTACTTTTTTTTGTTTTTCATATACAGAATATATTCTTTATATCTCCTTGTGTTCTGGGTATGTATATTTGTCTACTTCTCTGTCTGTTCTGTCACACAGGTGGAGGTGATAGTCATGTCCTAAATTGAACTTTTGCATATTTTACTATGTCCTTTGCATATTGCCCTCCAAACCAACATCCCCCAGGGCAAATTTTAACATTCCAAACCTCTGAGCCCTTCTACCACAAGCCTGTCTACCGAGGCTGGGAGGCTCGATCACAGCTGCAGGATAGACATACCAAAAAAGTCAGATTTCTTCCCGTGCCCACACCACAACAGTACAAAATTACCCTGCTCCAAGTGCCAGAATGGACAATTTTCATGCATTTAATAGTGATATGTATAACATCCCAGGATTCTGCAGGGTTAGAAATGGGAGCTTTATCCATGATAAAAGGAAGTTTTCCGGTTGTCCAATGGAGCAGAAATGCTTGCTTCTAACACTGGTAAAATGTTTAGAGTCTTTTAGAATGCAAGTAATATCTCGTATCTCCCTCAGAGGACTTGTAGCTGGACTCATGGTTTTAAGTAACCTGACTTTACAGGGAGGCAGTGTTGCCCAATGGATAGGATACCAGATGTGAATTCTTCTCTCTTATGGATTTCAGCTTCCTCGTTTGTAAATTGGTGGTGGTGATGCTTATGTATCTACTCTCTGCAGGTGTGTGTATGAAACACATGTTGTGGTATAAATACTTTATTGGCACGAGTTCAAGATGTCCTCATAACTCACATGATGAAGCCACAAATGAGATGCGCCAGGTTCTCTTAAATGAGAGCCAATCAAATCCTGTTATGAGTCTCAGACATAAATTATCTGTGTCAGCATCATTTAGCAGTATCCAGAGAGGAGTTGAACTTAAAAAGTATCAGTGAAATCACCCCCAAACTCTCTTCTGTTTGATGATGGAATTTTTATCAGGACCCCCTGAGAGTTTCCTGCAACATATTGCTTGTACTACATATAACTATATCAGCAATTGTATTATAAAGACAGTTAGATGAGCTGGAGAACTGTGGAAATATTCTAATTCTCTCTAGGTTCACGTGAGTGAGAAGTAGAGATGGACCAAGGAGGTTAGGTCTGGCTTTGTGTTTGAGGCTGAATCGGAAGAAGGGTTTGGATTTCATGGTGCTAAAAATCATGCGAGTAGTTGTAGTAAGATTTTTGTCTTCAAATGGTGGAAATCAGGCTTTCACAGTTGTTCTTACATTCCAACCAGTTTGGGCCAACATGAAATTTCAGCCACTTGTGAACTGATATGGTAAAATAAACTCTTTCCAATTCTGGGTCAAATGCAGAACTAGAAATTCCAAGAGACGATTCAAATGGGGAGGAGGGTCTGGATCTGAATCTGAACTCCTTGAAATTCAGATAAATCTGGACTTCAGTGTTTAGATTTGAACCATCTCTAGTCAGAAACAAAATAATTACCAACTTCAACTTCCAGCTCTATTAATGTTAAAAGGAAGAAATCCGAGGATTATAGATTGGCATTATTTTTCACCATTCTGACTTAATTTGAACAGTATTTCCTTCTTAAACTAATTAATTTTTTTATGCTAAGAGGGAGACTGCCACTTTTCATCACTTACATTAGTAGTAAGTGCTACCAGATTTTCAAATGAAATAATTGCATTATACTAATGTGTTCTAAAATAGTTATGATTATATTGATTTAACCTGTAGCTATGAGAATGAAACTTGCAAGTTCTGCAGCTATGTAAACGAGATCCTTTTACTCAATCAATCTGTTACCCTACAAAATGGAATATGCCATTATTTTAAAAAATTTATTGAATTTTTCAAAGCAGCAGCAGCACTTGTAGTCTTCAATATGCTATGAATCCAGTAAGTTCTTTTTATATTTGTACATTGCTAGGGCGACCAGAAATCCCATTTTAAAGGGACAGTCCCATATTTAAGCCCTCCTGCAGGTGTCCTGACTTTTTCTTAAAAATGGGCAAATTGTCCCGTATTTTCTGTCTATCCCACATCAGTACTGGCGGGTCCTGCTGCTGGCTGGATCCCTGCTCGCCAGCTGCCTGCCCACCGGCGGTGAGTGGGAAGGTCCAGGGGTGGATGATGGGGGTGGGTTTGCAAGGCTGGTAGTGGGGCAAAGCTGCAGCGCGTGGGGTTGGCCACTCCCGCTGCTGGTCTGTCAGTGCAGCCTCCACTGCATGCTGGCTCTCAGCCAGAAGGATCTTGCCTCCGGTCCTGTTTCTGGACGGCACTGACTGTACGCTGCGAGCTGCGGCAGCCATTGAGTGCGGGAAGGCACCAGGCAGCAGCCGGTTACATGTTTCCTCTGCTGAGTGCCCACCCATTGGCCCTTTATGTGCTCCCCACTCACTGTCCTCTCCCTGCTTTGCCCCTTGCCTCCCTCCTCCCCCCAGGCCTGCTGCTCTTCCATATCTCCCCCGGCGAGGTGCATCCCGCTCCCAGCGCTGTGTGGAGAACTAGCCCCTGGTCGGCACTTAGCTCACCAGCAGCCTGGCTGGCAGGCTCCTTCCTTCCCCCACTGCCTCTGGTTGGGCTGGTGCCCAGGGAAAGCCCAAGACCCTCCAGCCCAGGGCACTGGCCAGGAGGAGCTGAGCCCTACATGTGCGAAAACCCCGCACAGCACTGGCACGGGGAAGCCTCTCCGCCCCTCAGGTAAGCTGTGGAGTGGCGGTGGGAGGTGTGGGGGGAAAGGGAAGCAATTTCCAGCCTGTTCACACCCTGACCCTGCAGGCTCCACAGCAGCCCCCCAGGCAGGGGCTTAGTACCCTCTTCACCTGCCTCCCTCCACCGCCATGGGTCCTGCCCCCAGGGAGCACAGGGCACCCTCCGCTGCTGAGCCACCTCTCTGGCTGGGTTCGCTGAAGCCTCTGCAGTTATGTTCCCTGGGCCCTGGTGCACAATGCATCCTTAGAGCTTAACCCCTTCCTGCCCATGCTGTAGCTGGGGGACAGGAGGCAGCTAGGTTGTTTCAGTGGCCAGCAGCAGCCTGGAGGTGTTAGCTGCCTTTCGACACTGTGTGGGCAGGAAGGGACAAGCTGCTTCCAGCCACAGAGGAGGCGAGGGGAATGAGCTCTGCAAAGATACAAGCCAGATCATCCCTTCCCCCACTCCCCTGCACCTGGAAGCAGCTCCCAGAAAGGCTGCTGCTGGCCATATTCTGGTCTGAACCCTGGCAGAAATCTGGGGACAGAGGGCATGTGACCATGCATGCTCTCACCGCCCCCCCCCCCCCCACACACATGTGTTGCCTCGGGAAGGCACAGCGCCAGGTACCAGGAGAGGTGGGTCTGTCTCAGCGGCCCAGTCATGCATGGAGGGCAGAGAGCACCGGGCAGGGAGGGTCGGGTTGGTCAGCCACCCCGTCCTTCCCCCATGTGAGAGAGATGTATGGGAGTGTGTCTGTGTCACCTCTCCCCTGTGAACCCTAAAGCCTTAAAGTTATGAAGGTAAATAAAAAGAATCCAACTATGCGGTATTCCTTTTTAATGGAGGCTCAGTCAACTCAATGTCAATTTGAATGTTTGTAGTGCATACTTCTGATTGATTGCCATTGAACTCACTTGAATATGAGTAATCTGACCTGGTGTCCCATATTCAGCATAGGAAAATATGGTCACCCTATACATTGCATATTGTATATTCTCTAAAACAGGGGTCTCCAAACTACAGCCCGTGGGCCGGATCCGGCCCGGGGCTTACATTTGTCCTGCTCTCCAACCAACCGGGGAGAAGCGAACAGCTGAGTAGGCACGAGCAGGCAGGGGGAGGGGCCGCCGGCAGCAACTCACATGGGGCAGCAGCACAGCTGAGTTGTGCAGAGGGGTGAGTGCCTCTGGGAGCCAGTGTCCCCCCAAAAGGGGGGGCAACTTAGGGGAGAGTCATTGCTGCAGCAAAGCAGGTACAGGGAGAAGCAAACAGGCAGGCTGCAGGCAGCTGAGTAGGCACGCGGAGCAGGCAGGGGGAGGGGCTGCCGGCAGCAGCTCCTGCCAGGGCGGGGGGTAGCTCAGCTGAGCTGTGCAGAGGGGTGAGTGCTTCTGGGAGCCAGTGTCCCCCCAAGAGCGGAGCCAACTTAGGGGAGAATTGTTGCTGCAGCCGAGCACAGGCATGGACCCCTGCCTCAGGAGTAAAAATACAGGCCAGATTCTTAATTACATCTCCAATAAATAGAGTAAAGAAGATGGAAATTGACAATTTCATAATGGTTAAATTTTCACTACATCACTAATAGAACCAAACAGTATTTATATGATACAAATGTGAGATTTTAGAAATGAAATTAAAAAAAAGTGAAATGATTTTTAATGTATTGACAAATATTTTGTGATTTCACAGTACCTGCATCAATTAACTTTTATACCTGATTTAGAATTTAATGCAACACTGACACAGTAGAGTAGTGTTGTTTTTTAACAATTTTGCATATATTTGCAATATTTAATTTCTTTCCCAGTCGCTTCAGCCCGCGAAGCGCCTTCAAAAATCTAATTTGGCCGTCGTCTCATAAAGTTTGGAGACCCCTGCTCTAAAAGAATGTATGCATTTACAAGACATAAAAAAATAAGCAACTAACCACAATGAAAATAATTTTGATGGCTAACTTTTAGTCTGAAAGTCTTTTTGATTTCCATAAATCATCATATTCTTATGTGCACTTTGATAAATTAAAAATGTAAAGGCAAGGTCCTGTTTTAGACCTAGTTTTTCCTCATAATTCACCCTAGATCTTATGTATACGTTTATAATTATTCTACTTCGATTTGATGATTTTGGTTTCCTCATCATCACTGTTTGCCAGTCCAGGTAATGGGTAACGTATCTTTCCTACCAGTAGGTGGACCCAGAATTTGAATATTTTTTGAACTGATTGAAATTTTGATTTTTTTTAATGTTTTGTCAAAATTGATGCATTTTGAAGAATGTCAATTGTCATTACATTTTGTCTCAAAACAAAAACCACCAAAAAGAAGTATTTCATTTTTTCAAAACGACTTTTTGTAACACAATTAATTTTCTATTTTAAGTTTAAAAAGTTGGAAATCAAACAAAAATTTTCAGTTTTACTAAAATAAAGTATTTTTGATGGACCCAAAACAAATTTAGGTATTTATTTTGAATTTTATTTAATGGAAATCTGGGTTTTTTTGTGTTCAGTTTCAGAACAAAACACATTTTGAAATGGCAGATTTTCCCACAACTTTGAAAATGTGGTTCCCACTTAGCTGTAGTCACTATCCTTATACAGAGGGATGGCTATTTGCCAGGCCCCAGCTGCCATGCTCTCTTATTTCTGAATTATCCAGTCTTCTCTCTGTTGATCTCACACTCGGGTATCAATGTTCCTATTAATAGTCTCAGATTTCCTTTGAAATGAAATCATGTGTAGTTATTTATTAATATAAGCAATATCAACCTTTTTATAAAGGGTAAAATCCATCTATGGTTTCACTATGTGGGAAAATGGGTAGTCGTTTGCTTGGGTTTTTTTTTTTAATATGGCAAATTTCTTGATTTTAATTTTTGCTCTTTTTTTAACCGTATCTGTGACTGCTGCTTTGTGCTGTAATTATTTTTTTAAATCTAGATAGAGAGAGATCAGCCCTATGGTGATAGGGCCAGTAGCCTCACTGGATCCTCATGGACAGGGAACCAGATCAGGATTTGTCCACTAAGTTGGACAGCTAGCCCTGCCTCTCTAGCTCATATTAAATCATAAGTCTCAGGCTGTAGATTTTGTGCTCAGAAGATCAGAACTCTAGGATGCATATTATCAGTTGTGAGGGTTAAAGGTATTCATTTAGAAATTGAGCAAACTACTTTACCTAAATAAGCTTTGTTTTAGGAGTTATTTGGCCCATGTTACAAATTGAAATAATAAACCAGTTCTGTGTGTTTTTATGGATTTTATTAAAAAGAATAAAGAAGCAAGTATAAAATTAAACAAGTATATCACTGAAGCCAAACTATTATAATTTCACTAAGCTAATTAAAAATGGAACAATACAACAATCAACTCAAGGTCACTATTGGGATTGCATCAATAGATCAATGGGTTTAAAATTGTCAAATCATCCAATTAATACAACACATAATGAAATAGTGAGATTGACATGAGAGAGAATTGACTTTGTGGGTTAATTTTGCTTTAAAACATTGATGGAAGAGCTGTTTTCCTTTAATCTAAGACTAACTAACATTCCAGCCAAAACAGGGCCTTGACCTAGCTAGTGAAGGACATTAATATCTTTTCTGGTCTTAGACCCCTGACCAAGGAAGATCATTCAGTGCAGGCAGTAAAATCGTCTTGGCTAGTCTTAAGGAAGTACAGAAGCTAGAGTGATTTCTTTACAGCTCTCCACTTTAATACTTCTTCCTTAAATCTCACTGCTGTTAAACTAGCTTTTTACACGTCTTTCTTCCCCCTTCACAATCACAGTATAGCAGAATTTATAAAGAATTAACACAGGGGGTGATTACTAAAGCATGTACAATTTCAGCTTTTGAATAATATATTTAACCTAAGAGGCACTTACTAATGTAGATTACAGATTTGGGGTTTACTTTGGGGAACCATTAATGGCATCATTTCCCCACAAACACACACTCCCCACATTCACACACTGATGGATCAAGATGGAGTCCTTCTCGTAACACACAAAATGAAAGGCAAGTTTGAACTTCTTCTGCTTCATATCGAGGAATCCTTAACTCATTTGGTTGTTAGTACAGGAAGTGGTAAGTGGAATGGCTTGATTAGGTTTTTGATGCCAGCGAGAGTCTCTCAGGCAGTAGTGAAGTGCTCAGGCTGGCACAGCCAGTGACCAGAGTCTTTCACCTCTGCTTCCTCCAAATGGCCTTTCCAGGGAAGAGAGGGATACTTCAGTTGTTGGCCTGTGTGATGGGGTATACAAACCGCACACTGGGCCAGATGGGATTAAAGGACAGACCTATGTATGTGCAGAACCAGAACCTGCAAAAGCAGGCGAGGAGGTGACGACAGCGCGATCACAATAGTGATGAGGACCTGGACACAGACTTCTCTCAAAGCATGGGCCCTGGCAATTTGGACATCATGGTGGTAATGGGGCAGGTTCATGCCATGGAATGCTGATTCTGGGCCCGGGAAACAAGCACAGACTGGTGGGACCGCATAGTGTTGCAGGCTTGGGATGATTCCCAGTGGCTGTGAAACTTTTGCATGCCTAAGGGCACTTTCATGGAACTTTGTGACTTGCTTTCCCCTGCCCTGAAGCGCAAGAATACCAAGATGAGAGCAGCCCTCACAGTTCACAAGTGAGTGGCGATAGCCCTCTTGAAGCTTGCAACACCAGACAGCTACCGGTCAGTCGGGAATCAATTTGGAGTGGGTAAATCTACTGTGGGGGCTGCTGTAATCCAAGTAGCCAACACAATCAGTGAGCTGCTGCTATCAAGGGTAGTGACTCTGGGAAATGTGCCGGTCATAGTGGATGGCTTTGCTACAATGGGATTCCCTAACTGTGGTGGGGCAATAGACGGAACGCATATCCCTATCTTGGGACTGGACCACCTTGGCAGCCAGTACATAAACCGCAAGGGGTACTTTTCAATGGTGCTGCAAGCACTGGTGGATCACAAGGGACATTTCACCGACATCAATGTGGGATGACTGGGAAAGGTACATGACGCTCACATCTTCAGGAACTCTGGTCTGTTTGAACAGCTGCAGGAAGGGACTTACTTCCTAGACCAGAAAATAACTGTTGGGGATGTTGAAATGCCTATAGTTATCCTTGGAGACCCAGCCTACCCCTTAATGCCATGGCTCATGAAGCCATACACAGGCACCCTGGACAGTAGTAAGGGGGAGGAGGGAAGCACAAGGCCAGACTGCACTTCAAAACTTATTGAATTCCAGCCTTCTGTTGCTTGGGCAGTCCTCTGGGGTGGAGTGGTTGGGTGCCCGGAGGCCCCCCGCGTTCTTGGGCGTCTGGGTGAGGAGGCTATGGAAATTGGGGAGGAGGGCAGACGGTTACATGGGCAGCAGCGGTGGTCTGTGCTCCTGCTGCCTTTCCTGCAGCTCCACCAGATGCTGGAGCATATCAGTTTGATCCCCCAGTAGCCTCAGCATTGCAACCTGCCTCCTCTCATCGCACTGCTGCCATCTCTCATCTTGCTCCTGCCACCTCTCTTCTTGCTCCCACCACCTCTCATCTTGTTTGTCCCTCCTGTCCTCGCATTCATTTTATGCTTTCCTGGACTCTGACATTGTTTGCCTCCATGCATTCTGCTGAGCTATTTCAGTGTGGGAGGACTGCATGAGCTCAGAGAACATTTCATCGCAAGTGCATTTTTTTTTTGCCTTCTTATCTGCACTAGCCTCTGGGACAGAGATGATAGGGGGAGCGTTGAAACATTTGCAGTTGTGGGAGGGAAAAAAGGGAGAGTAGTATTTAAAAAGGCACATTTTAGAGAACAATGGGTAGACTCTTTCACGGTGAACCAAGCTGTTAACATTACATAGCACATGTGCTTTCGGTACGAGGTCTTATTTTGCCTCTTATATTGAGGGCCTGCCGGTTTGGTGTGAGAGATCACACACGCAGGGCCGGGCAACAGAATTCAGCTTGCAGCATCCATGGTAAGCCACAGTTTTTCAGCTTCTTCAACCTTCATAACATGTGGGAATGGTTTCAAACAGCAGTGTCCTCCTTTCCCATACCAAGCACCCGTTGGGTTGGCCATTTAAAAGGAGGGGCTGTACTGACTGCGACTGCATCCCAAGTCTTCAGGGCAAATTAATCATTAAACACACTTGCTTTTAAACCATGCATTATATTTACAAAGGTACACTCACCAGAGGTGCCTTCTCCAGCTTCATGGCCCGTGAGCCCACCTTGGGAGGGTTGGGAAGGTACTGGCTCCAGGGTGATAAACAGTTCCTGGCTGTCAGGGAGAATGGTTTCTCCACTTGCGTGCTGTGTGCTATCCTCCTCCTCCTCCACCTCCTCATCTTCCTCGTCCCCAAAATTCTTATCCCTGTTGCATGAGACTCCCCCCTTGCAGGTGTCCACGGACAGGGGTGGGGTAGTGGTAGCCACCCCCCCCCTACAATTGTATGCAGCTCATCATAGAAGCAGCATGTCTGGGGCTCTGACCCAGAGCGGCTGTTTGCCTCTTTGGTTTTTTGGTAGGCTTGCCTCAGCTCCTTAATTTTCACACGGCACTGCTGCGGGTCCCTGTTGTAGCCTCTGTCCATAATGCCCTTGGAGATTTTTTCAAATATTTTGGCATTTCGTCTTTTGGAACAGAGTTCTGATAGCACGGATTCATCTCCCCAAACAGCGATCAGATCCAGTACCTCCCGTTCTGTCCATGCTGGAACTCTTTTGCGATTCTGGGACTGCATGGTCACCTGTGCTGATGAGCTCGTCATGCTGGCCAAACAGGAAATGAAATTCAAAAGTTCCCGGGGCTTTTGCTGTGTACCTGGCTAGTGCATCTGAGTTGAAAGTGCTGTTACATATATTTAATTTGGTTATCCAACACCACAGGAAATCAGGAGCACACTTTGGAAAGCCATTTGGCCTATTACAGAAGAGTGAGAGAAAAGGAATCTCTGAGGAAGACGCGGAGTGTACTAAAATATTAACAAGAATGAGGAATATTGAACTGGCAAGGCAAGAAACTCAAGGATTTATTTGAAAAGGAGCACATAATTGTTACAGTTCCGTTAAGGATTATTTCTGCAGAATTCTGTTTTAGAAGGTGCTATGCATTTGAAAGAAGGTACTTGAAACCAGTGTCATTTGGTACTGATAACTGTGAATGAAATGGCAAAAAAAATCTAACTTCAGTTAGGTACCTAATACCAAGACTTCAAAAAATTGCATTGTCACCTGATTAGAAAAGACTTGTTTTCTGAACTGTGAGACAGCTATCTGTTTCCTTTTTTTAAAATAGAAAGATCTGTCTCCTATTTTGTGCAGAAAGGGAAAAAATGGAGAATCTGTTGCCTTCACCTCTCTTTGCAGGGGAAAAGGGAGATCTGGCCACTGGCTTTCCTTCTAAAGGCAGAATTCGGAGAAAACCAAATAGTTTAGTCAGTTTTCTTCCCACTGTTGGAACCCCAGAATGTGTGCTCTCTCTCTCTCTCAATTTTCTTGCCTTACTATATTTGGAGACACTGGATGAAATCCTGGTTGGTTATATTGAAGTCAATGGCAAAACTCCACTGACTACACAGGGGTCAGGATTTCATTCAAGGACTCTTTTCAAGATACATATAATCCTTTGTCCCCATTTTATACCATAGGCCATGCCCCATCACACAAGATGATGCACTGTCACTTCACTACATGATGTCCACTCATGACAACATAAGATCATTCAAATTAATAAGCTACCCATCCTATTTTGATTGATCTCAATCACTTTTGATGAGGGCCACATAAGTGTCTTAGACCCAGGTTGCAGACTTGGGAGGGAGATTGTTGGAAGAGAAGTAGGGAAGATAGCATGGGGATGCAGGGCCTGGGTAGGAGAGGGTACTACAGAAGTGCAAGGCCTGGGTAGGAGGGAAGGTGCTGTGAGGGTATGGGCTACTGAAAGTGAGCAGGGAAAACTGTGAAAGTATAAGATACTTCCTATTCCTATAGGCCATGAGCACGCAAATATTTTCATAGTGTTGCCCACTTCTTAATAGGAAAATTGTGTCATAGATATCTCCCTTCCCCCCACCCTGCATTCATGATCTCCTAACATCCATATTGGAACTATAGCAGTTGTTTAGATAGAAAAGTCATAGTGGAAAAATATGTAATGTATTTTAGGTGTCTCTTAATGAAATTTAGCACCTAGAAACAAGGAAAAGAGCCAGCACCAAATGGCCAGCCAGCTCTCTGTGGACCACCAGCAAATGCTCCACTAACCATAGTTCTGAAACCTTGGGTCTGACCCCAGAATCCAAAAGAGAAACCAGCAGTGGTTTTGTCCTTGTCCATGTAAAACAGAAATTCAGCAACTGAAGTCTTGCCACAATCAAAGTGCAGCCACACAAGTCCAAATATAATAATTAATAAATAAACAAATAGAAGTTGCAACATTAGGAACAAAAAGAAAACTGACAGCTGACAGTAAATACTACAATAATTACCATAGATGATGGTCCTGCATAGGAAGGATAAGTTCTGATTGTTGGGTTTTTTTCTTTAGGGGTGTATGTTTAATCCAATGAAATTCTTATTTTTAAACGTAAACTAAAGCTGAAGTATTAATCAGACAGTGGGAACAGAAAGTTGGATTCTTCCCATGCAAGGGGTTATAAAGCTAACGAAAATGGCAGGGGTTGGAAAGTGATAGACCATCATTCCTGTCATCACCTTCCATGTTTCTAAGTGAGGCACAAAGAAATACACTGAAGATTATGTATGCTAAAATTAGTAACAAATTTAACATAGCCATAATGCAGACCAGCAAATAGCTAATGAAGAGATGGTGATAAGAGAAATCTTAATTCTGAGTCTTCATTCTATTAACTAAAAAGGGGCCAAATTGAGTAATTAATCAATTCATTTTCCATTCAAGGACTTCTAATCTGACTGTTTTTTTCCCATGGCATCACATCCTTGTATAGATGCCTGCAAGGGAATAATCTTATACAAATAATATTTTCTGTGGCAGCAGCACTAATAGTGGCTGGCTTTGCAGAAGTCAAAGATAATGAGGCAACCTCTTTATGATGGACAATTTCCCTAGGTTTTAAGTACATTGTAGGGGAGATAATTCTGCTTCTGCCCTTGCTGCTGCCACCATCTCTGCTGTTATCCCTTTTAAACTCTTTATTTTTACATTGTTCTGCCTTTTGATTATCTTTTCAGAGTTGTTGGGGGTTTTTTTAATGCAATGTAATATGATGCTTGTGGATAGGTGCAAATATGAGGGTCTTAAAAACTGAAATCTCTGTTTCATTGTAGAGCTAAATCCCTCTACCAAACAGGCACTGTGGAACATGGGCACATACACTAATCTCATCTGAAACAATCACCTTTAGGAGTCAGAAGACAGTTTAGTCCATTCCTACTAGGTATGGGCTCTTGGACTGTCAAAAAGGGTGTAAATCATGGTTGTGGTTACAGTGACTTCCTATTGCTGTGGTGCATCAGCTCAAAAAGGAGATAAATGTGCTTAATAAATATTTCTGCTGGTTGCTAGATGAGGTGGTGGATAAGCTATGAGTGCTCCTGATGACATTCCATTTGAGTGTGCAGAGGGTTGGCTGGAACCAGGGCCATAGCAACAAAGAACGTGGCCCCCTCCGAACATATGTCCGGGCGGGGCCCCTTACAATGCAGAAACTGGAATGCGGTATTTATTTTGCCACTTTTAGGGGCCCCCTTCCTTGCAGGGCCCCCTCCGGTCGGAGGGTACGGAGGGCGCTCGCTACGCCTCTGGCTGGAACAGGCGTAACTTTCACTGGTTCCCATAGACTGAAATGTGGACAACAGGACTCCTGAAGTTATGAGATGAAAGTAGGATTTGCAGGTCACTAGCTTCCACCCACAGAGAAAATAGTGTGAGTTATGGTAGGGAACTTGTGATCTGTTATGCAGAGAGGATTAGGAGAGAGAAAAGAGGAATTTGTGGGAGTGAGAGAGTCCCAGTGTCCCATTCCCAAGCAGACTAATTGAGCAGCTAGCAAAGTCCCTGCTCTAACTCTACCTATCCACTACCAGTATCCTAGGTCCCTGTAGCAACTGAATTTTAAGCCAGTAAATAGGACAGAGACAGTTGAAATTGATGAGATGACCTCTTCTTCCTCATGAACAGGGGGAATGCATCCATACTCACATTGCTGGGTAACTGGTCAGAACATTTGGGATGAAATTAAATGTAATTTAAACTAAATGATTTGTGTAGACATATCTGTTTCGAAGAAGTAGTCTAGGTCCAGGGCTCTCTGGTCACTTCTGATCAGAAAGAGACTCACAATCTCTAGCCAGCTATCAGATGAGATAAGATAAAATTGAATCAGGGAGAGCAGGGACTCAGACCTGAGTTTTCCATATCCCAGGCCAATGTCCTGAGTTTTCCATATCCCAGGCTAACCTCTGAGTATAGAGCATGAAAGTCTGACTGTTTCTGGTCAGAAGTGACTAGAAAGCCCTGGATACAAAAAAAGCCTTTTTCAAATCAAAAAGCCTAGGGTTCAATTAAAAAAAAAACCCTCAACATTTTGACACAATTCCATTTTTGTGAAAACATTCAAAAGATGTTATTTTCTTTACAACACAGAACAAAAACAAGTTTTGAAGTCTTGAAAGTTGCTGCAAAAAGGCATTGTCATCCTCTGGACAGCTCTAGTCCACTGCAGTTGTGGTAGGCTGAATGGGAACGTGCTCAGAAAACTTGAGTCCCTCATTTTGGAATGTGCAAAAGGGGTCCTAATCGCCAAAAAATGGCCATTTTAAGGGTGGATTCCCACAAGGATCAATCCTCTCCAATCTAAAAAACACTGAGGCATGATCTATACTTAACAGTTTTTGCCAGCGTAACTATGTCTGTTAAGAGTGTGAAAAAAATCAACCCTAACCAACATAGCTATGCTAGCAAAAGGACTAATATGGATTAAATATGTGATGTCCTGTCTCTTTAAAATATGTTTGTGAACTCTCAAAGGATCACTTTGTACAGACACTTAAGCATGCCTTAAAAGCTAACAAGTCTATTTTGAGTCATCAGTAGATATTAGACAATTTCTTTCTTGTCTACAGAAACACACCACATGCTACTACCCAGAAGTCACCTGCAACTCTTTTCTTGAAGTGATCTTTGTGTACCTGCTGGGACCTGCTATGTCCTGATATTGCCTCAAGTATAGTCCAATAATTGATTGACATACCATCATCATTCTTTTGAAGTCGGAGACTTAGTGTGGATTCACAACTATGGCTGTGGAGTGAAATGGGTACAAGGAGGACTTGTAAAAGGTATGTTTGTTTGTTGTAAAACTAGCCAATGACATTTATTAGAAATTACATATGGACCTGTTGCAGCCTCAGTACTGGATTCTGGGGATGTTCCAGTAGTTCCATAGAAAGGTCCTTAAATGTGGGTTCTAAAATAGCTAAGTTAAGGAGAGCCTATGAAACAGTAAATACCTTACAAAAATCAAATGCCAAAGCTTACATTTTAGCAAACAGTAGAAGTCCAGTCTTGCTCTGATGCAGGGATGTACATTAGTGTATGTGTGTGCACTCTACTATAACTTTATACTGGCCACTTGGTTAGTTGCAAAGCATTAGCACTTATCTCCAAGAGTATTGTATGGTAATACTGCCTGGCTGGATTTAAATGCAACAATCCTGTTACCTTTATGAGAATACAGAGTCTAGAACACTAAAACATGTATATGAATGCTTTTAAACCACTATTAAAGCACTGCTCTTGAACTGAATTTCATTCTTCTCTTTTGGGACACCCATGGTTCCATAAAATGTGACTATACAAACACAATAAGGTGCAGAAGTCATTCTTTCATTATAGCATCTACTTACTAACAGGCTCCACAGACAATTGTGTTGACAGCTTCTGAATTGCCTTTTACTGTGTCACTTTAGAAGCCTCTTCAAAGGCTGGATGCAATGGGATGCCTTGTCTTCCTGGAAACCTGTGTTGCTATTGTTATAGTAACATATGTTTAGATTCTCAACTTTTTTTTCCAGTTAACCCTCCAGTATTCCAAGTATGGGTTGTGATATTAGGATAAGGAATTCCAATTCTTAGTGTGGTATTAATCCAAATAAAATTTCATTTGCTAGAAATCACTGTGTGTGTATATATAAAAGAGAGAGATTTTAATAAAGATAATTCTGAAGTGCAGCTGTGGGAAATTGTAAATTAAGTGAAATGAGCTTCTGGCACAGTAAATAGATATGTTTGTGTATCTCTGACAGATCCCGGTTGTTGGTGGATGGGATCAAACCTGAGACCTCTGAAACTTAATACATGAACCTCTACTGCATGAGCTAAAAGCGACATGCCTATTAGCCAAAGCTGTAGTAGACTCAATCTGCAGCTGGGCTAGGTGCGACTACAGGGAGACAGAATGTCACACCAAGCAGGCATGGGTTATGCATGACCTTTCTGATGCCTTAGGAAAGAAAGCTAACCCTAATTTAGGGATATTTAAAAAAAATATTTACATTGATGAACAGTGTTGCCCTGTGCAGTAAAATCCAGTTTCAGAGTACAAACTAAATTGTAGGGATATAGTATGTGTATGAAAAAATGCACAGGCTCATAACCAGTCAACCATAAAAAAAAAGTCTCAGTCAGCTAATGCATTACGTGCCTGCAGTTGTTTGAAGTGAGCTGCATCCCAATGTAAGTACAGTACCTGTGTGAGCAGATGGTAAAAGGTAACTGAAGGCACAATTCAAAATTACTGCAGTGCATGAACTTTTTATTAAATTATTAGGCTTCTAGAACACAATAAAAATATCACATAGGGCCTGTGTGTAGAACATCTCAACTAATAAAAATCCAAGAGTAAATGTTGCTGGAGTTGATCCAATGGTATTGATTTTTTTAATGCCACAAATTTTTAACATTTTGAGACTCTGTTAAATAATGTTTTGATTTAGAACATGACTTGCATCACCAGCACTTACAAGCTGAGTGAAAGTCTTGGTTACATTCTCTGTAAGACTTAAATCTGTAAACTGACTCTCTAATACAGTGTGAAGCTCTCCCAATAGTGGGCAGTTAAGAAAAATGCATTAGTGATATGTGGACATCAGATGGATGGATACTTGCAGTATATTTTATTGTAATAGATGCATATATATATATATAATATGCCCAGATCTCAGCTGGTATAAATCAGAAAAGCTCCTAGGAAGTGAAAACAGAGCTGTGCCAATTTAGGATCTGAGGATCTGGCCTATTGTGTCTGTGTGGACTTATCACTACATTATATACAGCAATATCCGATATAACAGGGAAGCTATATAAATGAAAAATTGGCCCTTATACCCACTTTGGGCTCCAGGCTTTATGCTCAGGAATATGTTTAATTCCATGGAAATGCAAAATATTAATATAGCCACACAGCTGATGTCCATGTGGCAGTAAGTAATTTTCCTAAACTAGATATAGACTATGATGAATACCTGACTGTAAATACCCAGTGGAGATGGTGTAGGTTCTATAGATAGGTCTATGATGCTACAGGTGTGCTTACTACTTTTTAATCTATGTTGGACTACACCTTGAATTTGTTTTCTTGATGACACTTTAATTATAGGTATGTCTGAAGAGAAACAGTTACAGACTCTGGAGCAGTGGTGGGGAATCTGCAGCTCGCAGGCTGCACACGGCCCATCAGGGTAATCTACTGGCAGGCTGCCAGACAGTTTGTTTACATTTGCATGGCCGCCTGCAGCTCCCAGTGGCCGCACTTTGCTATTCCCAGCTAATGGGAGCTGCGGGAAGAGGGCCGCAGGGATGTGCTGGCCGCTCCTTCCCGCAGGTTGCCCACCACTGCTCTGGAGGATGTGCTTTCTAGCTCAGGACAGTTTAGGAACTGAGTGGAATGGGAGAATAGGTTTCAGGGGAATTTTTACAATGAATTATTGAATACCTGGGATATGCTGTGAAAGCTGTAGGTTTACCCCACAAATGCTGGGACCTGCACAGGCAAAATGTCTAAAAATGCTTCTGAATTTCAATAAATTAGTTAGGAGGCATTTTTTTAGAAACCTTTTCTCTAGTCACATCCATATATGAGTTGTTACAGATGGAAAAGGCCTGGATGTGTTTTGAGGAATGAGGTAGTGATATTGCTTTTAACACAAATGCATAAAACAGTTATTAGCTAGCAATATACTGCTGCATTACACTCACAAACCACTGTACAGGAAATGACTCATCATAATAGAGACTGAGGACTGTGATATTGCATGTGATGGAAGGTGGTAAGAAGAGACTGATTGAATTTGCCTCTGCAACCTTAACCAATACTGAAAAGAAGCTCTCAGAAAATGAAAAAGAGGCTCTGTCGATTATATTGGTGTTTGACAATTCCACAGATACTTCTAGGATTTACTGTTTGTTTTCTGATGTTGATGGCCATTTCAACTCCTAAGTCAACCATAGTCTACATCAGTCATTCGGGGAATGAAACATTCAGGATTGCAACTATCAGTGAGATCAATACTTAACAAGAGATGTAGATAGGCCATGGTAATGCAATGGGGGAATACAGGCTTTAAAATGTCAAGGTCATAGAAAATGTATATGTAGACTCCACTTGGAGTTTGCCAGCTCCTGGAGCTTCAGACTGAGCCTCTAAGAGACCCTACCAAAAGGACTACAAAGCCATTCCCAGCATGCTTGGAGTTGGGTATGGACAGAAGGAACTAGAAATTCTTGCTGAGGCCAATAGGGGAGGCTTCTCTACGGGGTGATCTGGATGAGCAATCTATTGGAACCAGGACTGCACAGCTCCAAACAGTGAAACAGTTTTTAGTGTCATCTTTTGTTTTGTTGGAAGCTGAGATTCAAGACAATAAAGTAAATAAAACAGTTAGGGAATCCTCGCTAAACTCACTCCCTTTCCACACTGCTGTGAGCACTAGTTGCATGGATCAAGCTGTTCCAGCACTTCAGTGACCAGCATCTGGCAGAGGAAGAGCCAACCGGGAACCAGCTACCAAGAGCCAGCTAAGACCCCAGGATGATTCCAGACCAGGGAACAACAAGCCCCACTGGAACCAGGAGAGGACCAGGCATGAGGATATATAGTAAGGGGATTTTTTGTGTAAGTTGACTAATGCCACAGTGCTGCAACACCATCTCAGGACACACAAAATCAGCCTACCATCTACCTTTTAAAGGTGCCAGAGAGGGAGCTGGGGTTTACAGGAACTTGAGTGTTGGGAGGTAGGGAATTAGTTTATTTATTAATATTTATTAATTACCAGTTAACCTTAACCCCTTCCTATCCCAGATCTTGTTTCCCTGTTTCCATAAAGTTCCCCTGTTTGTTAGGCTATTATTGGTGTGTCATTTCTTTGCTGGGAGTTGTTTTATTTACTTTATTGTCCCCTGTGTAATGGGATTTACACTCCTGGCTAGCTTGTAGTATTGATTTTCTCAAGGGACAGCACCATCTGGGCAGTTTCTGGATTAGTAAGGAGTGGAGGAGGCACCGGGAGCCAGGAAAGAAACCAGGACCCAACCCCCACAAGGAGAGGAAAGAAGTCATTCCAAATATTGGTGACAGCAAGCACCAGGGAGAGAAAGGAGAGGAGGCTTAAGCCACATGACAAGAGTGGGGCTATATTTATCAATCTAATTGTAGCAGTTACAGTTGGTGTCAGACAGCACTGTACTGGTCACCACACTGCTTCTGGAATCTTTGTTGTTCTTGCTTATATGTAAAATGTTTTCAAAAAATTAACATGATTTTATATAGTAAAATATTGGCCAAACTCAACCTAGCCCTAACTGTGGAACTGCAATCATTGCCTCCCTAAATACTCCAGTCTTCTTAAAAGCTTCACTGTCCATCATTGATTGCACATTATCTGTGGCTATGAAAAACAAACAACACAAAACTGTTTCACCCTTAAGTGCAATTCACAGCCTGTTAGTGTTCACAGACATTTGAAACTTGTTAATAATTGAGATGTTTTATGCTCAGACATCCTCCCACAAAGTCATTGGTCTTTTTCAATCTATGGTTTGAACATGCACGAAAATACAAACATGTGTTTTATTCTTCCCATCCTCACAGTTAACAAAGAGTCTGGAGGTTACCTATATTTCCAGTGGAAGTGTTATAGTTAGTACCAATTTCATATAAACCAGTTTCAAGTAAAACACTGAAATCCACAACATGATTCACCTATCAAAATTTTATACGGTACCTGAGATCAATGATACACTTAATGCATCTAGAACATAGATACCATTGTTTTAATTAAAAATGCCAACAGAGTAATTACTTTTTAATCATATGGCCACAAATAAGAAAATTGGATGACACCAATTGGGTTTGTGAGAAAATGACTTTGCATTAAACAAATAGCTATTATCCATTTTAGCAGCAATGTGGGAGATGAAGGCCACAGGTCTTTTACACCCCAGTTTAGGAGAGCTGTTTTCTGAGAAAGGTGTTGTGCCTAGACTTTGAGACAAATAGAGCCTAAACAAGAGTTTCTCATCTTAGTCTGTGGGTGTAATTAGTGACAATCTCAAAGAACATCGTTCAAGTTCACCCATTTTCCCTGTCAGAAGGTAAATGACACCTTCTAATATGTCAGGTGGAAATGGCATGGGTTAGTTTGCTTCTAAAAGAATGGTGGCTCCCTAAATGAAGAAAATGGATTCTCAAGGCCAGAAGTGGGAGAAATTTTTAGTTTTACGTCTGTATTTTTTTTTTTCAACAAAATGTGCTGCTTCTCCAAGAAGTTTCTCAAGAAGTTTCAGTGTGCTCAGATTTGAATGAGGAAAAGTGGAAGAGATGTCAGGCTGCCCTGTGTGGTGTCTCAATATAAAATTTATATTTTTGAGAACATTACATTGATTCTTACTCCATATGTGAGCTGGTCAAATAATGTCCTTGAAAAAAATGCTTTGATTAATTTCATTTCTATTTAAAAATAAATTATTCACCTATTATTCATTCTTTGCTCAGCATATGGCCAACATTTTCAAACCCAGGGATCTAAACTTAAGGTTCCTTAATCCATGTATAGGCATCCAAATAAAAGTTGATTATCAGATTGGGGGGGGGGGGCACTACCATAAAATAGTTATTTACTACTATAAGTAAGGGAATGGGAACTAAAAGTATTTAGCACCCGCCACATTTTAAAATGCTGTGGATGGATAAAGAACACTTTATTGTAAAATGATTTAAGACATTATCTGCACTATGACAGCCTAGTTTAATTGGGCATGATTCACATGAAAATACTTCCAAGTTATCTGTTTTTTCAGTGGCTGTATTTGGCTAGCTGAGAACTCCACTGGCAAGGGGAACTCTGAGATGGTATAAAATTATTTCTGTGTCACCCCACCTCAGCCTTGTGAGATCATGGCTGGTGAAATGGTGTGCCCTGACACATCTCAGCTACA
Source organism: Emys orbicularis (assembly GCF_028017835.1). Classification (NCBI taxonomy): domain Eukaryota; kingdom Metazoa; phylum Chordata; order Testudines; family Emydidae; genus Emys; species Emys orbicularis. Next base: position 192,536,971 of record NC_088683.1, read on the forward strand.
AGACTGTTCTTTGGGGAACAGGTGCAGCTAATGCAGGTTGGAGCATCCACTCTAACTTACGTTGGGGTAAGGACTGGAGCTATGCAGAGCCTAGCAAGGTACTTCTCATTCTGAGTAAAAGGGCAGAATTTGACTCACAGTAAATAATTTTTACTAGATTGAAGTTTGTATTTTAAAATTGCTCTCTCAGACAACTCTGATTACTTAATTTGTTGTAGCTGCCATCAGTGAAGATTTTTAAACTAAGAGCACAGCCTCTGGTCCAATTTGGCTTAGACAAAGGATGCAGTTATTGCTCTCTGATTCTTGTTTAGTGCTCAGGTTAGTGAGGTCTGCTTTAAAGCATCACTAGCGGGCCATGGCTCTCTAAGAAACATTTGCTAGTAGAAAGCCAGAATATATCATGTTCTTAACACTCAGTACACCTGCTTCCCACACCTGACACACCCCCTGTCCTGGGAGGGAAGTGAGGAATAGGCATTGACTCTAAACCTGCTGAGGACTTCTCCATACTAAGGGAGGTGAAGGAGAAGCCTAAACACAATGGGGAAAGCCGAGAATCTATCTGAAATGCTGGCAAAACTGGAGCATTGCTGTATGGTGTAGAGGTGGGAACAATATTTTTTCTGGCAATTTAAAATATATTTATTTCCACAACTAATTTGCTAATATGATCCTATTATCTGTAAATATTTAAATATTCCTCTTAGATTAATTAGAAAAACAGAACAGAATAGAATAATGGATAATATGACAACTGACCATTAATTGCTAATGTAATTGCCTTCAGATACTTTATTCCTGTTGTCTGTGCTGTTCGTAGTTTCTGCTTGGACACATTTTCAAGCTTCTACACTGAATATCCACCAGGATTTATTATTGCTGGGTTCCGCTGTACTAATAAACAATATTCCTGGTGGAACCTCATGTAAGAGATGGGGCTATGCAGTTTTCTATTACTTTCTATGACATTAACATTTCATTCCTCATCTTGTTGAAGATTAATTGCCTAGTGCTTCAGTCAATAAAGATACAATAGATTTAGTGGCTGTTGGCCTGAGATGGTTCTGCATGACTCCTTGATTTCCCTAGCTACAGATCTTAGGCCATGTTTACTCTTGGTTTCACTCCTCTGAAGTCAAAGGACCTACATGAGGAATAAATTTTTCCACCATGTCTGATTCACTAGCCTGTTTTGTTCACTTTCAATAAAGATACTTCTGAGCCATCTGCTCTGCTGCCCTGATTCTCTTATCAATGCAAAACCTTGAAGTTCCTCCCAAACAGTTGCCATATAGCAGGGATCAGCAATCTTTAGCACGCGGCCCATGTGGGAAATCCACTGGCGGGCCGGGATAGTTAGTTTACCTGCAGCGTCTCTAGGTTCGGCCAATAGTAGCTCCCACTGGCCGCAGTTCACCGTTCCAGGCCAATGGGGGCTGTGGGAATCGGTGCGGGCCGAGGGATGTGCTGGCCACCACTTCCTGCAGCCCCCATTGGCCTGGAACGGTGAACCGCGGCCAGTGGGAGCTGCAATCGGCCGAACCTGCGGACGCTGCAGGTAAACAAACCGTCCCGTCTTGCCAGCAGATTTCCCTGACAGGCTATGTGCCAAAAGTTGCCGATTCCTGCCATATAGTGTGCCAACTAAGTACAGGGAAATGATATCTGGGCACCTCCAGATGTTCCATTATGGAGAGGGTCCTGTCACAGCAGATGTTAGAAACATGCACATAAGGGCTTATAATTCAAGTGTTGCCCCTAGCCTGAGTCTTCATCCTCACACACAACACTTTAAAATGAGCATTGAGGTGCTTTTCACTTGAGTTGGCTGACCCATCAGAGTGTATAGACTACAGCTAAAACTAGCATATCTCATCAGTGGCTCACACAATCACTGTTCAAGGCTGAATACTATTTTGTAGTCTAGCTGTTCTCACTTTAGCTAAGCTATCTCAAGTGTAGATAACTCAACTTAAATCTGCACTATAGACACAGCTAGCTTGGGAAAAAGCTGTTATCAATGCCCGCACCTTGGGACTTACAAAATACACCCAATACACATTTTTTTGGCTTTATAACACAGCAGATTGCAAATGGAAGGTGTTTAATTTCCCAAGGGGAGGATTCCATTCTCCCTGTCCCCCAGTGAATTCATTTCAAAATACACCAGCTCAGCACTACACTGTGCTGTCATGCTGTATAATGATTTTTACTTAAAAGGGAAAACAAATAGATGCCTCTAATCCCTCACTGCTGACTTATGCTACCGCACAGACACACTTTTTACAAAATGTTTATCTCAGACAAAGGGAGTGGAAGGCTGTCTTTAACATATTGGCATACCTTCTTCTTTGTTATAAAGGGCAAGTTATACCAGCCTTAGGATACATTAACTTGTTAGACTAAAAAGAATGGGTGTATAGCTGTGGATGACACATTCAGTCACCCAGTAATGTAGGCATGGAGCTTTCTACAGGACAAGCGCTCATTAAAAGAAGCAACTCTCCTCCATCTGCAGATCTGCACAATGCTCTGTAGCTGATAGGAATGGAACTGACTTCAAGTGGATTGATATTTCTGCTTCATGGCCAATATTAACGACACTCTGTGGCTTCCTGAGTTCTGAGCAAAATGGAAAATAGATGGCCTGATTCTCAGAAGTGTCCAGCCCTAACAAATCTTATTGATACCAGTTGGACCTACAGGTGCTACAGACTGTGTTGCCTGAGACTAGGGCTATCAAGCGATTAAAAAAATTAATCATGATTAATCGCGCTGTTAAACAATGATAGAATACCATTTATTTAAATATTTTGGATGTTTTCTACATTTTCAAATATATTGATTTCAATTACAACACAGAATGCAAAGTGTACAGTGCTCACTTTATTTTTATTACAAATATTTGCACTGTAAAAAACAAAATACATTGTATTTTTCAATTCACCTAACAGAAGTACTGTAGTGCAATCTCTATCTTGAAAGTTGAACTTACACATGTAGAAGTATGTACAACCCCCCTCTGCATTCAATAAAACAATGTAAAACTTTAGAGCCTACAAGTCCAATTAGTCCTACTTCTTGTTCAGCCAATTGCTCAGACAAAACAAGTTTGTTTACATTTACGGGAGATAATGTTGCCCACTTATTATTTACAATGTCACCAGAAAGTGAGAACAGGCGTTCGCATGGCACTGTTGTAGCCAGCGTCACAAGATATTTATGTGCCAGATGCATTAAAGATTCATATGTCCCTTCATGCTTCAACCACCATTCCGGAGGACATGTGCCCATGCTGATGATGGGTCCTGCTCGATAACGATCCAAAGCAGAGTGGACCGACACATGATCACTTTCATCATCTGAGTCAGATGCCACCAGCAGAAGGTTGATTTTCTTTTTTGGTGGTTTGGGTTCTGTAGTTTCTGCATTGGAGTGTTGCTCTTTTAAGACTTGTGAAAACATGCCTCCATACCTCATCCCTCTCAGATTTTGGAAGGTACTTCAGATTCTTAAACTTTAAGTCAAGTGCTGTAGCTATTTTTCAAAATCTCACATTGGTACCTTCTCTTTGTTTTGTCAAATCTGCAGCGAAAGTGTTCTTAAAACGAACAACATGTGCTGAGTCATCATCCAAGAGTACTATAACATGAAATATATGGAAGAATGAGGGTACAACAGAGCCGGAGACATACAATTCTCCCCCAAGGAGTTCAGTCACAAATTTAATTAACACATTTTTTTAATGAGCGTCATCAACATGGAAGCATATCCTCTGGAATGGTGGCTGGAGCATGAAGGGACATACGGATGATTAGCATATCTGGCAAATAAATACCTTGCAATGCTGGCTACAAAAGTCCCATGTGAAAGCCTATTCTCACTTTCTGGTGACTTTGTAAATAAGAAGTGGGCAAACCGGCTTGGCCCAGGCCAATGGGAGCTGCTGGAGGGACATACTGGCTGCTGCTTCCAGCAGCCCCCATTGACCTGCAGCGGCGAACCGCGTCCAGTGGGAGCCGCGATCGGCCGGACCTGCGGACGGGGCAGGTAAAAATACTGGCCTGGCCTGCCAGGGGCTTTCCCTACACAAGCAGAGACCCTAGTTTGAGTAACACTGCTGTACTGGGTATGATGAGGACCTGAAAGAGTCAATGCGCTGCTTGAACTGTGCTGGGAATTTCTGGATCATGGTTGTGGGACTTTTGTAATTAAATAGCCCTTTTCAGGGCGCATTTTAATTGGAAAGCTATTTCATGGAGTTACTCTGACTGTGCAAAAAATGGGAAATAAGAAGTGGGCAACATTATCTCCCTTAAATGTAAACAAACTTGTTTTGTCTTAGCAATTGGCTAAACAAGAAGTAGGACAGAGTGGAAAACGTGTAAAACTTTAGAGCCTACATTGTTTTGTTTTTTAGTGCAGTTATGTAACAAAAAAAAATACATTTGAAAGTTGTACTTTCACAATAAAGAGATTGCAATACAGTACTTGTATGAGGTGAACTGAAAAATACTATTTTTGTTTATCATTTTTACAGTGCAAATATTTGTAATAAAAATAATATAAAGTGAGCACTGTACACTTTGTATTCTGTGTTGCAATTGAAATCCATGTATTTGAAAATGTAGGAAAACATCCAAAAATATTGAATACATTTCAATTGGTATTCTGTTGAGTAACAGTGTGATTAAAACTGTTTACATTTGCAGAAGATAATGCTGCTCGCTTCTTGTTTACAATGTCACCTGAAAGTGAGAATAGGTGTTAGCATAACACCGTTGTAGGCAGCGTCACAAGATATTTACATGACAAATGCGCTAAAGATTCATATGTCCCTTCATGCTTCAACCACCATTCCAGAAAACATGCATCCATGCTGATGACAGGTTCTGCTCGGTAACAATCCAAACCAATGCGGAGCGATGCATGTTTGTTTTCATCATCTGAGTCAGATGTCACCAGCAGAAGGCTGATTTTCTTTTTTGGTGATTTGGGTTCTGTCATTTCTGCATCAGAGTGTTGCTCTTTTAAGACTTCTGAAAGCATGTTCAAGACCTCATCCCTCTCAGATTTCGGAAGGCATTTCAGATTCTTAAATTTTGGGTTGAGTGCTGTAGCTATCTTTAAAAATTTCACATTGGTATCTTCTTTGCATTTTGTCAAATTTGCAGTGAAAGTGTTCTTAAAACAAACAACATGTGCTAGGTCATCATCCTAGACTGCTATAACATGAAATATATGGCAGAATGCGGGTAAAACAGAGCAGGAAACATACAATTCTCTTAGCGATTGGCTGAACAAGAAGTAGGACTGAGTGGAGTTGTAGGCTCTAAAGTTTTACATTTTTTGTTTTTGCGTGCAGTTATGTCACAAAAAAACCTACATTTGTAAGTTGCACTTTCATGATAAAGAGAATGCATTACAGTACTTGTATTAGGTGAGTTGAAAAATACTATTTCTTTTGTTTATCATTTTTACAGTGCAAATATTTGTAATAAAAATAATATAAAGTGAGCACTGTACACTTTGTATTCTATGTTGTAACTGAAATCGATATATTTGAAAATGTAGAAAAACATCCAAACACACTTAATAAATTTCAATTGCTATTCAATTAACAGTGTGATTAATTGTGATTATTTTTTAATCGCGATTAATTTTTTTGAGTTAATCGCATGAGTTAACTGTGATTAATTGACAGCCCTACTTGAGACACAATACCTTCCTGGCGCAGTGTTGCAAGATATTGTCCCCCAATGCAATCCAATAGCTACATGCCTCAATTTAGCCCATAATAACTGTATCACAGTTGAAGACCAATTTCCTTAAAGAAGTTTGGATATCTGATTTGTGATGACACTTAATATTAGAAAAGAAGTCTCTGGTATTTATCTGGGTCTATGTCTGCCTTTATTTATTTGAGGAAACAATTGGGATATGTATAAATTTATCATTTTAGCAATTTTCTCTCTCTTAATGTCCTTCCTGGTGTAAAACAATCTAGTCACTTTTACTGGCATATGTCTTTCTGTAACTAAATCTATGAACTGTTCTGTCTTTTTTTTTTTTTTTTAAGAGACAGGCTACATTTTTTTTTCATCTCACAGCATTATGGAAACAACTATAAGACATGATGATATGTTATATGTGGAAGGAAAGGTATCTTTGAAAAATATGTCAAAGATTAAGGAGATGCATTGTTGACTAGCTAATCAGTTTCACACTTAGAGTAGTCAGCTTTGCAAATCAGTACAACACAGGGGAAAAGTTTGGGATCTGCTATTATGTCTAAAAGGGAAAAAAATAGAGTATAGTAATTTAAATTTTCCAGTGAATATGGAAAGCAAATTGCACTTAATTTGTTGTGGAAAATATATTTCCCTGAATAATTTACATTATTGGAAAAATGAAAAGGAGAAATGTTTGTGTGGGGCAGGGGTTGTTTGTTTGTGTTTAACCTACAGATCAAACATGAACGACCAGATCAGTGTTCCCCTATTTGTTTGGGAACCCTTTTAGAAAACATTTAGAATGACACCCTGTTGCTGACAATTGTAAATTTGGCTTTATTCTTTATAGTGTAGATTTTACAATATATTTGAGGGAGACCAGGATGTAGTTATTTATGGCTGCTTATGGAAGCTTTTTAAAATATTTATAGAGAGCAATTTGTCTTCCAATTAATAGCAGTTTAGAAAGGATATATAATAGATGCACAGATATTAATAGGCAAAGCATGAGTAAGACAGATACCAGTGGTTTTGAAAAAGATTGTTATAACAACCTATTTTGCAGGTTCTAAGTGGCAGTGCTAGAAGTTATATGGAGTAGAAATTATACTAATTGTTTAAACTATAACTCTTAAATCTTGCAATCTACATTGTTTCATTTAGAGAGATGAGGTTCAAGTGGTTTTGCTTAAATAAATGCTTCATGTAAGTCAAATTCCAAGTATTTAAGACAAGGAAAAGGACCACAACATTAGACGCAGGATGGGTTTTAGGCCTCATCACCATGGGTAATGTTTAAACAACTGACAGACTTATTGGATCCCAGTTTGAGTAATTACTGATGGACTGTCATCATGGATTATTATTATTTTTTTTTTTAGCCCTAGTTTATTTCAAGTGCCACTGAGTTTTGAGTGTAAAGCACATGTGCTGAAAGAAGCCTCTCCCCAACATCACCACACTTACTTGATTGCATCTTGTGGGTTTGCCCAATGTATTTCTTTGCTAAGAAGTGAGATTATTCTTGATGATTGAAGAATTTATTGACAGAGATTTTCAAGACTCTGAAGTTCCCAGGCAAATTCAAAGATTATCATATTTAATTATGATAATGATTAAATAACTACCTAGGAAAACATGTATTATTAAAAAGCAGAAGAATGGCTTTAGAAAAATACAAGGCAATAAAATCAGGAAAAAAGAAGCTATTTACTTTAAGTACCACTTGTGTTCAAGGTTAAAATGTTGATAGATATAGGCATGACACACAATTTTTCTATACATTTCTTTACAGAATGCAACTGTTCATGTCTGATATCTGGATGTACTAGATTCTCCTCTTCCACAGCAAAAAACATGGGATGAGCAAAGGCACCAGGAAACTCCTCACAGAGTTTACTCTGTATCTTCTGTTCTAGCCTCTGTTTGTCAGAGGGTGGAGATGGACGGCAGGAGAGAGATCACTTGATCATTACCTGTTAGGTTCACTCCCTCTGGGACACCTGGCATTGGTCACTGTTGGTAGACAGGATACTGGGCTGGATGGACCTTTGGTCTGACCCAGTATGGCCATTCCTATGTTAAGGGGTGTGGTTTCTGATCAATTTGATGTGAAAAGGGGCTAGAGCCTAAGCTTGTCTAGGGAAACCAGGTTTCATTCCTGTGGACCATAGGACATCCATATTGGAAGCCAGATCCTCCTACTGTCCCTGTGGCTACCTCTCCTCCCACCAGCTGTCACAGATTAGCCCATGACTATACCCCACTCCCTTTCTTCCAAAAAAAGCAAGGGCAGCAGGCACTTAGAGCAGCATTAACTCTTATGCACAGTTTACCAAGCTTGTAAACTATTGCTCATCAGCTCTATGCTCGTATGTCCTCTTCTGAACCATGAAGTACTGAACCTCTAATGTCTCTTTTCCCCAGTCAGGGAGAAGAGGAGGGATTTAGCAGAACTACTGCTCTCCTGTCATTGACACTCATTCCTATTGGTTGGGAGTGGATGAGGTGTGACATGCATTTTCCATCCTGTCATTCCAGAGAGTTTACGTGAAAAAGGTAACTGAGCCTGGGACCATAATCACTTTCCTATGGCGTTCCATTAAGAGAGAAATTCTGCTGTGAAAGTCCCTGGGGCAGTGGTAGCCAAGCGGATTAGGATGTGGGATCCTATGACACAGGACATTATGGAGGCACAGGACATTAATACACATAGCCCTACTGTCTTGCTGAATCCCTGGATATCCTCCAGATTTGGGGGTAGACCTTGTGGACTGTTTTATCAGAGAAAAATCTTGCTCTCCCCCATGACAGAATTATCAGGGACATATTCTGCTAAAACATCCTCCTGGAGAAGTTCTCTCCCTTAGCATCCTCCAGTGGATTTTAACATGGGAAAGTGTGATATCACCCTCTGTTATTGTGCCAACTTCTGCTATAATACACATGGAGTAAATTACAGTAAAATTTGTCTTCTTGTGTCCATTCAGAAAGAGTCTGTAACTTACAGCGAGTTTTGCTGTCTTACTATACAGGCAAAGCCAGAAACTCAGCTGGTTCAAATCACCATGGTTCTATTGACTTCAATGGGGCTATGTTAATTTACACCAGCTGAGGATCCGGCCAACCATGTTTTTATTCATTAAAATATAACTGAGATGGCCACCCCTCTATTATCATGTTAATTCTGGGGATGGAGGTGGGATTTCCAAATGATACTTCCTAAATATCATCTTACAAAATAATGTAGAAAAGACTCTTCCCCATAAACTAGCTCCTCATCATTTTCTATCATTAATGTCTCTTCCCAACTGAACTGGAATGACATCATTTGAACAACTTAATCCTGACAATTTTACTATTTGGTAATTTTACGCAAAAAATTAGAACATGAAACTACTTTGAATTTCTGTAACGTGCAAGCAATCATCTTCCTTGCCCAAAGCAACCATTTTGTAATTCTTTACACTAGGGAAAATGTCTAATCATTAGTTTCTTTAGTTAATTCAGAGACATTTAAAATTTATTAAAATATCATTAAGTAGGTTAGGAACGCACTCATTAAAATATCCACAATTTCTGTTTTATTGCATAATTTATTTTGTTTTGTAAGTGGGTTTCTTGGTTAAATTTCTTCATATTTACACACACTATGACCTTAATTTGCTATAATTATTAATAATTATTATTATTTATTTTGTATTTTATTTGTTCTTAATTTATTGATCATCTGTTGCTATTTGGCTAACATTTTTACTGATCAAGTTAAATGTCTAGTAGAAATTATACCTACATTTCTACTCACTTTGGCCTAAATTTTCAAAAGTGCTTTTGGGTTGCTTAATATTTGGACCTCAACAAGAGGTGATAAAGGGAGACTCATCTTCAGAGAGAATCACTTTTAGAAATTTAAGCCATGATACTGAAATAATTATTCACCTACAATCACTAGTTTTAAAGGCTTGTAACTAGAAATGATAGAACCAGCTGTTAAGATGCTTCTATTTGTTGTTTAGATCAGATATTTGGATTTAGAATGATTGCTGAAGTCTGAGACTATCAGAGCTAGTTGGAATCAAGGGAAATGGAGGTGAATAAGGAGCATGCCTTTCTTTATAATACATCCCTTTAAGAAAGCTTCAGGACTTTAACTTTCTGAGCATAGAAGGCCTTTGTCAAGAGACCTTCATAACTATAGGAAAGAATTTATAAATTAGTATATAATAGATAACTTACTGTCCCCATTACTTAATGTACAGTACTGTAGCACTGGTTTAAAAAATGGAGCTGACAAATGAGTTTATTGGTCTCATTCATTTCCCAGTGGACTGGTGCCCAGTTCACAGTAAACTCCGTCCTTTTTGGCTCTCCTAATAGAAAGGCCAAGGATTCAGTGGGCATGGAGGCAGACCTGGCTATCATAATGCATCATCATTAATTATAGAATTTTTGGAAGAGGTATTAAACTTGCTTCAGGGCATAGGGTAATCTCTAACTACTAGGGAGCAGGATGAGAACTAGTATCCCAAGCAGATTATCCCATATCTGCCTACTATGGGTTTTTATACTTTCCTCTGAAGCATCTCATACTGGCAGAGACAGGATACTGGACTAGATGGACCATGGGTATGATCCAGTATGGCAATTCCTGTGTTCCCATCCATTTTGCTCCAAGAGATGATCCCTTCCTGTTGGCATTGAAACCCATTTGTGATTCAGCATGTATACATTGCTGCTGTCTGTGCTCTATATTTTCTCTTAGTTATAATAACAGAGTGTAGTAAAGGTTGAGAGTCATGTCGGGTGGGATCCAAGAAGTGATGTAAACATTGCAACACTGAACATCACAGCGCCTAACATTTAGGCACCTAAAAACTCACAGGAAAAACACTCGATCCACAAAACTGAGCTAGGTGCCTGCACTCTCCATACAATGAATGGGCAGAGATAGGTGACTAAGAATATGAGCTACAAAAGCCAGCATACACTAGGTATGGCATCCCCTAAGGCAGGCAATGGGAGATATTAACCCGAGGGGTTTGTGCTAAACCCTGACCCCCTCAGAGATAGATGCCTAAGTCCAGGCTTCAGGGAGGTGCCTATCACTGCTTAACAATCCACAGACAGGAAGCAGCTGCTTGGAGTCAGGTGATTTAGGTGAAAAGGTGTTAGGTGCCTCCCTCACTCCACATAAAACACCTTATAACTTTTAGCCCACTGTTTAGAGCAATGTTTCTCAAACTGGGGTCGCCGCTAGTGTAGGGAAAGCCCCTGGCGGGCCGGGCCGGTTTGTTTACCTGCCCCCGTCTGCAGGTCCGGCCAATCGCGGATCCCACTGGCTGCGGTTCGCTGCTCCAGGCCAATGGGAGCTGCTGGAGGGACTTACTGGCTGCCGCTTCCAGCAGCCCCCATTGGCCTGCAGCGGCGAACCGTGGCCAGTGGGATCCGCGATTGGCCGGACCTGTGGACGGGGGCAGGTAAACAAACCGGCCCGGCCCGCCAGGGGCTTTCCCTACACTAGCGGCGACCCCAGTTTGAGAAACACCGGTTTAGAGCACTTGCCTGGGATATGGGAGACCCAGGTTCAATTGCCTCTGCTCTGCCATAGGCACAGCAAGGAGACTCTCTTTTCAAATGCCCCCTCAACAACTGAATTAAGGGATACTGGTATGTGGGGCTCCTCAGTCTCTCCTGTTGAAGCTGTTCCACTGTGGCCAAATAATGAAAAAGTGATTGAAGCAGGGGGATTGGAACCAGGTCTCCCACTCTCATGTGGGTGCTCTAAACATTGGGCTACAGTGTTTCTCTTGCTTACTCAATCACAGTAATAACTATTGGGCTCTTATCCCTAAGTGCGGTAGGTGGCCTTTGGTGAATGGATCCTTAAATGCAGCATAGGGCATAGCACAGTGTTTCTCAAACTGGGGTCACCGCTTGTGTAGGGAAAGCCCCTGGTGGGCCGGGCCGGTTTGTTTACCTGCCGTGTCCAGAGGTCCGGCCGATCGCGACTCCCACTGGCCACGGTTCGCTGCTCCAGGCCAATGGGAGCTGCTGGAAGCAGCGACCCCAGTTTGAGAAAAACTGGCATAGCGGGTTTAGTTGAATTCTGGATGAAAGCTGTCAAGACCAGAGGATTTATCAATGGGCATAGATGTAATCGTAGTTATTATGTGCTCAGTGGCGATAGCTTTATCTATGGTGTTTTGTTGTGTTTCTGAAAGTTGTGTGAAATTAGGTCCTCAAAGAAGATGTTTATATGTTAGCTTCTGTGGGGTATATTTTTGTACAATGATATAAATTATTAGACTATTGATTTGAGTTTAGTAATAAGGGAGGTAGATTGTGTAGAGGAGAGGGCTATAATTATGGCTGTTTTTCTTTTGGATATGGCTTTTGCTATGCTAGAATTTTCCCTGCTTTTTTCCCCCTCTCAGCATAATATTTCTGATTGGTCTTGAAAATGTCAAAGTCTCTTCTTGAGAAGCAAGTTGTTGGAGGCTTGTCAGTTCATTTAAGAAAGTATTCTTGTTAAGATTTGGCTAATGAGATAGTGCTAGGATAACAATATTATCCCAGAGTGCGGGACAATATTGACCCATGTGGTCTCTGAACTTAATTTCCTTGTTAAATGTTAATTCTTTAATGGCTCTTCCAAATCCTTATCCTCTGCCCATCTTCACTGAGACAATGTAAATCTTTGGCAATAGTCACCCCTCTGGTTGTGTTGTCTGTCTCCCAATCATTTACATTATCACTGAAATCTCTCATTCATCTGAAAAGAGTCAATTTTATTGCATTACCTGTCACATCTCTTAAAAAGAGAATGTAGCTCTCCTTATCTTTCTGCTTCACCTAATCAGCCAGCCTTATTACCTGTATGCAGTGTTGATTCCAGGTTATTAGAGAGACAAGGTGGGTGAGGTAAGAAGAGCTCTCAATAAGCTTGAAAGTTTGTCTCTGTCACCCACAGAAGTTAGTCCAATAAAAGATATTACCTCACCCACCTTGTCATCCTTATTACCTGGCTCATAAAATGCAGTTTTAAAATGAAACGGGGTACTCTAGGCTTATAATAAAAATATGGTATTTGAATCCAACTTAGTCTTAATTAAAGCTGGCAAAAAAAGGAGACTGTACTGTACTATAACCAGAGGACAAGGCATTAATTGTGCTGTATAACTCAGCAGTGGTCTTATTATCCATCTCTTTTGTGCTTCACAAAGAAACATAAATCCTCATGAGTGTGCCTAGCGTTTTCCCAGATATTTTCTATGATGTCTTCTCTCATCAACTTAGAATGGAGCTCTGTTCACTTTCATTATTATAAGTGTCTAAGAGTTGAGGGGGTTATCTCATGGTCTTAATTTTTGGGTAAGGAAACAGTGGGACAATTTCTGACTTGTCAAATAAGGGAGAGACAAGATATACAGGGCTTTAGCAATCAACTAAAAGTGGCCTGAGGCATTTTGCTTCTGTATGGCAAATGGAGGCATAATCCCCTCAGGGGAAGTGGATGGAGGAATATATTTTAGCTGCTGTACTTATTTCTCCCTTAGACATTCCATATACCACCAGGCCTTTCAGTGAGAATGCTCCCCACTCTGTTTTTGCCCCAGTGATAAGAGGGTCAAAGCAGAGCCCACTAAAATCTCTGGAGAGATTCCCACTGGCTTAAATGAACTTTGAATCAGGACAAGAGAGTGTTAGTGTCAGCATTCTACCTGAGTTCCACATGGGTCCACAAGAGGAGAGGGAAGGCTTACAGAGGACAACCAGACTTCTAGGGCTTAATAGTAAACCTCGTTAGGCATAACCTAGTGGTCCTAAACTAGCAATAACCTCTAGCAGAGATAAAGTACAAGCACAAAGGCAGAAATCAATACAGTAACTCCTCACTTAAAGTCATCCTGGTTAATGTTGTTTCGTTGTTACGTTGCTGATGAATTAGGGAACATGCTCATTTAAAGTTGTGCAATGCTCCTTTCTAACGTCATTTGGCAGCCACCTGCTTTGTCCACTGCTTGCATGAAGAGCAACCCATTGCAGCTAGCTTGGAACCAGGGTGGATCGGCAGCCCCCCATCCAGTGATGAGCTCCCAAAATGCTAAGAACTGGTTCCCTACCAGGTCCTCGGCGGCACTTCGGCGGCAGGGGGGTCTTCACTCGCTCTGGGTTTTTGGTGGCAGGTCCTTCACCCGGAGCGAGTGAAGGACCCGCCGCCGAAGACCCGGTAGGGAACCGTGTGGTGAGTACAAGCCCCACGTGCCTGTCTACCCCCCGCTACCCACCCATCCGACCTCAACACACGTCCTGCCCCCAACTGCCCCCCTCAGAACCCGCAACCCATCAACCCCCCCCTCCTTGTCCCCTGACCACCCCCTCCCAAGACCCCCCACCCTAACTGCCCCCCAGGACCCCACCCAACTCGCCCCACTCCCTGTACCCTGACTGCCCCAACCCCATCCACCACCACCCCGACAGACCCCCGTGACTCCCACGCCTACCCAACCCCCTCATTCCCCGTCCCCGACCGCCTCCCCATAACCTCCGCCCCCTCCAACTGCTCCCTACCCCTTATCCAACCCCTCCGCCCAGCCCCGGCTGGCCCCCTTACCATGCTGCTAGCTTGCAGCCCCACCCCCTTACCCAGAGGTGAAAATAAGCCGGTATGCACCCATACGGCGTATCGGCAAGAGCCGGTGCGCCCTACCGGGGTGGCCTGGCTTCGCCAGGGGCCCCACTGCTGGAGCCCTGGGGTAGCGGCAGCGGGGCTCTGGGGGCTATTTAAAAAGTCCGGGGCTCCCGCTGCTTCTGCGGCTCTGACCCTTTAAATAGCCGCCGGAGCCCCGCCACCACTACTCCAGGGCTCCAGCAGCTATTTAATGGACTGGGGCGGTAGAAGCAGGGGAGCCCCGGCCCTTTAAACAGCCCCCAAAGCCCTGGGGTGGCGGGGGGGGGGATTCCAGGGGCTATTTAAAGGGCCGGGGCTCCAGCTGCCTCTGCCGCCCCAGTCCTTTAAACAGCCGCTGGAGCCCGCCGCTTCCCCCAGGGGCCAGACAGGATGGTCCTGCGGGCCGGAGTTTGCCCACCCTCCTGCCCCTTTAGGAACCAGTTCTACATCGGCTTCTAAATTTAGCAACCGGTTCTTGCAAACCGGTGCGAACCAGCTCCAGCTCACCATTGCCCCTATCAGCTTCCCTTATCAGCTCCCTGCTCCCCTAAGTTCCCTGTGCAGCAGCTGCCCAGCAGGCTAGCAATTGCAGCTGTCCCTCCCCCCACTGCCATGTGCTGCTCCTGCCCTCTGCCTTGAAGCTGCTCCCCAAGCCTCCTGCTTGCTGTGCAGGAGGAAGGGGAGGAATGGGGGGCTAATATTAGGGCACCCCCTCCTCCCTGCTCCTGCACCCCGCTTACCCCATCTTCCATAGAGCAGGGGGGACACAGGACAGGCCTCAGGACAGAGGGAGCTTGCTGGCAGCAGCAGCTGTGGTCTCAGTAAGCTGATCTAATTAACAAGGCAGTGTACTTAAAGGGGAAATGCACATCTCTCTCTCACACACACACACAGTGTGTGTCTCTGTCTGTGATGCTCTCTCCCCTCCCTCCATTCCTGCTGCCTTGTAGACTGTGAGGGTTAACACTTGAGGGCTCAGCCAATTGCTAGTTCATCATTTATCAGTAAGGCATTCCCTGGAAAATATCCCACCCTCTGACTCCTCCACCTCAACCAAGCTTCACAAACATCATTACTGTGTACCAGTATTAAATTGTTTGTTTAAAACTTATACTGTGTGTGTGTGTGTATATATATATATATATAGTGTGTAATATAGTCTTTTGTCTGGTGAAAAAAAATTCCCTGGAACCTAACCCCCTCATTTACATTAATTCTTATGGGGAAATTGGATTCACTTAACATCATTTCGCTTAAAGTCGCATTTTTCAGGAACATAACTACAACGTTAAGTGAGGAGTTACTGTATATTTTACCTATTCGGACATGCTATCTATCAGATATCTCAGAAACCATGTTCTAGAAGAAGAGCTCTGGGTAGCTTGAAAGCTTGTCTCTTACACCAACAGAAGTTGGTCCAATTAAAAAAGTATTTACCTCACCCATCTTGTCTCTCTAATATCCTGGGACCAACACGGCTACAACCACACTGCAAACATGCTCCTTTCCTACGAGTTTTATTGCATCTCAACTTTCAGAGGTCCTTCTATGTCAGCATTTGGGCTCTGTCTGTAGCAGAGTCAAGGATTTCATTAAATCCTTTTCCCAGTACAAGTTTGACAAGCTCTGTATTAAGGGTTTGGGGCTGTGGGTGAATCTATATCTTCAGATGACGAGCAACAGTATGTGCTGGCTGAAAAATTCATTTTGTCTGAAGCTGGTAAGACCAGTACTACTTAAAAATTGTCTTCTATTGCTTTAGCTGCCTTTTGTAGCTTAGGAGAAAATTCACATAGATACTTTCCAACATTGGCGTTGCTCTACATTATATTGTTTGTGTTGTACTGAAGCAAGCTGAGGTAAGAATGATCCCTTCTGTCTTCCTGAGACTTTAATGAAAACAAAATGTGAATCCCATAGGGCTGGGTCCAAAAACAACCATTTTAAACACAGCTTGAAAATAAAACAAATAGTTGTTTTGTTCTCTGCAGTCCCAAAGCCTTATTTCACTGGATCATTGCTGTAATGAGTCACCCATCCCACCTCCTTTTCTCTTTTCCATATATTTTCAGAAGGTTTCTACAGTGCACACACAAAGTTATATAAGCAATTCCCCAGACATGGTCCTCTACTTCACCACTTTCCATTACTTTCACTGTTCAAAGAGTTTGAAATGCTTTAAAAAAGCATACCACAAGTAAATGGAAATTGTGGACGATTTAACCAGTTTCTTGCCTCTGGTAGTAGCCACTTCCTAGCAATAGCCATTTTTTGTTGACACAGTTTTCCACAGTAAATTTCTCTAAATTGTCCTTAAAAACAAATTAACTTTTTGTCATCAAACTTTTCCCATTTTGCGTCTGGACTCTCCCAGTCATGTAGGTAAGATTCATCCTATAGGAGCATGGTGCAGCAAGCAAAATTTAGGCTTAAACTTTTGTCATTCTTTACTATCCTCTACCATGACACAAAATTTTGACTTAGTGTTAAATGAATAAACATAAGTGACTAAAATATATTTCTGTACTTGAATATTTGTATTGAAGTGTTGCTTTCTAATTAATACATTTTGACTACTTTGATCATTAACCTTACCATTAGTTCAGTGTTTCTCAAACTGAGGTCGCTGCTTGTTTAGGGAAAGCCCCTGGCAGGCCGGGCTGGTTTGTTTACCTGCCCCGTCCACAAGTCCGGCCGATCGAGGCTCCCACTGGACGCGGTTCGCCGCTGCAGGCCAATGGGGGCTGCTGGAAGTGGCAGCCAGTAAGTCCCTCAGCCCGCGCCGCTTCCAGCAGCTCCCATTGGCCTGGAGCAGCGAACTGCGGCCAGTGGGAGCCGCGATTGGCTGGACCTGTGGTTGGGGCAGGTAAACAAACCGCCCCGCCTGCCGGGGCTTTTCCTACACAAGCGACGACCCCAGTTTGAGAAACACTGCATTCGCTGATATGCTGCAATTCAGGCTGGTGTGGTGATGAGATTTCTTGCATGTTATATGGCACATTTGTGTTGCCAAGGTAGAGGAGTAAATCCTTATTGTTTCTAGAAGCTTTAAGGTTGAGAAAAAACCTGAATATCACTTATTTTTCTCAAAAAAAATAATCATAATATATAGACAAAAGGCCAGAGTTAAGATTATGCATGGTATCATATTTTTAGCATTTTTTGATTTTGAATGCTCATCTGTGCAACCATAATGTGATATATGCCCGAGGAACTTAAACTCTAAATAACAAGATCTTCCCAAGATGTCATAATTAATATTTTAGTTTATTAATAAATTGGTGGAAGTGTAAGGAAAAATCAGGAGCTGTTTGGAAGACTTTTTCCCCTCCCTACTTGACTAATGTAAAAATACAAAGAGAAATAAATAAATCTGCTTTAACAGAGTAGCAGGTCCCTTAAATGAAATTAGACCCAGTTCCAAGTTTGGTGTAATGAGGAGGATGGGGGGTGAGCCTTAGGAGTTATACATAAAAGACAACCTAAAGCCAGTGAGAAAGTCGAGAACCTAGAGTCCAAAAGGGCAAGTCTGAGTGCATGAGCTCAGAAAAAGAGTAGAGCTGGGTTGAGAGTTTCAGGGATGGGATTCCCCAAACTTCCCCAAGCCAGGGAACTATGGCTAGAGAGGGCTGAAGGCTAAGAGAAGAAGAGGACTGCTTCAGTCCTCTGAGCCAGAGGACTGAAGCAGAAGGGCTAGAGAGGGTTTGAAGACTGGGGAACAATGGATGGGTGAGCTCGCCGATGTTTCTGGGCGGGAGCTAGAACCAGAGTTGAGAATAAAACAGTCCAGAAAAGTGCCCCAGCTGGAGGCGATGGGGTAGGGCATAATGAGAGATGCTGGAGCTGTGCCTGAGAGTGAAGTGCTGAGAGGTGCCAAAGCTGTACTGCAGTGTTTCTCAAACTGAGGTTGCTGCTTGTGTAGGGAAAGCCCCTGGTAGGCCGGGCCAGTTTGTTTACCTGCCCCGTCCACAGATCCGACCAGTCGCGGCTCCCACTGGCCGCGGATCACTGCTCCGGGCCAATGGGAGCTACTGGAAGCGGCGCAGGCCGAGGGACTTACTGGCCGCCGCTTCCAGCAGCCCCCATTGGCCTGCAGCGGCGAACCGCGTCCAGTGGGAGCCACGATCGGCCGGACCTGCGGACGGGGCAGGTAAACAAACTGGCCTGGCCTGCCAGGGGCTTTCCCTACACAAGCAGAGACCCTAGTTTGAGAAACACTGCTGTACTGGGTATGTTGAGGACCTGAAAGAGTCAATGCGCTGCTTGAACTGTGCTGGGAATTTCTGGCTTATGGTTGTGGGACTTTTGTAATTAAATAGCCCTTTTCAGGGCGCATTTTAATTGGAAAGCTATTTCATGGAGTTATTCTGACTGTGCAAAAAATGGGAAACTGAGGCAGGAGGGGTTTCCATGTGACATCTGCTTAAATAATTCGCAGCATTCCTGCATCCCCCACATATCATTCTTTAAGCAAAGGAAATTTAGGACTAGATTTATGGAAGTGCTCTGAACCCATAATGTGAGAAGCAGATTTTCAAAAGAGCTCTGCTCCCATTTAAGGACTAGATTAAGTGGCCAGATTTGAGATCTAACTTTAAGAGTTACATTGGGGGTTGTTGTGTCCTGAGTACTCTTGAAAATCTGATTCCAATTGTGCATGATGAGCACTTGAAAATCTCGTACATAGTTCCAGATGCACAAAGGTATTTAGGCTCCTAACTTCCACTGATTTCAATAGAAGTTAGGATCCTTAATACCTTTGTGCATCTGGGCCATAGAGTCTGGTTTTGTACCATTGAAGTCATTGCAATCTTGATGTCACAAGTTGGTTGGCCCTTTAAGGGGAGTCAGGCTCAGTCTTGCCAGTGACTTAGTAGATATCCCCAAGCTGATTCTGATCTCACAACTTAATTATAATTAGTGACCCTCAGCTATAAAAGAGTCAGAAAACACTACATGAAGAGACAAGGGAAACCAGTTAAGGAGGAGATAGAGACTAGATTTTCTTTGGGGAAGGCAGACTGAAGAAGGCCACAGGGATAGAATTAATCCCTGTGGTGGGCCCTGGAAAGGATGTAAGGCACAGAGAGGCTGTCCTGAAGGGTCAGCATTTCTGCAGAGCAAGAAAGAGCCGGGAATACCTAGAGAGCAACCAAGGGAATGCTTTTTTAAGCAGTATCAGGGGCTCTGAGGTAGGAAGTGACCCAGGGAAGTAGCAGTGTGTTTGAAGGAACAGACCTAGCTGCTAAATACAGGATCCCTGGGCTAGAACCCAGAGCAGAGGGTGGGCCTTGAGTCCCCCCACCAGCCCCAAGGAAGGGGTATTAAAAGGGGTGTAAGGACTGTTGAGCCCAGGGTGGGTCTGAAGTCTGAGCATAAAGGACAGGCTGTGGAACAGCCCAAAATGGGGTGGAAAGATCTTTTACATTGGGACCTTTTGGACTTGGATTTTTGATACCCTGGAAGGTGTTTGTACTAGATAGGACTTAGTCAAAGGGCTGAGTCATGGATGTGATTAACAGGGGCAAAAAAGTGATCAACAGGAGGCACTAGAGGCAGGAACCCCTGCAACTCCACAACCTGATACCTGGAGGTGCTTCAGTGGCGAGTACAACTGCTTACACTTTGGTTACTGTCCAGTAAAATCTGAGAAGCCACATATAATGGTGGGAGAATACTTGGTTCTATGACCTTCAAAGGACTGCATTGGTGCTGAGGGAAGTGGTGTCATTCCAATCTTTCCTCTGAGTAGATACAGAACTAATGTATGTCTTTGGCTTTGTCTTCACTTGGAGGTAGATGAGTGATTTTTCAACTCATGCAGACAAACGTATGCTAGCTCTTGTCGAGCTGCTATGCTAAAGATAGTAGTGTAGCCACAGCAGCAGGGACAGTGTCAACATGGGTTTCTACTCAGGGAAGCTAGCCAATCTGGACCCTGTGGGTATGTACTTGGGGCAGCTAGCTTATGCCACTACTTGCTGCTGCCTGTGCTACCAGAGCTACATAACTATGTTTTTGCATGCTAGCTCAATGAGCACTAGCATGAGTATGTCTATGTAAGCTGTGAATCACACCCACAGGCCAAGTGTAGACATAGCCTGAGTTTTAGTGGGTGTAGTTCTACTGGTGCTGTATTTCACATGATTCATAAAACTAAGTTACTAATCACTTGTGGTCATTGAAAGATGTTATGGTACTTTCCACAAAAGAAAGAGCATTGTTTATCCTCTGCTATTTCATCCAAATAGAATCAACCAACTACATTCTGTCCACCAAAAGATTGTATTTAGTTTCTCACATGGATATTTTTCCTATATGTACGCAAAATTTACTCCTTTAAACTGTTGCAAAGCACTATTGTACAACTTTTGTATGAAAGGAAATGTAAAAATATAGTTCTATTATTTTGAAATGCAATGATATGGAAAATTCAAGATCCCATTTCATCCCTAAAAAGCTGAGAGCTTCAAATTCTAAAAATAACACCATGAAGGCTGTGATACTGCACCCTATATTCTTCACAGTGATATTATTAGGATATGATTATGACATAATTATAATGCATTTTGTAGAAGATGGGTCATGTGAGGTGTCACTGGAAAATATATGATTACCCTATTTGTATACATGTATCATTTGTTTCTAAAGTTAGGAATATTGACTATGTATCTGTATTTCAAATATGTTTACTGGGTAACACCCACAACTAACCTTTCAGGTACAACAATGAAGAAGCCAGACAGTGCTGATGGCTCATCAGCAAAGACAATGGACCCTGGAAGAACTTAACCTTCCTGTGAAAGTTCCAGACAGCCTGTAAGTAATGGTTGGTATGACTCAGCATGGTATGCAAGGGCATGTGACCAGGCCACATGACTCTGGACTCCATCTTGGGATGTCAGTATTTTTCCACGAACTGGTCTGGGAACCACATTTTGAAGCAAAGGGTTCCTGCTATATGCCAAAGCTATAAAAGTAGGGAGTGACATCATCTGTTTTTCACCCCCCACACATGAGGACTCCAGGAAACACCTGACTGAACTGGGGGAAGTGCTGGACCCAGGCTAAAAGGATTTCTAGCCTGTGTATGAAAGACCTGGAGATTCCAAGCTGTAAAGGAAGTGCAACTTGTGCCTTGAGAATCTGCAGCCCGCTTGTATCAGCCAGGATGAGAGATTGTTAATTCAAATTGTATCTTTTTAGTATGTTAAGCTTAGTTTGCCTTTTTGTTTATTTACTAGGTAATCTGCTTTGATCTGTTTGCTATCACCTATAATCACTTAAAATCTCTCTTTTATAGTTAATAAACTTATCTTATGTTTAACTCTAAGTCAGTAAGTTTGCAGTAAAGTGCTTGAGACTTAGTTTAGGGGCAGGGTCTGTTGCATTTCCTCTCTACATTGAGGGAGAGGCAAACTGGATGATAAATTGGGTCCTTGGCTGGGAAGCTGGTGGTTATTTTGGCTGTAGCCGCTCTATTGTTTGTTCATGCAGTGGATGGTCAGAGCCTGCATGTAACTGCAGCTGGGTGTGTCCCTACCTGTATGAATGCTGGTGGAAGTGTAGGACTGAAGCGAGTCTGCAGCTTGTCACAACAACACAGATTGAAAGGGAGCCCAGGCTGGTGAGTCAGAGAGCTCAGTGGTACTCCATGTCCAGGTGGCACCTCGGGGCGAACCCGTCACAAAGGCATTTTACAATTCGGAACAAATATTATTCCTTTCTGGAACAAACCTTGAATTTAAAAAGCTTAAATATAGCTTCTTTATTGTAATTTTAATTAAGCATGTATCACACACAGAATGCACAACATTCTCAGCATTAATTTGTGTGCTTGCCTGAATAATATCAGTGTTCTAGGGTTTAATAAAGACCTCTGATGTGAACTAATGAACCTGCATCACTTTTCCGAACCAAACACAGAACGTGTGATTAATAAAAAGAATGAGCTTCTTGTGAAGTGTTCTCTCTACTGTCATTATATACACAATAGAGGTATGTCTACACTGCAATTAGACACCTGTGGCTAGCCCATACCAGCTGACTTGGGGTCACAGGGCTTGGGCTAAGGGGCTGTTTAACTGCAGTAGAGATGCAGGGTTTGGGCTGCAGGCCAGGCTTTGAGACCGTCCCTGCTCACAGTGTCCTAGAGCCTAGGCTCCAGCCCGAGTCTGAATGTCTATGCCACAATTGAACAGCCTCTTAGCCCAAGCCAAGCATCCCTGAGTCACCTGGAGCTGCAGGTGTCTAACTGCAGTGTAGACAGACAACATTTCTGTTCTAGTGTCCAAGGATATGTGAGCCTTCTTCAAATATCTCTGTACAAAAGGCAGTTGAATACAAATGAATAAAAATAGAGCCACACAATCGGTCCCCCTCAGGAAGTGGGAGGAATTGAACCCAAGTCTCCCATATCCCAGGCTACTGTGCCAACCTCTGAGCTAAAAAGGTATATGATGGGTGACAGCACCTCCTCCTTCCACACATTTTGTGTGGAGCAAGGCATACATATTCCTACAAGAAACACCTTACAGTGCCTAAGCTGCCTGAGTTCAGGCAGCTGGTTCCCATTCATGGATTGCTAAACGGAAATAGACACCTCTCTGCGGCCTAGACTTAGGTGCCTATTTTTGAGAGAGGGCGGGCTTAGCCCATCCTGGCCTTGTGGATCACAGTCTAAAGAACCTATCTCTCCCCACTCATTGTACAGGGAGCCTAGGTGCCTAACTCAGGCTTTGTGAATTGCAGTGTGTTCCTGTGTTTTGTTTTGTTTTTTTTTCCTAGATGCCTAAACATTAGGCACTGTGATGTTCAGCATTGCAACACCTAAGTCCCTTTGTGGATCCATGCCTTACTCAAAGAGTAGAGGTGTTTCCTTTGTTACAGAAGGCCCCATGTTCATGGGAGGGAAGGGGATACTCAATGGAAAAGCCTAGGATAGTATTGTCCTTTTCACTGATTCTCTGGAGGGCCAACATCAGAGTGATGTTCATCTCCCCACTTCTTCCTTCATCTCACCCAAATGTACTCCTCCTCAACATAGGTCTGGGGCCTCAGAACACTCACCACAGGGTCTGGATGTACTGGAGAACAATGCCACAAAGCCAGCTGACACCTCTCTTTTCCCCTTCCATATGGTAGGGTAGAGATTGGTGTATACAGAAAGCCCCCTCAAAGGTGTGGATCTTAGGACATGGGGTGATAGGGTAGGCATGGGGAACAATCTGGGCCTTTATTTTTGCATAGTACTTGGGCAAAACACCCATTAAATTCATTGTATTGCAAATTGGAAGTTCAGTGGTAACTGTGCCTGGGTTTTGTGCTTTTATTTTTCCCACACATTTTCTGAAAAATGATATCTTGAGATGAGATATGACTGACCTTAGCCAAATAGTGATCAATCTATGAAATGACATTTTGAGATGCTTGCAAAATACAAAATTATTTTTACAGCAGCTCTCTGAAATTGAATTGGTTGATACCTATGATGTAATGTAACACCATGAAAGGTACATAATTGGCTCAGTTTTAGTACTAATTGCACATCACATTGCATTGCCAGAGCTGCCAGTGTCTGAAGTTTATGAGTTAGTGTAGACAAGGAAAGTGCCAAAGAATGAATAATGTGCTTTCAACTGCAATAAGTAATCAGATTTGTGTACTTATAGGAGATCAGAATCCTTTCCTAAATTGAAAGGATTAATTCAAGAGCTAAACCATGTACAACTAGACCTCAGAACTAATTTCACCCTCCTAATCTAAGTAGAGGCAAATCTTAAAAGTAACTAAACCATACAAGTCATAATCCCTACACTTCGTAGTCTGTGAAACTGTCTGAATGAATAGAACAAAAAAAACCCTGCAATATATTAAAACTTCATAGTAGTGATGCTACCATCTTAGTCTGTTTTCTTATAGTATGCCTTTCTCCTTGGTCCTATGTCTTAGTGCCTGCACAGAGAAGATTCTTTTTCATTCCAAGTCTCAATTTTGTAGCCTTTATAACATAGTGAAATAATTGTTCTTTTAGGCTGAAAGTTTCCATGCTTCCTCTCAGCCTAAAAGCAATCATATATTGTATGGTCTGTTTATTCAAGGAAATTCTGCTCATAATGAATCAGGTTGTGGCTACATTTATTAAATTATACATGCTGACTGAAAATTGGAGAGCAAAGTGAACAGAGTAAGTAATCAAGTAAGACTAGGGGGAAGTTAAATGGATGTGGAATTGTTACCAATATTAATCATACAACTGTAAGACTGTAATATGTGGAATGCCCATGGACTTCATGCTCTTCCAGGATTTAGCCTTAAATCTCCTGGGAGGGAAAGAAATTGAAGATGGAGATTTTTCACAGTTGCTTTTGTATATTTACTTCAAAAAGAATCAAAAGGACACTAATAACTTTACATTCTGGAAGAGATTTTTGTTGCTCTTTAAAAAGTTTGTTCAACAGACCAAATCCTTTCTATTCCATTAAGATATATGTACATGAAGCAGAAACTAGAACTGACTGTGGAGGTGCAGTCTACAACTCCCTAACTGAAGGAGAATGCATTTTTTGCTTGTGCTCCAAACTGGAGATGACTTTTGACCTCTACAGCGACCTCTTATGTCTTTATATAGAATTGTATGGAGTGTAATTGGTCCCAGGATAGTAGAGAGACGAGGTGGGTGAGGCAATATCTTTTATTGGATAGAAGTTGGTCCAATAAAAGATATTATCTCACTCACCTTGTCTCTCTTTATAAAGTATTGTGAGCCACTCAGCACAGCTTAGGGTCAGAGGACTTTCATTATAAGCAGCTCTATAATAGAATTGCTAATTTAGAGGTATAAGGCTTGGCTGAGCAGCATGCTGGGTTTTTTTTAAGGTGTTACTCAATATCTCAATGTTTTCATGATTCCAGCATGTCCCTGCAGCCCATGCCGCTTCCCACAGGTCCCATTGACCGGGAACAGCGAACCATGGCCACTGGGAGCTGCAGGCAGCCCTTACAAATGTAAACAAACTGGCAGCCCACCAGTGGATTACCCTGATGGGCCATGTGAGGCCTACCACTGCTCTAGAAAATGAATTTACTGGAAGGAATGCCTATAGGAACAGTGAATTTTAAGCATATATTGTAGAATGCTCACAGAAAGCAAATTTAAAATTGGTATTCTTGATTATTTGCACAGGAAAATTAACAGTTGTACTCACAGAGCTAATGAGCAGAAATATCCTAACGTATGTCCAATC
Source organism: Emys orbicularis (assembly GCF_028017835.1). NCBI lineage: Eukaryota > Metazoa > Chordata > Testudines > Emydidae > Emys > Emys orbicularis. The sequence goes on from NC_088683.1 coordinate 192,562,623, forward strand.
AAATAGCACATACTAAATGATTACTCTCAAACTGTGAAACAACAAATAGAGTACACACACTTAATATCATCAAATCTCACACTTCACTACAACCTAAGTTAGATAGACTTTGGCCCTAAATTACAGGAATGGAACTGAACCAACTCAGTTTGTCTTTACTGCAATGTTAATTTGAGTGTTATCCTAGTTCAAGTCCCATAAACACATGGACACTTAACTGTGGTGGTGCTTTTATTTCAAGTTAGTGGGAGTCAGCTGTTAACATGACCATTCTGTAGTTTGGTGCAGGCTAGAGCCATCTGAGTGCCACTAGTCCTCCAGTTTCTTCCCATACTTCACCCCCCATATCCCAGAAAGAACAGACAAGTTCTCTTAGAATTCACTAGGAAAGAATTCATAGAGCAGCTCAGCTTAGTGCAGAGCAGAAAAGCATGGGATGTGCTCCAAGAAAGCTTAGTGCCACATGAGTGAGCGCCGTGCCAGTATGGACTCAACAGCTTGAGTTTGCAGTGTGGCCACTCTCATTCGATCTAGGAGTAACTTAACTGTACATACCTTGAGGTGCCTCTGCATTGAAAACATAGCCTATGTCTGGTTGTCTTGGAACACAATGTTCAAAATGGTTTGGGTGCTACTGAGGGAAGCAGATTAATTAAAACTACTGGTTCCGGCATTGTTTCTTAACAACCCATAAGTTTAAGGTATTTATCTTGCCCTCAGCTTTGCTAAACCGACTGGGAAATACCTTTCCGCATACATAGAAATCAAATACCATGTTAGTGGTATGAAGGAGCATCCCCACACTTATCACAGAAGACTTCACTATGTCTTGGTGTAAGGGTTTACCCCTCGTTACAGGGCAGCACGACCTAGTGGCCAAAGTCCAGATAACCGCCCTTGGTTGCAGGGCAGCACGGCCTAGTGGCCAAAGTCCAGATAACCACCCCTGGTTGCAGGGCAGCAGGATCTTACTGCTGGCTCAGTGGGGGTGGTCCTACCGAAACACGCTGGGGCTTACCGGGGGCAAGGTACCAGTCTGTCACCCCCCCCCCCGCTTCGGTTCCTACCGGTTTGGGAGTCGGGGTCTCCCACGAATCCCAGGGTCCCCCGCGGGTCTCCGGGGCCGTCACCTCCTCTGGTTCCTCCCCCGGTAGGCGTTCGTGCTGGTTGGAAGAAGCCTTCGCTCCGAGCAGCTCTGAGAGCGTCGGCTGGTCCTCTGCAGGAGCTGCCCGGTTAGGTCCTTCTCCTTCAGCCGCCAGCCCAGACTGAGCTGAGCTCCCTCCTTTTATACTCACGGAGCATTTGGAGCATGCCCAGTATGGGCGGGGCGGGACTTCCGCTGACAGAGCTACCTGTCTGTCACTTCCGGGGCTAGTGCGGGGTGGAGCTGTCCCGTCACACTTGGTCACAATTCTTCCACCCTTATTCACATTGAGTAGTAACATGTTCTGTGAGCACTGATAAATTTCAGTGGGACTACTTATGGAATAAAATATTTCTTAGTATGACTAAGCATGGAAGAATTGGAACCTTTGTTATTCCCAATATTTGTAAAGATAGCTTTGGTAGTCCCTCTTTAACTTGCTTTTATCCAGATTTTCCCCCCATCCTTATATTTTATTTTATTGTTTACACAAGACCCATGTGATGGTCTAAATAAATCTGCTGAAGTGTACCTACTTATCATTGTTGAACAACTGCCTTCTTTTTATTCTTACTGATAATTGAGATACAACTTTTGATTAGTATCAAAAGTCCCCATTGCATTTTTTTCTTAGGCCTTTGTCTGAGTCCCAGCAGTAAAAAGGAGCTCAAAATATTAAATAAAACCCAACAAAGCAAGTATATTTCATAGGCCCATACTGTCCGTCTCAAATCTCTGAGTTCTGCAGGATGAAGAAAATGAAATATTTGAACAGTAAACAGATGGAAAAGTACTATGGAAAAAATAAAACAAAATTTGCTAGGAAATATTTTGGACATAATACAAATTATGGAGTTAAAATGTAAGGGACAAATTGTCAACTAACGCAAATCATTATAGCTCAATTTATTTCAATGGATCTATGTTGATTTACATCAGCTATGGATTTTGCCCAAATTCTGTGTGTAGTACTAATTGTGTTAATATAATAAGGCATGGCTATATATTGCTATGGTTTGTGAATGTGCAAGAAGTTACTATAGAAAAACTAAAGTCACTTCAGGCTTCAGACCACTGCTACAGCAAGTTTTCATAGTACTTTCCCAGCTGGATTATCAGTTTCATATTCTTAAAATGTGGTTTATGAGAGGACAACTAATGATTAGTGCAACAAGGAAGGAAATGAAGGATGGAAAAGAGGTCAGGAAGATGTGAGGGGGTGGGAAATAGAGGGGGAAATATTCTGGGGAAAGGAGAGGACAAAAAACAGAAGGTGAGAGAGAAGTTTGAGCCCAGTAATATTTATGAATGATTATTTTCCAGGCAGTTCACACTACAGGTAAGATGACATGATCCCTGTCACAAAGATCTTACAGTCTAAATCTCTACTTCTGCAAACATTCATCTACATGTTTAGGCATATAAGTGGTCCTATTGAAGTCAGTGGGACTATTTAGGAGAGCAGAGCTAGCCAGAAATAGAAAATCTTTGGCAAAAAAAGTGCATTAAATTTTAGCCTTGGTTTTCATCTAATTTCTAAATTCAAAGTTTTTCAACTAGCTCAGCATAAGACTGAAGTTATTAATATTCTGCATTTATGTAGTAGCACCTAGGTGTCCTCCAGTCATGGACCAGGATCCCATTGTGCTAGGCACTGTATGAACACAGAACAAAAATATACCATAATTCCCTGCCCAACTAGTTTACAATCTAAGGGCATGGCTACACTTGCAGATTTAGGGCGCTTTGAGTTAAACCAGCCTTCGTAGAGCGCAGTAGGGAAAGCGCTGTAGTCTGTCCACACTGACAGCTGACAGCGCACTGGCATGGCCACATTAGCAGCTCTTGAAATGGCCTCAGAGAGCAGTGCATTGTGGTACCTATCCCAGCATGCAAGTGGCTGCAATGTGCTTTTCAAATGGGGGGGGTGGAGTGTGACAGGGAGTGTGTTGTGTGTATGTGGGGGGAGAGAGAGTGAGTTTTGGGGGGGCTGAAAGCATGTCAGCATGCTGTCTTGTAAGTTCAGACAGCAGCAGACCTCTCCCTTCCCCCCACCCACCTCTCTCTCTCTCACACACAGCATTCCACAGTAATGGTTGCTTTGTCTCGGAGCAGATAAGCATGCTAGCTGTCAAACGGAGCTTTCAAAGGGCATATCCAAAACAATGACAAGAGTGACCACTTGACTTAAGAGGATTATGGGATGTTTCTGGAGGCTGATCAGAACACAGTAATGCAACATCTCATTCACACTGACGCTGGGGCGCTCCAGCGGGGGCGCATCAAACGTTATTCTACTCGCCGAGCTGGAGTACCAGGAGCGCTCTAGCTGCGGGATCGAATGTGCGACCTTTGGAGCTAAATGCATGAGCTTCTGCTGCATGAGCTAAAAGCCACATGGCTTTTAGTTAAAGCTGTAGCAGACTCATTAATCTCTAAGTGGTCTTGCTGCCACTAAAGGGGACAGAGCACCACACCCAGGAGGTGTGTGAGTTACACAGCATTCCACATTCTCCATTTGAGAGCAGTAATTTCTCCAATATGCAATTGTGAATAGAACATGTTATACCAACTGTATAACCTTGTGATGGTCTTTAAGAGACTGCTCTATTCCAGTACTGTGCATTATCATGATTTTAGCACAAGTCTCACAATATTTGGGGGCAGTCACTGAAGTCAGCAGAGCTATGGCAATTTACATCAACTGAGGATTTTTCCCTTGGTGTTTTTCTTAAAGCCCAATGTAACCCAAGAACCTCTGAATGGCAACTGCCAGAGGATCAGGCCTGCCAACGGGGTGGGGGAGGCAAAGAGGCCAATTGCCCAGGGACCCAGTTTTTTAAAAGGGGCCGGGTGATGGGAGAGAGACCTATTTTTTAATAAAAATTAAGATTAAAAAAAAAAGAAATCCAGTTTCCTGCTACTGCTATTCTGTACCGAGCGCCATCACTCATTGTGACAGTAAAAGTTTGCCAGAGTGCTGCTGTGCCCCGCTGGTTTGGCAGTCTGGCAGAGCGTCAGCAACTGCAGCCTGGGAACCGCGGCGCTTGCTGCCTCCCTTTGGCTGCTCGGGGGCTGCTGTGCCTGCCGTGCTGGCTCTCCAGGTGCAGAGCTGAGGACAGGGAGATTTTAAAGAGGAACAAGCACTCTCAGCGCAACCAGATTTCCTCCCCCAGATTTTCCTCTCCCTCCCTTGCCAAACACAAGCCAACAAGTTCAGCCACCCAATCGAGCAGCTGTAAGTTTGCCGAGAGGCAACTGGGGCTAGTCCCCCCTTCGCTGCCACTAGCACTGGCTTACGAGCCACTATCGCAAGTGCAGGATGAGGGGTCCCTTCCATTGCTCAGTCAGGGAACGAGGCGTGGGTTTTCCCTCTGCTTTCGCCTTTGGCTGCCTCCTTGGAAATCTCCTGATATATGTGGCGCACAATGCCTGCAGTCTCCTCATTGCTCTGGGGGTCGATGTCTCACAGCATCAGCAGCGCAAGTATTGTATTGCATATTTTAACTTTGTTGGTCAGATTCAGTTACATCTTATATATTTTTTTCTTTAGATTATACATGAATCACGATTAAGTGTTTAGTTAGCCTACTTGATACATTAGGTGTTTTCTTTCTTCGTGCTTCTTTAAATGTTTTATATATTAATTAATTTAATTCCATAATGTATTTATTTAATTTAAATATATAATTCAAAACAACAAATTCTACATCTTATATTCAGGCTCACAATTTGTTTAATACTGCTGCTGTAACTGGGAGGAAAAGTTAATTAGATTAAGCAACATCACAATTTATGCATAGTGGGTTCTAATGTGTTAGCAATAGGATAAAAAGTAGTGTCTTAAACCTCAGCCATCCCTTTCTGGGAAGTGTCACACCAAGCGCTTGGAGTCACATGATTACATCTGAATCTCAGCTTACTTTTTTTATGAAAGTTTCTAGCTATCGTCACAGAGAAAAGCTTGAAAATGTGAACCATAAAGATGCAAACTGAAAGGCAAATAAAAAAAAACCCTTTTTTTAATCTCCTGATTTTAAGCCAATATTTGTGTGGGTAACTCATAATTGCTAGGTTTCAGAGTAGCAGCCGTGTTAGTCTGTATCCATAAAAAGAACAGGAGTACTTGTGGCACCTTAGAGACTAACACATTTATTTGAGCATAAGCTTTCATGGGCTACAGCCCACTTCATCGGACTCCTGTTCTTTTTTCATAATTGGTAATGCAGCTATTGCTATTGATTAGGGTCCAGATCCCCAAATGGACTACTGAGTATTGCAACACCTAATTTTTAGGTATCTAGAAAATCCTAGACACTGGGATCCACAAAGCCTGAGTTAGGTGCATAGGCTCCCTATACAATGCAACGGGAGAGATATGCACCTAAAAATGTGATCCACAAATACCAACATGCAGCTAGAGGGGAGGGTGTGTGTGTGTGGGGGGGCCCTAGGTCCAGACTCAAGTCTCTGCTTATGTCCAACAACTGGAATCAGGCAGCTTAGGTGCTTAAGCTGTTCTTTGTGACGGTGATTTAACTACCTGTCTCACTCCACACAAAATGGCTCAGGGGGTAAAGCCCACCTTATATTTTTTAGCCCAGTGGCTAGAGCACTCACAGGCAATATGGGAGACCAGAGTTCAAGTTCTCCATCTCCATCATCATCCCTGGTGAGTGCTCTAACGTCTAGGCTAAAAGTTTCAAGGAGGACACCGCCGTATTTTAATGTTAGGCATGCTCACAGCAATTCTACCAATTCAGGCCCACAAGGAAGATAGGCCCTATTTAACTTTATTTACAGTTCATCCAGTATTTGGAGCTGTTAACTCCAAACACACAAGAAGGAGATGACTGATACAATTATAGTCCAAAATGACCTTTTTTTATTGACTTGTTCATCATAGGTATGTTAGCTGGCTTCTAAAATACAAACACATTTAATGTGAACATTTGTATTGCTACAACAGGGCACCTGCACCTCCAGAGTTTTCAAATGACTTGTATGTCCCAAAAAGCATATCATTAAAGACAGTGGATTGTTCCTTCTCTTGTTCTGACACCGTGTCTCTCTCTGTTGTTGTGTTGAGGTTTACGCCGGGTAATCTGATTTGCCAGTGAGAATACGATGTCTTAAACCCTCAGGTTCTTAAGAAAGGGCAGATCCTCTAATTTTTCTCTAAATTATCCCAGATGTTACCAGCAGAAACTGGAGAGGGATAGAATACATCCAGGAAAGGAAAACAGGAGGGGGAGAACTGAGAAAGAAAAGAGGAGATGGGGAAATGATTAGATTTTAAAATCAAAACTGCCATGACCCCACAGAAAAGTAAAGCAAATGGGCACTTTAATGATGTTGTTTTAAAAGTTTCATCAGGAATTTAAGATTTTTTTTAATTATTTTTTTTGAAAACACCTTTTTAAATAGTTGATAAAAGCCCTTAGAATAAGCTATTATACTATGCTATTTACAGTGCTCCCAATCAGAGGAAGTGGAGTGTGGTACTTAGCCAAGGGCTGGCTCAGCCCACTACCACAATTAAACTGGCAGTCTAATACAGCCCAGGATAACTTTTTCAGAATTGTTCTTATTGCAATTGTTACCAGAAATAATATAGCAGTGAGGATCAGATTACTATTTTCACTCTAGTATGTTAGAGAGACAAGGTGGGTGAGGTAATATCTTTTATTGGACCAGCTTCTGTTGGTGAGAGAGATGATTTTGAGCTCACACAGAGCTTTTCTTCAGGTCGGGGAAATGTATTCAAAATGGCACTGGTAAATGCAAGCCACATTTATTTTAACTATTTTGTTTCTAAAGACAGTGCACAGGGGATTATCAGTAGAATAGGTAAGGTTTAAAATGTAGGATGCTGGTTCAAATCCAACCCAGGTTAGAAATCACCTAAAGTCCAACATCTTCTTGCTGTTTAATAGTCAATTTTAAATTGATTGATTTTTCTTGATCTAGAGTTGCCAGGTTCCGGTTTTAGACCAGAACACCCAATCAAAAAGGGACCCTGGTGATTCCAGTTGGCACCGCCAAAAGTCCGGTTGGCGGTGCAGCGGGGGTCTGGGGCTAAGGCAGGCTCCCTGCCTGCTCTAGCTGCATGGCTCCCGGAAGTGACTGCCAGGTCCATGGGCTAATGGGCGGCTAGGGAGGCTCTGCACGCTGTCCCCACCCTAAGTGCAGGCTCCGCAGCTCCCATTGGCCAGGAACTGCAGCCAATGGGAGCTGTGGGGGCAGCGCCTGTGGGCACAAGGGCAGCTCACGGAGCCTCCCTGGCTGCCCATGCATCTTGGGGCCAAAGGGACCTGGTGGCCGCTTCCTGGGAGCCATGGTAAACACCACCGGGACCCCGCACCCCCTCCTGCACCCCAAACACCTCATACCCAACCCAACCCCAGAGCCCACAAACCCAGCCGGAGCCTGCACCCCCTCCCGCACTCCAAACCCCTTGGCCTCAGCCTGGAGCCCCCTCCTGCATCCCAAACCCCTCATCCCCAGCTCCACCCCAGAGCCCACACACCCAGCCAGAGCCTTCACCTCTGCCTTGCACCCCAACCCCCTACCCCAGCCTGGAGCCCTCTCCCATACCCTGAATCCCTCATTTCTGGGCCCACCCAGAGCCCACACCCCCAGCCCAGAGCCCATACCCCAAACCCCTAATCCCCAGCCCCACCCCCAGCCGGAGCCCTTGCCCATCTCTCACACCCCAAACCCCTGCCCCAGTCCAGTGAAAGTGAGTGAGAGTGGGGGAGAGTGAGTGACAGAAGGAGGTGGGATGGAGCAGGTGGGACCTCAGAGAAGAGGAAGGGCCTCAGGGAAGGTGCAGGGATGTTTGGTTTTCTGCAATTAGAAAGTTGGCAACCCTATCTTCATCCTAGTGAGCAGGTATTCACACAACAAAACATATTGTTACAGTTGACCTCTCCTTTCCTCGTTTGGCAACCTGATCACAGAGGCTACAGAGTGAGTGGGCATAGAGGCAGGGCCGGCTCTAGGCACCAGCGCTCCAAACATGTGCTTGGGGCGGCACTCCGGCTCCTTTTTTTTTTTTTTTTTTTTTTGCTTGGGGCACAAAAAGCCGGGAGCTGGCCCTGAGCGGAGGTGAGCTGCAGTGGTGGGGGACGTGGGCCGCAGTAAGTAAGCCGGGGGGGGGGCAGAGGAACCGCTCCCCCCAGCTCACCTCCTCTCCACTGCCGCCCGTTCCCCCGAGCGCGCTGCCGCTCCGCTTCTCCCCCCTCCCTCCCAGGCTTGCTGCACGAATCAGCTGTTTTGCTGCAAGCCTGGGAGGGAGCAGGGAGAAGTGGAGTGGCGGCAGCGCGCTCAGGGGAGCAGGCGGAGCAGAGGTGAGCTGCGGCGGTGGGGGGCACGGAGAGGGCCGCAAGAAGTAACCCGGGGGGGGAGGGCAGAGGAACCACTCCTCCCCCGAGCGCGCCGCCGCTCCGCTTCTCCCCCCTCCCTCCCAGGCTTGCCTGGGAGGGAGGGGTAGGAGGGGAGATGCGGCGCGCCCGGGGGAGGAGGCGGGGCCGGGGATTTGGGGAAGGGGTTGGAATGGGGGCAGGGAAGGGGCGAAGTTGGGGCGGGGCCGGGGTGGCACGGGAAAATTTTTTTGCTTGGGGCAGCAAAAAACTTAGAGCCGGCCCTGCATGGAGGCTGGCCTACTTTCTCAGCACTGGCCACTCCATTTCAAGGCTGAAGCAAATTAACAAAGCAGGGTGGGGCAAGTTTCTGGTGCTGTTGCTGCTTGTGCTGTTCCTGTTCTCTGGATAAATAGAGGTCTTCAGTTCATAGGGCTGTAAATCTGTCCCCTTTTACAAATGCTACAGTTACTTAATTTTGTTGAAGAAAAGTGGTGTGTGTGTGTGTGTGCGTGTGTGAGAGAGAGAGAGAGAGAGAGTTAGCCATGGTAAGTGAAGCAGGGAGCGTGAAAGGAGGGTTGGATTGAGGAATTGGGATGAAAATGGGGGAGGGTCAGGATGGAATATGGAGGGTCAGACAGACCAGGATAGGGCCAAATCTGATACATTCTCCTTCCTGCCCAGACACCAAGTGAGAATTCTGTATTCAAGAGAGGATAAAATTTAAGATTTCCTTGGCCAATCAGATTCCACTTTTTAACTTGTATTTCCTCAACTATCAGTGATTGATGATAAAGCTTCATAATTCACATCTCAATAAGAGTCGTACTTCCCTGAATGCTACTTTTCCATTCTATCTGGCTGTAGCCTCATCTGGTCACCCACACATGTATTTACGTTGTCAGTGTTCTCTTTCTAGATAGGAAAATGAAAATGAAAATGAAGGTCTAGATATTACCCTTCCCTCCTTCCCCCCCCCCCCAAAAAAAACCTGTACAAACTCTATAATTGATTAAATGCACCAGAGCAGTATGGAAAATGATCAATGAAAATATTTGATAGGAAAAAAAAGTTATTTTTTCCTATGAAAAATCTCATACTATTTTCCTTTATCCCTCCCCCAGTCAGCTCCATAAACATCGGCGATTCAAGTCACTGGAAATAATGTATTTTTATATGTTGTGTATAATATATATTAGAATTATTGTTATGTTAGAATTAATGAGCACCTATGATGATATGTAAAAATTGGTACTTCCATCTAATTTTGACACAATGTTATTTTCTTCATGAATAATAGCTTAACTCTTTGAGATGTATAGTAATGATATGAAATATCTTCTGCAAGCACTTAAAACTACCACTAAAGTAAGATTTCAAAACATCCACAATGCCTATTTATGAGCAGAAAAGGAAACAAAACATATTATTTTGCTGAAGTGGAGATTAGAGCTTATTCTCCAAGACTGAAAACTTTCTGTCAAAATGTTTGTGTGTCCCCAGGAAAAAAAAGAAAAATGGCTTTTTTGTTTAAACAAGCTTCTTGGGAGAGAGGGGAAACTGTTTATCAAAAATGTTTGGATTTTTCAACAAAACTCCAAAAATAAAATAATTTTCTTTTGATTAAAAGAGGTAAGAGCAGCAGAAGTATAAACATTGAACACCTGAAATGAGGGTGTTGGGGAAGAGAGAATAGGACTTAAGATATATATTTGTCAATGTCCGTTACGTTTAATGTCCAGTTCTGTGAGTTGATTCGAATTGAGAACACTCATCACGTTTCAGGATATGGCCCTTAAAAAAGGCTTTTATATGAAATGTGAAGGAAGGACTAGATGACATCTGAGGTCCCTTCCAGTCCTGCATTTCTATGAAAATACATATGAGCATATTTTTTTAATATTAGTGAGAGAGAATAACTTGCCATTTATTGTGATACAGAAAACATGGAGAAAACAAAATATTGATAAGCAGACACTTTTTAAAAAGAAAGAGAAGCAAGTGGTTTGTTTCCATGATAAGTGAATTCACAGCAGTTACCTTGGCATAGAAAAATGCAAGAGATATTTTTATTTTGTCCCAGGATGAATCAGCACACATTCTAGCAGACTGTTTTCAAACATAGTGCCATCTGTAACTTGTGCAAAAAGGCTCTGCCAAAAAAAAGCCTGTGATCAATCACTTATCCAGACAAGCCAGGACAAATAGTTAATTCTGATTTATCTGGATTTGACCAGGATCAGTCTGATCACAGCAGGAAATTCTATTTATTATAAGTTTACAAAGAATCCAGTACAGTTTCTTCTGGGCACCATTTATATAATCAAATTGCAATACTTTCCCCGTCTACGCCACACACTATCATCAAATGAGTCTGTTGTTCACTCTCTGACTCCTGTACTTACAGCAAAACAGCTAACAAGGCCAGTGGCACAGGGGGATACTAATAGCCACAGAAGGGGGAAAGCCAGGCCAAAGACCTGTCCCGCATCATGATTTAAAACTTGGAAAGAAAGGGACGAGACAGGCTGCAAGTAACAGTTCACTGCAGTGCCAAGATTTGCCAGTTGGCAATCACCCCTCATGTGCAGCACCATAAAGCTTAATAGTAGAAATATAGATGCCAAGATGACCATAGAAGGGGAGGCCATCTGAGAGGAAAAGGTACTTAGATCTGTTAAGCATTTACATATGACATGTTCCCAATGTGAGTGGCAGGCCTCCACAGATGGTGTGGTGGTTCTAACTGCATGTGCCCATTCGGTGGGGGGAGGAAGGGAAGAGAAACAAGGCACTCTAAGCTACAGAAGTGGCTCCTTTCCTTCCCTATGTCTATAGGGGCCTGATCCCAAACACAACAAGGCCAATTGGAGGCTTTCCATTGACTTCAGTGAGTATTGGATCAGGAACTAGAAAGAGGGAGGGTGATGAGTGTAGCAGCAGGCAGTGCCAGTGGAAAGAAGAAAAGTCATGGCTATGAGGAAGGCTCCGAGCACCACTGCAGAAGCACTCCTTTAACAATCTTCTACAGTTCTTTCCCTCAGGACCAGCTATCCCACACATTACACACTTTCTCATGGGGAGCTCCAGAAAGTGCTGTGCCTGAGCGAGATCAAGCCTACTGAACTATTAGCTAATGAAAGGGGAGCAGGACCATGGGCCAACCTAATCTCTGCCCCGTTCTCACCATTTGAGGTCCAAGACATGCTGGAAGGGAGCAGACCCTGTGCTTAGCGTAATGCAGAGCTAATTGTGGCCAGCTACTGCTCAGGTGGCACAGAAAGAAGAGACCTGCACCCTCCCCCACTTGCCCACCTGTGTTAAACACAATCTGGCTCTTTGTAGGTACATAAGCAAATCTACTTCGAATGACTCCCTTAGTTACTCACACTGGAAAATAGCTCAATTATTTTTTCAGTGGTTTGTTACATGGCTAATTGGCCACCTGCAAATAAATATGTGTTGCCAGACTATATTGCTAATCACTAGCAGGGTGGAGGGATATTTCCTTTGCAGTGGGAGAAGACTTGGCACTACCACAAATATCAGTATGCCAGAAAATCATTCCTTATTTATCAATAAAAGTAGTTTTTAAATGTAAAATTTCATTGATTGACGTGGACCATTGCTTTAAGCAATAAAAGTAATAGAGTGTGTTCATTACTGGAACATAAAATTACTTGATTAAAACATTTCAAGAAAACAAGGATATTGTGATCTAAATGCTGTTCTTAAACATCTCATGAAAAAGTAGTTTTGAGTATTTTTGGTGGATAGGTAGCTTGTTAGCCATACACAGGGGCACCCTGGCACAGATGTGCTGCAGAATTTTTACGTCTGTACTGGCAAGTACCTTCTTCCAAATATTGCAGAACTTCCTGAGGGCTCAGTCCTGCAAACACTTGCTAATGAACATGACACTTACTACTGCAACTAGTCCCATTTGTTTTGTTCCTCATCCTGCAAGTGATTTCTTCAGGTAGACTCCTGCACGTGCGCAGATCGATTTGTCGTATGGAGGCCTTTGTTTGGAGCAATTTACCATTACTTTGGTGTCAGAGTACAGTTCACTGTTATAGCACTTTGTTTTGAGATATGTCAAGATAAATCTCATCAGCAATGACACAGAGTTACAACAGTGACAGCATGACATTAAGTTCCTGAAGATAAAAAAACAAAAAACAAAACACTGTTACATGAGTAAATAACCACTATTGTGCCTAGATATTGTTACACAGGAGGACAGTAATGTTGCCTATTGTTTTGAAAAACCTGCAATAACAGGGGACAAGGGGGGGAAATAAGGACAAAGATATCCCTTGATCACTTACGTTCTTTTCTATTTATGGATTTAAGTCTTCTATATCATGCTTCTCCACTTATTTTTAATTATTTTAATATATCTATCTCTATATATAGATATATAAGCTATTGAGACACTATAGGTACTGTCCTCCCTTTATAGAGTCAATGAACCGGTTAAGATTTGTGTAAGTTTTGTATTATTTGTAATAGAAATCCATAGTATACAATGTAACATCTCATTGTATAATACATGCTAATATTAAGTTTTACACATGCTCAGACCCTTTAAAACAAATGTAACTATTCTGATGGCTCTCATGTACAGCTGCAGTCAGTGTGTATGGTAAGAGGAGAGAGAAAGGAATGGGACTCGAGGAGCCATTATCAATGTCACTTTCCCAGTTGTCATGCTCAACAGAAGGGCTACGACTCCCACTGCTATCTCAGAGAACATTGCCCTTGCAAAAGCCTGCAAATGAGACACCCAAGGCCCTGATCCTAAGAAGAGTTCTGTGAACCTCATTGCAATTCAGGTCCAAATCCTCATCTCAGGATCTTATTTTTATAAGCAATGGTTCCTTAAATAAGGAGAATAAGGTGAGAAACATAGGCACTATTTTTCTTCTTTGTCCGACAATATTGTAAAATATTTATTTTGTTGAATATAACTTTAAAATAAGTTGAAGTATACTGTTACCAAATAGTTTAAAAATGCAATTTTACTTCATTTGACATGGTTTAGAGCCATCACTCATTTTTACTCTAAGTTTTTCAAAGTCCTACTGGAAAACTACGAATGAAATTATCTCACTGTCAGGAGAGGTGAATAAGCTTTTTCCCTGGGTACAAGGGAAGGTTAATTAATAGGGTAATAAAGAGGAATCTTACTTCACTATAAGCAACAAGGGAATTTCTTCATATTGAAGGAAAGCTGTTAATCATCACTCTTTTGGCATTACTAGCCATCAATCTGGCACTGAAGAATTTAAATTTAGTTAAGTGTAGCTAGAAGCTGGGGAAATTAGACATATTGACATGAAGGGGGATAAAAGCTTATTAAATGCATGCTGTTAAAATCTCAAACACATTATGACTTTTTTTTCTAGTTGTGGGGTTTGTGGAAAATACACTGAAGCACCCATGTTTGAGGCATTCTTCTGTGTATGTGTTAAAAAGGAAGTATATCTTTTATTCCTTTTTGTTGTAGAGTGCTAGACAGTTTATTAATATATTACCAATACCAGTCCAAAAATGTTGTTATAGAATATTGAATGATACATTCTTTTAAATAAAACCACAATCAGAAAGAAGGGAGATGCAATACTGTACATAGATTAAAAAGATAAATTTGGACTTGTGACAAGAAGCCTGGCTTACTGGTGACATCATCTAGTGATTAGGTCATTGACCCCCAGTAACCCTCTTTTGGTCTCTGGTGCATCCTGCTAGCTACTCCTCCTGTACTGGGACAGTCCACCTTTTGGTAGGTGTCATCTCAGCCCTCCAGTCAGGCCAACATTGTCGCACTACCCACCTTTCAGAGTAGCAATGTCCAACAAATTCTAGAGGGCCCTGCATCCTTATGACAGGGAAGGACCCTCAGTCTATCTCCTGGCCCACATAGGTGGCTCGGCCTAGCCATAAGGCTTGCAGCATCTCTTTCTTCTCTTTCCTTCTGGGATGGGTGGAAGTGAGGTTTATGTCCCTACATAGCAAGGGTGTTTGGTAGGGGAGCCCACTCCATTGGGCTCCAACCCAGAGCCTTATGAGAGGCAAATAATGTCAGGAATCAGGGTATACCTCAAGACTGCCTCCCAGTGCTACTTCTCACCATCCACCTCCCTCTCTCAAAGTCTAACTTCAGATAGCAAAAGAAAAAAAAGGGTAACTGAAGCTAAGGATCGGCTGATCCCTTCCTCTCCAGCAGAGGCATCTGTGGCAACTTTAGTCAGGAACACTCAGGATAGATCTGCCCTGTTCCCTCATATGCCTCCATCTGAGTTGTCTAGCTCCATCTTAAGCTCTTTCTTCTATCTGGTGCATGCTCTGCAGGTTCATGGGGGGCAGAGTCACCTGGGCCCAGAACTGCTCCTTAACCCTTTTGGTTTTAGTGTTTGATTTATATACCTCATCACAGGGCTGTATAGACGTATTTGTAACAAAGAAAGAATAATTTCCATAATCTGAACACTCGCCACTCTAGTCAAATTCTGATGGACAAATTCTATGAAGAAAATGTGAATTTTCTTGCTCTCTCTCACAAAGAGTACTTAAAACAAAACTTCCACAGAATGGGAGTAGCTACTGCAATGACAGCTCTTAGAAACAATCTGTGTATAATATTTGCAGCACTGTTGTTTTGTTTGCCTTCCACCAATAGCCTTAGCAGAAAAATATTATTGCCAAAACAGCAACAGTCTATCAGTGTTTAATTCTCTCTCTGATCTTCACAGTTATTCTCTTTCTCACTCTTTCACAGTCCATGCAACACAAAAGCCACTTCACATTCAACAGGAAAGGGGAAAAACAGAATTGCCAGTAGCAATTTAAAGAAAATTTCATAAACAAGATGCTTGTTAAATAGAATGCATTCACTATATGTTAGAAGTGGATAAACAATGTATTTTAATTTTGTTGTGAAATTTCAAAACAAGTTAAATTTTTTCTTCATTGAGATTTCACAGAATGCTGGGAGTTTGTGTCTTTTCTGTTGTCAAGAACAGATGCTTTGTGGGGGGGTATCAGCAAATACCCGAACAAATTAGACAATTTCTGTTTAGTCAAAAGCCATGTTTTGTTGAAAGGTTTTAAAAATATATATATTCAATCAGTTCTACTACATATATTATCCAACGCAGCATGGAAGAACTAGAAGTACAGTACTAGGCATGAATTAGTATAGTATTATTACACTAACCCACATGGCAAAACCTGGTTGGAGTCCCATTGTGTGGAACAAACCCTTAGTAAAAAATAATCACTGCCCTGAAGAGCTTACAATCTCCAGACACAGAAGAAGCAACAAATGTATGGAACAGGTTTTGGCTCTGCCATACTTCCACTGTGACCTTGAGTTAATTACTTATCCTCTTAAGACCTCAGATTCTCCATTTGTAAATTTTTTTGATGTCACAGTTCAAGGCTACTGAATCTGCGTTCCCCGTGAGTGAACTTGCTTAACCAGGCCACACTATTCTTAGTTCCTAAGGAATACTTATAATCCCTCAATAGAAAATAAATATTTGCATTTTAATAGAATGAACTCCTAAAATACTTAAACTTAATTCAATGAGGATTAACTTAATTCAATAAGGGTTGCCCAGAATATTGTCGTATCTGCCACAGGGGATAGTATTTTCCTCACAAAGACCCTGTCAGGATAAATTAATTTATGCTTCTTAAGTGTTTCCATACTCTTGGGTGGAATGTGTTACACTATACACATGCAAATTATTCTGAATATTTTCTAAAATTGTGATACCAGGGGACAAATAGTCACACTTCTCTTCAGAG
The DNA here is from genome assembly GCF_028017835.1 of Emys orbicularis. Lineage (NCBI taxonomy): Eukaryota > Metazoa > Chordata > Testudines > Emydidae > Emys > Emys orbicularis. The sequence continues at coordinate 192,578,949 of NC_088683.1, forward strand.
CAAGTCCCCTTCACCTAACACTGCTAGAGGCAAGCTAGCAGAGGAGGACAGAAAAACTGAAGACATTTAAACCCTATAAAAAGAATAAGTTTTGATGATATAACAATCAGAGCATAAGACTCTGAAGTGAATAAAGTCCATGCTGACCCTTCAGAACATTGCAATAATGATTCACGCCTGTTTGAGGCCCAGGACACGGTGTATCCCATTCTTTCCTGGGTGATTTACCTGCCAATCTCTATATTGTAATGATGACTTATTAATTTCCCTGGAAGACATTTTAATACTTGACCCAAATATATCTAATGCTTTCTTTAATGATTGTGACTTGACAACTCTAAGTTGTGTTTTATTGGTTTATTGCTCAGAGGAATAAAATCTATTCAATTGCATAGTATTTGTTATTCATCAACATATTAAAACTGTGTAGGAGCATGGCTCTTTTCTGAAATCAGTATAAATTGTGTCATTAGAATTCTACCCCAAGATTCCGTATATGTGGGAGCAATGCCAGGGACAGGATGTAGCCAGGGAAGAGGTGTGGGACTGATAGCTCTTGGGAAAAACTTGCCTACTGGAGCAAATTACTCCTCAAGCTAGTGAAGAGCATAAGTTGCCCATCCCAAATGCCCAGCATGAATTAATTTTACCAGAAGCATCAATAGCTAGCATATTATGTATGGGTTCATTTGAAGCACATTTTCTGCTATTTCAAATTTAATGAGAAAGGATAGTTTCATAAGTGTAAACCCTTAATAGTACAACTGGGTCCTATACTCATATAAACATCATTAATTACTATGATGTCTATCACTGCTGTAGCCTCTTAAATCAACTATAAGGAAGATTATGAAAGTCAATCAATCCATTAATTAAATATATGTATTTTATCACATTGTTATAAAATGAAAGTATTAAATTTTCATCCCCAAACATTTTCATTCTACCTGGTGAAAAAGATACTCAAGGACCAACCCTTCAGATCTCATGGTTTCTATTATTATTATTTATTTGTATGAAAGTAGTATCTAGAGGCTTCAATCACAAATGGGGTCAGATTGTTCAAAGCACTGCAAAAAGAAAAAAACACTCTTTCTGGAAGAGTTTAAAATCTAAGGTCTCAGTCCCTATAGACATTTATGTACATTTTTAACATTATGAATACTTCAGTTGAACTCAGTCAAGTATAGCTTCTGTTGGGTTGAATCAGGGTCCAAAAAGCACAGCAGTGTAAGGGGGTGGAATTCATACCCTTCTGCTCCTATTGTGCTGGCTAGCATCATGGGAGGGGAAGCAGTTTCCACAGTGCTATTATAGTCTAATTTTTTGCAAATGTATGGGAAGCAACAGGAAGTTGGCAGAGCCTTAGTTCTATGCCCAGTGTCTCCAGCGGCATGGCTATGCTGGTGTACTGGAGAGTGTACACTGTGTCAGACATAGACCCAGTACAGCTTAGTCCCTCCCCAGAGCAGAAAGGAGGCTGGTGCGAAGATTGTGATTGCCTGAACCACAATCTCCCTCCTGATCTGTTACAGGGCAGCACAACACTACCCTGACAATGGGCAAATTATAATGTCTCATAGTGAATAAATGACACCTTAAAAAATGGCATCCATCATGGTAAGTAAACTCTAAGGATACTTTTTTATTTGGAATCTTTATTTTAAAAACATAAGCTTTGGGAAAACAATAATGTTGTGATCTCCCGAGTTCCATCTTTTTGTGACAATGTCTCAGGTTGTTTGAGTCACATTATACTCTCCTCTGAAATGTAACATGGCAGAGCAGAAGTGATGCAGTCTGATTTGAGTTGTCACAATGAGATCTCTCTTTCCCCAAGTCAGCTTGAAAAACAAAAGAAGATTGCTGAAGAAAGTACCATAAAGCAAACACTTGCTTTCCAGTGTGAAAATAGAAGTTTATTTATTTGCTGAATGGAGTCTCTGAGATCACAAACTGGAAGAAATTCTCCCCACAGTGTCACTGGTGCAGCTCCACTCACGTCACTAATTCTCTGTGGAAAAACTATGGTGAACGTCCTATGACGTCCATGGAATTGTACCAGTGTAGCTAAAAGAAGCATTTAGCCCACTATGTTTGCTCAGAACATCTCTTTAAAAAATGAAGAAAAAAAATCACAGCATGTAACAATATTTTTTCATTTCATTTCTTTTCTTTTTTAAAGTATACTGTGTGAACTCAGGGGGAGATTTTCAAAGCTACAAAAGACAGTTAAATGCCATTGTCAGCCAGTAAGAGTTGGGCACTATCTCCCATGTGTGCCTTTTGAAAATCTGCCCCATCCTGCTTATGAAACATGACACTGAGAGAGTAGAAGAGTGGATCTTTCATTAATCTACAGAAGAGGTACAACACAGGCTCTACCAATTCAAACTGCCCCATGTTGCCCTGTAATGCCTCTCATGTTGCCCTGTAATGCCTGGAGAGAAATTCTCTCTACAGGTGAGGTAAGGTTACTTTCTCTCTTCAGTCAGTCCTACCTTCTCCACTGAAATAGCCTGTAAGGGTGCCAATTAATGCCATTTGTAATAGTAATAGCTAGCCAGTAGGACCTGGACTAAGACCTCTTCCTCCTCAGAAGCAATACAAGCAACTGCTTGTTCATAGGTAGTGAATTCACCCCAGTGCAGAGGCCAGTAGATGGCATATACACCACTTAAATTCCTCTGAAACCCTATTTTGAGAGTTTAAGTGAGACTTGATGGTGCATAGCCCTTGTGCTAACCTTCAGCACAAGGGAGGAATTTAAGTCCCATTCAGAACAATTGAATTATCTTAATAACAATGGTAATTATATATCACACAATAATGGTGGTTAATTATCATCTTTAGATATGACAGAAAGATTCTAATTTTAATAAAAATGGATTACGGAACTCATGGTCCCTTTCATTGTTTGTTAGTCACAAACTGAACTGTAAAAGATGAACAAGGAGAACTCCGACATTGGGGATGATGGTTATAGCTCAGCTACATGATTTATGTATTTCACATAATAGAACAGAACCTTATGCAAATACAATGCAGTAGATCATACTGTGAATATAAATAGAACAAAGTGGATTATACTGTGTGAGTAACAGTAACATATAATACTTGTGTGTACACTCTGACTTGTAATACTACATTACATAGTTAATATATTCCAACAAAAAAATCAGTAACTTTTACTTGTTTGTATGTATTTTTATTAAACACAGGTATAAAAAGTAAAGAAAAGAATACTTTATGGATCATAGACTCATGAAAAAATGGGGCTTGGACGGATCTCGAAAGGTAATCTATTCTAGACCATCCCCCCATGCTGAAGCAGGACCAAGTAAACCTAGACCACCCTGGCAAATATTTGTCTAACCCCCCCAGTGATGGGGATTCCACAATCTCCCTTGTAAGTTTAACTATCCTTATATTAGAAAAAAATTCCTAATAGCTAACCCAAATCTGCTTTGCTGCAGAGTAAGTCGATTATGTCTTGTCCTGTGTCAGTGGACATGGAGAATAGTTGATCACCATCCTGTTTGTAACAGCCCTTAACGTATCTGAAGACTGTTATCAGGTCTCCCCTGATAACCCTTTTGGGGTATGTCTGCCTTGTAGTATGCCCTGCTTGCTGAGTATGGTACTACAGCATGCAACACACGGCCTCAGTTTTCCTTCTTTCAGGTCCCCTTAAAACCTGCACACAGTCCAAAAGGGCAAAAAAATAAATTCCCCTTCTAGGGTTCTACTTTATTAAATTCAAATAAACTTGAAATAAAGTCTCTTCCCTTGGGCTCAGGGCTTGCACAGTGCTCCCCATGAGACCTGTGTTTCTCAATCATGGCCTTTCTGGTCTGTAGTCTTTTCCCTTAGGGTTTGTGGTTGTCTAAAGGTATGTCTACACAGCAAAGAGAAACCCACAGCTGGCCCATGCCAGCCAACTCGGGCTTGTGGGGCTCAGGCAACAGGGCTGTTTCATTGCTGCCTAGTCTTCCAAGCTCGCGCTGCAGCCTAGGCTATAGGACACTGTGGGATCCCAGGGTCCCAGAGCCTGGGCTCCAGCTTGAGCCTGGAAGTCAACACAGTAATGAAACAGCCCTGCAGCTTGAGCCCCTCAAGCCTGAGTTGGCTGGCATGGGCCAGCTGTGGGTTTTTCTTTGCTGTGTAGACATACCTTTAGAGCTCCTCTCCCTTAAAAGACCTTCTCTCTCTATGAACAACTTCCTGCAACTGAGCCCTGATGGCCTTTTAGCAGGCCCCAGTGCTCGTTATTCAATTAATAGCCTAGATGGGCTCATTCACCTTAAATTGGTTTGTCATGGGTAGCCTGGGCTCAAATTCCCCTTAAAGGTGTGAGCAAACCTATGAGACCTTCCCCCCACCCACCCCCAGCTTCTTTTCTTAAGACATAATATACCCATTTTTAAAAAAATCTTTCCTCATAGGTCAGGTATTCTAACCTTTTATCATTTTTTATGCTCTCCACTGGACTATCTCCAATTTGTTAATTTCTTTCTTAAAGTATGGCATCCAGAAATGGACACAATACTTTAGCTGAGCCCTCACCAGTTCTGAGTAAGGAGGGGCAGTTACTCCCCATGTCTTACGTACGATGTTCCTGTTAATATACCCCAGAATTATATTAGCCCTTTTTGCAACTGCATTACATTGTTGGCTCATATTCAGTTTGTTACCCAGATCTATAGAATTTAATTTTGTTGATTTCAGACCAATTTTCCAATTTGTTACAGTAATTTTAAATTCTCACCCTGTCCTCCAAAGTGCTTGCAAACTCCACCCAAGGTGATGTCATTCACAGATTTAATAATGGTATTCTCCACTCCATTATCCAAGTCATTCATGAAAATATTGAATAGCACCAATCCAGGACTGACTCTTGTGCAACCCCAATAGATACATCCTCCCAGTTTGACAGCAAACTGTTGATAACTGCTCTTTGTATAGTTTTTCAAACAGTTGTGCATCCACCTTATAGCAATTTCATTTAGACCACATTTCTCTAGTTTGTTTATGAGGCAGTCATGTATACTAAAATTAAGGTAAATCATGTTTACTTCCCCTTCCCCCATCCACTAGGCCAGTAACTCTCTCAAGAAAGGAAATTAGATTGGTTTGACTTGATTTGTTCTGGACAAATCCGTGTTGGCTATTACTTATCACCCTATCATATTCTAGGCACATACTGATGCTTACAAATTGATTGTTTAATAATTTGTTCCAGTATCCTTCCAGGTATGGAAGTTTGGCTGACTGGCCTATAATTCCTCAGAGCTTCTTTGTTCCCCTTTTTAAAGATAGTACTGTGTTTGTCCTTCTCCTGTCCTCTAGGACCTGACCTGTTCTCCATGAGTTCTAGAAGATAATCACTAATAGTTCCAAAATTGCTTCAACTTGTCTTTTAAGTAGCCTAGGGTGAATTTGTCAGGCTCTACCAGCTTCAATACATCTATCTTATCTAAATATTCTTTAACCTGTTCTTTCCCTAGTGTGGCATGGGTTCCTTCCCCCATTTGCACCCATATGAATGACATTGGTTTAATTTGAGCTACAAGGATGTGGACTCAGATTTACAGTTTAATCACAACTCAGAATGTAACTGGTGATAACATTCAAGCTATTATAGAAGTTTGAAAAAGGAGACCTACTATATCTTCTTGTCCATTTCCAGGAGCTAGTGCAGAATTGTCAAATCCAATTTTAAATGACCCATTCAGTGCAGGGGTTTCCTCAGAGGTTATCACTAGATCCAGGGGAAAAAATTCTAACAAATCTGTCCACTGCCCCTCCCCTTCCCTGAAAAATGCATATTTGGGTGAACTGAAAGATTTCACAAATTTGTGCTAACTTTGCTGAATTGTTTTGCGGTAAAAAGAGGTCCAAAAAAAGATGAAGGGTTTTGTTTTGACATATTTGAAATAAAACATTGCAATTTTTCAACTCAAAATGACTTTAAGAGTTTTACTTGAATTTTATTAAAAACACTTTTTTTCATTTTAAGTTGAACAAAATGTTTTGACCTGAAACATTCTTTTTTAATACTTTTTTTTGCCCACCCCCCCCCCCCCAAAAAATTAAATGGTCTTTTGGGGTCAAACGGATGCCTTTGCCAATGCAGCTCAGAATCATGTGATGGAAAAATAAAAGAAAGCCAATATCATATTGCTAAAGTTTTCTATACTTTATCCCTCAGGTCCCTTTCAGCCTTGCAGCTTTCTGAATACTTCCCTCCCATTGACTAGGTGTATCTCAGATTTCCCCCCCCCCCAAAAAAAAATCACTAAATTGCATTTTTTTTAATGACTCATTTCTTGGTCACATTTCTAATGTCTCAAAATCCCTTTGTTTCATTGCTTTATCCTCGGGAATGTGTGCAATAACTCCAATTTGGTATCCTCTCCAAATTTAATTAACAACCTATTTACCACCTCTTCCAGATCATTAATGAAGATGGTAAATAACACTAGGGTTTACACCAATCTCTTCGGTATCCTCTTGGATACTTAATCTTAACTTGAAACATTGCCATAAAGCTTTTGTTTATGTCCTGCCAGTTTTCAGTTCATTTGGAAATTCTCATAATCAAGCTAATTAACATTATTTTTTTCAAGAAAGTTTTCACAAGACAATAAAATTTGATGCAAGTTACAAACAATTACCATGAAAAATATAAAGTAATCCCTATGCTCAGTGAATTAAATATGGATTGAAAACTTGCCCAAAGCTCGAAATAAGGGTTTTATTTTGGAATAAATTAATATTTGAAAAATTATACCACACAGTTTATGTCACAATTTCAGTGAAAGAATGTAATTTTTAGAAGGATCGGAATGCTTGGAAGCTTTGTTTGTGTTTATGAGAGATAAAGGGAACAATTTTGGTAGCTCTCTGTGCCAGAAAGAGCTCATGTTAACTTTTCACCAATATGTGAAATGAAGGCCATTGTCATATTTGATATAAGGGGCTAAATTGAACCTTTATGCTCAGTCCTGTTTAATGGAAACATGTACCTGTGTCATCCCATGAGGGAACACTACGAAGGAATTATTAGTAATTCCAGAGGGTCACAATTCTTGACCTGCTCCCCTCTTTTCTCTGGAGGTGGGAGTGGATAATAATTTATTACACTCCATTTTGTGATGTAGCATACTAAACCCCAATTCATACAGTGGGACAGTGCAAGAGAAACAGCCCCCTTTCCCCTCTAAATCCTAGCAGCAGAAGGGTGGGTGTGGTGTCAAGCCTGGAAAGACCCCATCTGCTCTGGCAACGCAATGCTAAAATCAGGCCTGGAAGATCAAAATCATCTCATTGATTTTGAGGGGTAGCCACTTCATTTTTTCATCCCCCAAGTCAGTTTCCTACTCCATCTCTGCTGCCTCCTCATCTTAATCCTGTCAGGACGCTTTCCTCCATTCCAGTTAGGGCCCATCATAACCTGAAGAATCTCCCTTCTTCTACTGCAAGGGGAAGACAGACAACTATTATGTGGTGCCTCTCAGACAAAGCATTTTTTCTCACCCACAGTCAGCGACTCACTTTCACTTTGTTTGAATTGTTTGAGAATGAAGGAGATGGAACATCTCTCTTCAAGGGGCAGTCAGACCAGGAATACAGCCCACATAAATCAGATGCTGCTGAACTTGTTTTTAATGCCTTCTCTCCTGTGATAGCTTCCCTTTCTTTTGTCCATGGAAATAGAGTGCTAGGTAACCTGAAAGCAATGTTCCTTGGAGGGGCACTTGTGAATTGGAGAAAGCAGAAGGTTATGCAAACTTATTGTTGTACTATTTTCTAGGTCAAGAGGTAGCTTCTTTCCTCCAACTTTTCCAAAAATTAAAAGTGTATCAAAGCCACTTCCCTTAACCAGCTCTGACAGAAAACTTTGTAAAAAGCATGTCCTGTCTATTTCAATTCTCTGAAGTCAATTAGTGTGAACATTTCAAAATATTAGTCAGCAAAACTCAGGGAGAGAGAATGACCATTTACAGTTGAAAGTTAAAAAAAAAAGTGTCTTTGTTCAAAAAGCCAGCACAAGACAGTGACTATTTTACAAATGTGCATGTGTGCCTTTCTATATTTATAGAGAGAGTGATAGATACACACACACACACTCACTTTATATATATATATTGCTTTCAATTGTGCATTCACAAATAAATGCCCTCACAATTTTGTGTGTGAAAATCAGGTAGTTAGTTTTCTAAATGCTATCAATTGTGTCCACCGTTTATTGATGAGGCAAAATTCTCTGTCCTTCCAGGTCAAGCTTAATGTACACTTCATTGGTGGAGTACTGCAGGGATGCTTTTACTGCTGATGCCCACACTGTACCATCCTATGGATATACAGAAGACTTCAATCTCTTGGGCCATCAGACTAGCACCTCTCATTCACTATATAAATTCACTATATAATATTTTCAAAGAAATTGTTTCAGTGCCAACATTCGCTTCACTGACTATAATAGAAATTATATTTTCTACTTTTAAAAATCCTTTCTACCTTCTAAGTGCCTGGGAAAGTTTTATATTCGTTGGACATTTGGCAGATGCACACGAAACCCCATTTTTCCCTCTCCTCTTCTTAAATCACTTTGCCACTTAAAGAATCACTTTAGGCTTAGTCCCAAGGGAAAAAAAAAGTCGTTCAATCCAAGGGACTGACAGATGGACATCAAGCAATAAAAAATGATGAACATCCTTCTTCATTTTTATTGTCTCCTCTGCCAACAGTTCACATCCTTCAAAGCCTTAGCTTCTTTAGGGTCAGTCACTTAGATGTCACCCTCAGTTGTTGGTACTTGCCATGAATTGATATTGAAGTTGTGCATGTAAAAACACTTTATTTCAGTATCCATTTTCTAGTACCCTTTTGTACCTATATTCTTAACAATCCACCTCCCTTGAAGGCAGCTACTTTGTAGGTGTGCTGAAGGTTAATGCTTGCCAAGATGCAAACCACAGTTCTAATCCAGCAATGGAGAATAAGAGAACATTGTCTCCAGGAAACTGGAATGTACATTAGATGATAGAGTAGCTCTTTTCCAGCCCTATAATTTATTATTCTTTGATTCTACGAATTATGTGGAAATCTGAATGCCCAATGGGAGTTCAGATTTAAAAGCTGGGAGTTAAAAAAATCTGACTGAGAACAGGGAGTCCTCTCAGTATATCACCTGTCATGACAGCTCCAACTGTACTGGCTGCTCAGGTATATGATATCTGCAAGGTTGTGGTACACAGTAGAAAAGGCTTGAGAAATCACTGGAAAATTACACATTAGTTTCAATTTCTTTTTTCCCCGTCCTTTAGTTCTTTATTTACTAATCTTTCTGAGTGTTGTGTTTTATGTGCTTAGTGAGAGAGGAGGCAAATGGGTCTCCCAATGACAGCCACTGATCAGAAGAATGTAAGGCCATCACAGCCATTTCCCTTTGATCCTGGTGGCCACAGCCCCTGAGTTAGCCTCAAGTGGGGGATGGTTCTGGATCCAATAAAGTAGCTCTTCATCATCTGCATCCTACATTGGGAGGACCCCTAAAGACCAGTTAAAATGGATAAAAGACACATTTTGCTGCCAGAACAATATAAAGTTGTCCAGCATAGCCAAGGACCAAGCTCTGTGCTTTCTGCTGCAGCTCATATAATGCTGCTTGAATCCCTTAGTGGAAACCAAACATTGCATTGCATTGCCATAATCTATCTCACATGTCTGGGAAAGAGAGAAAAAAATTCCCAGACCTTTGCAATGTGATTCAAACGAACTCATGTGTGACAAACAAATGAGATCATTTCCATATTAGACTACATGGGTTTTTTCGTTTGTTTGTTTGTTTGTTTTTCCCCCCATGGCTAATGTGTCTCCAAAGCAGGTACTGAGAGAGGACAACCTTAGCTTTGATGCAAAGAGAATTAATTATAACATTTAATAACATTATCTACAAGGACAAAATCATACCACTTAAGAAATATGAAAAATCAGTAAGAAAACCTGCCTAATAGATAAGGCATGCTACTAGACACCTTTGTTATATATATAGAGAAAAGTAGACCTACTGAGCCAAATTAGTCCCTAATGCCCATTGAAATGAACAGTCATCCAGAAAATCCTTCTAACCCTGTTTAAACACATATCTGTTCTTTTTCATTGGTTGTGCACTGGGATATGAGGGCTCTAACTTACTCTCATTATGGGAACATAGGCCTAATTGTTTCTCTAATTTGAATGATATTCACTATGCACCAAGATTTCCGTGTTCCAGGTCGGGGAAGGGAAAATCAGAAGAGTTGAAGTAAGGGGCAGTGGAGGGGCATAGCTCCCCTACTTCTGCTAAAAGGAGAGATCCCTCTGTTTCCCTGGGTTGGGTAAGCAACACCTACTCACCATTCTCCCTCCTTGGCTGGTTCAATGAGAGCCCCCCTTCCTGTTTCAATCTACTTTAACCACTGGAGTCATCACTCCAAAGCACCATTCCCCCACTCTACTTCTGACCTTGAGGAGAGTCCTCTGTGGGGCTGGGGACCAACATCTGAGCAGGGGTGGGCCAACGAGTCCTTAGGATACTGTACAGTGTAGCTGGGAGTGTGCCTCCCAGTGAGGGTAGACAGACAGGCTATCTGTGCTGGAGCTGGTGTGCTATATTTTCATGGAAGGAGGCAATCCAGGCCCTGGATTTCAATCAGCATTTTTTATATTCCTTATACCAGTGGTGGGCAACCTGCAGCCCACAGGTTGCATGCGGCCCATCAGGGTAATCCGCTGGAGGGCCATGAAAAAGTTTGTTTACATTTGCATGGCTGCCCGCAACTCCCAGTGGCTGCAGTTTGCCATTTACGGCCAATAATTGCAATATATTTTTGCTCCTGTTTGTAACATCAGTTGTGAAGTTTAGAATGCAGACTTGTTGATCTCATCCTTCATTTCTTTCACACACAACATACTGTACTGTAATTACAGGCCAGATTCTGCAACTCCCACTCACACTGAGTGTCACTTACTCATTAGATCAGTCCCATCATAGCCAGTGGGAATACTTGCCTATGTAAATATTAGTCAATATGTGCACAGGCTTCAGAATCTGGCTCTAAGTAAAAATTCATGAACTCTATGTATTAACCTTCACTCCTCAGTTACAGCATTTATGACTCATAACTCATGCTTCTTAATAATATCAGGATACTTTCAAGTGTATCATGAATTACACTAATTTTCTTTCACCTCAATACCCTTTAGTTATCAAACCAATTAATAGTGCATAGTGCATTTAGTCAACATCACTATAAAAATAACATTTATGTAAACACAAGCTTAAAAGCCTTTTCTTCTTTTTACTTATAAAATCCTGTTTCTATCAAATTACAAACAAGAATGCCAAGATTTTAAAATCTTGATTGTATTACCTCAGTGCAACTATTTCTATCAGTGTGCTAGACCATACCATACTCAGCTCCTAGTAAGGGGTGATGAGTGGGTACAGCACCCCACATATTGTAGCTCAGAAAGGCATACTTCCTACTGGTGCTACCTGCTTGTTGTGACTGGGGAGTAGTTCACAACACCCCATGTTCTGAGCAGTATAACCCCACTACCACCACTCCCTCATGGCATGTCAGACCAGATCTGCTGCTTGGTGCATAAGGGGAGGATGGGGCCCTGGCTCTTCCTGGTGGGGAGCATATGACACATAAGCCCTGTGATCCTCACCTTCTCCCTCACAACCTGCTAAAGACCATGTGGGGTGTAATGTGTGACAAAGACCCAAAATGAGGAACACAAAAAAGAATTATTCGTGAAGGAAACTTAAAATGCCATGGATGTAATTCCTTCTAAGTAAGTAACTCTGTAACCACAGTCTCATGATTCTTTATTTCTGATGTAAATAAATGTCAAGAAGGAGAGGATGCCAAATTTGTGTGGAAAGTAGGTAATTTTTGGACTGAAATGAGCAATTTCCCACATAAAAAAGGAACGTTTGATAAAAGTACTCCAAGCACAGGAATTGTGAACTGAGCAGTTCTAGCTCTGCCTAATTGGGGGGAAAAATTATTCTCAACATAACCCCCTGCATGGCTGCATAAGGACTAGTCACAAATAAATTGTAGTGTCCAGAATCAGTCCCAGGGCATGGAATATGATACATATTTTTTACTTTTTCATGGCATCTGACAGATTTAAAAAATTCTGTATATTCTATGCACAATCATAAGAAACATTAGCTATAGGTAGACTCGCCCTATAATAAAGAAGAGTATAACTTTATCCTTCCTCATTCCTCAAGCAAAAGTCTGAGTAAACAGAAAGGCTTTTGCATGTTAGCAAACTCAAGCTCTGCAAACCAATACGAGAAACACATTGAGAGACAAAGAGTCTTTACTGGTACCAGCCCTCAGATGTTCAGCTCTAGAGACTTAAGTCAATGAAGCTGATCATGGGCATGCCCACATGGAGCTTATTCTAGGATCAGCACCTAGGTGAGGGGATCAGTTTACCTGAATTGTTCAATGGGCATAGTGAGGAAACTGTCATAAATAAATCCTGTGATTCATTCAATTAAAACTGGAGCAAAAGATCGTATTGGAGTTAACGTGCTACTAATCCTTATGCTTCGCTCGTCTCAAATCAGTCAGTATTGGGGGGGGGAGGCAGTGAGAGTGAGGCTTTGAGAATTAGTTCAGGTAGTGCTGAATGCTATTGAAAACTGCACCTTTAAATATGAATTCAGTGAAAATCTTGGGGGGAAAAAAGATCAGTTAGACAAGGAGAAATTCTTTGTATAATAAAGAAGTCCCACATACCTACAACACATAAAGGAAAATACAACTGGCCTGCATTTTAAATACCACTGGTTTTATTCAGCTAAAGAGATTAATATAGACTTTGTCACATGCAGACCATTAAAAATGCTTTCTTTCTGCCTTACCATGAATGCACCATCAGACTGTACGCTTTTTATAAAATGAACTGATTAAATAGCACTAGCTGCCACATTTCTATGCAGAGTTTGACAGAGAGCAATCTCTTTAGGGGTCTGACTTTTTTAGTAATTGTGGGATTCAGTTTCTCACATTTTCTTTCAGAATACTCTTGTGGTTTACTGATTAAGTTAAAAGACACAGTCTCAAAATGGAATATCATTTTATAAGACCTTACGCTGCATTTGAAAAGAGCTTCCCAGAAGCCATACAATGGAGTTGAAAAATAGAATTGGTTTTTAGAAAATTAAAAATAACCAATGGAACCATCTTAAACTGTAAGGGCTTTGGTACAAAGTCTGTTTCTTCACATGTATTTATACAGTGCATAGCAGATCTTAACGTAAAGCAGAAAGAAGGGTGTTATCTTCCGATAGCCTAGTGAGAATTGCTTTCTCGGGAGAAGGCAGATTCTCATAGATAGTGTGAGGGACTGTTTCTAATCAAATGTGAGTGGTGTAAATGAGAGTAACTTCACTGAAGTCAATTGAGTTACACTGGGGTAAAATTAGTGTGAGATTAGAACTGGAATTTATGTCTCTGCCCTTTATCTTTACCTGCAAGGCTTGGTGAAGCACTGGCAAGGGTGTTAAAAACAGTTGGTTTCCTTCAGTTTTGATTTCTGGGGTGCAGTTAAGGAGCATTATCAGGATGTAATAATTGACTCAAACATTTTTTCTTGCTTTTTAATATCAGGAATATCTATTCATTGCTTCTCTGTCCCTACTGGGGGTTCTTGGCATCTCTGGAGGTTCTGAAAATGTCACATGAGAGAGTAGCTCAAGCTGCAGCCTTTCCTTACCCAGCTGGAAGAACTAATAGTGGTGGTGGGTTTGTAATGGGATGCTGCAGCTTGAGTTACACCCTCATGTAGTATCACTTTTCAGATTTTCCAAGGATGCCAAGATCCCCCAGTAAAGAGAGGAATGTGAAGACCAGTTATTTTAAATACATAAAAGAAGCAGAAAACAAAGTGACATCTAACTATATGCCATTTTCTATCATGATACTGGCCACTGTTGGAGAAGACATAATGCTGGGCTAAATGGACTATTGGTCTGATTTACTGTGGCAATGCCTGTGACACAGATTCAGGAATACATCCCTATTCAGAGCAGGACTTAAGCGTATGCTTAACTTTAAGACATACTTAAAGTTTATGGTATGTTTAAGTGCTCTCCTGAAAAGGGATTGACTTAAGTATGTGCTTCACTGCTTTCTTGAATTGGGGGCTATGTTTCTACTATAAAGAAGTAGTAATGAGCAACAGTGTTTTGTTTTGCAGTTACCCTTTATTAAACTTCTCATCTGTTTTTATTGAGGCAATGAAAGGTTTCATTACCATTAGCAGTCAGTATAAATTGTGTCATATGGGAAAAATAACTTGATTCAGGAACAACTGATTGAGAGTTCGCGGGGCGGGGGCGGGGAAGCATGCTGATGTTAATGACAAAACATCTTTCTTGTAAAAGATTAATATTTCTTCTGTGAGAGACAAAGCTAGAAACCCAGGGGATTGAAAAGCAAATTAAATTTCCTTGTAAATTAAGAAATATAGTATGATTATCTCCACTTTTATTTTAAAAGCACTCACAATAATAGCAAAGCAAGGACCTTGAAAACAAGTTGGGCAAAATTCAGCCCAGGTTCAAGTAATCAGTGGTGTTGAACTGCTTATGGCAGGGTTTTGCTTATTCTGTTTTCTCTATTCTCCACTTTTGATCTAGGAGGAACATAGAGGTGTAAACTCACATACCATGAGTAGCTGTGACATTCATGACTCCCATACCATGGCTATATTTTGAAGAAGGGTCTGCAGAGGCTCATATCTTCCTTTTATGCAGGCCTCCTCTTTAGAAGATCCCCCACAATTTACACCCATGCCATTAAAGCAGCCAGCCCTCAACTGTGCAGTGCTGGGTTGGATCTATTAATACCTCTCTTAAATTGGCCAGTGGGAGAGGTGCAAAGTGAAAAAATGTGCTCCCTTCTCCAAAGATGGCTGTTCTTCCTGTTTACCATCTTCTACTTCTGGCAAGCAAGGGAGTGAGCAACTAACTCAATGCACTTTCCCTCTCCCCAAGTTAAACTAGGATCTACTGTATGGTATTCCTGGGTACTAATTAGAGGGACAGCATAGAAGCTTGTCATCCCCCGATATTTAAATCAGCAGGGAGAATGGCCTGGAAAAGAAAAGAAAAGAAGAAAGTGTGCTGACAATAACAATGGGAGCAAGTCAGTCACTTTAGATCACTTATTGATGACATTATCTTGGATAACACAGATGGTCTCATGCATTTTCTAAGCAAAGAGGTTACTCCAAGACTATTATGTTTGCACTGAAGAGTACATTTCACTTCCTGTCTACCCTCCTAGAGACATACATTACTTTCTCCTCTCTCTCTTGCAGCTCTTAACATTTCATGTCCACTGTACAAGTCTCTTTAAAAGTCTTAGGGCTAAATTTCTCTTTGTATAGAGGCCAGATTTAACCCTGGTGTAATTCTATTGACTTAGTGGGGTGATATCAAGCATAAGTTTACCTTAGAATAAGAACTGAGAAATAAGCCCCAGCTTCCATTTGTGTGTGTGACTTTGCGCCAGGCAATAGAAGGACTGAAAACCAGGTGGAGCTATAATTTAGCTGCAAGATTATTTGCAATAGAAATCTGTGTGAGCAGCTTTTTTTATGCCTTGGCAAATTTAGTTGGATAAAAAGGTCTACAAAGTAATTATTGATTATATAATGTGTGTGTATGTGAATAAATTAAAGCATGAACATTTGTAGTCATTCATTTTTGGTTAAAATGCTTCTGTAGGTTTGGATTAAAAGAAAGAAGGAGCTTCTGAAGTATCAGAGGGCAATATCTCACAGGGACAAATTTATAATTAAGAAAAGACATTTCTTAGAGAGGAATAAAAATAAGTACATTATTACTTACACTAAATTTTGTTTTGAAACAAATATTTGCTCCACACCTAAAATACCTTATACAAAACTACAAAAGCAAGGAAATGAAAAGTTAATCCACCTAACAGTGTATAGCCTTTATTCTTCCACCCATGAGCACACAGCTGATCACTATTACAGCTACTGCACACCATAGGCTATACACTACAGCCTTAATCTTCCTCTCCCTAGGCATGATACCATTCCAGTATTGGCCCTTTACCTCACTCACTACCCCCTCCTCGCCATCCTTGCCACTTCCCTAACTTCTCCCAATGCTATGAACTGTGGATGTTTAGTGTAATTGTTTGGTGTCTTTGCAGTAGGCTGCATAAAGCAGTGGCTCCTCTGGCCCCACCCCCATGAGTGTCCCTATAGAATTGGGATTTACGTTATGGAGGATGTACACACATCCCTACAAGGTCCCCTGAATCAAACTCCCTCCTCTATGCAACTAAACTGCACTAAATACTATGTACACTTATCAGGCCTCAAAGGTCGGGGCTAGATTTGCCCCATGGTGCATAGAGAAGAAAGGTAGGATAACAGCCAATAGCTTTAAATAATAATCAGCAATACAGTACTGCAGGAAACTGTTCAATAACACTTTGTCAACTCCATTTTATTTATGTGCATAGAAATGTTTGAGATACTTGTCGTGTGAAAATAGACAATATGAAGATTAGTTATCACTTGATAGAACGGTTCCATAACTTTGAAACCCAAAAGGCAAAGATTGATTTACCAGATTTGTTATGCAGCCTACTTAGAGCATTCTGAAATTCAAATGAGTTACTATAGATCTAACTTTTATGGGAGTGAGTTCATATATAAAGAGAATTTAACACAAAGTTGTGAGAAGTAAAGTTATGGTAGCATTTTACACATAAAACAAAATATAGTTCATGCATATTGATTGATAGAAGGCTCATCAAGCATCCAGCTTCAAGAAATCCAAATTACAGCTCCTAAAATTTAGAAGAATCTTTTGTCAGCAGCAAGTTGGAGACTGTATAAAATTGCATCCATCAAAATTAGGTACTAAATTAATAGAAAGACAAAAATCAAAAGTAATTTTTATTGATAAGTAAAACAATACTATAGCATCTTTTACTTAAGCATAAATCAACTCAATTAGCTGTCTTACTAGCTGTCATTCCACACCCCTGTGAAATACCAGGAAGCTACTCTACCCAAGGAAATCATATTATTTTGAGATATAACAGGTCAGGTCCTGGCCACCATTCTGGCTTTTTCTTGCCACTCCCATAGTGATCCTGGTTTTGTTTTGGTTTTGTTTTGTATAAAAATCTGTTTCTTTGTAGATTTGAATTGGAAATACAAATACAAATTGGTCTGACACTCATTTCCTCCCAAATTGAGAGGCAAACATTTTTGGAGATTATATGAATATTCAAATCCAAATCTGCCAGCCATGATACATTTTTCTTACTTCTGCTATAGGCCAGCATGGTGTGAAATATGATCAATTAATATCTTTATTAAAGCATCTGTTTTCCACTGCCATAGCCCATCCATCCTCCTGTCCAATGCTGCACTGAATTGTAGCTTCAGGAAGAATTGCCTCTTGAATCTTTCTGGAGGTGACATTGTAGTGCCAAGTTGAACAAGCAGATGGTTATAAGTAGAATAGAAACACTTAATTAAATTATTTTTTTAAATCAACAAATGATTTTAAAGCATATATGCAGAGTGAAAAAGGAGACAGAGAATGAAAGAAATGGGATTCTATGTTCTCTTTGGCCCCAATCCTTCAATTGGATCCATGTGAGTGAACCCTTGCAGCCATGTGGACCAAACTGCAGAATCCACTACAGCAGGGATCAGCAACCTTTGGCACGTGGCTCGCCAGGGTAAGCACCCTGGCGGGCTGGGACGGTTTATTTACCTGCCACATCCGCAGGTTCGGCCCTCGGCTTGCGCCACTTCCCGCAGCCCCCATTGGCGTGGAGCGGGGAACCGTGGCCAGTGGGAATCACGATCGGCCAAACTTGCGGATGCGGCAGGTAAACAAACCGGCCCAGCCCACTAGGGGGCTTCCCCTGGTGAGCCGCATGCCAAAGGTTGCCGATCCCTGCACTACACTATAAAAATATCTATTATCTATAGCAGGGGTCGGCAACGTTTGGCACGCGGCTCGCCAGGGTAAGCACCCTGGTGGGCCGGGCCAGTTTTATTTACCTGCTGACGCGGCAGGTTCGGCCGACCGCGGCCCCCACTGGCCGCGATTCGCCGTCCCGGGCCAATGGGGGCGGCGGGAAGCGGCGCGGGCGAGCGATGTGCTGGCCGCGGCTTCTCGCCGCCCCCATTGGCCCGGGACGGCGAACCGCGGCCAGTGGCGGCCGCGATCGGCCGAACCTGCCGCGTCAGCAGCTAAATAAAACTGGCCCGGCCCACCAGGGTGCTTACCCTGGCGAGCCGCGTGCCAAACGTTGCCGACCCCTGATCTATAGTGTTCTAATGCAGGATATTTTGTGGCCTAAAAGTCCTAGAAGAGTTAAAGTGAAATTTCATTTATTCTTGTTGTTTATTGCAATTTCATTTATTCTGTGATTATTCTTATTTATTAACTGGTGATGGCTATATAGCCAACATGACATTATACTAGATATACTAGCCATTACAGCAGGAGGAAATATTTGCAGTGAAATCACTGTCCATTGAAATTTGCTTATTCTTTTATTTGTAAAATTGGAGCCATTTGATGAATTTTTCAACATTGTGGTTTTTTTTTCTTTTGGTATTAAGAAATTGTGCAAATCTAGCAACAGTCTTTTTTTTTTTTTTAAGTTCGACCTGGATTGCTTGGTTGTGTTTGGTTACATACATCTCATGGAATTAATTCTGGTTCAGTGACTGGTTAAGCTCACCTCCTGTGTTCAGGCCACAATTCCCCCTGACAATCCCATTCCCTGCAGGATCAAAGTAGTATTTGCTTGCTGGTGTGGGCAAGGTGCTTCTTGCCCATGCTGACTGGCTGGGAACTGATCAGAATTGTGCTCCCATCCTGCAGCTGAGCCAGGGAAGAGCTTCTGGCCTGTTCTAGCATGTGACTGCAGCTCTAGTTTAGGGCTACCATATGTCCGGATTTCCCCGGACATGTCCGGCTTTTCGGTCTATAAATAGCCGCCTGGGGGGGATTTTTAAAAATCTAAAAATATCCGGGATTTCCCCCCGGTCGGCTATTTAGAAAAGCGGCGGCCAAGCGCCGCTGGGCACCCAAAGCCCCTTCCCGGCTCCCCCCATCCCCTGCAGCCTTACCATGCTGTCCGGCCCCGCAGCTGTCTTCCCCCTCCTCCCCTCCCCTGAACGCTCCGCCCCCCTGCTCCTCCCCCTCCCCTGCTTCCCGCGAATCAGATCTTCGCGGTAAGTCTGAAAAGAAGCAGGGGCAAGCGGGAGGCAGCAGCAGGTAAGCTGGGGCGGGGAGCGCGAGGAGGAGAGCTCCGGGGAGGCGCGGCCCGGGCCGAGCGGCGCCCGGCGGCCCCAGCGGCTCCGGCCCAGCTCGGGCCCCAGCACCCCCGGCCCGGACCCGGCCCGGCTCGGGCCCCAGCACCCCCGGCCTGGACCCGGCCCGGCTCGGGCCCCAGCACCCCCGGCCCGGACCAGGCCCGACTCGGGCCCCAGCACCACCGGCCTGGCTCGGGCCAAAGCAGCACCGGCCGAGCACCTCTGGCCGGAGCGCAACCCGATTTCTGGGCTCTTTAAAGCCGGCCCTGGTCAGGGGACAGGGAGGGGGTGTTGGATGGGTCGGGAGTTTGGGGGGGGCTGTCAGGGGGGCAGGGGTGTGGAGAGGGGTTGGGACAGTCAGGGACAGGGAGCGGGGGGGTTAGATGGGTCTGGGGTTCTGGGGGGGCTGTCAGGGGGCAGGGGTGTGGAGAGGGGTCGAGGCAGGCAGGTAGCAGAGGGGGTTGGATGAGTCAGGAGTTCTGGGGGTCCTGTCGGGGGCGGGGAGCAGTTGGATAGGGCATGGGAGTCCCCGGGGGTCTGTCTGGGGGCGGGGGTGTGAATATGGGGTGGGGGTGTGGATAAGGGTCGGGGCAGTCAGGGGACAGGTAGGGTCGTAGGGTGTTCTCAGGAGGGGGCAGTCAGGGGACAAGAAGCAGGGCGGCTTAGATAAGCGGTGGGGTCCTAGGGGGCAGTTAGTGGCAGGGGTCCCAGGAGGGGGCAGTCAGGGGACAAGGAGCGGGGGGGGAGTTGGGGGTTCTGAGGGGGGCAATCAGGGGGTGGGAAGTGGAAGGGAGTGGATGGGGGTGGGGCAGGGGCGGGGCTAGAGCGGGGCTCCTCCCCCCCCCAGTGTCCTCTTTTTTGCTTGTGGAAACATGGTAACCCTACTCTAGTTGTATTCTCTGGGACAGGGAGGCAACAGTGCTGCCTGGGCCTCAGCTCCGCTGGCCAAACTAGGTCTAGAACCAAGTTCCCAACTGTGAAGGCAGTTAGTTCAAGGGAGAGAAAGTATGGAGTAAGATGGAGAGGCAGGAAGTGGAGTTGAGTATGGGGATAAGTGAAAGAGCAAGTGGCAGAGGCTGCAAGGCACTGATATTTTCCCCATCTGGCTTTTGGTAATGATAACTAACCACTGAAACATTGTCTATGCTAGAAATCTGGGATAAGCCACATATGCCTCCTATTAAAACCACCTGGAGGAGACTATGGGTTTTATGGTTTCAAAAAATAGTTACTCTCTGATATTGGCGAGAACTTTCGTACTGTATTTAATTAACTGTTATATATTCCATAACTAAGTCCACACATTACACTTTGTATCCCAAATGAGAGAGAACGACAATTTCAAGAGCTCTGTTGATTCAGAAATACAAACCCTGTCAAGGATTCTCATTCTAATGCAGAACAAATGTTTTCAGTAACACAAAAAGAACTGTCATCGTGTAAGAAGGTTTACTGAGTCTTATAAAATTCAAGGCTTTGTGAACTCACGAATTGTATTTTTATTTTTTTCAAAGGTAATTAAAATTAGTTTTTTTTCAGCTAAATTTCAAGTAATTTAAACCCACTTTTTTTCAAAGGGGATTAATTTAAAAAAATAATCAAAACAGCTTTGGGGTTGAGTGTTGTTGTTATTTTAAAGTCATCCTGGGAGATGAAGTCTGTGGGGAGCCTTGCTCATGGAAGAGAATGGGGATATGAGACAGCTGAACTACAACTTCCGTTCGGCACTGTGGCAGCATATCCAAATCAAAATGTTTCAGTTATTGGCCAGAATATTTCAGGTTTTCAGTGAAAAATAGAAATATTCTGTGGCAAGCAGACACTTTTTGTGAAAAATTTAATTTAGTTGAAAACCCAATTTTCTTTCAAAGGACAGTTAAAATGGAAGAATGTTGACCAGTCCTGGCACAACTCCCCTATTGTGGGATTAACTCCTTATATACAGAGTCAGAATGCACAGTTGTCATGCAGTTAGACTGAAACCAGCTGTAAAGAAGGGGAGATTTTAGAATCCACAGAGACAGACATCTGCTTCTCATGCAGCCCAGGGAAATTGATGGTTAGGATGTGGGCTCAAAATTCCCTGCCATTGTTCCCTGACCATTATTGATACTGCAGAAGCCCTTGTCTGTAAATTTCCCATCCCCTCTGCATTGTACTGGAGGATGCAGAGGTGGTGAACTGCTCAGAACCCAATGCTAGTTCACAACCAAATTTTCCCTTCTATGGATATTTGTGTGGGAAAGAAATATCTGTACTTTAGTGAATATGAAATAACTGTACATCAGTGAATGAATATGGCAACACATTTTTATCTTAAATTTGAGGGAGAATTTAGTGCTGATCATGAAAATGAAGGACAAATAGCATAGACCAGTGCAAATTATATTGAGAACAGGTGCTGAACAGTGAAATCTGTTGATAACAGCCACTAAAGGGACTTTCATTTCTCTAGTCTTTATAACAGGTGGCTGAATAATGCATTGTGATTAATATGGATGAATTCTTGCTGGGACTAGGACTAAGATTTAACTGACCATTAAGAGTGATAACTACACTTGGTAGGTGACCCTTAGCACAGAGAAAAGTGTCCACATACAACTCAGCTAATGTGACTCAAAACTGAATATAAACTCACTCAAAAGCATTTTATCACCCACATTTTGGGAACTTTAATTCATTTAGTCACAGTTACCCCAAACCATAGTCCACACCATCCCCTCCCATAACAAAACCCACAGGACGGGCTCAGTTGGTACGCAATGAAGATTCCCTGATGGAAATTCTACATTGTCCAATGTAGGGTTGTGGGGTTTATGGAATAGACCATGGGACCTGTCCTCACACCTCACAGATACTGGTAGTCTATTGCAGGCCAGGGACTTCTGTGCTGAGGCCCAATGCTTCCATATAGTCTCTAGACTTAGCTCAGCCCCCAGGCAGCACAGATGCAATAAACTCTGTGGCTGTGGTATACCCACGACTCCTGGTGTTGGGGGATTCACAAGAAAGATAATGTAGCCCTAGGCTCAGCCATGGGGCTAGAGATGAAATTATGTGCATTCCATTGCCCACCTCCAAAATGCCTTCTAGACTGGATTATTTAAAAAAAAAAGCTAAAATTTTTGCAAAATATGTCATTGAAAAATCTTGGGAAATCTTGAAAATGTTTGACCAGCTCCGCTGCCTGCTCCTCCCCTGGCCTTTCCACTCTCCCTGTGAGGACCCTGGATTTGCAGATAGGCCTCTATAGAGTCCAAGGGGGAGGACACTGTCATGGAGGTGTCTGAGACTCCCTTCCAGTGAGGATGGGTTGGGGAGTTGCATGTGCGCACCTCATCACACCCAAAAAAGGAGAATTCCTGTACTCATTATGTTACAAAGGGGGATTTTTTTAATGAAAGAGAAGGATGATGGATTTTGTTGTTTTTCCCCCATCATTTCATTTGTATAACACCTTTCACACAATTTTAAGGATTTCACTCTTTTTGACTGCTACAGGCTTTTGAAGTATTTTAGACTCTGAACCTTCACAAAACTCAGGGGCCTTTAGATCCAGTGTTGTATCTTGGGCATAGCTCTACTTTCAGAAACTATACTAGATGCTTTAAATTAGCTTCCAATTAAGACTTTTATAGTTAGTTAATTTTAGAGCTGCCTAGCTGCTGCTGTGGATCACCACAACCTGGATGGAAAAGGAAGGGGTAGATTCCCTCTGAAGTTCAGGTGCTGGAAGAACACTGGACCTTTCAAATAGTCTCCTGGGGTTGAGATTTGACTTCTGAGGAGAGGCTTGGTTGTGTTTATATTTTATTCACAAATGTTTTGCCTTCTCTATCCTTATAAAATATGCAATAGTTACCTGTAAGAATGACTGGGTCTGCGTAGAGAGATGCTTGAGTAGTTTAGACCATTATTGTAGTATTCAAAGCAAAAAAACATTTTTCACGACAAACAAATTACTCTTCTGCAGGCTGAAAACTGGACCTGAATTTATCAGGCATGATAAGACATTTAAGCATGACCCTCTTACCCTATCCAAAAAAAGCAAATATCTGGTGTTTCTTTTCCCCCAAAATATCATTCTGTACTACCCAATTCTTATCAGAACTAGGTCTCATTAAATCCAATAGCTGACCAGAAGGGATTTTACTAATAGCATTGCATTTCTGATCAGTTATCAGAATAACCTCCAACTGTAATCTTCATCTGGGACCTCAGACTATGCTGTACCTAAGACCTGAGGTTGTTTGGAAAGTTCCTCCATGGAGGTTTTATTTCTTTGCTATCATAGAGCTGTGCCTAGCAGGACAAGGTTTCATATTTTGTGTATGTGAGTGAGTGGAAGGCTGTGGGGGTCAGAGTATGAACAGTGGTGCCTTTAATTAATATTTGATCTGCATTTTGGTATCATAAACTTTATTCTGATAGGAAAATGTCTCTTAAGCATGCAAGAATAGCCATTCTTCAGTGAGTGAGGTTACACCCATCATCCATTGTTTACATATTTTCTGTTTGAAGACAAAAATGAAACCAGCCAGTCTAGGGTCTATAATATGCAGTGACAAATAAATAGATGTGCAGTGATATTTTAAAAACATGCATTGGCTTTTTAGAAATATGCACACTGAGTATTACACTTGAAGTTCCCAGTACAGTGCTACAGAACCAGCATGTCCTTTTCTATTGTGTTCAGTGACTTTTTAAAAATGCTTTTAGGCACTGGAAGGCTGGGGGAGATGGAAAGGATGAGTCTGTCCTTTGTTGCATCCAGTTATACAGGCATGAGCTGGCAGGTGTGCAAATTAAGAATCTAATTAAGTCTTTGTGTTTTCAGGAAGCCAGGAATATACTGAATAATATATAGTATGCACTGTCTGCTGTCTTGTCACATTAAACTGGCATGTGGTCTGGTTGATAGCATATGAATGCAATGTGCAAAATGATCCATGTGCGGCCTATCCTGAAATGGCCAGCAAGGCACATATAATAGAAAGAGGTAGCTTTTCTCATAGAAAAGGTTGAAACTATCAGTATAAAGCCTTGCTTTAGCTCCTCTAAATGTTTGGCTGGAAACCCTGATTTGTTCAGATTTATTTGGAAGGTAAAAAAGACTATTTCTACATATTTAAAAAAAACTCATCTAACTATTCTTTAGTTATAAGTCATTAAAAAATATCACCCAGGTATGAAATGTTGATTTTAGTCTCCCTCTGGCTCTAAGAACAGTTTGTGATAACCCCTTTCAAGTTTCCATAGAATTATATCTCTTTGAAAGGTGAGGTACTGGTGTAACCTATTGTGAATAACCCATATTATTAATGATTTTTGTTATGTTTGACTATTATTGAGAATTATTATTATGTTTATATTTGCATCTCACATTACTGGATTCTCTTTGAATGAAAGCGCTGACACTTGATGATGAGATATGTAACTATTACAGCTGGCAAAAAATGCCATTTACACCCCCTCATCATCCCCATCCCCAAGAAATTTTGAAAAAAAATGATTCTTCAAAATTTCCCATTAAAATATTTTGCTTGAAAAAACCCTGAAACTGAAAAACAAACATTGGGTTTAATTTTTTTTTGCCATATTTTGGCTCCCCCCCCCACTCAACCTTTTTATTTATCCCTTTTTTGAGTAGCAAAAAAGGAAACAAAGTAAAGGGTAAAGTGTTAAAGGGGACAACAAAAAAACTCAAATTTTCACTTTTGGTTTTTCATTAAAAAAAGGCATCAAAGCATCTATTAACAGACAAATAGCTCTAGTGACTATAAGTGATGCATGAGAAGAGTACATCTACATTCAGTTGGAAGCATGCTTCCCAGCTTGAGTAGACAGGCATATGCTAATTATGTTATAGCTAGTGTACTATAAATAGCATTGTGGTTGGGGGTCCAGGCAGGTTTGTACTCAGGTACAGAGCTGCTGACTGTGCTTCCTCCAGCTACACTACTATTTTTAGAATGCTGGCTCTGCTTGAGCTAGAATACTAAAAATAGCAAATGTATGCATTGTAGAAATACCCAGAAGAGTACTGAATATAGGCTGGATCCCAAATAAAGTCATTTGGTAGTAGAGGCATGGAGTGCGTGCAAAATACAAAATCATAGAATATCAGGGTTGGAAGGGACCTCAGGAGGTCATCTAGTCCAACCCCCTGCTCAAAGTAGGACCAGTTCCCAACTAAATCATCCCAGCCAGGGCTTTGTCAAGCCTGACCTTAAAAACCTCTAAGGAAGGTGATTCCACCACCTCCCTAGGAAACCCATTCCAGTGCTTCACCACCCTCCTAGTGAAATAGTGTTTCCTAATTTCCAACCTAGACCTCCCCCACTGCAACTTGAGACCTTTGCTCCTTGTTCTGTCATATGCCACCACTGAGAATAGCCGAGCTCCATCCTCTTTGGAACCCCCCTTCAGGTAGTTGAAAGCAGCTATCAAATCCCCCCTCATTCTTCTCTTCTGCAGACTAAACAATCCCAGTTCCCTCAGCCTCTCCTCATAAGTCATGCGCTCCAGCCCCCTAATCATTTTTGTTGCCCTCCGCTGGACTCTTTCCACATCCTTCTTGTAGTGTAGGGCCCAAAACTGGACACAGAACTCCAGATGAGGCCTCACCAATGCCGAATAGAGGGGAATGATCACATCTCTCAATCTGCTGACAATGCCCCTACTTATACAGCCCAAAATGTTGTTAGCCTTCTTGGCAACAAGCAGGAGTGGCGCCAGGGTTTTTGGTGCCCTGGGGGGGGGTCCTTCTGCACTCCCGGTCTTTGGGGCACTTCGGTGGCGGGTCCTGGAGCGAGTGAAGGACCCGCCGCAGAATTGCCGCCGAAGACCTGGAGCGTGGAAGGACCCCCCACCGCTGAATTGCCGCCGAGGGTGGCAAAATGCCGCCCCCCCAAATCCTGGTGCCCTAGGTGACCACCTAGGTCACCTAAATGGAAGCGCCGGCCCTGGCAACAAGAGCACACTGTTGACTCATATCCAGCTTCTCGTCCACTGTAACCCCTAGGTCCTTTTCTGCAGAACTGCTGCCTAGCCATTTGGTTCCTAGTCTGTAGCAGTGCATGGGATTCTTCCATCCTAAGTGCAGGACTCTGCAATTGTCCTTGTTGAACCTCATCAGATTTCTTTGGCCCAATCCTCTAATTTGTCTAGGTCCCTCTGTATCTTAGCCCTACCCTCCAGTGTATCTACCACTCCTCCCAGTTTAGTGTCATCTGCAAACTTGCTGAGGGTGCCGTCCACGCCATCCTCCAGATCATTAATGAAGATATTGAACAAAACCAGGACAGACCCTTGGGGCACTCCACTTGATACCGTCTGCCAACTAGACATGGAGCCATTGATCACTACCCCTTGAACCCGACGATCTAGCCAGCTTTCTATCCACCTTATAGTCCATTCATCCAGCCCATACTTCTTTAACTTGCCAGCAAGAATACTGTGGGAGACCGTATCA
Source organism: Emys orbicularis (assembly GCF_028017835.1). Lineage (NCBI taxonomy): Eukaryota > Metazoa > Chordata > Testudines > Emydidae > Emys > Emys orbicularis. Next base: position 192,605,833 of record NC_088683.1, read on the forward strand.
AAAGCTTTGCTAAAGTCAAGGAATAACACATCCACTTCTTTCCCCTCATCCACAGAGCCAGTTATCTCCTCATAGAAGACAATTAGTTTAGTCAGGCATGACTTGTCCTTGGTGAATGCAAGCTGACTGTTCCTGATCACTATGTTCCTAGAGTCCCAAAAGCTCTTTCTCACCCTATGTGTGATTTATTGCAAAACCTGGGAAGGATTCTTGAATGCAGTTTTTTTTTTTCTTCAGTGGTTCTAAAATCTTAATAAGGGCTCTGGAGGGGATCTCCTCAGGACTAAATAGTCTGCTCCGTTGGCAGGGCACAAAAATGATCTAGAAGATGATGAAATGTTAAACTTAACATTTGGTTTGTGATGATGGAGAAATGTTCTGAAAGTGCTGACTTCTTAGGACATGTTTGCACAAATTAAGACACTTGTCTCATGACCAGATGAATACTGGCTCAAGTAAACAAAGAAAAGTTTGTAGAGAAAGTAGGAAAGAACTGTGGAGAGAAAAGAAAATTCTGCTTTTCTATTACTTTCAGCTTTTAACTGTAACCCATACTATGTATTGAAATTAAAGTTTAGCAAGACACCATCTTTCTCACTCTTTCCTGACAGAAATGAATGGGGGTATTTACGCGTGGTGAGCATGCTTCATAAATCTAATTATATCACCTTATGGCTCCTTGTCATCTTTTTCCTCCACCCCTTTTTCATGGTGCAGATGTTCCCCGGCTTTATTATCTAAAACTATTGGGTCTTAAAAGCCTGTATTAAGTAAATGTATAAATGGTCCTTGTGGAAAATTAATCAGTGATATTAAAAATCATAATCACAGCCCTCAAAATAATAATTAATCTTTTTAGGTAGTGCACACCTGGACTTGTTGCCAATATGTCCAGGTGTCATGGGAGACCCCAACTGTTTTAGAAGTGATGTGATGAGTGCCTATATCCAGGACTGTATCACAGGACAATGAGCAAAGAATCTTTTAAAATAATTAGAAAATAAACTTTTGATTTTAAGATTAAAGCAGAGAATTCCAAAATTCATCACAAGCCATGTTTTAAAATTAATCTAGTTTATTTCCTATAGTAAAAATGGTTACATTCCAGTTAGCAGTTCAGACAAATCAAAAGGATTTACAAAATAATTTCATCTTCATGGTTTTTCAGCAAAAAAAATTCAATAGCCTTGCAGAGGAAAAAACAAAACAAAACAAAACCATGTCTTCACTAGACCAGGTGAAATGTTTTGGTTGAAACTTCCCCACCCCCATCCCCACCCCCCACTGAAAAATGCAGACTTAGGTTGACTGAAACATATAGCAAATGCCTGTTGTATTCACTGGATTGTTTTAATGGTGAAAAAAAACATTAAAAAAAAGAAATCTAAACATTTAATGTTGATATTTTTTAAACTAAACATTTCAACTTCTTGATTCAAAATTACTTTTCTTGTTAAAATTAACTTCAATTTTATTTAAAAAAATACTAAAGGTGAAGAATCCTCAAATGAAACTATTTGTTCAAACTGAAACCAAATTTCTGTAGACTTTTTAGTTCACTAAAAAATAGTTCTTATGTTTAAAGTGAAGCATAAGAATAAGTATTTTCATATCTGGGGCCCTAAGAGAAGAAAATGTATTAAATTAGCAAACAAAATATCTTTAATGACTATTAACATTGTAGCAGGACATATTCCATCCACCCAAACTCTTACAAGAACTGAAATAAGAATTTAAGGGGAAAGACTTGTGTATTCCTTGACACCTTCATATTGCATATAATATTGTTGATAACACACTCCAACATCCTCTAAGCAGGCTTTCACTTCCATTTCCAAAAGATACTAAAAAGCAATATGTGCCCCACCTTCATTAAACTTGCCCTCCAATGCTAAACCTTGAGAGTGACCTTATATGCTTTTATATCCACTACAGCAATGGCTTAACACATCTAACTGCTGCGCATCCCATGCATTTGGGATGTCAGTCTGCCTTAACACTGCTGAAGTCACTATAATCCTCTATGGTAGGTATCGGCAACCTCTGGCACGCGACCCGCCAGGGTAAGCCCCCTGGCAGGCCGGGCCGGTTTGTTTACCTGCCGCGTCCGCAGGTTTGGATGATCGCGGCTCCCACTGGCCGCGGTTTGCCGCTCCAGGCCAATGGGGGCGGCAGGAAGCGGCACGGGCTGAGGGATGTTATTAAGAATGGTGTTTGTGTTATAAGAGACTTGGGTTCTGGTTCTACACTAACCTTGCACAAGCTCTCTGCTACCTTGTTTGAAAAATGGGGATAGAAGTAGAGTACTCAGCAGCTCTTACCTAACTGTCCTGTAAACTGGGATTCACGGTTTGAGTCTCTAATAAGGATTGTGAAATGCATTGGGAATTTAAACAACAGCTAACAGAGGTGATATTTTAACAGCTAGGCCTTGATTTCCTAGCAGAAGGAACTGTCCCCTAGGCTAATGGGGCATTTGGTGAAAGAGTCTTTCTATGTTTAGCTTGGTGTATGTATTTTCCATTATGGTTAAAACATCACAAAAATGATCTACAGACAAATACTACAAATATATAACTGGTATTCTGGTAATCAGAACATAAAGAGCAGCAATGTGGGAAGAGGATAGATCCCAGAGGGTTTTAGATTTCTTGCAACAATGGGATATAAAGAAAAGTGACATCTAGTCAAAAAAAGCCAAAGGAATCATTTTTTGACACATTGTTTTCTCCATAGTAATTCCTTTTTCACCAAAGCACCATGAAAAATGCAAATAGTGTTCAACATTTATATCCTAAACTCTTGGCCATCTCAATGAGATTTAACCAAATTAAGGTTTAAATCTGTCAAACAGAACTCTGAAATAGGATTAAACTATGGTACCACTACCACTGCACCTTAATGATAAACTGTTACTTATTTCTTCAACACAACCCATTTCCTATTGACAAGTAATCAAATCAGACAAGAAACATAAGATTAAGGGAAGAGATTGCAGCTCCTATCTGCTGTGAGAACACCTGTGTAAGAGCTCAAGATAGTGGTGCCGCTTCCTTAGGAAAGTCCCAGTAAGATACCAACATATCACTACAGTGAGTGCCTTCTGCAGGTCAGAACCAAGATTTACAGCCTGAGTTTGTTGCAAACTTTAAAATTTAACAATGGATTAAAAAAACTTACTGTCATAATGTAATCTTGACATTCAATATAGTTGAAAATAGCAGTAAATCTCTTGCTTTGGTGGAAAGAGGATGGGGAAAAAAACAAGATAGAAAGAATAAATAGAAAAAGGAAAGGACAGAAGGTCTGCTCTGGCAAGCACAAGGAAAAATAGAAAATATTTAACTAAGCTACATTTGAGTTGTTTGCTATAACTAGAGTGTTTGATTATTGGTCTCGGTTTTCATTTGATATAGAAATAAAATAAAAAAAATAAAATATTGGCATTACACAGTATCACAGGTTTAGTTAGACTCTGACATTATTATTATCATCAATAGTAATCCCTGCTGGCAAAGAATAATTTTTGCTATGTACTTGAAGGTTAAATATCCAAACTGAACCTTTCAAGCTGAATTATTTTATTATGCCTTTTGCCTGGCTTATATTAGTCAAAATAAATAAATGAAATAGCTATATAAGTTCCTATGAACAAACAATGTGTATTTATCATAATATCATTTTCTTTCAAGCTTCACTTTCTCACTCTCTCTCCTTGGTTAGGGCTTGCTCAGTTAAACTTTCATCATTGCCTTGTTATTCTGGGTCCAACTCTCAGTGGAAATTGGCATAAGATCTCAAACGTGGTTGTAACCTAGATAGGAAAGATACAAATATATTATTTATATATTGATCCTGTGTATTATAGTTCTTTGAAAGTAATCTTTTACTTTGATGTAGGAAGGCTCAAGAAAATTTGCCTTCAGAAGCCTGGAAAGAAATTGTATGGTTCAAAAGTGATCATTGCAACCAATTACACAAACAAGTCAAAATGTCTTTACTATATCCTAAGCAAGACTATGACTAAGCATATAACATCCATTGTCATGTAGTTTTCATGCTCATGCTAGCCTCGTGAGTCCAAACCTACTTGGACCCCCAGGGTACTTACTTGGGCAGCTAGCCCAAGCTACTGCGCATACTATCCATGTCTACGCTGCTATTTTTATCACTATTGTTCAAACAAATCTATTGGATATGTAGTTTACCTGTGCATGCTCCCAGCTGCAGTGTAGACATACCCATATTTGCCTGCTTAACATTTTGCATGTGATTAGCCTCACTGATTACTCACATACTTAGAATTATGCACATGCTAAAGATTTGCAGGATTGGAATCCAAGTGGGAGAATGGTGGATAGATCATTTTTCATAAAAAATCCTGGAACCAAAGCTAGATTTACAAACACTTTGTGTGAACCTAAGACAATTTACAGTTAAGGATGAAAACCATATACAGTAAAACTAAATGGTTTTACATGTTTTCCCCTCCAAACCATGAGATGTGTTGCCAAATGTGATACACTGCCTACTAGACAGACTAACACAAGCTTATGTTCCAAGTTGATTTAAGGTATAGCAATGTGCTTTACATTGGACAATAATCTAATAGAGGTGACAAAGGAATAAATTACAGGAGCAAGATGCATGGCTGAAAGCCACACTCTCCTGCTCCAATGAAGATGAGAATCTTTCCTAGAAATTGCTTCTTTATGATTAATGACAACTGCAGGATCCACAATGCCCTCAGCTCCAGAACTCCACTAATAAATGGCAGGCACATACCTTTACTAAAGGTGAGCACAGAGATGATCCTCACCATAACCTTAGGATTCTTTCCCATATTTACTAGCAACATCAGAAGCTTATCTGGACTGAGCTTCATGCAACAAACTCTCATCCATGCCCCAGTCTCACGTAAATACTGGAAAAAGCATTTGTCACCCTTAGCTAGATCTGATGAAATTGAATTATAGAGCTAGGTGTCATCAGCATAATTAAATCACTGCAGCCTGTAGCACCTCACTAACCCTCCTGATAGCTCCATGTACTCATTGAACAAGGTGAAGAACTGTGGGATGCCTCATAAGCACTGCCAACACAACTATATTTGGAGCATTAAATAGGGAACAAATGCAGCTGCAATAACTGGAGAACTTGTAGAGGGCATGTGGCAAAAAATAAAGCATAAAAATGAGTATTGTCACCACATATCAACAAATTATTTTATCTGCTGGTTTAGAAATTTCCTTGTGGAGTATGTCTGACCATTTTATGCAGTGGGAGCTATGTGAAATCCTTAGAAATCTCAATTAACTCAGTCACCAATGTTGAAATTCAGACATAGTGATTGTCTACCATAAAATATGAATTCCTTTGTCAGTCTTTGTGCCCTTGATACTTTAAGTTTATTTTAGAACAATAAAATTGCAACATACTTTCTAAGACTAAAATATGCTTGTAATTGTGACTAAAATATTTGAATAATAATTAGTGCTTTTTTGCATAAATGGAATGAAATGTGCAGTTGGAATGAATAAATGGGTGCAAGGGAAAACTGACAAGCCTGAGTAATGTGATAATTGCTTGGTGCCACTATCATGTGGCTATCTTAAGACAACAAAAAGCCGTCTATATATCTTGTGTAACTTGCTGATGCAATTAGTGGACAATATAATTTTACTACTGTCATTAGCAATGAATTTCTCCCTTTGGGAGACTATATGACTTAGGGGAATGGTAACCAGGCACAGAGCCTTTGTCTTTACCAGAAAAGTCTAACTGAATGTTTTCAATCTAATTAAACAGGTGTAAATCCTTAATGTGGATGCACTTAAACCTGGTATATCAAGTCAGCTGAATTTGGTAATTTACTGAAACAAGCTAAATTAAGCAAATGATAAACCAGTTTGTGTGTCTTTAAAGGTTTGTACTGGTTTAACTAGACTTGATTTAAAATAGTTGAATTAAACTGGTGCGACTTTTCTAGTGCACACCAAGGCCCAGAGGTTTTCTCTTGTAGGTAACTCAGATGAATGAATCTTCCCCACGTTGCTAGGGACTAAAAGTAACACCTGTCTACTGGCCTAAATGAACTGAGTTGATGGCCTCAGAACAACTAGCACTGGTGTGTAGGTTAGGTCCTGTCAGATTTTAGCTAAAGTATATTAGCAGAGAGGAATGTACCTTTATAATGGGGAAAGGAAGTGTGCAGAACTGCTTTTTGTGATGTCCCTCTTCTGTGAAAAAAGAAACAATTTTAATTTTCAAAGCTGTCATTCCATCATCTTTCAGAATCATTTCATCCACTTGAAGCAAAATAGATTAAATCACAGTGTTCTTTATTATTGTAAACCAGATTTCTATAATCTTTCACATACAAAAACAGAAGTCTAGATTTGTAAATATCCTTTAGGCTTTGATGAAATAAATGTGAGGAAGTTATTTCCTGTGTAATACTCTGGCAGTTACTGTCTTCTGTATAATTCTTTACAAGCTATTCAACTATAAATAAGATATGACGTGTTGGACAATGCATTTTCCAGGGTGAATCACAAAGTTGAATGCTCCCTTTTACCCAACCTTATTTTTTAAAATCAAGAGAGAGGTTTTCATACAGCTTCCAGGATGTGGAAAGAAATTAGGGATGTTGGTTTATTTAGGGGAAGGAGGGGATCGGGACACAGGAAAGTGAAGGTTTTGACAAAGAGAATATGGAATACTTGTTAGAATGCAAAAACAAAAATGTCTTTGAAAAAAGCGGTAATCTCAGGAAAGTGGAATCTGGCTAATTGATGGAAATAGAAGGTGAATGACAATTATGTCCTGATTCAAGGTATCTCCTTCAAGACTAACTTAAGCTTCCCAAAGGAATGAGGCTAGTTCAGATATTATCATTTAGAAACTGTTTATGCCATAGAAAAGGAGTGACAGAAAGTAAAGGACTTCCTAATTTATAATGACAAGCCAGCAGGCAAGCTCCAGATGTCGTAACTGCAGTTCAGGATACATTCAAGAAAGGTGACTGCTGTATTCTCCACTATCCTGCTGTAATTATAAACACAGGCAATACTGGTGAAGAGTGCCAGCTGAAAATCATGAGATAGGCCTTAAAAATAGCAAGGACAAAAAGTTAATGTATATTGTCTCATTTTAAGGAGAATGAAGTTTTAAGAGTATTACCAAAGGGTGATTTCACTACATATGAATATCCAATTTTCAAATATTTCCCAAGAATACAAGAGACATGGACTGTGCTATTATAAAATATACTGTAACAGACTAATAAGAAAAGTAAATGGAAACTTAAAATAATCAACACTCTGTTCCTGTACAAAAAAGTCAACTCAGTACATTGTAATGTCTGAGAACTTGCAATATAATCTGTTTTCAATATAACATGTTTTTAACATTTTCATAATGCTGGCTATATTGTGCAAAATCCATACACACAAGCAAAGTTATCTTTGTGTGTGCATGCACATATTTTGCAGCTGCAATTCAGTTGCTTAGATTTGTAAATGTTGCCCTAACAAATAATTCAGTGTTGTAAGACACAAAGTAAATAAACGTAAAAGTGTCTACATTAAAGCTGCTGGAAAAGAGAGGATGGGGAGAATTGCTAGATTTATTTATTTGTAGATCTCTGAAATTCTATGAATCTGACTTTTATTTTTAAATTCTAATTTATACTCTTAACTTTTAACCTTGCTGGTTATTTCCTAAGTCTGCCTGTTATTGGCCTGACCCCTCTCCTGGATGGCACTGGTGCTTTTGGTTCCAGCATCAATTATTGCACTGATACATAGTACTGGTAATCCTCCCTCTTTGGCTCAGTTCAAAGTCTATTGTAGTTAATGGAATATCTCCAATTGACTTCATTGGTCTTTGGACCAATGACTTATAGTGGCTTATATTATGGAAATGAGACAAAATTAAGAAATGAGTTCCTTGCATCTACTAATTGATGACACTGAGGGTTGCCAAGGTGAAAGTCTGCAATTAGGGACAAGATTCTAGAAGGCATTCCAAGTGGGAAACTATTTTGTAGTTAAGTCTCAGCAGGAAGGGTTGTATTTGAGCTCATTTTGAGACTAAAGCAATTAGAATGGAATGCAGTGTTGGCTGGAGCATGGTGTTTGGAGCTAATGGCCTACCTAAAGAGGAGTGGAGATCTGGGAAGCAATGAATCCTGCTGGAAGGCCACAAAGAAAGCAAGTCTAGAGTGTCAATACACCAGGACAGGGTGTGCATTCACTATTGGAGCACACATCGAATGAAGCATAAAGCAGAAGGCCAAGTGTCTTCCACTACCCGAGAAATGCACCAATATCCTACTAATACGTATCCTAACATGATTTAATGCTATTTGTGTATGGCTCATTAATTTTAAATTTAATTAACCTTTTCCAAAACATTTTTATTATTGCTTTCTGGAATAACAAAAAGTCCCATTGAAGTGTTGAGAAAATAATGAGGAAAGGGTTATATATACATGTTTCTGCTATTTTGATTATGTGATTTTTCTTCCCACCTAGCTGCTTCTTTTTGTTGTTTCCTTGGTCTATTTGGGCCCTTTTCTCTCCACCCACTCTCCTCAGATGTACTTTAAGTAGCAGTTTGTTGCTTTAATTCACTTCTTTAATGCAAATTTAGTTGTAATACTGAACAACTCACACTTTATCGTGTACATTAGAAAGTGAGTTAACAGTGGCTGAAAGAGCTACAATCTGTGCCCTGGCTCTGGAGGCGGAACGAAGCATGTTTAAAATGGTCTTTCTCCTTTCACTTATAACCCTCTTCTTTCACCCAATCACCACATAATAATTTATCTTTTACAAATAAGAAATGATAGTTTGAAAAATGAAGTATATTTTGTTTAATTGGGGCTATCCCTGTTCTGAAGACACTTTTGTACCTTTGCTGATTAAAATATGAAAGGACATTTTGGGGAAATTACCTGTCTTTGACACAATGTGTTTGACAGTTTAATTCAGTGTTTCTCAAACTGGGGTTGCCGCTTGTGTAGGGAAAGCCCCTCCGCGGGCCGGGCCGGTTTGTTTACCTGCCCTGTCCGCAGGTCTGACCGATCTCGGCTCCGACTGGCTGCGGTTCACCGCTGCAGGCCAATGGGAGCTGCTGGAAGCGGCGGCCAGTATGTCCCTCAGCCCGCGCCGCTTCCAACAGCTCCCATTGGCCTGGAGCAGCAAACTGCGGCCAGTGGGAGCCGCGATCGGCCATACCTGCGGATAGGGCAGGTAAACAAACTGGCCCGGCCCACCCAGGGGCTTTCCCTACACAAGCGGTGACCCCAGTTTGAGAAACACTGATTTAATTCCCTCTTCTCTTCTCCCATTCCCTCAGTGTTGCTATCTTTCATCCTTCTGGGGTGAAGATGAAATGTTAGGTGCTGAATGTTGCTTACAGCCCCCTAATGACCAAACGTGAAATGCCCCTTGTAGAAATCTCAAATGAAAAGGGAGCTCAAACACCCCGTCAGTTGTGACTGAAAAGGGGTTTACTTGCAAAGAAGAAAACCAAACATTCAGGGAGGGTTACTTTCTTTTTAGTCACCAGGACTTGAAGTGCTATTAAATCCTTAGCTTTTATCTATACATGTTTTCATTAATCTATTTCCCTCTTCCACCTCCCTACCTCTTTGTGAGAGTGAGTGGAATAGGGGGAAAGGGAATTTTATGGTACTTTAATTCCTGAGGGAAAAGGGAAGGAAGAAAATAAACTCTGTGAAAAGGTGGAAAAGAAGAGGTAGACCTTTGAAAAAGCACACTGATTACTGGTTTATCTGGACATTTTTAAATGCCACTTGAAAACTATCCAAAAGAGAGATTTTAAAACATATTATATTTATTTCACTCCTGTTTTCCCAATGCCGATTAAGCATAACGGTTGTCAAGATATATATTTTTGTTTGAGTGATCAAGGTTTGTGTGCCATTGTGAGTTGATGCATGGTTATGATATTAAAAGGGTCCTACCAGTGAGCAGAACGAAGCTTTGGAAAGTCAGTGTCTGCAGCCATGATCATATCAGAAATAAGATTTTTGAGGGGAAAGAAGGTACCTATTGGGATGACTTGAGCACATGGAACACTGAAAATGGTATGTAACAATGATCTCTGAGAAGAAAGATTATTTTCTTCAATGATAATTCAGAGTTATAGGATAAATTGAGTGTTGGATATTTACTATTATATTCATGTGATCTTATATATGTTTCTGGTCTATACGTACTATTGTTGACATTTGACTCAGTTGCTATTGTATATAAATATGGTAGAGCTTTGATCAAACTATAAAACCCACAAAGGAAATGGATTGGAGGAACATAGATGTTGCCACACTGAATCAGAACCAGGGTCTTCTGGTCCAGTATCCCATCTCCAAAAGTGACCAGTTCCTGCAGTTTGAGAGGAAAGTGGTCAGTTCCTGGAGAAAGGAATGTTGAAATTAAGTACCTAATCAAGAAACACTTAAAGGACAATGGATCTTGGAATGCTCCAATCCACATAAGAAGTCTACTTGAGGATGTTCAAGGTAGCATGTAAACAATGGATGCTACCTGTAAAAACTGTGAGTCATGCATGGACATGTGACTTGCCCAGGTGACTCCTAAACTCCATCTTGGAGCTGGACTTTGCATAGGAGTGAGGAAGGGGTCTCCACCCACAAGAGAAAGTCTATTTAAATCCCTGGGAGACCCCTCCATTTTGTCTTCTGCTGGCTAAAGAGAAAGCCTCTCCACCCCCCAGGATACTTGAAAGAAACTGGAACAAAGGACAGTAACTACAGGGGGTGTGAGTGATTGCTGGACCCAGGCTAAAAGGAGATTAGTCTGTAAAAGGGAGCATTCTGGAACTGGTGAGGATCTTATCTGTATTCAGTTTGATTAGACATAGATTTGCGTGTTTTAGTTTATTTTGCTTGGTGACTTACTTTGTTCTGTCTGTTACTACTTGGAACCACTTAAATCCTACTTTCTATATTTAATAAAATCACTTTTTACTTATTAATTAACTCAGAGTATGTATTAATACCTGGGGGAGCAAACAGCTGTGCATATCTCTCTATCAGTGTTATAGAGGGCAAACAATTTATGAGTTTACGCGGCATCAGCTTTATACAGGGTGAAACAGATTTATTTGGGTTTAGACCCCATTGGGAGTTGGGCATCTGGGTGTTAAAGACAAGAACACTTCTGTTAGCTGCTTTCAGGTAAACCTGAAGCTTTGGGGCAAGTAATTCAGACCCTGGGTCTTTGTTGGAGCGGACGGAAGTGTCTGGCTCAGCAAGACATGGTGCTGGGGTCCTGAGCTGGCAGGGAAAGCAGGGGTAGAAGTAGTCTTGGCACATCAGGTGGCAGCTCCCAAGAGGGTTTCTGTGATCCAACCCGTCACAGAGATGATGATAAAAGCAGCTATGAGAATTGCTTTAGATGAACAGTCTCACCTGCGGACCCTGGCCTTGTGGGTGCCCAGGAATTCCCCACGCTGGAGCAGCGCCTGCTCCGAGTCCTCAAGGACAAGGCTGCAGGGTCGGGGACTGTCCGTAGCAGAAGGGGTGTAAGCATTGATTCTTGCTTGCTTGCTTGCTGGAAAGCATTTATTTAGTAACACATGAAGGCTGGGAAGCTTATTATACCTTGGCAATAAAACCGATTATACTTATGGACCCAGTTTGGCTTCATTTAGTGTATCTGAGCCCCACACTTTGGCTCGACAGGGGGAAACTGTGTGATCATGGGAGACTTCAGTTTGAGTACATAGGCTGGAGGTCTTGTGCTGCCAATACTAAAACATCTTTGGAATTTCCAAACATTATAGATGACAATTTCCTAATCAAAAATTGTAGCAGTCAATATAGGAAATTCTTTATTAGACCTTGTCCTAACAGATAAAGAGGAATTGATCACAGAACTAAAAATGCCCTAATTTATCTGAAAGCTACTTGGTTGTTCTTTTGTGTTACTAATGACCCCAGGATGATATTGTAGCCTTATATTTCAAACTGACCATCATTTATTCTCTATATAGAGCACACAGAAAGGTATGATGAACTGCATTGAGAAGACTGTATGATTCTTGTGAAAGGAAATCTTCCCTTCTCAAATAATGCAGACATTAAAACAGCGGAAACACTCAACCTTCTTTCCACAGTAAAGATAATGTACACATGTCCAGCCCTCTCTAATAATAATAAGAATAAAATATATATTATCTGAACTTCAGAAAAGGATATTTGACTTTTTGGTATCCCTGCAGTGAAATAAGCCCCCTGTTACCACTATCTGATAGGCTACTCAGTGATTTGTGGGAAATGAACTGTTTGTCTCAGTCCATCCCCCATGGCACGTACTCACCTCTCAAACTCTTTATATCAGTTACAGCACAAAGACTAAAAAGTAAATGTCATGCAAGCTAAACTATTATCTCACTAGTCCCCTAAGAAAAAATAATAAGGGATTTAATAGAACATGATAAGCCTTCAATACATATTTTGAACTGTCAACTTCAAGTGAGACACCCAAGAATTGAGGTAGCCATCATCACCAGTCAGTCTGGAAAAATCTAGGCTATTAAGTTCGTAGAACAGAAGTTACGTGGTGGAATGTTATTTCACACCCCCGCCCCCACCCTCACCCCTTCACCAGAGTGCAGCAATGGCTCTTTAACTCCCTAATCATCCACATAAGATGAAACAAAGGTAAATAACTAGAGATAGGTTTCTCCCACTCATTTCTATTGATTTTTTCCCTTTTAGTTGATATCAAAATTAATTGACTTACTGCAGTTTCATTATGTTCAATATTTGCTAAAGGATAATACATTTTAATGGTGACTGAAAAATAGTTTAGTCAACATTTATACAGTTTCTAAGGCATCTATTTGTTCAGTGTCTTTATCTGTCTTGCCCTAAGGTTGTAATGTATAGTTTGTTTAAAGCTATATTCTATCTGTCAGATGTTTAACCCAAGGAGTTTGGTCTTAGTTTACCATCAACTTTTTTTAAAATGACTCACCCCGTCACCCCATCCTCTTCCCATTCTTTCTCTTGGTATTTGAGTACTGGCTTGATTGCTCCCATATCTCGTAAACACATGCATGCTGAACTTTGCACATGAGTAGTCCCATGAAAGTCAGTGCAACAACTCCTGTGTCTCGGTGTTTGGATCCTACAATCCTCTGATGCTATGCTCCTGCAACTATCTAGGTCACTCAATAACCATTAATATAAGAAGTAGGTGAGGACTCTCAACTCCTTGCAAGAGAATATCCCCTTTGCATTTCATCATATTCCAAGGTCTTTTATCACCATATTATCTAAACACCAGGATCAATTCATAGGATCAGACACTTATTTCTTTTGGGGTCTGCAGATTGTTGATTTCTCATCTGTGCATAGCAGAAGCCATCAAGCAGTCCTTTTCCTACTTTGCACAAAATATAATTAGCCTCTAGGTCTGGTCTTTCATTTCAGCTCTAGCCTTGTATATTTTTATAGCTGACAATACTGAGCAAGTCATTGAAATGTAGAATTATAGTGAGAATAATGAATTTGGTCCTTTCTTTTCCCCTTTTTTCTCCTTTCCATAAGTAAACCCTGGTGAATCATGGGTTTTATAGCAATAACTGGTGCTTATATATCTTACTGCTGTTTTCCCACTGCTTTTCCCATGTATTTGTTTAGCCATATCATAAAATTTCCCACCTGTTATGAAACTCTCACTAATTCTGGAGTGGGTTGGGGGCCAAGCTATTCACTGCTATTAAATATGTTCCATAAAATAAACAGGATGGTCAACATTGCCAAACTGAGCGAATAGTGTTGTGAAATCCTTAACTTTTATACTTTCTTATTTTCTTTTAACAATATAACATTCATGAATATCTGTTGGCTCATCTACTTCCTTTACAAAGAAATTAAATGTCCTGTACTTAATAATATTAGTATTTGGACTTTGAAATTCATACTTCAGTGAGGGGAATAAATCAATTCCTACCTACTTTTGTTTGGATGGAGACAGTTTTCTGCAAGGTTGAATGAAAAGGGCAGCATGACATCTGTTTATATTTTGGTGGCTGTGTCTTGGCAAATGAAGAAAGTTAAACTAGGGGTTTTTTTTAAACAAAGGCTTAGAAATTGCAGAAATTTGCAGAATGCCTCAGAAATTGTTGAGAGATCAGAAAATCACAAGGTCCACAGCTTTTTTATCATGCTCATGATACTCTTTCACCTACTAAGAATGAATTTTTATGATGATTTTGTTCCATGGTGCTGAAGCCCAGCTTGTATGTAACCAAAATGTTGAAAGATGTGGTGATAAAGTTTGGTTTTTACTACTTTGTCAAAGCTTTTGTCTAGCAATGGGAGATGGAAAGGTTTTCTACATCCAGTATAAGCTTTTTTGAAGACAAGACAGACAATTTCATTTTTCTGAGAGGTTTACAGGCTTGCTTCTCTGAAGGGAGAGTTTCTGTTAACAGTATTCTTCGCTGACTTTTACCAGCAAAAAGAGGCTGGGTTCTGTTTCTCAGGTGGTGCCTTGGATATTCTTAAAGGTTCCTACACCTTCAAAATGTATAATGGGGGTGAATTCTGAATGGATATGAAATGCCAGACTGTCTTGTTAAGTATTCTGCCTCACCAAATTCCTGTATTGATAGTTGTGGCAAAATCATCTATCAGTTTGGGGTCACTGGTGTTGTAGCTGGCTGGTTTGATCTCCTCAGGTTTGTTGGAAACTGAAAGGATGCAAAATCTTTCGAAACCACTTTGGTCATCTATTCCCCTGGTTGGATTGGGGGGAAAAAAGCCATTGTCTTTGCTTGGGTTAGCTTCTGGCAGCAAATGTGTTGGTGGGAAAGGGGATTTACACACACAACTACACCTTTCCTATATATGTCTATAATGGAATAGTGTAAATCTAGACTTTAATATTATGTCCTTATAGTTTCCTGGTAACTTAAAATATATATATATATATATATGTGCATTTTAGACTCCCAAACCTATAGTCTAATATATAAATAAAACTCAGCAATTACTTTACAGAAATATAATTAAATCTACATACCTTCTTTGATCCTGTTACCCACTAGAATCTTATTCAGTAGCATTAAACTCTTCCCAATAAACATGGATTTCACTGATCCTTCAATTGTAGACTTTAGTTTGAAACTTCAAACTCATAGACCCAAATGTGTTGCTAGCTTACAGTCTCTGTGCCAAAGCAGGCATTAGTGGAGCTACAAGAAATGCAGAATTTTGCCCATAGAAAAGATATATGAGAATCTCCTGTTGCAAAACAAAACTCTGCCAATTTCCCCTAAATTGTGGGTAATGACTCTCTTGGTAAAACCAGCATATTTTAAGCAAATCTGAGCTTATTTATGAACTCCCATGTAAATTGCATGTAGTTCTGTGGACTTTGCATGATTTCCAACCATAACTCCTACACAGATGGCTTTAGCTAAATTTTCCTGTTTCATTTCAACCTGAAACTACACACACACTTTTTTAACTAACGGTGAAATCATGATCCTCTGTACATTAAGCAAAACCATCATGTTATTCACAGCTCTATTCAAGAAACATTTGATAAATTATTGACAAATACCTCCTCTGTGGCACCCATTTCAGCCTTGATAACATCAGTAAATTGTGAATGTTATGGGTTTTGTGATACCTTTTTAATACTTGCAGTCTGAGTGCTTTTTTTAAAGTCACTCCCTGCCCTTCTTTCTATGTAAAAGTATTTTTAATTAATTTTATTCCAATGCTAGCCTCTGGAATGCTTAGGGACCAAAGCTTCATGCAAATGAGTGGAGATACAGGAAACTGGATATTCCCATTTATTCCAAGCTACTGCTTTTATTTCAAACTAAACCTCCTGGCCCCACCATTAGTTCTGCAGACTAATTGAAGGTAGTGGTCCAACAGTCACATATCTTAACCTGTGGAGTGGTTGGAGGAAGACTGGGTCAGTTTGTTCCCATACATGCTTTTTTCTGTATGTGGAAAAGGAGCAGTGGGCCTACATCAAGGAATCTGTTCCAAGATGGGATTTGTAATAGAATCCCTATGATCTGAAATTAGTGCCTCCTTCACTTGAGATGTAGGATAATCTGTAACTTTAACAGTGTCAGATATGTGCACAAAGTATCTTTGCATGGTCTTTTTAAATAGAAAGAGAGAATCTGAAAATCAAGTTCCCAAAAGAGACAGTGCTTTTGGTTTCCTCCTTCATTACTAGGTATGTTCTGAATGTAGTTCATTGCCTGATTAATTGCTTAGTTGTTTTATTAGCTGTTCTTTTATTATATTACTTGAAGAATTTTTTCAGATGATAAATGTAAAATGTCTCTCCTTTCATGTCTTTCTCATAGGTTTGTATAGTTTTCTAGTATATCTTTTAATGGTATTTTTGTTGTTTATTGGGTTTCACATATGCACACACACACACACACACACACACACACACACAGAAACTAGCCACCGCAGAGTTTAGCTTAACATTACCTAGTCTTCTAGCAATTCAAGAAGAATACAAAAATGCAATTTTCGTTCATATTTGTAAGGGCTGAAAGATTGGACAATTTTTTGGTCTCTGGACTATTTGTTGCGTGCTTTGATTTAATATGAATTCAGTTGTCACAAGATATAAATGCAACCATTAGAGCTAATAAGATGAAAGTGAATCCTGTTTCTATCTTTTGTATAGGATGGACTATATTTTTTTTATATAGAAAGAAAGAAAGAAAGAAAGAAAGAAAGAAAGAAAGAAAGAAAGAAAGAAAGAAAGAAAGAAAGAAAGAAAGAAAGAAAGAGAAAGAAAGAAAGAAGAGCTATTGACTCTTCTTCCCCAACTATTCTAAAGTCACATTTCTTTCTGAAATTTTATACAGAGCCTTTCACATGTATGTTGCAGGTTCAGATGTAACCCAGATAAGCAGTTACTTAGTTGTTTTTATCACTGGCCTGCCTTAAATGAGTTGGTGATATCTATCCAATTCCAATTCGACAAACAGAATATCCACATGATAAAACTCTCAATGATATTTATCACAAACTGGCATCAAGGGTGTCATAGCTATAAAGGGAAGGATAACAGCTCTCCTGTGTACAGTACTATAAAATCCCTCCTGGCCAGATACTCCAAAATCCTTTTACCTGTAAAGGGTTAAGAAGCTCAGGTAACCTGGCTGACACCTGACCCAAAGGACCAATAAGGGGGCAAGATACTTTCAAATCTTGAGGGGGGAAGGCTTTTGTTTGTGCTCTTTGTTTTGGGGGTTGTTCGCTCTTGGGACTAAGAGGGACCAGACATCAATCCAGGCTCTCCACATCTTTCTGAACAAGTCTCTCATATTTCAGACTTATAAGTAAACAGCCAGGCAAGGTGTGTTAGTTTACCTTTGTTTTCTCAACTTGTAAATGTACCTTTTACTAGGGTGTTTACCTCTGTTTGCTGTAACTTTGAACCTAAGGCTAGAGGGGGGTCCTCTGGGCTCTTTAAGTTTGATTACCCTGTAAAGTTATTTTCCATCCTGATTTTACAGAGATGATTTTTACCTTTTTCTTTAATTAAAAGCCTTCTTTTTAAGAACCTGATTGATTTTCCTTGTTTTTAGATCCAAGGGGGTTGGATCTTGATCCTCTAGGAGTTGGTGGAAGGGAGGAGGGGGGATGGTTAATTTCTCCTTGTTTTAAGATCCAAGGGGTTTGGATCTGTATTCACCAGGGAATTGGTGAAGAGTCTCTCAAGGCTACCCAGGGAAGGGAATTAGCATCGAGAGTGGTGGCAGCGGACCAGATCTAAGCTGGTAGTTAAGCTTAGAAGTTTTCATGCAGGCCCCCACATCTGTACCCTAAAGTTCAGAGTGGGGAAGCAGCCATGACAAAGGGCTTGTCTACACTTATCGGAGGATTGACGCTGCGGCGATCGATGCATTGGCGGTCAATTTAGCAGGTCTAGTGAAGACCTGTTAAATCAACTGCCGATCGCTCTCCTGTCGACTCCTGTACTCCACCTGATCGAGAAGAGTAAGAAGAGTCGATAGGAGAGTGTCTCCGATCGACGTTGCATAGTGTGGACCCCGCGAAAGTAGATTTAAGCTATGTCAATTTGAGTTATGCTATTCATGTAACTCAAATTGCGTAGCTTAGATCAATTTTTCCCTTTAGTGTAGATAAGGCCCTAGTCTCATTGCACATTCCTCCTGGCAATAAAATGTTTGTAGGATTAGCCGTTATTGCATGTAGTAAGCACTATTACTAGTATTAAGTGTTTTGTAGGACTGGATAATTAGCTGTCAGTTTTTGCAGAGAGGCAATTCGACTGACTAGGCCAACAAGACTAAAATACTCTCTCGTCTATAAAGGTGATCTCACAATAGGTACATTGATGAAGGACTGTGAGGAAGCTTGCAGTAACTTTGGCCATTCTGTACCATTTGCATTAATAAATTTAGGACTTCATTATCCAGGACAGTCAATCTGGCACCTTTCCCAAGTATTAAATTCATATTACAAACCCCATTTTTATGTAGTTGCACTGTTACCATAAAATATTGATCGCTGCTCAGTCTTTTACACCCCATTAACAAAGTCTATATTGTAAATGTGAACCAAGATCATAATTGATTATGACATTGTCCAGTGTCAATGTGGTTCCGAGCTAACAGTGCTTATTAAAACAATTTTTAAATACATTTGAGAACTTTTAAACTTTATTAAGAGAGTGCATTTCTAGAGCATGTGTAGTGCAGCTTTAAGGGTGATTGTTACTTATTTAAGAAAAGTCTACAGCAGAGCTTTGTAAAAAAAATAAA
The DNA here is from genome assembly GCF_028017835.1 of Emys orbicularis. NCBI lineage: Eukaryota > Metazoa > Chordata > Testudines > Emydidae > Emys > Emys orbicularis. Next base: position 192,624,679 of record NC_088683.1, read on the forward strand.
TACTGTGGGTATTTTTAATGGCATTACACTTATTTGTGTCCTCTTGATAGTCTACATAAAATTGTCATTTGAGAATCTGAGAAACTTAAGTGCTTGTTTTTCTGAATAAATAAAAAAAAACACTGTAAAATCAGGCAAAGTATCAGATTAATTATGTTGTCATTATTGTTTGTGTTAATGTTGTTGGTTTTTGTTTTTTTCCCCCTCATTTGGGAAAAAACATGAAAGCTAGTGAAAAAAATCAAACCTCCAAAGTATAATATTGACCACATGGCTACGTACACCAAACTGACCTCCAGAGTTGTCTCAGTCTTTGAGACATAACAAGTTGTCCCAATGTACATCTTTTGACTGAACATTTTTAAAGTATTAGACTTATCTCTTAATTTGTAGCTGCATAAATATAGCAGCAAATAAATCTGACTTAGAATACCCCTTGTGGCCTAATTTTTCAGAGGTGCTGCCTACCCACAATTCTCACTGTTCTCCATGAAACTGCAGGTGTTCAGCATATCTGCGAATAAACCATTTGGGGTCTTTAATGAGAATTGCACCAATACATATAATGCAAACCCTTTTTTTAAAGGGGTACACCTGCTAAGGGAATCCTGAGTTGATGAAATATAGGGTCTTATTCATAAAACCCATAGTCAACCATGATGCAAGGTATTTGGCTAGTTCTATACCTTATGCCTCTTAAACAGTCATGCTTTTCTGTTTTTTTTTTTTTTTGTTTAAACTATTTTTTTTTATTTTTTTTAAAGGGATATAATCAGTAATGATGTAAACACTGAGTTTTACATGAATATGTTTTAACACTGAATTAGTTTTGGGTGTCATTCACATTTATCCTTAAAGGCTTTTCACAATACATATTTTAGCATATGGTATTCAAATAACCTCTGGTACTACTGTTGAAATGCACTCATTGTTTACATATCACTAATGTGGAACTTGTTGCAGGTTTGGGAACAAGTGTATATTTATTCAAAGCAATTAACATTTCTGATTAAAAACTGTGCAGAAAGGAACTTTACAAGCTGATCTTGTTGCCTCCAGACTTCTCTTCTTTTTATCTTTTCTCATTTTTATATTTAGTAAATCCTAGGAAATTAAATACAAAATGCTGAAGATATTGCAACATTAAGATGATATCAAGTAGTTAAGTCAAGAAATTTCAAAAGAAAAGTTTTCTTTGAGAACATAGATCTTTTAATGCTGCACAAATACATATTCTCTTCCACTTTTCATTGTTTTTTATCCAACCATCAAAAACACTGGGGTTATTCTTTCTAAGGGGAATACTCTTGTTTTTTGTTCTAGCTCAAAACCCTGATGTAGATTTTTCTCACTTTCTCCCTCTGACTCTCCACTTCTCCTCTCCCTCTCCCAAATCCTCTTCAGGCAGAGAGTATGGAAACCGACCCAAAGGATGGAGTTCTTGGGAAGTTATGAAATTACCATTTTCAAATAATATCCCTGTAACTTATGCATATTAGCAAAAGCAAATAAAAATAAATAGAATTATTTGTCTCTATTCTCAATAACCTAACGATTTTGCTGATTTTTAGTTATAATACTGCATGTATTATTTTCTCATGTTTTCTGCCCTGGCTAACAAGAAAGAAATATAGTATAGGATTTGATGGAGCATCATTTTCCATTCTCTCAGGCATTACAATATTTACAGCACCTTAGGGTTTTTATTGTACTTCCCATCTAATGCATGTGCGGTAATCTTTTTATTATCGTTTTCCTTCTACTGCAGCTGTTCAGGGTGTTACCAGCATATTATTCAATCAGTGCAATCAAACTGAGTGTTCAGAATGTAACTGAATTTCTTTATGAACTGGAAGGCCCTATTGCTGTTTTTAATAAAACATTGAGCAATTTACACCTGTTCTTAGAACATAATCTTACTGTTCCATTCTGCTCTACATAACTCCTGCTGTCGAACAAAAAAGAACATTTCACACTTATTCTTCACCATTTCTCCCCAGACATATCTAATCTCTTATAGTTCCCCTGCTGGTAATAGAATGCATCATTTAATTCATTGAAATCTGAATAAAAAGATAGAGATATATAATGGTACAATACTGCAAATACCCTTTCTAGTAGTTACTCATGTGTTCTTCATGTTAAAAATATTCCTGATGTTCAGAAATGTGTGATGTGTTGGATTGTTGTCTTCAGTCCTCAAGTAGCTTATGCTTGGAAAATGTTTTTAAAATCTTTAACTTCAATGGGTACAGGATTTACAGCCAATGAGAATTTTTCCAATTAGTTCAGGGGACACAGAATTTCAACTTATTGTTCACATACTTGTGTACCTAAGGCACTACCCTTTACCACCTATGAAAAAAAAAAACCCAACAAGCTGATAGCAAAGCATCTTGACACATTCAGGTGATACAATCATAAGAATATGATTAAAGTAAAGAAATAGTGTTGCTTAGACTTCAATTCTAGACAGATGATAGGCCATAGTTTGATCCTCAGATATACAAAAACAAATATCAGTGTTCTAAATGGGAGTTTCACTTGTGTATCTGAGGGAAAGATTTGGCCCAAATATTAACACATTTTCAAAAATGCATATGTGCCATTTTGTACAAAGGCAAACCAGTTGATAGATCAGTCTGTCCATTTATTTTTCCTGCATATCTTTATAATTTTATTTCCATTGGATAGTGCATAGAGGCCTCAAGAAGGGACTGGGACAAATGTACAGTAACTCCTTGCTTAATGTTGTAGTTATGTTCTTGAAAAATGTGACTTTAACTGAAATGATGTTAAGCAAATCCAATTTCCCCATAAGAATTAATGTAAATAAGGAGGGTTAGGTTCCAGGGAATTTTTTTTCACCAGACAAAGACATTATATACATATACAGTATACGTTTTAAACAATTTTAAACCAACAATTTAATACTGTACTTAGCAATGATGATTGTGAAGCTTGGTTGCGGTGGTGGAGTCAGAGAGAGAAAGAGAATGGATCATCTGACTGCTCCTCTTGCTGTTCTTTCCAAAATGCCGCGGGGTGCTCAACCTCCGACTCTGCCCCAGGCACACCACCACTCCACCCCTTCCCCTGAGGCCCCACCCCTATCCTGCCTCTTCCAGCTCCCACTCCACCCGCCCCACCTCTTCCCAGATCTGCTCTACCCCTTCCCCCCAAGCATGCCGCATCCTCGCTCCTCTCCCCTCCCACCCAGCCTCCTGAAGATCACGAAACAGCTGATTGCTATGGGCAGGAGGCGCGGGGAAGGAGTGGGGAGGTTGCGCACTGCATCCCCGCTCCTCCCCTCTTCCCCCCAGAGCCTACTGAACACCGCGAAACAGCTGATTGCTGCGGGTGGGAGGCATGGGTAGGGAGGAGGGAGTTGCTGATGTGTGGGTCCGTCGGCGGGTGGGAGGTGCTGGGAGGGGGTGGACGGGAGCTGATAGGGGGGCTGCTGGCCCACCCTGATTCCAAGCCCCCACGGCCAAACAACGTTATAAGCAAACATTGTGCAATTTTAAATGAGTATGTTCCCTAATAGATCAGCGATATAACAACTAAACAACGTTAACTGGGACGACGTTAAGTGAGGGGTTACTGTCATTTTTTTAAAGTTTTCAATAATACGTGTTTGCTCAGAATCACAGTGGTACTAGATAATTTCAATCGTAATAAGCTGTTATGATCTAGCTTCACATTTGCAATATGGACTTTGCTAATGAGATCTACAACAGTGCTTAATTTGTAATGAAAGAGGTCCTGGGGTTCAAGATGGACAGCAGGAGAGCGGTGGCTGCTGGCTGGGCACCCAGCTTGGAAGGCAGCACCACCGCCAGCAGCAGCGAAGAAGTAAGGGTGGCATGGTATGGTATATTATGACCCGTACTTCTGTGTTGCTGCTAGTGGTTGTGTGGCCAGAGAATGGTGGCTGCTGGCCAGGAGTCCAGAGGTGCCAGAGCTATGAACTGCCAAGCCTAGAGTTGTTGGCCGGCAAGTACCAGCACAAATTAAGCACTGATGATAGACAATTATGGTAACAGTGCAACTACATGTGCTAGACACTGTATACACACATAACAAAAAGATGGCCCTTGCCCCAAAGAACTCACAATTGAAGTCCGACTAGAGACAGGCAGATGCAAGATGCAGAGTAGGGAGCATGTAGGTGAATAACTCTTTGTGAAATAAAAGGTGGGCTATTTTAAAGTATTGTCACACTAGTAAAACCTTTATACCCACTTTTTTGTCTGTAATTCATTCCATTTTACCACAGAGATTGTTAATAAAATATAAACAGTCTGCAAATATGTAGGTAAGTACGAAAAAATATCTTTAAAGCAGTAAAGGTATCGTCAGTTATTTTTAACTGATGAAAACGTTATACAAAATAATTTCCCCTTTAAATAAAGTAATTTAATTTACTGGAGTAGCTTTCAGTTTTCAAGATGGTACTGTACATAACTTAAGCTAATTTGCCTAATATCTATAACACAGTCTCTGTGGTATAAACATCAGTGACTTATTGGCAATATAAAATAATAGAAATTATCCACAAATAGAATTAAAGGAGAAGGAGTAAATGATAGAATTACATGCCAGCAGTTTCTCAAAGTGAATTACCAGAGCATAATGGCACATCTCTGTGTTTTAAAGTTCAACAGCCTGAATTGTTATTGAATTATGCATGCATTAACAGGAGTGTGCATTCCAGAGACTAATTTGATAAAAATACAAAAATACCACACAGGAAGAGGAAGCTAGGAGTTTGTCAGCACTAGAAATTAGAACTGCAGATATTTTGGTGCATTTGGATCTGGTATCATGCATCTGCCTAGTCATATATTGATATTTTTAAGTAGTACCCAGCACTTTAGGATCTGAGTATCTTAGTGTTGATTGTCATTTGGGTAGGTTTTACTGCTTGTCTGCAGGGAACTGGACTTGCACCAAACTCATTTCACAAAGGTCACAACTCATTGTGGCCTGAAAATTAGTTTGTCCTACTGAAGTGGTGTAATTTTGATAGTGAACAGTGTGAAGCTTATTGTCAATTTAAGGGACTTAAGCCACAGTATAAGTGTAAAGTTCAACCTTGGGAATCACCCTTTTCATGTCTCTCACTGCAGTGCTTCTTAACAATGAAAAGGACTGTTATTAAAGAGAATAGATAAGGATAAGCTCATTGTGGCCTCTGATTTTGTATCTCTGCTGTTAGTTTCTTCTCATTAGGTGAACTGATTTGGTGTTGGGGTTAAGAGTTGATGTGGGCTGGGGAACTAAGTTTATTGATGTAAGGGTGCCCTGGTCAAAATGGTGTCTTCCACTATATTAGTAACACAAGATGCTTAACATACATTAAGTGTAGGTGGGGAGGAGGGGAGTTCAAAAATCATAAAACAGCTAAAAAAATCATTAAAAATATCTCATGATGTTTGTGCCAGCCTTGGGACTTGCTTGGATTTAACTCATCACTTTTGACTATCTGGGGTTGGTGATACTGTAATCTCTTCATGACATGTTGTGGTTTGGTTCTGTCCTCTTGTATTTGCTAGCCCTCCAATTTTGGTGTAACCCATAAATTTGACCATGGTTCAGTTTGTACCAAAGAAAGATAGCAAGATGCTAGACAGGGTACAAAAATGTGTTTGGGTTCTGGAGTCCAGTAGGTCAATTTCTGAGGGGGGTAGGGGAGAGAGGAAAGACACCTTAAAGGTCTGAAGTGGGATCAACTATCAGGCACTATCCTCCCTGGAATATGAATAGATGCTTCACTAATGCATCTAATGCCAGCCCAGAGTGCTCTGTGTACAACAGTTTGAAAACCACTGCTCCCTATTGTGTGTGTGCAAAGAAACCAACCTGAAGTTTGGGAAAATAAAGTAAAAATGAGTTGATAGTGAAAGAACTATCCAACCTTTCTGCGCTCCTCCTCCAACTCAATATCTGTGTATAAAGTCACACATGCATAGAAAATAGGTTTATAGGTTTGCTGTAGAAAAGGGTAGAATAAGGTAAAAAAAACCTAAATGGTACAAGATTATTTATTGTACATTAAAATGCTAATGAGAATCAATCTGTTTTAATGATGATGCCAGAAGGGCACTAGTCTGAATTAAGCTAATTAAATATATCCCAAAGAAAATATATAAAATTCATAAATGTAAAGACCCTTTAAAGCTGGATATCCAGAATTTAAATGAAAACTAATGATATAATGTAAATACAATATGATACAGAATTATAAGGACAAAATGAAGTTGTGAAATGATTTAAAGTATTAGATTTAAATTCTTTGCCAGGTATCTCAATCCACTATTTGATACTTAGAGAATAGAAATTAATATAATTTGGTAATTAAATAAAATGACTCTTCAGTAAACATATCAAATATATTAAATACATAAATATAGCTATGTTTTGCAAAACTTGTAGAGATAAAAAAATTGAGTCCTCCATTCCAAACCCTTTGGTTCTTCTTTATTGGTAAAAACATCTAGCTTGGATTTTGAGCACCTAACTCAGCCAAAAATCCCACTGAATCTCCAATGGGACTTTTGCCTTAATAGGAGGTCAGGATTAGTTTCTAGTGATGTGTGTATACCAAATGGTAATTAACAGATGTACCCTATCCTTTGTTGCATTCTCTCCCGAAGAGTTACTTGTTTAGCACATTTTCATGGCATTTAATCCTCATATAGGCATGATTGTTAACTTAATCTGAATGTGAGATTCATAACTTTTAGACTTGAAGTCCATTTGATACTCATATTTACCTGATGTAACTAATAATTTTGTTTTACTATTCGTTATGGATTTGTCTCTTCCAGAATGACAACAATTTTGTTCCTTCTCCTTCCTAGTCACATTTTGGGAGGAAAGCTTCAGACATACTGTGATGTTGTCTGATTAACATATAATTATGCAAACCATTGTTGCTACCATTGTTATATCATTGCAATGAATCTTGTACAAAGTGTAATGTATGGCCAGAAAGGGTTAAGCAGCTAACTAACCCAGAGGCAACCTGTAGAGACATGTTAGAAATGGTAATTAGGGCCATTCTATGGTAGATAGTCTAGAACTTTGAAATGCAAACCTATATTGTTAGAAGTGATATTAATTGTATGTATCTTAGATGCTAACCATGTAAATAGACAGTTCCTGACTGTCATTATAACAATTAATTCAGAGATCGAAAGGGAATATTAACATTTAGATGGATCTTGGGTGCAATAATGTATTTGGGTAAGCTCTGGAATATTCATTAACCTGGGAGGTAATGTGTCCAATCCTTTGGGATTGGTAGCACTTTTTTTATATGATGAATAAGATTTTTATTAATACTCATCATATCTGACTTGGGCGTCTAGGTGGAGGCCTGAGGCTGGGTTACTTTAAGGGAACTGTGCTGATGGCTTCTGGGCAACCAGTGAGGTAATAAAGAAGCTGTTTTGTACTGGCTTGGTAAATCTAAGTATTGGAATATCCACCAGCTTTGGGGACTGTCTGCCCCTGTTCTTTGCAGTTCACCCTAATTGAATGATCTCAGCTGGCTCCCTGGGACTCTGGTCACACTTACTGTATGAGAATTAATGGAGACAAGAGCGCAGCTGATAATAATTTGCAATGACAATAAGATTACCTTTTGTCTAGCCTAGGAAGAATAACAAAGTTAATTTCTAAGTGAAACAAAAAAGAATGTTTTTGAAAGGAAAACTTAGAGATAGCTGTGCTGACTTGGAGCTTTTGTTAATTTCAATAGCTAATTGGCATGAAAAGCAAAGCAAGTTTACAAAGGGAGAGAGGGCTGACTTTTATAAGATCTTATCCTGAAAGATGCCTCTGGGGCTCTGCACAGGGTGACACTTATTACCTCTATGTGCTTGCTTGCAGAATTGGGTGCAGAGCCTTCCAGGATATGTGTGATGTCAAGATACTGAGCTGACAGAACAGCTTTAGGAAGGAAAGAAGCTTTTTATTTTCTGCCATATGGCAGGTCCAAGTAACATATCAATATTCTGTAACTGAGTTTAATATCGGTCCTTTCCAATGTATTCATGAGTTTCTTGTAGCGTAACAATATTCATGTTATTCACTTGAGAATGCTTGAAAGATAGTTACACTTAGCCTGTGACAGAGCTTCCACAATGAGTTGGTAGACACATAGAGCTATGGTTCTTTGGTGCTGTTCCGGACAAACACTCTTAATAAATTTCATGTTGCTAAACATACTGAGGGATGAACAAATTGATGTCCAGTAGCCTGTAGATGACATTTGTTGTGCTAATCAATAACAAGTAACAGGATCATCATGTGAAGGTTGTAATCTTGCCCCTATATAGCAAGGTGACTTTAATAGGCACCACTCAAAATGGGGCTGTAGCAGAAATTATGTAACTGGTGAGCAACTCACAGACTGGGCCTTGTTCGCAGACATCCACCTTCTTTTCAACTGTAAACAACCAAAGAGTTTTCACTTGGCCAGATGGAACAGTGAACACAACCAGGGCCTCTGTTTTCTGATGTAAAACAATAGCAGTGTTCTCCTCCAAGCTCACAAGAGTGCTTGGAAACTTTCCTCACAGCTACAATTCCCTGCTATTCTGAATGTTGGTTCTGGAGTTCCACTGGTTGAAATAATGCTAAAACCACACAGGATTTTCAGCAAAACAAACTGAAATGAATATACTAACGAAGTTGAAGATGGGATACACTATATCAAGTCGATACCTGAAAACTATGACCACTTTGTTCACCTTCTTATCAAAGCTGCCACAAAATGCATTCCCTGCAGTTATTACAAGATCTATACTCCTGTTTGGCAGCCGGAGACATAGCACTCTTCAAAAAGTATGAGAAGAGTCGTGATCCGGATGCAGGAAAAGCACTAACAGCCAGGGGCGGCTCTAGCTTTTTTGCCACCCCAAGCACGGCAGGCAGGCTGCCTTCGGCGGGATGCCTGCGGGAGGTCCCCGGTCCCGCGGCTTCGGCGTACCCGCCGCCGAATTGCCGCCAAATCCACGGGACCAGCGGACCTCCCACAGGCATGCTGCCGAAGGCTGCCTGACTGCCGCCCTCGCAGGGACCGGCAGGGCACCCCCCCGTGGCTTGCCGCCCCAGGCACATGCTTGGAGAGCTGGTGCCTGGAGCTGCCACTGCTAACAGCATCAATGAACTCTGCCTGTCTGAAGAAATGGAATGAGAAAGTGGAGGGTCTTGACTTCATGTATTCCAGTCGCAAAGACTGGTCACCCCTCCATAAGCTTGAAGTCACTGACCAGGTAAAACACCATCAACCAGAAGTGACAGTCAATGTACTGTCTCTGTAACTCAAAGACCAAAACTGATAAGCTGTCTAAACAGAACGTTCAGAAAGAGCTCATTCAAAATATCCGGCAAAGCCAGCATTATCATCCCCATATACCATACAAAAAATAAAGAAGGTCCTCATGGCCACTAAAAGTGGAAAAGCTGCTGGTAAGGGCTGCAATTATCCCTAATTCCTTAATAATTTAGGATCAAAGGGTGAACATCATTGGCAAACCTATTTATTGCCCTACATTTGATGGGGAAAATCCCCAAAAGCTGGCATGAAGTGATAGTCATTGCCCACCTCAATCATCAAAGGATGCTGCTATTTATCACCCAATATTACACCTCTCCACAACTCTCAGGTTAATGGAGAGGGTTTTGCTGCCCCTCTCACTAGTGTCTTTGAGGCCATCCTGCCAAAGGAACAGGATGGCTTCAGACTGCAATGAAGTTGTTGTGACAAGATTCTCACCATTACCAGTCACACTGAGGCTGATTTCCAGAGAAATCTGGACCTGAGTCACAGTGGGGCTCTGGCTCTGACCTACCCTCCTAGCAGGTTCCTAGGACCCCTGTCCTGAGTGCTTGCTGACCTGAGGCAGACTGATCTGTGTGTGGATGGAAAGGGGGCTTGGGCTCAAACCTTAGTCAAATCTTTGGCTTAGTGTGCAGTGTAGATTATAACCTCAGATTCAGTTTTTCACAAGTGTCATTGCTAAATAAGGATTCCTAAATTTTCGTATATAGAGCGCCCTGCAAATCTGTGGATATCCGCTTCATATCTGCAGATCTCCGCAGACCATTTTTGCAGATAGTGGATCAGATCCAGATACACCCGTGCAGGGCTCTACTCACTGGCAGTGCTTGGCCCACGGCGTCCAGCTTGGGCAGCTCGGGGGACACAGCACACTCAAGGCCAGCAGCCAGTGGCTGGGGTTGGGTGGCAGGCAGGAGTCAGGGCTGTCCAGCAACTGTTCGCTGCATCACTTCCTGCCGAGCAGCTCAGGCCCCTCGGGCAGTTCCGGTGTTCCCACCATGGCCTGACCCGGCAGCACTGGGCAGTGGGGGTGAGGATGGGAGAGGGTGGGGCCCCAGTGTCCCATCCCTCCACCCTGCTGTGATGCAACACACAGTGCTGCTGCTATCGCTCGCAAGCCTCTGGGAGCAGCACATGAGACACTCCTTCCCCCCAACCCCCTTCTCCTTGAGACCCCACCCCTGTGCCACTCCTTACCCCCAGTCCCTGCCCTTATGCCACCCCCTCCCCCCCGGCTCATCTCCACTCCCTCCCCCCCGACACACCTCCATCACTAGTGGAGACGGCTTGCTGCTGCTGGCACAGATGTGGATACACATAAAAGCTTGGATCATGGGTCCGATGCACATTGATTCTGATGGATGCAGATGGGATGCGGATCCACATTTTTGTATCTGCGCAGGGCTCTACTTATGTGCTTATCCTCCATGCACGACCACTGGAGCTTTCGATGTGAAGCAAATTAGTGGCAGAGCCATGACTAGAATACAGAAGTTCCTAGACAAATATTCTGGAATCTCCTTCAAAAATAATGTATTTTAAGTCCCTTCCTTCAATAGTCTAGACCAGGGGTCGGCAACCTTCGGCACGCGGCTCGCCAGGGTAAGCACCCTGGCGGGCCGGGCCAGTTTATTTACCTGCTGACGTGGCAGGTTCGGCCAATCGCGGCCCCCACTGGCCGCGGTTCACCGTCCCGGGCCAATGGGAGTGGCGGGAAGCCGCGGCCAGCACATCCCTCGCCCGCGCCGCTTCCCGCCGCCCCCATTGGCCCGGGACGGCGAACTGCGGCCAGTGGGGGCCGCGATCGGCCGAACCTGCCACATCAGCAGGTAAATAAACTGGCCCAGCCCACCAGGGTGCTTACCCTGGCGAGCCGCATGCCGAACGTTGCCGACCCCTGGTCTAGACCCCAGTTCACCAAAAAATTCAAGCAATTAAGTCCTATGGAAATCAGTCATGTTCCTTATGTGAAGCATATGCTTAAATTCTCTGTTGAGAAAATAATGGACTGCTGAAATAGGGCCCTGCTGATATTTAGAAGTGCTGTTTCACAAATGCCATCTTCTTATATCCTTATTGTTAAATACAGTAGGAAAATAAGAAAAGGTTGGATATCCAGACTCCACAAATAGTCAGGGGCTCTACCTGTAGAGTAAATTGCAACCAAACATGAATAAGGGTATCAGAATCTGGTCCTAGAATGAGTTACCATACAGAATATTTGTCTAAATTCAGTTTCATTGGTCTTAGTCCATTCTAATGTCTTTCTACTCTTCCTACTCTGTCAGTGTTTAACAGCCCTCCTAGCTTATAACTGTCTGAATTTAATTAATTTGTTCTTTACTTAGGTTTTCCAGATCATTTATAAATATATTAGACAAAATGGAACACAATATGGATCCAAGTGGGTCAACAGGGGACATTTTTCCTCAAATGGATGGACTATCATTTATAATTACTCTCAATTGAGTTAGATGGCCAGACTTTGATCCATCTAACTGTATTTCTTGCCATATCAACATGATTTAATTTTCCCCTTAGGATATCCTGTGGCATAATATCAAATGTCTTCACTGAAATCCACCATAAATCAACTGCATGCCTTTCTACTAGTCTTGGAAATAGTCAACAACAACAAAAACCTTAAATAAATAAATAAATAGATAGATAATATCTCATGTGCCATGTCTCTCACAACAGAAAAACAATTTAGTTAGTCTGGCAGGACTTGCTTTTAATCAACCTGTGTTCAGCTCCCATGATGATATTCTCTAAACTATTTTAATGTTTTTCAAGTGATAGTTCTATCATTTTGTAAAGAAATTTATTTATATGGCACTGGTTGCCAGCTCCACACACTCCCTCTCTCCCCCTTCTTTTTTTCTTAAAGACTGAAATCATATTATCATTTTAAATGTCAGTGGTTCAGAAAGTTATTCTTCAAAAATCCTGTGATTTATGATGCATCTTCTCCTGTACATTTGCCTGTATCCAAGTTAACCAACTCTTTATTAAAACCTACCTTTGCTTTCATAAATTCCAAATCTAGCTTTGCTTAGCTAAATCTCTATTCTAAACTCAGTTCTTATGACAGATAAAATTTAAATAACTTCTGTCATTTTGGAATCCTCAGCCCACCCTCATGTTGTCCTAGTTTGCCTCTAAGAGTTTTCTTACACCAAGTAAAGTACTCCTCTGTCTTTCCCATTAAGCCTGCAATATCTCATTGTATTTTTGTTATTCACTTGACTTATGCCATGCAACTTTGTTGAGATGCTTCATTTCCTCTAGACCTGTTTTCAGCTCCTAATGAATTACTCCATTGTCCAGCCACCTTAAGAACACAGGTAAAGTTGCCATATTGGATAAGACCATTGATTCATCTAGTCCAGTGTGCTGTCTGACAGTTGCCAGTGCAAGAAGCTTCAGAGAAAAGTGCCCATAATGGATAAAGTTATCTAAGGCAAAATTGGATAGATAGTATGTAACCACTGAAGGTTTATGTGTTATTGTACTAGATGCTAAAAGCAAAACAATTGACTATCACATTTTATTTCTGGGGACTGGGGAATCCAAAGAATAGCAAACTCCCTTTTTTTTCTTCTGTATGATTGTTTGGAGACCTCTTAGACTTTACTGTTAACTGTTCCAAGCCAGATATATTCTATTTCTAGGAATTGATCATGAAGGGCAGACAATTTTGGATGCAGCCTTTGATTGTAAAAGCCTTTGTGCGAGATATTTAGTTGTGAATATCTCTGCACATCTAAAACTTTAAAGAAAAAATGTTAATTATTTCTCTCTTAAGGTCCTATATTACTCTTGACAGATGACAGAAGTTCCCAGTCCTGTGGTTTAGGAGGATTAAAGGCATGAAAATGAATATTCTGCCTAGGTTAATGTTCCTTTTTGACCAGTCCTGAAAGCCGTTTATACACCTCTACCCTGATATAACGCAACCCGATATAACACGAATTCGGATATAACGTGGTAAAGCAGCACTCCGGGGGGGGAGGAGGGGGGGCGCGGGGCTGCACACTCCGGCAGATCAAAGCAAGTTCGATATAACACGGTTTCACCTATAATGCAGTAAGATTTTTTGTCTCCCGAGAACAGCGTTATATCTTGGTAGAGGTGTAGTTACATCATTGTAATTTTAGATTCAGAGGGAGACAGGTAGGCATAGAGTACCCTCTGTGTGCAGATTTCTGGAGCATAAGCTGGGCCACAGGAACCGGATTTTCAAAAGAGCTCAGCACCCCAGAGAGTTCCTATTAAGAATTATGGAATCTGTTGGGTGCTCAGCACTTCTGAAAATCTAGCCAATAGCAATTTGTTTTTTCCAGCCATCTTGTATTCGGAAAGAAATATTTTGGTATATTTTTAAAATGACTACTACAGTTTTTAGAAGTAGTTTTTATTGTTTAAAAATGTGCTGTTATTGATTATTAGCTTTGTCCCTTACAGGGGAATTAAAGAAGGATATTTAAATATAGCATTTGAAATATAAGAGGCAGAAATGCTCCCTTTCCCCCTGTATTTATCTAAATCATCCTGGAGAACTATGCCCTACTTTCCTAGAACTAACCAAAAATAAAAACAAAAAACTTGTGAAGGCTTATATTCTGCTCTGTTCACAATGTATTTTGATCTATTTAATGCATATTGTAAATAGAGCTTGATGAAAGTTTCCTGACAGAACTTATTTTTTTTTTATAAAAAATGAGATTTGGGTTGACCAAAACATTTTTTTAATTCATGTGGATTTTGGAGAACTGTTTCAAACAAAATGAAAATTTCAGAAATGTCTAAATCAGGGTCGGCAACGTTCGGCACGCGGCTCGCCAGGGTAAGCACCCTGGCGGGCCGGGCCAGTTTATTTACCTGCTGACGCGGCAGGTTCGGCAATCGCGGCCCCCACTCGCCGTGGTTCGCCGTCCCGGGCCAATGGGGGCGGCAAAAAGCGGCGCGGGCGAGCGATGTGCTGGCCGCGGCTTCCCGCCACCCCCATTGGCCCGGGATGGCGAACCACGGCCAGTGGGGGCCACGATCGGCCGAACCTGCCGCGTCAGCAGGTAAATAAACTGGCCCGGCCCGCCAGGGTGCTTACCCTGGCGAGCCGCGTGCCGAACGTTGCCGACCCCTGGTCTAAATAAACCATTTTGACATTAACAAAACATCTCATTTTAATTTTTCATGCTGGAATCATGCAGCAAAACTGGAGAAGGACATGGTGCTCCCATTATAACTTTTAGCCCAGTAGTTAGGGCGCTCATCTGGGATGTGAAAGATTCAGACTTGAGTGCCCTAGTCCCCAAGATATTGGGTATTAGCGGTGGGGCATTTTCTCTCTCTCTCTCTGTCACAATTATTATTCAATTATTTCATACAAAGTGGAATAGCTACAGAAGGAGAGATGGAGAGAAACCTACACACCACTTTCTGCTGCTGTATTTTGTGAAACTAGTCCTTCATGTCCTTTGCTTTTATGAAAAATACCCAAACCAATTTTTTTCCTGACTTCAATTCACCAAAACATCAAAAAAATCTTTTTTAGCTGCCAGCAAACTGAAAATCAGTTATCAACTCTAGTTATAAATGTAATATCTTATTTACTAAGAAACTGAAATGTGCCTTTCTATTTAGCCAACTTCACAATTCCTTCACATTCATACATCAGTTTTTTCAGATTTTTAGATAGAACATAGAAAAGCATCTCACTGCATTAAGTGCTGATTACAGCAACTGAAAAAACTTCACCATCAGCATACTGCCCAGTATGCTAGAAGCAGCAGATGCTTCTCCAGATATAACATCAAATACTGTGTATTGCAGGTTAAAGACACAGCTCAAAAACACTCTTTTAATAGAACTATGCTTTATAATGTGTGTTTTGGTTTTTGTATAGTAACTGCAAAAATTGGTGGTGTGCTGTTCTGTGGGTATTGCCATTTCATTTAAAATTATGTGGGGACAAACTATACTCTCAGGACCTGATCATGTAATCTTTCTGTAAGAGCAGGCCCCTGTCCCTGCATGGAGCCCCACTGGCTTCATGAAGTGTGTCATTTCCTACAGATCAGCTTGCAGGATCAGAACCTTAATTATGCCAGTGTAATTGTTCCAGTGACTTTAATGAAGTTACTCTGGAATGAAACCCGTGTAACGGAGAGCAGACTTTGACCTGTTTTTGTTTAACATCCACCCCTACAAACATTACTTGGGATCTGAAAGTCAAGCATGGTTTTTCATGCATTGCCACTTATAGAAAGAGTCCTGCAGATCATGTTCTGAATAAATGACACTTGTGCAGTACTATTAGCTTTGTACAGTTATGGCTGTCTTGAATTCTTCTGAAATGTGCACAGGAAGGAGTAGAATCAAATTCTCTGTCATACCTGTGTTGATTCTACAGGGCTAACTGGAGTATAAATTAATAAAAACTTAATTATATCACAAAACTCAGAAGATATGACTTTCAGTACATAGAAGGGGCAGATCTGTTTAGTAAGATGGTGATAATTTTGCATGGCCATTCTAAAATATTTTAAAAAGCTAAAACTGGAAAAGTACTTTGTATGATGGTATAATACGCATTCAACTTACCTTAGTAAGACCATTCCTTCCAGGCTCTTTGCTTGGGAATGTATAGGTTGCAAAATAATGTACTGCGGGGAAAAAAAGATCCTTCATTCATTTTCATTTGCAGTCTCAAATTTTCATAATCAAATTCTAAATGATTTAAAATATGATGACAATTTATCTTAAACATATTTGGTGTAAGTTGTGTTACTAATGGCAAATGTTTCTTTCCTATTATCACTATGTAATTTATTGGCATCCAAATAACATTATCTAGACAAATTGTTACAGCTCTATGTAATACTATACTAACTCAGTGAAGGGTGTTCCCCCCTCTATATTGAAGAACTATTTTAAATGGCTTAGTAGTAATGGAAATGTTTCCAATTCAACTTGTAAGAATGTGTTTAAAACAGTATCACATTTCTTTATGCCACTTCCAGGAAAATGCATTGTTTTAATCTAATATCTGTGAAATACAAAATGACAAACTTCTATCCAAAAAGTGTATCATTTTTTAAAAGTCAGTTCTTCACATGCCAAAAAGCTTAAAAGCACTCTTCTGAGAATGCATTTGTTTAAAAATAATTATTTATATAAGACTCTTTCCCTTTCCTCACCAAAACATTGAGTGCCATATGATAGACTAAAAACAGGTACAATATTATGAAACAATTATAAAATACCCTTCCTTAAAATGCACCCACAAACAAATGGGGGCTAAGGGGACTAAAATGAAGAGAAAAGGAAGGTAGTAAATAAAGGATTAGCCATTGTCATGCTAGATGCTCCACCAACCTTGCCCAAAATAAGAAGGAGTATCTGTAAGGTACATGTTACAAAGCTAAGCTGATGATGGGAAGGAAAATTCCAGTGGAGGATCAGGTCTGAACCCAGCAATTGTTGCAGTTCTATGTTGAGGCATATCCCATTTCAAGATGAAAAGTAGCTTACCAGCCATAACTTTATTTTGACCATAACATGTCATATATATTTATAACATCTTATCAAACCACTGGCACATATGCCGACAGTCCCACAGTAAGCAGCAGTCCCCCAATGCTAATCCTTATTTCAACTAAATTAAGCCTGGAGGTATCCCTTATTGTCTTCTCTCTATTCCCTGGTCACAGCCTAGGTACCTCTGTCTTTGAATAAACAGTTAACAATCTCTGTTAATATTTATTTCACTTGCTGTCTCTCAGATGTTGAAACACAGATCTTTTCTTGTCTCATTGTTATGAATTCTATTGTAGGTGTTCTGATGTGATCCATTGAGGGGTTTTATGTATTTGTTTATTTAATTGTAACTTACAAAAAAGAAAGAGTTCTCACAATGGATACACCATTCTATTCATTAGGAAGAATGTTTTTGCTTCCATATATGCACTTTTGAAATAATTGATGAACTGGCTGTTGGAGAATCATTCTAGCTTTACATGTGCAGGTTTGTGTGTAGACAGTCTTATTTTGGTTTAAAACTGACTTAGGACTCATCTCCCTAAATAACAAAGACAAACTAAACTGATATAAACCAGGTTAAAATCAAAGTATGGTCTACACACAGTTGCACAGGTTTAACTAAACAGGTGGAACACACCCCTTTAGTTAAATGGAGCAACTTTGTGAGTAGAGCGGGCCTGAGGGTCATGATTAGATAGTCTAGTAATTTTTTGCCTCCTTTTTATAGTTTTTTAATACCATTATAGTAGAAATGATATAGGCTGGATTTAGAAAATAAGGGGGAAGTTGAAAATTGTCTTACAAAACTTACACAGCTAAGATGGGACCTAGTGTAAAATGGAACAAAATGAAAAATCTGTTGAAGAGCACTAAGGAATTAGAAAAGGGATTTGAGTGGATGAAAGAAACAATTGATGAGCATGTAAACAAAAGTAAGAGGTCTCTGAGTGTGCCCAGAGAATGAATGAAGTGCATCAGAGAGCTAGTGGAAACCAGCTTTATATCATCTTAATAGCATATTTGAACTTCATATCAAGCAAACCACCATAAGATAGGATAGAATATTTTGTAAGGGCACTGAATGGAGGCTTGACTTTGGGAATAACCAGATGATTTTCATGTTAACTGATCTGGAAGAAATGTTAATAGTTAAGAATTGCTATATTTTTCAGAGACAATCTGAGTTGGTTAAATAAAATCCGGTGACTGCAGGGATACAATGTACTCATTGTTAAGGTCTCAAAAGTAGAATGCAATAATTCTTGTGTATCCAAAGTATTTCCCCTAGGAAAAGCAAAAAAGGTAAATATTTACCATTTGTTTAATGGAATAAAGACATATGCAAATAACCCTTCTGTTGAGCAATAAAAATTCTTCAAAGTAACAGGAATTTTAAGTGTAATATTTTTTTCAGGAGATTGGCAAATTTGTTCCTAAAATAATCATTCATAAAATTATGGTCATTTTGATCCTTTTCAAAAAGTTATTTTTAAAGCCTAAAAGTCATTGTCTGTATGAAATTTTAATTTGTGCTCTTTATGTAGCCTATTGTAAAACTACGCAAATATCTAGACTAGTTGATGTATACCCAGAAGACCTCTGGATACCCCAAGGATATGTGTACCCCTGGTTGAGAACAATTGGCTTAGAGTAAAATTGTGGGTTCTAGGGAGGGTTGTCTGATTAATCTATACTTCACGAAGCTCCTGGTAAGTATCATCTAACAATCTTGCTAAGGTTAGTAAGTATCTTATGAAATTATGTGGGAATCTAGTTGGTAACCAATTTTACTACCATAGGTGACTGTTGTATGGTTTTGAAAAAACTCACAAAATAGACAATTTAAACAAATTGTTGCTTTATATGATTTGACTTTTTTCTTCTATTTGTGTTCCTCAAATCACTTCTAGCCAGGGAGATTCTGGGCCTGATTCTCCTCCAATCACTTTACACCAGTTTTACACCAATGCCATTCTGTTGACTATCAATGGAAGTTACTCTTGATTCTCATCAGTGTTAGAAGAGGAACATGCCCACAGTCTCCAAGGCTTAATTCAAGTCACTTCCCTGTTTTTAAATTTCTACAAGCAGCCATACATGGTTATAGTTTGGTAAACACTGTGGCCCATATTCATCTCTGGTATAACGTCATTGACTCCACTTCACTGCAAATGTATTTCAGTGGTGTTACATTTGTTAGGCCACATTTTTAACCTGATGTAATACTGCATATTGGCTTTTCTGTGAAAAAAGAAGTTTGACAATTGATGAATCGCACAATGTTAGTTAGCTTGTCTGTCATTGAGTCTTTGCTTTATAAGTCAAGTGTTCATAGCTAAAGTAAGGGTTAGGGTTAGAAATCTGATTAATATGCTCATGTCATGGAGAAATGATTTCTGCTTGTGCGTTGTGGTCAGAGTGTATCTGTCCTATTAGGGCAAAGTTCAGTTGCCCCACATCCTGCTGGTCAAAAGCAGTGGCAATACTTCCTGTTGACTCTCACAAACGCTGTCACACACAGAAATAGGGAACAACTGCAGAGACTGAGACAGACAATACAGACAGGAGAGGTTACAAAAGCATTAGTACTGTGCTTACTACAGAACTTATATTTAACTAATAACAAGAAATATGTTGTCCCTTGGAGGTTAATGGAAGTTTTTGAGTTCCAGAGGATTCTGAGGGGAGATTGTGTTCTCAAACAGACAACTCTGTGGCTGGATTAGTAGAACTTAACCATCTTTTGTCCTCCATTATCAACAGAATGGCTCCTGAGCACCCTCTTCCCCCGCTTTATTTACAGGCCATTGTTATTTATGGATGACCTGCAATAACTGAAGTAGGAGGGAAGGTAAGACTACTGGTAGTGAAATCATATTCTTGATTTCTGAGCTGTCTAAAATGTACTACTGACGTTGCACATCAGGACTAGAGAGGTAACCATATGGGGAAGACACAGATTTGTAGGATTTAGGGACACTCAGAGATTTCATCTGTTGTGAGGCTGGTGCTTCTACAACTCCCATACAAAAGATGAAAAGTTCCTAGTTCTCAAAACTAGAAGACAAAATGTTCAGGAAAACTTTTTATAACTTAATTTAGAATATTGTTAGCAGCTTTTGGAGAATTGTTGCAAGCTTATGGCACACAACTTGACTTAGTTTAACAGAGAGGAAAGTGATGTTTTCAAGTTAAGACTTTTATGTAAAACAAAATAGATCTTATTCAGTCATGACACTTAAAATCAAGTAATTTTTTAAACAAAAGAATCTTAAGTGTGTTCTTTTGTAAACTCGGTTGCCTGTATGACATAGAAAATACTTTTTTTACCACACCTTTAGCAAAATCAATAACATTTATGGATACCTTGAGTATCATTTATCAAGACAATTACATTTTTACACTGTACATGAAAAATATGCCCAAGAGTTGGACCTATTAAATTATGATGGAGTACTCTATAAATGCATAATACATTAGATATTTCCATTTTATTTTAGTTATGGCATGAATATGTTTGACCTTACTCCAGTCAGTCATCAGTTGAAACATTTTTCAGGACCATAATACTGCTTTTAAGATAATAAACTATATATTTTACCATTTCAATAGCAAGCTTAGATTTTCATTTTTCTTTAACGGTATAGTTGCAAAGCAAAATGATCCAATAGTTTTATGAATGAACAGATATTAATGAATAGGTTTCATATTTGTATCTGGGTATCTTATTTGCAAAACTATTCTACTGGTCTAATAGGGACAGGTTATCTCTGCCAAGAACAGTTGCAGGGTGGACTGCATCCAGGTCCCTGATTCTGAAATCCTGCCCCCAACCCACTAAGAGGCTCCTGACATCCAGCTCTAAATTATGCCACTGACATAGGCTCATAAATAGACCTTATGCCAGTTGAGGATCACTTTAAATGCTACCTGGTCTAGTTTTGTGACATCAGCTTGGCCACCACTTGTCTGGTCAGATCTTTCGGTGAAGTCAGTTCTATGCTGCTGCTGCCAGGTCAGCCTGGTTCAGTCCACTCCCACAATATCACTCCCTACAGGGTTCAGAATCTTCAGGTGGGGAGCCCAGAACAAAACAGGACCTGGATTAGAGCTCCTGGTCTCTAGGATAAAAGACCTCTGTTTACACCTTATTGAATTTAAATGCAGGTCACAAACCAAAATCTGCTACCTGTGTAGTCAGTCACCTACTTACTCCAAGGCATATCTGGCACAATTCCTCTGCCCTTTTTTGAGTTACAGTAACAGTCTGCTGTCATTTAAATAATCTGATCAGACAAATTCCAATCAAAGTAGCACAACACAGTATATGGAACTACAGATAAGTAACATTATAATTCATGTAAATGATGCTGGCCAGAATTGGTATTTCCCCTTTTTCCCTATCTAGGTTGAAGAGAGATCCATCCCTTTAAACCTCCTAGCTCTGAGGCTTAGACGTGAATAATTCAAATGTTCAGGGAAGCTTGCATGGGGAGCAGTCATGGTCAAATTAAATTGGTTTTTAAATTCATGTAAATGCCTAGGCATTTTAGCAGTGTTTTCCGAAGTCTGCTACATGGTCAATTTACAAGGAGATAATAAAAAGGGTAATAGAAGTTAGGTGCTTTAGTTTACAAGGAAATTGTTTGTCTGCCAAGTGTTTCCCAAACAAAGGAAATCCACAATGACATCTAGAGGCAAGTCCCTTTGGCTGTGCTTCAAGCTTTAAATATTTGTTTTAGTTTTACAATGTTTTTTATGTGCTTGTGCTCATAAAATACTCAATACCTAAAATGAAGCTTCTTAAGCATGAATCACAGCTGAAGAAATTGTTACTTGGTGAAAGAAATCCAAATTGGTGGCCTTCAGTGTTTTCAGAATTTAAGCATTGGGGAGGGTGGTAGATGAGCATGTAAAACTTTTTAATTTTATCTTTTTTAACATATTGAATCAAATGCTTTTGACATGATCAGGGGCTGCTAATGCCACCTAACTCATACTGTCTCCTAACCCTACTCTCCTTTAACTGCACTAATTATCCAGAATCCAGACATGCTGTGCTTCCTTGGTCTCCGACCAGTCCAGATCTCCTGAGTACTGTTCCTGAGTACTGTACTGGTATGGCTGATGAGATATCTTTTATAAGAGGAGCTGCATATTGGTATCTTGCAATCCCTCCCTGTTCCCTTCTTCAGATTATCTCAGAAACATGTAGCTAGCACCTGGTACATAGTGGCCATCTATTGTTTGCAATAATTATTTCTAACTCTAATAGACTTCGGTTGAGCCAGTTACACAGGTAATGATCTGAGCTCCTGCTCAAAGGTGAGAGAGCTGCCAAAAAGAGTGATATGCTAAATGGCATAAAGAAAGCCTTAATAGAACCATTCCATTCTAAACCCATTGTCGTACCCTTCCTTAGGGGTGCTTTGATGTCATTCTAGCAGAGCAACAAGGAAGTTCAGATTTTTTCAGGATGCTTCAGGGAGATTGCGACTCTTCCCAGGGGGTTCTCAGAGTTGTGAGGCAACTCACTATCACCTGCCCTTAGAACGAGGAAGTTTTGCACGTGCCTACTATTGATCAGTTCCCTGAATCCACAAGCCCATGGCAACACAAGCCCTGCCTTCAGCCCTCTGCAGGCCTCGCTCTCTTTGTACAGGTTGGCGATAGGGACACACCAACACCTCTGAGTGGCCCCTGGAGTGCTCATTCCCTGTTGCACTAAACACTCAGAGAACTCTCAGATTCACTGTTCCCAAAGGAATAGTACACACTAGCTTGCACAGTTCAACTCATGATCTTCGCTCTGCTTAAAATGAAGCACTCAGATATATTTAAGGTGAAAATGAGAATAAGTTTATGATCAAAGAACCAAAATTTAAGTGCTAGAGAGTGTGAATATTGGAAACAAATCTATAAACAAAACAAATATAAAACAAAATCACAACACACATTCTATAGCCTAAACTTAACTAACAAGGCATTCCCCTATCTCCTACAAGAGAGCTTAACCCAAGTCCCTTTCCCAGTGTTTTCAACTAGTTTGGCTGATATTCCCATAAAAACAATCCCGTGGGTGGCTTGTCCTTGCAGATTGAAGGAATCCTTGGGGGTTTATCGGCATCCCAGATGTAGTTTCAAAAGTTCATTGTCTTACTCCTAAACCGGATAACCCCTGCTTTTTTGTGTTTTTTTCCTACAGTCCCTGCAATATGTCGATCAGCATTTTGCTCAGATTATAAATAAGCATCCATTATGAACCATACAATACTCAATTTGCACATGATCAGCCAGGGTGAGATAAGTCTCTTCCCCCCTGCATGACAGAAGTATAGGGACTGCTTGCATGACCTGCCTTAGGTCTCAGTCATAGAGAATATATTTTTAGTATTTATACATAACTCTTCATATATTTTCTATACATTCATCTCACAATGATCATGATGACCAGTGTGACAGTCTTTCATTAGAGACTTTATGTCACCCTTTTGCACTCTTGTGCCTTCTGCCAGTTGCTATCAAAAGGTCCTTGGGTCACAGAGGTAGTTTTGTTAAAATATATCACCATAATTTTAAGCAAAAGCCTTATATTTTCCTTATTTTGAAATCTTAAAAAATATGTTTGAGTTTAGCTTTAAGAATTGCACCTTCTTCTGTTTGATCCAGAAAGTGTCACTTATATATAGGCAAAGAAAATCAAAATAGTGTTTATATACCATGCTCTAGTTACCCATCCTGCCATGACTAAACTTATTAACTCCATGCTTTTGTCTAAACACTCTGCTTCCTACCTTGCCAGTTGTGTGACTCAAATTTCTTCTCCTCGTGACCCCATTCTTCACTGAGCCAACTGACTCAAACCATTATCTGTTATTCTCTACTGTCATGTTTTCATTAATACTTTCTTGCCTGCTTGCAAATACTCTGACAATAGAATATGTACAAGAAGATCAGAAAACCTTCCAGTGTAAATTCCGTGTCTTCATGCCATCTTCTTATAATTTTTGTATATTTTCCATTTTGGTTGAGGCTCTGGGGAGAAAAAAACAAAACAAAAAAACAAGTCTTCCAATCTTTTGATTGGGTATTAAAAGATAAGATAATAGAATTATTTAAATACTTAATGGGAGTGGATTTTCAACTATCTACACATGCCTTGTGCAGATAGTTGAAATCTCTGAGAAAAAAATGAGGAAAATATCTTGATGTTACATACAGGGAAAATACACTGAAAAACAGAGGTGCTATAACCATTTTTCCCCTTGTGAATAATAGACTAGATGAACTGTTTGAATGTATGGTTTAAACATATAGGTATACATTGGTTAACCCTTTTAAAACTTAGATACTTTGGAGGATTACCCACTGCATTGCTGATTCATATAGATTTACTCTAAAAAAACCAAGCTTTTATCTAAGTATTATGGGATACTAAGATAGGAACCACTTCCTCCATACATTAAAAACTAGAAGTGTTGGAAACTCAATATTTTTAAAGGGTTTTCAGAGGTACATAAGAAATGCCATATTGGATCAGACCATTGATTCATATAGTCCAATATGCAGTCTCCAACAGTGGCCAGCATCACAGACTGCAGTAGACAGTTCTGAAAAAATCATTCGTGGAGACAGGTTCCTTCTAAATCCCCATAGTCAGAAGTTGGTTTATGTCCTGAAGCTTGATTTAACATATAAAAAATTGATGTTTACTTACCTAATAACTCCAGTTAGTTGAGTGGATTATGTCATTTATGAATCCACCTTCTAGGGAGAACATGCATTCTTGATGTTGAGATCCTCATCTATGGGAAAACAAGCTGAAGTCATGTGCTTGCTCCCTCATGGAACTGAACATTAGGTGCAAAATTACTGAAGGAGCCCAGTCTTGTTCCTTTCCATGTAAATGCTGTAAAATATGAAAGATTCTGAAGGAAAAGCGGGCAGAAGGTGTGGAATAGGGATCTCTGTTATTCCACTTGAACCACAGTTACTAGGTAAGAAACTTTATTCTCCTTTAGGCTATGGCTACACTGGTGCTTTACAGCGCTGCAACTTTCTCACTCAGGGGTGTGAAAAAACACCCCCCTGAGTGCAGCAAGTTACAGCGCTGTAAAGCGCCAGTGTAAACAGTGCCCCAGCCCTGGGAGCCGTGCTCCCAGCGCTGTAAACTAATCCCCTCATGGAGGTGGAGTACCTGAGCTCTCTCCCAGTACTGGCGCCCAGCCACACTCGCACTTCAAAGGGTTTGAAGTTTGCCGCACCGCGGCAGCGCTTTGAAGTTTCGAGTGTAGCCACGGCCGTAGTTACTGTTAGTATATATTACCCATTCTTGGGTGATTAAATAGCAGTTAGTTGTCCTTAATGTAGGTGGTCTCAAAGGAGTTTATGGGCCTGTCTACATGGGGACACTCAGAAAAGTTACTCCAAACTAACTAAAGTTGTTAATTTAAAATGGATTAGTTAAACTGCATTAAACCCCCGTGTGGACATTCTCTTTCAGACTAGAAGGGGCCTTAATTGGGTTTTGCTTAATTTGTGAATTAAGCTAAATTGAATTAAGGCAACTTTTAAGTCTGAAAGAGAATGTCCACACAGGGGTTTAATGCGGTTTAACTAATCCACTTTAAATTAACAACTTTAGTTAGTTTGGAGTAACTTTTCTGAGTGTCCCCATGTAGACAAACTAAAAGATTGCAGTACTTTTTGTCCCAAGTATGTCATTAGATCCAGCAACTGGGTCTCGAGAGTAATGCTACATAAACGTAGAAATTCAACTTGAGGTAGCAGCCTGACACTTTGGTAAAGGAGAATAAAGGAAAGACCCAGAAAATATAGAAATATTGTGTCTAAACTTTCCACTGTTGTCATCTATCTTAAGTGAACTCGGTAGGTTCTTGGTCCTTTATTTTTTATACACAAATAATGATGCATCATAACAGTTACTGATACCAAATAAGCTGTTGTGTTAGATATGTACTCTGAAGCTCTTATGGTGTGAGTAACCACCTCCTGGCCTTGTGTCATAATAGATTTGCTTCCCACTCCTCATTTCTCGGCAGGTTCTTTAGCCCATGAATGGAAGTCATACTTAATGGAAAATAGCTGAAAATTTCCAATACATAACTTTCAGCATTGCTGCACTTGTGATATTTGAGCAAATCAATTCACTTAACTTCCTTCTCTTGAGCTGTGGTTTCATGGTGCCTATGTTTCTTGTTCTCCTAGTGAGAGTTAGAGCAGCAATCAGAACTATGTTGCTGCTTTTCCTGTTTGTGAGTGCAGGGTTGTCCAAACCCTTGGATATGTTAGCATCAGATTCCTTGGGCTTCTTGAATCTGAGTTCCTCTTGGTTCCATGCTATTATTTAAAGACTACTTCAGCTGTGTCAATGCCACGGTAACCAAATCAACTACATGAGCTGATGTACTCAGGTGAAGTGGGACAGAAGCAAGTGCTGATTTAGAAGGTCACAGTACTTCCTGTCTCAAAAAAAAGTCTTAAGCAGTTTTCATTATCCTTGCAGGCTTACAAGGTGAAACTGCACAGATGAAGCAGGCCTCAGCTGAGTGGCCTTCCCTGAAGTAAAGAAAGCAGTAGAGCTGTTTAAAAAAAAATTTTTTTTTAATTAATTAGCTCTAGAAGGCAGAACACATGTTAACTTATCAGAGACCTTTTGCTGTCAAAGAGCAGGGATATTTGCACCCAGTCTTCAGCTCCACAACACATTGTATGGCATACAGGCCAACTGACAGAGCACTAAAAACTATGGAGCAGATTGGAACCAAATAACCTGAACAATGAGACCAGAACTGATACTAGCTACTTATATCTTTTAACCGTTTATTCGGACTTTTGCAACAACAATACATTTGTTATACTAAGTATTATTGTAAAATAATCTAAACCTAACTAAGGAAAATGGCCATGAAGAAAGGTAAAGAAAAAAAGCCCCTGTGAATTCTGAGCCCTCTGTCCATAGCAGTCAGAAAGGAAATAGAGTAGAGTTAGGAATGTGGACCCTTATTTTATCTTGTGGTTCCTTGAAGGAGTACACGTATGATCACAGAATTGCTTCTCCCCAGAGTTCTGGACTCTCTGGTGGAGAGTCTGCAGTCCCAAGGAGGGATTCATTGCTTGCAATATTCAAACTGAGAACTGTCTTTTCAGATTTTCCAGGTTCACTTGTCATGTGGTAAAGCATCGTATCTGGTTCTTAACAGTCATGTCATATCATATAAAGTTGTGTAGTAATATCAACAAAAGATTGATGCAGCAGTTTGTTCCATGCCACATTTTTGCTCTATCAGTCCAGGAAATTGAACAGATATAGATGGCTTTCGTACGTTGTGGTTTTGAATGTGTGAGATGCTAATAAAATAATTTAAAATATACTTTATAAAATGTAATAAAGAATAAAAGTTCTCGCATGTATATTTGCTAAAACTTAGTCATTATAAATATTCCCTCTCATACCTTAAACATTTTCAAAACTGTATATACTGGCTAACTTGGCTCAACTGCTGAAAAAATAAGATATTTCTAACCCACTTTCCAAATGCTAAAATAATGTGTTGAATTCTGTGCCAATTACTTTGATGTGGCAGTTTTTAAGAACACTTGGAATTAATGTCTGGAACATCTATGAATAGTAGTTTGAGAGCTTCTAACCACAAGTGTTGCAATTAACTCAAAAATGTTCTTTAGTGCACAGAGAAAAACGATTATGGCTTCTTTTTTGGGAATCAGTGAGTGAAATTTTTTGTTCAAATTACAGCAGTCTGAAGGCTTACCTTTAAGAGAAAAGTGCAATCTTTTATAGGGTTAGTCAGCTATTCCTGGAGGTCTATTCCCTATCTCTGAAATTGATGCTTTACTTATGAATTGTACCAAAGAGAAGTTTAAAGAAAAAATCTCAGGAGACTGCACAATTTGAGCAAGTCTTTGCAGAGCTAACCAAACAGGTGTAATAGTTTTCTGTTTTACATAGTGCAGATTTTGAGAAACCTTTTATTCTTTAAGCAAGTGCCTCTAACATTGGAATAGGAGCAGCACAGAGCTAAGAATCTGGAGTGGAAAGAGTGGAATGAATGAAAAATTGTTTTCCAGATAACAACAACAACAACAAAAATCCCACAACAATGGAGCAGGAATAACTGGCTATTGATTGAAGGGTTATGTTATCTACTAGGCAATTATGCTAATTACTCATCTAACCTGGATGAATAGAATTAAAGTTTTAACACACTTAACCACTTAAAACTACAACCACACATGAATAAAATTAATACAACAGCCTGGGAGCCAACATGGAAACACAGAGTTTGAGTACCAATATGAGATGAAGGAAGCAAGTAAAATTGTGGAAGCAGATTTTCATCTAGACTGGAGTCATGGGAAGGTATGTGAAGTTCCATGGCCTGTGTATGCAGGAGGTACAGACTAATGATCGTAATGGTCCCTTCTGGCCTTAAAGTCTATAGATTTATGAAATCCTACACTCTTAAGGAAAGGAATCCTCTGGCTTTGTGTGGTTAAGGCCCCATTTCTACAGTTTACTTAAGCACATGTGTAACTTCAAGCAGCTCAGCAGTCCCAAGAAGTCAGTGGGGCTATTCACATGTTTAGTTACACATATGCTTAAGTACCTTATTGAATCAAGGCCTAACTGTCAAGTTATAAATGAAAAGTGGATCTTCACCTGGTTCTGTAGGGTAGAATTGGAATTTCTTGTTTCTCCTTCGGCACGCGAGCGGATTTTCAGCGGCACTCACACTGCCTGGGTCCTGGCCACCAGTCCGGAGGGCTCTGCATTTTAATTTAATTTTAAATGAAGCTTCTTAAACATTTTAAAAACCTTATTTACTTTACATACAACAATTGTTTAGTTATATATTATAGACTTATAGAAAGAGACCTTCTAAAAACGTTAAAATGTATTACTGGCACGCAAAACCTTAAATCAGAGTGAATAAATGAAGACTTGGCACACCACTTCTGAAAGGTTGCCAACCCATGGTGTAACTTG
This sequence comes from Emys orbicularis, assembly GCF_028017835.1. NCBI lineage: Eukaryota > Metazoa > Chordata > Testudines > Emydidae > Emys > Emys orbicularis. The sequence continues at coordinate 192,653,607 of NC_088683.1, forward strand.
TATATAGTAGCTTTATATTGAACAATCCTTTCCACCCCTCCCCTTATCCAGCAAATAGGAAAAGCTGTAGCAATTTTATACACTCTGCAAATCAATGTGCACGTTTAGAATTGTACCTTTAAAACAAGACAGACTGTAAGAAAGTGAAGCCATGTGCAGCTGTTTAACTTTAATCAGAATCTGGGACACCACATTAATCAGATTTTTGAAGGGCATTATGCACAATAAATCCCTATTTCCATTAGGATTTATACTAGTATTTGTTCTAATTATACCTTGGGTTTCCTGTCACTTTATGGTGCTTCTCAGAGGAGAGAAATAACTGCTAGTCTTCTGTAGCAAAAATGTTCTCAGAATCTTTCATTTTGTTAAAGAGCCTTTAGGGAGAATCTTGGTAGCCATTGGAGGAAAGGGTAAGCACAGCCGAACAGATATGTGAACTGAGAGCTCCTAATTAATTTATCTAATGCAAAGTAACTTGCAAGGGCCTGGTGACAAATAACCTTTATTAAATACAAAATGCTTAAATACAGAAAAAAGTGTTTTAAGTCCTTTCAAAGAAAGCAATTTATTCTTGATGAGTTCTGGAAAATGTGTACACATTGGGGCTTTAATTTTCTTGTAACTATTTAGCTTTAGTGTGAGAATTTAGTTGTAATGCATTTACAGTTTCCCTTCAGTCCCACTTCATATTCTGGCCTGGAAGCAATTTATGTATGACACTGAATTAGGAAAGTGTGAACTTATTTTATGTTCCATTTATACTGAATACTGATCAGTTTCTTTTAGTTATATTATAATGAGAACTAATTTTGAACATTTCAATTACAGTGCAAATTGAATTTTAAAAATCCCTGAAACTCTTGTATTTGTTAATAGTAAAAGTATGTCACTGGAAATTAATATGGCCCAGAATCTCAAGGGTTTCCTAGTTCCATAGGGCCTGATTTGGTTACATCAAGGCTCCTCTATGCCAGAAGGGATGACTGTGATCATCTAATGTGACCTCCTGTATAACACACATGATAGAACTTCCCCCAAAATAATTCCTACAGAAGATTAATAGAAAAATATCCAGTCTTGATTTTAAAAATCATCACTGATGGAAAATCCACCACAACCCTGGGTAAATTGTTCCAATGGTTAATTGAATGTTGGGAATCATTAAGAAAGAGATAGATAATAAGACAGAAAATATCATATTGCCTCCATATAAATCCATGGTACGCCTACATCTTGAATACGGTGTGCAGATGTGGTCGCCCCATCTCAAAAAATTGGACTTGGAAAAGGTTCAGAAAAGGGCAACAAAAATGATTAGGAGTATGGAACGGCCGCCATAAGAGGAGAGATTAATAAGACTGGGACTTTTCAGCTTGGAAAAGAGATGGCTAAGGGGAGATACGATAGAGGTCTATAAAATCATGACTGGTGTAGAGAAAGTAAATAAGGAAGTGTTATTTACTCCTTCGGGGCCACCAAATGAAATTAATAGGCAGCAGGTTTAAAACAAACAAAGGGAAGTATTTTTTTCATGCAACGCACAGTCAACCTGTGGCACTCCTTGCCAGAGGATGTTGTGAAGGCCAAGACCATAACAGGGTTCAAAAAAGTACTAGATAAATTCATGGAGGATAGGTCCATCAATGGTTATTAGCCAGAATGGGCAGGGATGGTGTCCTTAGCCTCTGTTTGCCAGAAGCCGGGAATGGGCAACAGAGGATGGATCACTTGATGATTACCTGTTCTGTTCATTCCCTCTAGAGCAGTGTTTCTCAAACTGGGGCCGCTGCTTGTGTAGGGAAAGCCCCTGGTGGGCCGGGCCGATTTGTTTACCTGCCCTGTCCGCAGGTCTGGCCGATCGTGGCTCCCACTGGCTGCGGTTCACCGTCCCAGGCCAATGGGGGCTGCTGGAAGTGGCACGGGCTGAGGGACGTACTAGCCACCACTTCCAGCAGCTCCCATTGGCCTGGAGCGGCGAACCGCGGCCAGTGGGAGTAGCGATCGGCTGGACCTGCAAATGGGGCAGGAAAACAAACCAGCCTGGCCCGCCAGGGGCTTTCCTTGCACAAGCGGCGGCCCCAGTTTGAGAAACACTGCTCTAGGGCAGTGCTTCTCAAAGTCGGGCTGCCGCTTGTGCAGGGAAAGCACCTTGCGGCCAGGGCCGGTTTCTTTACCTGCCGCGTCCGCAGGTTCAGCTGATTGCGGCTCCCACTGGCTGCGGGAAGGGCGGCCAGCACATCCCTCGGTCCGCGCCGCTTCCCACAGCTCCCATTGGCCTGGGACGGTGAACCACGGCCAGTGGGAGCTGCGATCGGCCTAACCTGCGGATGCGGCAGGTAAACAAACCAGCCCGGACCACCAGGGTCTTTCCCTGAACAAGCCGCGGACCGGCTTTGAGAAGCACTGCTCTAGGGCACCTGGCATTGGCCACTGTCAGAAGACAGGATACTGGGAAAGACAGACCTTTGGTCTGACCCAGTATGGCCATTCTTATGTTCTTAATTACCCTCACTGTCAAAAATGTATGCCTTATTTCCAGCTTGAATTTGTTTAACTCCAGTTTCCAGCTGTTGGATTGTGTTATGCTTCCCTCTCCTAAATGAAGAGCCCATTATTAAATGTTTTTTCCCCATGTAGATACTTATAGACTATAATCATGTCACCCCTTCACCTTTTTGTTAGACTCAAGAAGCTCAGTCTATTTAGCTTATCATTATAAAACATATTTTCTAATCCTTTAATCATTCTTGTGGCTCTTCCCTGAACCCGGTCCTATTTATCAACCTCCTTGAATTGTGAGCATCAGAACTGGACAGAGCATGCTAGCAGAGCTCACACCAGCGCCAGATACACTGGTGTCGTCCTACTCAAGATTCTCCTATTTATGCATCCCAGGAACACATTAGCTCTTTTAGTCACAAAGTCACACTGAGAGCTCATGTTCAGCTGGTTATACACCATGATCCCCAGATCTTTTTCAGTGCCATTGCTTCCCAGGATAGAGTCTGCCATCCTGTAAGTATGGCCTACGTTTCTAGAAGTATACATTTTCATTAAGCTGTATTAAAACGCATACTGTTTGCTTGAACCCAGTTTACCAAGAGCTCCAGACTGCTCTGAGTCAGTGAACTGTCCTCTGCATTATTTATCACTTTCCCAATTTTTGTGTCATATGCAAACTTCATTAGTGATGATTTTATGTTTTCTTTCATGTCACTGATAAAAAAATGTTAACTATCATAGGACCAAGAACTATCTTTGTGAGATTGCAGTAGAAACACACTCATTTGGTGACTTTCTTGTTTCTCATTACATTTGAGACATATCAGTTAGCTAGTTTTCAATCCATTTAAAGTATGCTGTGTTAACTTTATATTCTAGTTCTTAATCAAAATGTCACGTGGTACTATGCCAAATGCCTTTCAGATGACTAAGTAGATGATGTAATCTCATGGGGAAAAAAGATCTCAAGTTAAGGTGATAGGCACTATTTTCATAAACCCACATGAACTTGTATTAATTACATTGCCCTCCTTTAATTCTTGGTGGTCTGTAGTTTGCCCAGTGTTAAGTTGCCCTTTTGTGACACATAGATCAGTCACACAAAGGGAGGAAACATATAAGCAGCTGGCTCCAATTCACTAACCCTCTCAGAGGCTGCTGGAAGTGAGAGCTCTGGGGCCTACCCAATTCATTCCAGAGGGAGAAGGAGAGGCAGCACTCAAGGAGCCACAACAAGCATCTCCATAATAATAAAAGCAGCAGTTGGAAGGTTGAAATGCTGTCCCTACCCCAAACCCCAGGACCCATTTTTCTACCATTTCCCGCAGCCCTGCCACAAACCTTCCTACTTATCCCCACCCCTAGTCTCCCGATGGACTCCAGTTGGGAGGATTCCTGCAGAACTCAGCTTTTCAAGGCACAGAGTCTTACAAGTACCAATGCATAACCTCTCCATTTCACACAATGGAACCACAGCAATTCTGTTGTATTTTATCCATTTTGCAGCTGTGGAGTGTTTGGGACAAGATTTCCTCCTAAATGCTAGCCTCAGTTATGATACTGGTTTGTGCTGGGTCTCATAAATATGGAACAAGAAGTCCCTTATAGATTGGGCAGCTGAATAAGATTCAATGAATAGAAGACACACACAAATAGAACTCCTATAAGATTGTGTGTGTGGAGAGCTGTGTAACCAGAAAGGCATTTGGAAAGCATAATAATAACTTTACTGGTCCTATAAACTCATGAACAATGTTACATATTCTTATGTGCCAGTAGATGGTGCTCCTTCTATTAGCTATTTACATATACTACAACTAGTAGAATTTTTATTCTTATTTTCATCAGAAACATGTCAGTTATGATGAAGTTTTCAATGGAAAGAACTGAATCATTTCAATGTTCTCATTTGTTTCAATAATGTCAACAAGTTTTGTTTCACATTCATAATTTTTATTCATTTTATTTTGACTTTTATATTGTCTTACAGTATATTTTATATTGTCTTATAATTATGTTAGATATTCTGTTTCTATAAAATATATATTATAAATATATCTAAAATTTTAATTACAATATATCAAAACAATCAAGTCAAAATGACACATTTTTACCTTATTAAAATAATACCTTTTGGCATTATTGAAATGTTTCAGTGGTCCCAAATAATATTTTTCTGCAAATTCTGGCTTTTTTTCTCATGAATAAATTTTGAAATGTTGGAATTTCTCATCAAATGGAAATTCCATTCTGCAAACAGTTTTGTCATCCACTTCAGGCACAGTAAGTGGAAAAACTATCAGATAATTTGAATGTCACTGTTTTTCACCACAATATTATACTATTCACCACAATCAGTTGCACTTTGTCAGCCAGAGAAATAATGCAGTCTTAGGCCCTGATTCTCAAACGGATTTTGCCTCAGAGCCTTTATACTCATGAGGAGTCCCATTGACATTGGTGGGACTTCATTCAGGCATAAGGTACTGCATTAGTGGATCCCTTTGCATTACCCCCTTATTCAAGCTTTTGGGGTCTATCCATTCAGAGTTCATTGCAGTATCAGAGCCATAGTGACTAATTCACTAATCCGATCATTCAGTGACTTCTTCCTTTTTAAATTATTGTCACAAAGATTATTTTAGCAGTTGTCAAAATGTGTTTGTGCCGTGTTTGGGGTTGGGGATTTTTTTGTAAACAAGATAAATTGGATTCTACTATAATTATTTGCATTTTTCTAATTCTTTCTGTTCCTTTTATCTCTGGTTTTCTTTTTGTCTGGCTACCAATGTCAAGGTTTCTTCAAAAAGAGGACACCACTCATTCAGAGTTCAAAGAAATATTAGTTTAGTCTAGGTGAAGGTGTATTTCACAACAATTTCTTTTCTAAATTGAAGCAATCTACGACAGCATATTATAGCTCATTTTTTAAAAAGAACATCAGCATAGAGAAGAAGACATAAAACTTTGGATAACAAGTGCTGTATGAAAACTGAGTGAATAACTATATAACTATATTTAAAAGAATAATTTAGCTACTTGAATCTTAAATGATTAAATAATGAGTTCAGCAGAGTGAGTTTCTCATACTATATACAAAGTAGCACTATAATAGTATTTACCTGTACAAAGTAAAATTATAGATGTAGCTGTCAGAATTGCAGGGTGACCAACGTGTATCCCCCCTTCCCATCTCTTCCCCTCCCCCACCAAGTATGTGGTCCACTCCAGGATTCCCCAGTTGGGTCTCAGATCTCAGCCATCATCTGCATCTGGGCAGGGTCCAGAGTCCCACTCACTTCTGACCAGGAGTTTTAGGGCTGCACGGCTCCCTGCCTTACACTGGCTTTCTGGGGATATCACAATCTGCCTAATGGAAGGGCCTGTGCTTTGCTTTTTCTCTGAAAGCTACAAACAGTGTGTTGCTGTCAGATACAAGTTATCACAGAGCGCTTTCTAAGCAAGCACTTTTATTCTTAGTGTTAGAGAAAACATAATAAAAAACAATAGATTTAAATACACACTAAACATATGAGGAGTCACATAGCAATCTTATGGGTCCCTAGTAGGCCAACATCTTTCCAACCCTTCTGCAAGGGTTGAGGACCCTGGACAGAAGATCCTGTCTGTCTGCTGGATCAGAAAGATGGCCCTGACACAGTTTAAATGCGGACTATGCCAAAAGCCCTTTCTTTTTCTATTGGTCTCTGGAAAACCCAGTTGGAACCAGTATAGGCAAGCTTCCCCAGGAGGTGTTTACAACCTGAATGATTCACCTTAATTACCCTGCACTGTTCTCAGTTGCTGGAAGAGCTGTGGCAACCCACCTTAGACTATCAGGGTTGGAAGAGACCTCAGGAGATCATCTAGTCCAACCCCCTGCTCAAAGCAGGACCCATCCCCAGACAGATTTTTGCCCCAGATCCCTAAGCGGCCCCCTCAAGGATTGAACTCACAACCCTAGGTTTAGCAGGCCAATGCTCAAACCACTGAGCTATCCCTCCCCCAGCTAGTTACATGCAATCTCTGTCCCACACTGGTACATACACCAGTCATACATTTGATACAATATGTTCCCCCAAAGATACTGCATGCAGTTGCAATGTTTGTCACACTAGGCTACAGTCTGTTCTGTGAGAATAAATTGTACACCCAAAGGAAGATTCATTAAAATCAATGACGAAGCCCTGCATATGGATTCCATTTGCATATAGGGGTCCACGTGAGTAGAATCAAGGCTGTAATTTGAAACCATTCTGCTTGATCTAGTTCAGCATCAAAACTATTTGAAATATAAGTAAAGAAAATCACTTCTCATTATTTGTGTGCAAAATTATCAATCTGCTCAGGTTCCCTTGACACTAGGCCTATGTTGACTTCAATTCATTTGTACATTTTAACAAATCTTTTGACAAACATGTTTAAATTTCAAGTTTAGCCCAAATAAGCTACCTTCAGATGGTTCAGGTTTCATTGCAACCATTTTGTACTGTTCTAATCATGACCTATGAACTCAAGAGTTCCTCTAGGATATCTTTAGTAAGTATCTAGGATATCTTTTAGCCTTGCATCTGAAGAAGTGAGGTTCTTACCCACGAAAGCTTATGCTCCCAATACTTCTGTTAGTCTTAAAGGTGCCACAGGACCCTCTGTTACTTTTTACAGATTCAGACTAACACGGCTACCCCTCTGATACTTTAGTAAGGCATTCTTTAAAAAAAAAATTGTCTGAGATAGAAATTGAAAGGCTCAAACATTACCTTCAAGTAATGCTGGCATCACTGCATAATGTTCTTCCCTGCAACTTGCTGGACAATTACTTTTTTTTTTTTTTAAGAACACAATACAAAGAAAGAGAGAGCATTTTAAAAGGGTTTATCTTGTGCCTTAAGCACATCAAACTCCTCTCCTATGGCCTTTCCCTCCAAGGGAGTCCAGTCTCTTTTCAAATCCCTTAACTGACTTTCTCTCACTTTCTACATCAAATTGCTTTATAGTCAAGCAGACTGAAACTTTAACAATGGTCCAGAGTTTAGAACCATCTACATTTAACGGCCATTGCAAGTCAGTAGTCCATTTCACCATTAGTTTAGTAAAACGAAGATATGGATTGTCATATATAACAGCCTAGTAGATGCTGATGATAATTTTAGTTTGTAGCAAGTACGGGGGAATCAGTACTTTAGCATCTTCTGGGAGTTAGCCCACTGAGAATATGCTAGATTGAAGTGTTTTCATGTAGTTTCAGATAACTTCAGTTACTTGTTAGGCTCAGTTTAACTCTGATCCTGCAAATGCACAGGCCTGGTTCCACTGATTTCAATGGGGCTAGGTCACTCACTTGCGGAAGTATGTCTAAGATCAGGTCTTTTATAAATCCACACATGTGTGGAGGGCCTTTTTCTCAGTTTGGGTAAGCAAAATGTCTTGCATTTGTCTAGTCCTGGAAGTCATTTGATTCAAGGACAGCTTCTTATATATTTATTATAAGTATTTTATTTCAGTAAAGTATGTTTTGGCATTTTTACTTCATGGTTATTTGACCAATAGGTAGGGTCCTACCAAATTCACAGTCCATTTTGGTCTATTTCATGGACATAGATTTAAAAAAATAGTAAGTTTCATGATTTCAGCTATTTAAATCTGAAATTTCACGGTGTTGTAATTGTAGGGGTCCTGAGCCAAAAAGGAGTTGTGGGGGGTTGCAAGGTTATTGTAGGGGGGCATGCAGTACTGCTACCCCTACTTCTGTGCTGCTGCTGGTGGTGGCGCTGCCTTCAGAGCTGGGCAGCTGGAGAGTGGCAGCTGATGGCCAGGAGCCCAGCTCTGAAGGCAGAGCCACTGTCAGCAGCAGCATAAAAGTAAGGAAAGCATGCTATGATTTGCCACCCTTACTTCTGCACTGCTGTCTCCAGAGCTGGGCCCTAAGTCAGCAGCCACTGTCTGACCACCCAGCTCTGAAGGCAGCAGCGCAGAAATAAGGGTGGCATGGTATGGTATTGTCACCCTTACTTCTTTGCTGCTGCTGGCAGGGTGCTGCCTTCAGAGCTGGGCGCCTGGCCAACAGTTGCTGCTCTTTGTCTGCTGAACTCTGAAGGCAGTGCAGAAGTAAGGGTGGCAGTACCACAACCCCCCAAAATAACCTTATGACCCTCCTGCCACTCCCTATTGGTCAGGACCCCCAATTTGAGAAACACAGCTCTTCCCTGTGAAATCTGTATAGTATTGTGTAAAAACACACAAATGACCAGATTTCATGGGGGAGACCAGATTCACAGTTCGTGACGTGTTTTTTTTTTTTTTTTTTTAATGGCTATGAATTTGGTAGGGCCCTACTAATAGGTATTCAAGTAATTTAAAACTTTGCAATAAAGAAATATGTATTTAAGTGGGATTCCTGCACAGACTGTTGTCTATAACTTCAGAGGTCAACAGGAATTAAGTCCGTTTTACGAAGGGCTGAGTCTAGTGTCATACTAATAAGCTCTGTTCAGTAGGGCAATGCAATGTGTTTCTCTTCTTAGCCAATGCGTGGACAGCTGGTGATGATGCAGGTCACAAAAAACTCTTTCAAGGTTGCAGAGTGGGAGGTGTTGAAAGAGCTGGAATAGCTGAGGGGATATTTCCATTCTGAGGAAGCTAGTTCTACCTCTCCTCCAGATCAGAAATCCTGACAAATTCATTATATTATATTAAACTCTCTCAAGGATTTGAGACTGGTATATTTTTCCCTGCAGTTTCTCATAATGCATATGATACTGTGATACTTCAAAGCTCCAGTATATTTACATAATATTTTCTAATTTAATTAATTTTAATTCTAATTAGCTTACATAAAGTTTTCTAAATTCTAATTATTTTTGTGAGTTAGTGCCTAAATAAAGCTACATTTTATTGATAGTTGGGCTCCAGTCTCTAAAATGTAAGGCCTCAGTCTGCTACTGCCTGGAGCCCCACTGAAGTCTATGGGGCTCTGCATAGGTGCATGACTATATCTGTGAACAATGAATTGAAGGGTCAGATTTTTAGACAGTGAAAAGGAACAACAAAACATGTCGCTATATTTATAGCATCTAACACAACAGGAACCCGAGCCTGAATGGGGCTTTTGGATATTACTATGATGTAATTTGTTAATAATCTTTATTTCTGCTAAACAAGGACTGGAGCAGAATGAAGGAAGCTTAAAGCTTGTGAAAATGATAGGTGTCCTCACAAGATTTTGAGTGCATCCTGATCAGAATTTTAAAGTAAGCCACCAACTTGAAACAATGAGTTCAGATATAGGCATCACCCCCACCCCCTGACATCCCCCAAAATAAAATATATTTTTTTAAAAGTGCAGGGTTATGGAGGAGTTCAAATAACTATTTTTTTAGAATTTAAGTGTAATTCTGTTCTGTTCTCTACATTTTTAAAATAACCCAAACCGACATAGTAGTGCTCCATGTTTGTGCCTGTTATTCCAGATTAAATGTGCTCAGTTATCAATTAAAAAAAATGTTCTACATGTTAACACTGTGAACTCAACCTGGGCTCTTTTCTCCTTTCATGTCATCACCAGTAGTGCAAGTTTGGCAGCCAAATTAGGTCTTCAACAATACGTATGTATTGTGTCTACACAAGTGTGACTGATTTAGTCCCACAAACATTTACACAAATGCTTAAGTTTATTCACATGTATAAGTGTATGAATGAGTGAACTTTAGGGTTTGATCCTGTGCTCATTGAAATCAATGGCAAAATCCCCCATGGTGCCAGATGTGGCCTAGAGTGAACAATTATTTTGAGATGTGTAAGAAAGAATGGAATCTAGCTCATTGTCTGTTAACAGTGTTGGCTCTTCAGTGCTAACAGGGGTAAAAAAAACCTTCAAAAGCCCACTTTTGTCAGGGAAGTAAGAAATATTGCTCAGAAATACACCGGGATCAAATTTGTTGAGTAGGAAGATGTCTCACTTTGCACGATAGAAAAGCACTTTAAGAGTCACTAATACACCTTTATATACTATAGCAAAAATAGTCTAATTATCTGTAATTATGCAAATTATCATATATTTGAGTTTGAATGCTTCTTTTATATATTACTCTCTGTAATATATTTAAGAAGCAACAATAACACTCTCAATAATAAAAATGTGCCATGCAACCCAAATTTATGTTTTACTTTTGTAAAATACAAGAGGGGTTATCCTCAGATCAATTAAAGATGTCAAAGATCGATATAACCTCGTTAGCACAGTTGCTGATGTTATATAAGCAATAGGATTTTTTTTTCGGTTGGGCACTGTCAGAAGGTGGGGGTCCGCAAGGATTTAAAAAATTAATACTGGCCACTCCAGGCTTGTATTAAACTCCCAAGGTTACAGCTTTTCTCTGACCTTGGCTTGGTAAACGCTGCCACCACTCAAAAAACGAACAAATAAACAAACAAAAAACCCAGGAAGGAGCACTTGGGAATTCCTCCCTGTGGGGTACCGTCAAGCTGTTTCACCCCCCGCTCCCCCTGGGGGAAGAGCTGAGAAAGAAAACAAAGGAAATTAGCTGTTGCTACCTGCTAATCAAACAACATGCACAAACCTTTTAGGATACCAAAAATCCAATCCTGTTCTTAAAATAAAAGGTAAATTTTATTAAAAACAAAAAGAAAAAAATATATATCTGGAATTTAGGCTTTTGCTAGATTTTAAAAGAGCAATTCCAAAAATTAAGCCCCCAAAATAGCTTTCTTGGGGGTTAGCTTAAAGGTTACACGCAAACAAAAGCATCTGGGGTTAGCACAGAGGAGATCCACTAGCCAAAATAAAGAAATAAACCCGATCATGTCTATTTAAACATTTCCAGCCTTCTAATGATTCCTTCTTGGTATGGAAGATAATTTTTCATACCTGGTTCAAATAGGGTGACCAGATCACAGGGATGAAATATCGGGATGCGGGGAGGAGGGGTACGGGGCGGGCGGGGCGGAGCAAAAAAAAAAAAAAGGCAGTGGAGCAAAAAAAAAAAAAACAGTTTTGCAAGGGCCGGGGGCATTAGCAGGCCCCAGCCGTGCCGCCGGATAGCACACAGCCCCCCGGCCGCATGCGCCGCCTTCCCCGTGGAGCCTCCTGCCCCCGGGCACATGCGGCGCATCCCGCCACCGGCGGGGAGCCGCGCGCCTCTCCCGCTCGGCTGGGCTCCAGCGCCTCCTTCCCGGCAGGACAAGCCACTGGAGCGCAGCTTAGCGGGAAATGCGCGGGGCTCCCCAGCAGCGGTGGGGAAGTTTATCAGTTCGGGGGACCCCAGCCAGCTCCTCGCCCCTGTCCGCCGGCCGCCCCACCTGGGACAAGTCTCGTCCCCGCAGCCCCTCTCCGATGCGTGTCTCTGGCGGCCCATGACCCCGGGCCGCGCCGCCCACCTGGGCCCTGCCCAGTCCATGCTGACCCCAGACCCACCGCGCTGCCCCGTGGGCTGCAGGGCTGGAGCAGCCTCCGCGCTGCACTGCAGCGCTCCCGGCCACGGCCGGCCACGGCCCGTGTGCCCAGGCTGCTGCACAGGGGCGTCTCCTCCCCAGGCCCGGCTCAGGATCCAATGGGGCAGTGAGGGGGTGGGGCTGGGGGTGGGGATTTGGGGAGGGATCCAATGGGGGGAGGAGGGGGCGGAGTCGGGGCGGGGGGGGCAAGAGCCCCTCCGGGCTCCGCCTGTGCACTGGAGCGGAGGGCAAAATTGTTTGTTTGTCCAGTGTCCCGCCCGAACATCGGTCGGGATGCGGGACAAACAAGCAAATATCGGGACAGTCCTGATAAAATCGGGACGTCTGGTCACCCTAGGTTCAAACCTTACACAGCACTCTTGCTTATAGCATTGCTGCTCCTTGTCCCTGCAGCCCAAAGAGAACAACCACAGACACAAAGAGAATGCTTCCTTCCCAATTTTAAAAAGTTCTAACCTTCCCATTGGCTCTTTTAGTCAGGTGTCCTTTTCTTTACCTGGGGGGACTTTTTTAACTCTTTAAAGCAGGGGTCGGCAACGTTTGGCACACGACGGGCCGGGCCAGTTTTATTTACCTGCTGACGCGGCAGGTTTGGCCGATAGCGGCCCCCACTGGCCGCGGTTCGCCATCCCGGGCCAATGGGGGCGGCGGGAAGCGGCGCGGGCGAGCAATGTGCTGGCCGTGGCTTCCCGCCGCTGCCATTGGCCCAGGACAGCGAACCGCGGCCAGTGGGGGCCGGGATCAGCCGAACCTGCTGCATCAGCAGGTAAATAAAACTGGCCCGGCCCGCCAGGGTGCTTACCCTGGCGAGCCGTGTGCCAAACGTTGCCGACCCCTGCTTTAAAGGTAAAGCAAGCAGAGAACAGCTACCAAAGGGGATTTTACAGTTAACTAGGTGGCTGGGTGTCCATCAAAGAGAGCTCCCGCACAGACATTTCATTTATCACAGGCACTGTGTATGGCTTTTGCAGAAGTGTTGAAAATGCTTTTAATGATTTGATTTGTGTGTATTTATCTAATCTCCTTTTAGTGGTATGGATAGTGGCTATTAATATAGGTCTAGCCCTCTAACAATTAACTAAGTATAGCTTCTATGTTTGTCTACCCTGAGTATATCTACTGTTCACTTTTACTTGATGGAGCTTCCTAAACCTCATGTTAAAATATATACAAACACATTTTTTCTGCTATATTTGGCTTCACATGTCTAACATTTAGATATAAAATTATTTAGCATTATTTCAGGAGGATCTTTCAAAGAGGGTTTTTATATGTGATATGCTTTCATGCAAAACAGCTTTATGCTTTTAATAAAAGACCAGTAGTTCATACTGTGGTCATTAGAAGAAGCAAATGTAGTCTAAACAGTAATACGAGATAACTTTGTGTGAAATTTGACATCATATACAAATGGAAACCTTTACTTTGTAGTTGGCTAGGCATTATAAAAATAGAGGGAATATTTTGGGGTTAAAAAAATATGATGTTAGGCCAAATTCATATGTACCCTTGTTTCAGTGAGTATATGGGTGTAACTGAAAGTAGAAATTGGCCTAATTGGTTTTAAAATCTGCTTGATTTTGTTGTCTAATCTTTGGAAGTACCTGAAGTTCACATATAGCCACTGCAATCCAAAGGGAAGATTACCTATTATTAAATCGAGTAGACTACTTTGCCATATGCAGAGACAAGTACAGCAGAATATTAAACTCCTTCACCTCTCTGGCGTCTTCATTTTAATAGGATTTGATTGTGTTGATTTATATTTTTCTCAAAACTTGTTTTGTACAGAAAGGCCTAAAATGACAATGTGGTGTCACTGAGCACATCATCATTTTTTAAATGTCTGCTTATGAACCCAATGTCTTTATTTCTAAATGGGAGAACTTGAGTTTTTCCTAAAACTTTGCAAAAGAATTTACCTTTTATTTTAATAAATGCAATATTGTAACAATTCAGAAGCAACCAAAATATTTCAGCATTGTCACTATGTTGCATACAATGGCCATTCAAAACTTCACAGTGATGACAAGGAAAGAACTCAAATTCTACTGCTCCAAAACAGAAACCCTTTCTTCTTGAGTAGAGCTGGCTGGAGGATAGCAATTCCAATTTTGAAATTTATTTTTTCTCTGTGCTGGAATCAAAACAAGCCCCATTCAAACGTATTCACAAAATGGAATTTATTGCATTTTCCAATCAAAAAGTTCAGAATTTTGATTCACTTCTATCTGTCCCCAGAAGACACCGGAACTCCCTGCTGGACCTCAGAAGCAAACTTTGGCATTGATACATCGCCATTAAATATTTCAGGTTCAATGAAACAGCATATTTCAACAAAAGTGTCATTGAAAATATTCTGCCCAGTTCTACTCTTGAGCAGGGAAAATCAAAATCAGGTGTGAGCAGTGAAGAGACCTATGGGAGGTTGTTAAGCATTTCTGATTCTATCCAGTAGAGGGCAGTGTTGCATATTCACTAACACATTTTCATATTTATTTGCAGAAAAAGACGTCAAACTGTGTCAACTGTCAAGACATTCAATTTAAAAAGTCTAATTTTTTTGAAAATATCACAATAGATGTATTGGTTGACAAAGTGTCATTGAGTAGCAGTTGGCACAGTACTAAACTGTGAAAACATGCCTATTAATTGATACCATCATCTTTTGATTTATATTAACATCTGATTTTCAAATACAGTAGTGACGGGTGCCATAAAATGCCAATAATTAAATAAAGCTTTCTGTTATGAAACTGGGTAACCACAATTGCCAGAAATACTGCTTGTTGGAGACACCAAAGTTTCATGCTGTTGTATTCAATTTATTGTTCAGAAAGAAAAGTCAAATCAGATTGTTCAGTTCACACACAAAAGTTCCTCCTTCCAAGTTCCCCCCCCCACCCAAGTGTCTCCAAAAATCCTCAGATTGAAGCTACTTTACTACTTTTGTTGATTTCATATGACCATATGAAAATATTCTTATTAATTTCTAGGCGATTTTAACCTGACTAAGGAAGATATTTGTGCTTGGTTCTACATTCTCAAAACTTTGTATATTGGAGGCACGCTTAAAAATTGAAATGAGTGCAAATAAATGAAGGTGCATGTGTCTTGCCATGTATTTTTCCATTACTTTTGTTCCCATTGTTTCTTATGTTGGTAGTAGTCTGATTACAGTGCTGGCTGGATTATTTTGTATATTATTTTTGTTTTATATTTGGTCTGCAGAGTTACTATTTTGTAAAATCTCTGAGCTCGGTAGAGTGAGGCCATATTGGCACTTAATGGGAGACTTCCAAGGAAAAACCAAGTGCTACAGGAAGCAGTTGTTTTTTATTGGTTAGTGATGATGCTACCTTACACCAATTGGAGAGCTTCTCCCGTTGGCATAGGTACTCCACTTCCTGAACAGGCAACTGCTGTGTTGATAGGAGAAGCCCTCCCATCCACATAGCACTGTCGATACCGGGGGTTAGGTCAGTATATCTACATCGCTTCGAGGTGTGGCTGTTCCACACCCATGAACGACATAGTTACATCAACATATGTTTGTAGTGTAAACCAGGACTGTGTGTGTACTAAATACATTTTCCCAGCTTGGTCGTAGGTGTCATTCTAAAGGGGTTCCAAAGGTGTCGTCTTTTATATGAGGTGTCAAACGGAGTCCATACCATTTGTGGTCATTGGAACACATAGAATAGGTGTTAGCTTGAGTGGGTGTCATTCTTACCGCTGAATTCTCATTTTAGTTTCAAATGGATATGATGATCTTCACCTCATCCTTTCTTAGATCATTGAATATTTTCTAGAGTTCTTTAGCCACTTGCTACATGGGTGCATGTCAGGGATAGGTGAAACAATGTACATACATTTCTGAAAGCATTTTGGGATTCCACAGGAGGAAAGTCATTATATAATGTCAGAGGTTTATTACATAAGGAGAAGCATTTTTGAGCATATCGTCGGCAGCAACTATTTTAAAAATAATTTTCCAGTTTAGTAATTAGGTTTTTTTTTTAAATATATCCATCTACATTTTTCTCCTCCATTATTTCAATAATTTAAAGGATTTATTTTATATTTTTTTAAACAATTCGCTCTCAAAAATAGTGGAAGCTGAATAATTCCTCATGATAGTGATAGAGATTGGCCTAAACCAAACCCTGGATCTCAGCACTAATGTACAGGAACATCTAGATTTGTACCTGAGTTCACAACTATCCATCTTCTCCCTACTGGAAAGAACTAAAATAGCTGGGTCTGACAAATCTGAGCTTTGGAGAAATTTGGATTTAGATTCAGTTGTGGTAGCTTTGGTCCATCTCTAGTCGGTGATACCCCAGGAAGAGCTAAACACATACTGAGAGAAAACCCTGCAGATCTCTCAGCTAGTGGAAGTCAGCTCCATTGAAATAAAGCTGAGGATCATAGAATCATAGAATATCAGGGTTGGAAGGGACCTCAGGAGGTCATCTAGTCCAACCCCCTGCTCAAAGCAGGACCAATTCCCAACTAAATCATCCCAGCCAGGGCTTTGTCAAGCCGGGCCTTAAAAACCTCCAAGGAAGGAGACTCCACCACCTCCCTAGGTAACGCATTCCAGTGCTTCACCACCCTCCTAGTGAAATAGTGTTTCCTAATATCCAACCTAGACCTCCCCCACTGCAACTTGAGACCATTGCTCCTTGTTCTGTCATCTGCCACCATTGAGAACAGCCGAGTTCCATCCTCTTTGGAACCCCCCTTCAGGTAGTTGAAGGTTGCTATCAAATCCCCCCTCATTCTTCTCTTCTGGAGACTAAACAATCCCAGTTCCCTCAGCCTCTCCTCATAAGTCATGCGCTCCAGACCCCTAATCATTTTTGTTGCCCTCCGGTGGACTCTTTCCAATTTTTCCACATCCTTCTTGTAGTGTGAGGCCCAAAACTGGACACAGTACTCCAGATGAGGCCTCACCAATGTCGAATAAAGGGGAACGATCACGTCCCTCGATCTACTGGCAATGCCCCTACTTATACAGCCCAAAATGCCGTTAGCCTTCTTGGCAACAAGAGCACACTGTTGACTCATATCCAGCTTCTCGTCCACTGTGACCCCTAGGTCCTTTTCTGCAGAACTGCTACCTAGCCATTCGGTCCCTAGTCTGTAGCTGTGCATGGGATTCTTCCATCCTAAGTGCAGGACTCTGCACTTGTCCTTGTTGAACCTCATCAGGTTTCTTTTGGCCCAATCCTCTAATTTGTCTAGGTCCCTCTGTATCTGATCCCTACCTTAATAGGGATCTGGCCTTACTGAGGGCTGCTCAGGATTCCAAGGACCACCAGACCCAGTCAGACTGTTAGCTGAATGACAAAAGGATTGTTTCTCTAAAAGTTAATACACCTCCTGAATTGTACTTCTCATACTTGAGGTACATGCACAAATGGTCAGTATGAAGAGACACTTTTAGGGAGTAGGGGAAAATATTAATTTAAGGGAGTATTGAGTCACTGTGTGGCGAGACCAAGTGAGCCTGTCTCTGCACCACTTTGTATCATCTGTGCTCATTTAGACTAGTGTGATGTGGCTGTCAAATGCTACAATTCTGATCTAGTAAAGTTTACACCTGTTTTGCATAGGATTAAACACAAGGTGCAAGGCAGTGGAGAATAAAGCCCAGACTTTCCATCTCTCACCAATCTAGAAGCCAGATCCTCAGTCCTACTGGTTTAAATGGACAGGGTAAAATGATGCCATAGGACATTCCAGAAACCCACCAGAGAACCAACACCTATACAACCTTACATAAAGCTAAAGTCAAGGAGGTTGCCAAATGCCAGCTAGTTAGCCCACTACAGCTCTTTTATTTAATATTTTATTTATAAGGCCTTATTTGGGGCCAGATTTTCCCATGCTTGGGTCTATTGGATAGTCAATGAGTACCAATATACATGTGTTTTTAATAGGGCTGTCAGGCAATTAAAAAAATTAATCGTGATTAATCGCACGATTAATCACGCTGTTAAACAATAATAGAACACCCTTTATTTAAATATTTTGGATGTTTTCTACATTTTCAAATATATTGATTTCATTTACAACACAGAATATGCAGTGTACAGTCCTCATTTTATATTTATTTTTATTACAAATATTTGCACTGTAAAAAACAAAACAAACAGTATTTTTAATTCACCTCATACAAGTACTGTAGTGCATTTTCTTTATCATGGAAGTTGAACATACAAATGTAGAATTAGGTACAAAAAATAACTGCATTCAAAAATAAAATTATGTAAAACTCTGTCCTACTGCTTGTTTAGCCAATTGCTCAGACAAACACATTTGTTTATATTTGCAGGAGATAATGCTGCTCGCTTCTTGTTTACAATGTCACTTGAAAGTGAGAATAGGCATTCGCATGGCATTGTTGTAGCCAGCGTCACAAGATATTTATGTGCCAGATGCATTAAAGATTCATATGTCCCTTCATGCTTCAACCAACATTCCAGAGGACATGTGCCCAGGGCCGGCTCCAGGCACCAGCTTAACAAGCAGGTGCTTGGGGCGGCCAAGGGAGAGGGGTGGCACCTGCGGCAATTCGGGGGCGGCAGGTCCCTCACCCCCTCTAGGAGCGAAGGACCTGCCGCCGAACTGCCGCCGCCGATCGCGGCTTTTTTTTTTTTTCCCCAATTGCCGCCACCGGTCGCGATTGCGATCGCGGCTTTTTTTTTTTTTTTGCTTGGGACGGCAGAAATGCTGGAGCCAGCCCTGCATGTGCCCATGCTGATGATGGGTCCTGCTCGATAACAGTCGAAAGCAGAGTGGACCAACACATGATCACTTTCGTCATCTGAGTCAGATGCCACCAGCAGAAGGTTGATTTTCTTTTTTGGTGGTTCGGGTTCTGTAGTTTCTGCATTGGAGTGTTGCTCTTTTAAGACTTCCAAAAACATGCTCTATACCTCATCCCTCTCAGATTTTGGAAAGTACTACAGATTCTTAAACTTTGCGTCAAGTGCTGTAGCTATCTTTCAAAATCTCACATTGGTACCTTCTTTGTGTTTTGTCAAATCGGCAGCAAAAGTGTTCTTAAAACAAACAACATGTGCTGAGTCATCATCCAAGAGTACTATAACATGAAATATATGGAAGAATGAGGGTACAACAGAGCCGGAGACATACAATTCTCCCCCAAGGAGTTCAGTCACAAATTTAATTAACACATTATTTTTTTAACGAGCATCATCAACATGGAAGCATGTCCTCTAGAATGGTGGCTGGAGCATGAAGGGGCATATGGATGGTTAGCATATCTGGCAAATAAATACCTTGCAGTGCTGGCTACAAAAGTCCCATGTGAATGCCTGTTCTCACTTTCTGGTGACTTTGTAAATAAGAAGTGGGCAACATTATCTCCCGTAAATGTAAACAAACTTGTTTTGTCTTAGCAATTGGCTGAACAAGAAGTAGGACAGAGTGGAAAACTTGTAAAACTTTAGAGCCTACATTGTTTTGTTTTTTAGTGTAGTTATGTAACAAAAAAAATAAATTTGAAAGTTGTACTTTCACAATAAAGAGATTGCAATACAGTACTTGTATGAGGTGAACTGAAAAATACTATTTCTTTTGTTTATCATTTTTACAGTACAAATATTTGTAATAAAAATAATATAAAGTGAGCACTGTACACTTTGTATTCTGTGTTGCAATTGAAATCCATATATTTGAAAATGTAGGAAAACATCCAAACATATTGAATACATTTCAATTAGTATTCTATTGCTTAACAGTGTGATTAAAACTGATTAATCTTGATTAACTTTTTGAATTAATCGCGTGAGTTAACTGTGATTAATCGATAGCCCTAGTTTTTAAAATTTTCCATTGTAAATTAATATCAGCTATCTAACTGCCTGAAACCCTAGCCATCATTAATCAGCTGAGTTCCTTTAGGTGCCATGTAAGAAGTAGGTCTTGAAGGAATTTCAAAGAGGAGAAGGGTAATGGCTGCCTAGATCAGTTCTATGCCTAAGGGGTGGAGTAGAGAAAGATGTTTGTGGGAGAAATGGATGAGGTCAGCTAAGGGTGCTATCACACTCAAGGGTGATGCAGTAAAAGATTAGAGCACATAAGTAGGCAGGAGCAAATCTGTGGATTTGAAGGTACAGCAGCTACAAGGGCAGGCTTTGATTGTAAGTCTAGCATGTTTTTATCATTTTGTTTGATCAAGAAGTCGTGAATCATCAAA
Organism: Emys orbicularis; assembly: GCF_028017835.1. Classification (NCBI taxonomy): domain Eukaryota; kingdom Metazoa; phylum Chordata; order Testudines; family Emydidae; genus Emys; species Emys orbicularis. The sequence continues at coordinate 192,673,816 of NC_088683.1, forward strand.
TTCAAGAAATGGCAATGCAAAGTACATATTACATTTTTCACATTACCTAAGAAAATAGTGCCCAATGGAAGGAGAAAAGTTGCTGGGTCACTGGGCAATTTTTGTCATGCAACTTCCCAAATATATTAACAAAAGACAAATAATTTAGCTGCCTTCTCTTTCATGGAAGAAAAACACATTGTCATGGGTGTGATAGACAATGTGAGTTCTGCTTCTGTAATAAGCTCTGACAAATATTGACCTTCCCTCACCCCTATCACCCAGTATTTCCAGAATGTGTTTTTCTTAGAATTGGGAACAGTAAAATATTATGTCCCAACCATCAAAGGTTAACCACTAATTGTCTTTGATACTTCCAGTCAATTATGAGCAGTTATGCATCCAAAAGAGGCAGGAAAAAGCTTTTTTCTGGCTGCTGTTAATTTCAAGGAATGCTGCAATCTTTCTTTTTAAATAATTCACTGTTCAGGGGAAACTGGTAATTATTATCCCCCTTCTTTTCTTTTATGATTGTTGAATGTTTCAAGATTAGAATGTCCCTCCTGAAATAGAAAAGTGAACAAGAATGAATTGCAATAATACAAAATAAAAAATTGTGATAGGATGAAGTAAAGATAAAAATAAAAATAATGGAAAGGGTTCACAATCTCTGATCCCTAGAAGATTAAAAATACAGACAGCACACTCCAAAGAAAGGTATATCTACTGTTTTAGCCACTCTTTGGCAGAAACCTGTGTGACAAAGTTCCTCCTCTATCTTGGTGGGTCCTGCGCTTATTGGCGGATTTTCTTGCCTCAGAGATTCACCAAGTGGGTTGGGGAACAGCCCAGAGACCTTCCCCTCTGGAAGAACCCACAGTCCAGGTCAATTGGGAGGTTTGGGGGGAACCCGGGCCCGCCCTCTACTCCGGGTTCCAGCCCAGGGCCCTGTGGACTGCAGCTGTCTATAGTGCCTCCTGTAACAGCTGCATGATAGCTACAACTCCCTGGGCTACTTCCCCATGGCCTCCTCCAAACATCTTCCTTATTCTCACCACAGGACCTTCCTCCTGGTGTCTGATAACGCTTGTGCTCCTCAGTCCTCCAGTAGCACACTCTCACTCTCAGCTCCTTGCGCCTCTTGCTCCCAGCTCCTCACACTCGCACCACACACTGAGGTGAGCTCCTTTTAAAACCCAGGTGCCCTGATTAGCCTGCCTTAATTGATTCTAGCAGCTTCTTCTTAATTGGCTCCAGGTGTCCTAATTAGCCTGCCTGCCTTAACTGGTCCTAGCAGGTTCCTGATTACTCTAGGCCCTGCTCTGGTCACTCAGGGAACAGAAAACTACTCATGCAGTGACCAGTATATTTGTCCTCTACCAGACTCCTGTACCCCACTGGTCTGGGTCTGTCACATATCCCTCCCCCCTGCTCAATGCCAAGGGGTTGGGCAGCTTGGGACGCCAGACAGTGCACACGTGACAAGCCATCGGCGTTGCCATGACGGCTCCCTGCTCTGTGTTGCACACGGAACTGGAAAGGTTGGAGGGATAAGAACCATCTGGTCACCCTTGTGTTCTTCTCCTTGTTCTGCTGCATCCATTGAAGAGGGGCATGGTCGGTCACGAGGACAAATCTGCACCCGAGCAGGTAGTAGCACAATGTTTTGTTCCTCCTCCCCGACCATCTGTGATAGAACGGCCCCCAACCCAACTTCCGATGCATCCGTCTGCAGGATAAACTCCTTGGTGAAATCAGGGGCTATCAGTACGGGGTTACTGCAGAGGGCAGTCCATAGGTCTGTGAATGCTTCCTCTGCTGCATCAGACCATCTCACCAGATCAGGTCCACGGGCTTTCACTAGGTCTGTCAGGGGGCTTGCCCTTGTGGCAAAGTGGGGAATAAATCGTTGGTAATACCCCACCACACCTAGGAACGCCCGGACTTGTTTCTTGCAACTTGGTCGGGGCCAATTTTGGATGGCCTCTAACTTGTTCACTTGGGGTTTTATCAGACCTTTTCCCACAATGTAGCCAAGATATTTGGCCTCTGTAAACCCTACAGCGCACTTGGCAGGGTTTGCTGTAAGGCCAGCTCGCCTGAAGGTATCGAGGACTGCCTCCACCTTCTCCAGGTGGGTTTCCCAGTCTGGGGTATGAATGACCACATCGTCCAAGTAGGCAGCAGCATAACTGTTATGCGGGCGTAATAGCTTGTCCATGAGGCGCTGGAAGGTAGCTGGGGCCCCAAGTAGTCCAAAAGGGAGGACAGTATATTGAAAAAGACCCTCTGGTGTGGAGAATGCAGTCTTTTCCTTTGCATCTTCTGCAAGGGGAATCTGCCAGTACCCCTTTGTCAAGTCTAGGGTAGTCAAGTACCGGGCATTACCCAGACGGTCCACTAGCTCATCTATGCGAGGTATGGGGTACGTGTCGAACTGGGATACTTTGTTTAGTCGCTGGAAGTCGTTGCAAAATCTTGTGGTGCCATCAGGTTTGGGCACCAGCACGATTGGGCTGGACCACTGACTGTGGGACTCTTCGATGATCCCCAACTCCAGCATTTTTTTTAATTCTGCTTTTATTTCCTCCCTTTTTGCCGCTGGCACCCGATAGGGCCTCATTTTTACTCTGGCCCCAGGGTTCGTGATGATGTGGTGATATGTCTCGGTTGTTCGACCCGGTTTTGTCGAGAACACATCTTGGTTCCGGAAGATCATCTCAGACACCTCATTCTTCTGGTCTGGTGTTAAATTGGGAGACACTCTCACCTGTTTGGAAGGCTTGTTTTCCTGGGTTAGGTCTTTTTGGACCCTTGTGCATGCCTCTTGTGCATGCCAGGGTTTCAGAAGGTTAACCTGATAAATCTGTTCTTATTTTCTGCGTCCTGGCTGCCGCACCTTGTAGGTTACTTCCCCCACGGGTTCAACCACCTCATAGGGCCCCTGCCATTGTGCCAGAAGCTTGCTTTCTGCCGTGGCTACCAACACCATAACCCGATCCCTTGGTTGGAACTGTCGCACTTTTGCCTGGCGATTGTAATGGGTTCGCTGGGCCTCCTGTGCCTTCTCCAAATGTTCCCGTACAATAGGGGTAACCCGGGCTATCCGGTCTCGCATCTGCATTACATGCTCTATTATATTTCTCCCCTCATTGGGTTCCTCTTCCCAGATCTCTTTGGCGATATCTAGTATGCCACGGGGGTGACGCCCGTATAATAATTCGAAGGGGGAAAACCCAGTTGAGGCCTGAGGTACCTCCCGGATAGCGAACATAAGGTAGGGTGTCCCAATCCTTCCCGTCCCGACTTACCACCTTCCTTATCATAGCCTTGGGGGTTTGGTTAAACCTTTCTACCAACCCATCAGTCTGCGGATGGTAGACCGAAGTTCTCAGGGTATGTATATGAAGCAGCGTACAGAGGTCCTTCATTAGCTTCAACATAAATGGGGTTCCTTGGTCGGTTAATATCTCCTTCGGTAGCCCCATTCGGGCAAAGATCCCCACCAGCTCTTTGGCTATAGTTTTAGAGGCCGTGTTCCGCAGGGGGACGGCTTCTGGGTAGCGAGTAGCATAGTCCAAAACAACAAGTATATATTGGTGGCCCCGAGCCCTCTTCTCCAGGGGTCCCACTAGGTCCATGGCTATTCGCTCGAAGGGGACCTCTATGATGGGAAGGGGTACTAAAGGTGCCCTCAAGTGGGGACGGGGACTGTGCAGCTGACACTCCGGGCAGGAGGCACAGTACCTCCGCACTTCCTCATGTACTCGGGCCAGAAGAACCATCATAGGACTCGTGCCAGGGTCTTCTCTACCCCCAAATGCCCCCCCAAAAAGATGACTATGAGCAAGACTTAATACAGCGTTCTGGTGTTTTTGAGGTACTAGGATCTGCTGTACCTTCTGCCCCTGTACTGGTGCAACCCAGTATAAGAGATCCTTCTTCATTATGAAGTAGGGTCCTGGTCCCTGGGTTTTTCCTTCCTCGGGGACCCCATCTATTTCAGTCACCTCCTTCCTAAAGTTGTCATACCTTGGGTCTTCTGCCTGGTGCCGTCCAAAATTTCCTCTCCCGGGGCTAATCTGCACAAGATCTAGGGGCCCAGTCTCTGTTGCCTCTACTGGTTCAGAAGCATTAGGGTGGGGGTCAGACTCAGGTGCTTCTCCCTCCTGCGTGGCCTCCTTTTCAGCTGCGTGGGTCTGCCTACCTACAAGAGCGACCCTCTGGCTTTGGGTCAGTATTCGAGTTCCCAGGGCCTTAGTTGCCCTTCTTTCCCTTTTTGTCTTTCTACCCTGTCTGGGAGTGGAGAACAAATCTGGGGATATTTCAGAGAAGATTGGGGGTTGACAGTCTGCTGTGGATGCCTCACCAATTTTAGGGTCCCCATCTTTCTCCAATCCCTGTACTGGGAGTAAGTTTCCAAACCCTGGGAAGTCCCTCCCTATGAGCACCGGGTATGGGAGTTTAGGGACTACACCTGCTGCTACCTCAGTAGTGTTCCCTTGGATCTCGATTTTTACTGGGATGGTGGGGTAGTAACTAACTGTCCCATGGACACATGTTATCCCCGTACGTTTAGTCTGCAGCAGCTGACTACGCTTCACGAGCTTCCCTGAGATAAGTGTGATAGCACTCCCCGAATCAACCAGTGCCGTGGTCCCTACCCCATTTAGTTTCACTGGTCTGGTATACATATGTGGGGTTAGTGAGACCCCCACAAGGTGGATTAGGGAGCATGGATCTGCCCAGTTCCCCAGGTTACACTGCATAGGCTCCTCAGCATTGGGACACTGTGCAGCTATGTGTCCCCACTCCCCGCAGGCATAACATCTGTATGGAGCCCTAGGCATTCCCCGGTCTCTTGGTTTGGGCAGTCTAACATCACGCTCCTCTTCTCCCTCAGTGCTCCGACTCTTTGTGGCCTCTGATGGGCCTTCAGCCTCTCTCTTTTTCCACCTGGGCCCTCCTGGTGGCCCAGTCACCCGAACTTTAGGGCTTGGTGCTGCTAGTTTAACCCGGGGTGCCTCTTCCTTAACTGGTTGGGTCAGCTACCTCGCTGTCCTTCGCCTCTCTACCAGGGCGACAACCTCATCATAGGTGGAGGGTTCGTTCTGGCTTACCCAGGCACGAAGGTCTGGTGGTAGTCCCCTCATGTATCGGTCGATGACCAGAACTGCTAGTATCTCTTTCGGACTCCGGGACTCTGTTTGCAACCACTTTCGTGCGAGATGGATGAGGTTATACAATTGGGACCGCGGGGTTTTGTCTTCCTGGTACCTCCAACTGTGATACTGCTGGGCCCGCACTGCTGTCGTTACCCCAGATCTGGCCAGGATCTCTGCTTTCAGCTGGGGGTAGTCTGCCGCAGCCTCTTCTGGCAGATCATGGTAGGCCTTCTGGGCCTCCCCACACAGGACTGGGGCAAGGATGCCAGACCACTGATCTCGAGGCCAGGCCTCACGTAGGGCTGTCCTCTCAAAGGCCAGAAGTTATGCCTCTACATCATCCTCCCGTGTTATTTTCTGCAACCAATGGCTGGCCCGTATGAGCCGCGTCCCATCATGGCCACGATTCAGCTCTGTGAGAGACTCTACCTGGTTTACCAGTTCCCGCAACATAGCTCGGTCTTGAGCAGCCTGGTCCATCAGCAGGTGATTAGTCTCTTGCTGCAGCTGCACTGCCTCCTGTTGGGCGGCTGCCTGGACACGGGTAGCCTCCTGCTGGGCCACCATAGCTTGTATCAGTGCACGCAATACGTCATCCATTGTGGTGAAAAAAAAAAAACCCTCTCCCTTTTTTTTTGGTTTTTTTTTTTTTGTTTTTTTAAAATCACCCTCCTTCTTCCGCCGCGCTGTGCACCCCAAGATCCCACTTCTCACACCAGTGTGACAAAGTTCCTCCTCTATCTTGGTGGGTCCTGTGCTTATTGGCGGATTTTCTTGCCTCAGAGATTCACCATGTGGGTTGGGGAACAGCCCAGAGACCTTCCCCTCTGGAAGAACCCACAGTCCAGGTCAATTGGGAGGTTTGGGGGGAACCTGGGCCCGCTCTCTACTCCGGGTTCCAGCCCAGGGCCCTGTGGACTGCAGCTGTCTATAGTGCCTCCTGTAACAGCTGCACGACAGCTACAACTCCCTGGGCTACTTCCCCATGACCTCCTCTAAACATCTTCCTTATTCTCACCACAGGACCTTCCTCCTGGTGTCTGATAACGCTCCTCAGTCCTCCAGTAGCACACTCTCACTCTCAGCTCCTTGCGCCTCTTGCTCCCAGCTCCTCACACTCGCACCACACACTGAGGTGAGCTCCTTTTAAAACCCAGGTGCCCTGATTAGCCTGCCTTAATTGATTCTAGCAGCTTCTTCTTAATTGGCTCCAGGTGTCCTAATTAGCCTGCCTGCCTTAACTGGTTCTAGCAGGTTCCTGATTACTCTAGTGAAGCTCCTGCTCTTGTCACTCAGGGAACAGAAAACTACTCATCCAGTGACCAGTATATTTGCCCTCTACCAGACTCCTGTACCCCACTGGTCTGGGTCTGTCACACCTGATGGAGAGCAAAATATGGATGGTTGGGTACGAAGCACCTTGGATTGTTAATACAGGGTTGCTGTTGCTGTTGTTTACTGACACTGTGGTAATTTTTCTCCCAATCTTTCCTTTTTTTATTTAACTTTTTTCTAACTACCCAGGATCTTTCAGGTTGTTTAGGTCTCTTTGTATTCACAATATCCTAGAGGGAGACAGACTGCAGTCTCCTCCATGACACAGACCTATATCCAATTGTTTACTTCTTGCCCTTCTTGTTGAAAGGTCAGAGTTGCGTTGCTCTTTCTCTCTCTCTCTCTCTCTGGGCCATACATTAGAGACTCAAACAGAGAAGCTAACCTTAGCTAATGATTTCTGAGATTTGATTCTTGTTGTGTTAAAATTAAATAAACCGTTATTTTGGCATGTTTACAGGAACACAGAGAAAATAATACAACAGCATTGTTGCAAGAAAAAATGCGCATAATTCACTGTTATGGAAATCAGTGCCAGAGTGGCCCTAAACTTAGTTAAGTATTGAAATGTTTACCTGGATCTACACCATGGGATTATCTTGTCTTTTTTTTCTGGTAAAGAGCAACATGACAGATCCTGAAAGAAAAATGCTCACAAAGGCCCCACTCTTGCAAGGTTCAACACACACAGATGGCAATGCCTGTACAAAGCACCACTGATGCAGCAGTCTGCTTTGTGTATTGCTGTATGGGAGCCAAACTGTCACTCTCCAAGAGGAGACTCTCCTGACTTGTTACACTACTGGTCTTTGATGTCCAGATTATGAATTTACTTATATCAATTATATATTATTGTAACTCTACTGAGTTAAATAGACCTTATTTGTAATGGTATAATTGACATCAGAATTAAACTCCTTGTATCAAAGCTTCCACTCTCACCTGGCATAAACCCAACTCCAATTTATATAAAACTATCAGTATAGTTTCCCTTTCACAAACATTTTTTTTTATTTAGAAATGCATTCAATTATAACTTTCTGTACCAGAGAGGAGGGGCTAGATTCAGGACATTTGTACCAATCAGGCTGGTGTAAAGGGGCCAGAAATTTGAAAATTTTGCCCTAAATATATAGCAATGAGGTATAAATATAATGGGTTGGATCCTACCCAAGTGTAAATATGCATACATCCATTGAAACCAACAGAGCCATACTTATTTGCATCAGCTAAGGCTGTGGCCCTCTATTTTCATCTCTGACTGATTTTATTCTTTTTTCACAATTCACGTTTTGCAAAGGAATACTGTACCCCTGGTTCCTCCAACCAGAACTCTGAAAATTCTACTAAGGCTGGTAAAAAATTGTCCATCTTAAACTGTTTTTGACAGAAAGCTGAGTTTTGATTCATTAGTTCATTGAAAATAGCATGAAAACTGGCATAGTATGTTGTCCCCAAACTGTGATTTTTACTTTTCAGCCAAACAATTTTGGGTTTTGATGTTTCAATGAAAAGTCTGGATTTTCTGTGGAAACTTTTGATGAAAATGAAAAATAAAACATTGTTGTTAACATTTTCCATAGAGAAAAATACCCTAGTTTCTGTAATTTTTGCCATTTCTATGATGAAATATTGTATTCTTCTCTACTTTACATTAGAAAGTCTTATTGCTGGAATGTGTTTTTTAGATTTTTCAACATTTATTTCACCTTTAATATTAAGATAATTCTGGATAATTAAATCCCTCTTCTATTAGTTTCATGGCTGTCTAGGTTCAGTTCTGTAGTTTTCCCGCTGTATTTCAAAATATGGTTTATTACATAATGTACCTCACACAGACTCTGATTTAGGATGAATAACCTTATCAATAACTTCTTCAATAATTCAAAAATTTGTCATACACAATGCGTCTGATGTACTGGATCTTAGATTTAACTCTGAAGAAGCTTAGAATAAATCACAGTTCTTTCAACAAGTTTAAAGTAAACAATAGGTTGATAAGAAATGCTAAAAAAATCAAAATACATGATTCTGTATTTTTCAAATAAAATATATACTTGCACACTTAATATAAGTGATAAACTCTTCAAGTGAAGATTAAACTATGACCTGTTCAGTGCTACCTGATAATAAAATAACATTTTTCTTCTATAAATTATTGCTCTTGGCACAAACGGTGATGGTTGATAATCCAATACATTCCTATCTGTCTTCAGTGTCTTTATTTCCAGTTTATTTGTGTATTGATCACCTGAATATTATTTGATCTAGTCCAGGGGTCGGCAATGTTTGGCACGCGGCTCGCCAGGGTAAGCACCCTGGCGGGCCAGGCCAGTTTTATTTACCTGCTGACGCGGCAGGTTCGGCCGATCTCAGCCCCCACTGGCCGCGGTTCGCCGTCCCAGGCCAATGGGGATGGCGGGAAGCAGCGCGGGCGAGCAATGTGCTGGCCGCGGCTTCTCGCCGCCCCCATTGGCCCGGGACGGCGAACCGCGGCCAGTGGGGGCCGCGATCGGCCGAACCTGCCACGTCAGCAAGTAAATAAAACTGGCCCAGCCCGCCAGGGTGCTTACCCTGGCGAGCCACCTGCCAAACGTTGCCAACCCCTGATCTAGTCTTTGTTTTTTCTCCTTGAATCATTTTTTTTAGGAATTCTCTAATATTTTAAATATCATATTTTCCTTTTTTGTTGTTCAACTATACAAATTATTCTTGCGTAAACCATCTCCCTTTGATCTTAATAAAATCAGTCTCCCTTTTATTAAGATTGTAATTAATGTATTTTAGTTGTTCACTCACTTTAAACATTTTTTCCCAATTTTTCTTTTGGTTTCTGAATAAAGTTTATGTTCTTTCAAAGTAAGCAACACCTTCTAAATCTCTTTGATAATCAGTAACCGAACTAAAAAAATACATTCAGGAGAACTGATGTGAAATTCTACATCTAATCGCTTCCCCCATAAAACTGAAGAAATTAGTAAATGACAACCCTTTAAAATGCACTTATGACACTTTGAGGCACTCAATGAATGCATAGTTCAGGCAGTAATTTAAGACTGTGCAACATAACTATTTGAATTGCATATATATGAAGACTTACTTTAGACTCTGGGTTGGCGTAACTATAGTGACTACTGTCATTATTTTAAAGTATTCTAGATATTTCTCAGAAAGCAGTGAAATCAGTTGCTCAATGAGCAATTTGTTTGTGAGTATCTGAATACCTAGTAGCCTGTCTGAGTCATTTCCTAATGAGGTACCAGTATGGGGCTGGGGGGAGGGGAGAGGGGAAATGAGAGAGAGAGAGAAAAAACTTCCTTTTTTAAAAAATATTTGTGGGGGAGGAGTAAAAAATTCTTCCTGGCAGAAGTCTGAGAAGTTTGGGGTTTTGTGAATCATATTTTGAAAGGGATATAGCTCATGCCAAGATCATAATTTATGAGAAGACCCGTGAGACAGAGGCAGGGTGGGGAAGAAATCTCTGGAAAATTTCCTCTGAAAGAAATGGTCTATTTCCCAATCCCTGCAACTTTTGTGTTGTGAGGGATTCTGCTGCCAGCAAACCTTTCTGAAACCTGCTCCCTACAACAGGCTTCAGGGAAAGGCAATAAATCTTCCCCCGCCCACCCAATGGGTACCTGAATCTAGAGATAATTCCTCTGAATCCAGGGAGGAGTGTGTGTTTTAGAGCGGTTTGCTCCTGCATTCAAGAAGACTGGACAAGGAATAAAGTCTAGCCCATTGTTTTAAACAACCATTCTTTATGACAAATTCCTCTTTCCTCCCTGGCATCCACTGCCAAAAGGCCAAATTTCAGAGATGATTGAGGGGTGTAAATTGATTGCTACCAAATGAAGCTCGATTACCGCTGAAAGCACTGAGACATAGACAGTCTCCCTAAACAGGGAATAAGTATATCCAACTTTGCATTGGCCCCATTAGTACTCTTTCATAGCTTAGAAAAGTGACTATTAACATAAAGCTGTTTACTTAAAGTAAAACAAATGTCAAGTGTAGTGCAAAACCATAGTGAAACAAAGAAAGAGAACAATTTATGGTGCATGCACCAGCACATGTACAATACAGGAACTGGAGTGTGTCAGCAATACAAGGGAAAGAGGGGAAATAATTACTTTGGCAGAAAGGATGGTCTTACGGTTAAGGCACAAGAGTGGACATCAGGACATCTGGGTTAAGTTTCTGGCTCTGCCACAGACTTCCTGAGTGCCCTTGGGCAAGATATTGAGGACACAGCTACAATAAAAAGGCTATGTAACCAAAGCTATGCTGGCATTGACCCCATGTGTAGATGCAGTCTATGCTGACAGATGGTGGTCTGCTTGCCAACATAACAACTCCACCTCCCCAAATAATGTTAGCTAAGCCAACAGAAGCACTCTTCTGTCAGTTTAGTTAAATCTAAACTGGGGTTTCTGGTGACATAGCTATGTTGTCTAGGCTGGGGATATGAATTTTTCACATTCCTACCCAACATAGCTATGCCAGCACAACTTTATAGTGTAGACTGGACCTTAATTTCTCTCTTCCCTATTTCACGAAAATGGGGCTGGTCCTTTCTCTCTCCCACCCTCAATCTGTTTAGACAATCCACTTGCATCCATATCTCCAGATTCATAGTATGCTTACTGTGTCTCATAAACACTTAGAAGGCTGTTATTTTGAGGATTATTTGAAAGCAATCTAAATATTCAGCTATTAAGATCAAGGAACCATGGATGAAACCCTAGCTCTGTTGAAGTCACTGGCAAAACTCTCCGTTATTGCAATAGAGCCAGGATTTTACCCCCATATGTTTACATAGAAGAGGAGAGTTAAGATTGATTTAAAGTAGTTACCTAAACTGGAATTTATCAAAGACATCGGAGTTAAGACACCCTTGGTCTTATGAAAACTGCTTATGGCATTTTTAAACACAAGTGGTCCGGACCCACTTTATCTCAACTAGAAGATGGCAACTCCATTTGCACAGTGCCTAGAGACACAAAGGAATTAATGCCACCTATCAAATAATCCACAACAGCTAGGTTTGCCTTGGAAGTGTCCCATACATATACTGATCAGGCCTGGCACTACATAGCTCATGAAATCTGATAAGATCGCAGCCTGAGGTGGTATGGCTGCAGGCAATACATACCGCAGGAGTATTATGCTAGCTGGAATCCTGATTTATGTTTTCCTAATGCTGTGAAGTATTGCCTTTTTTTTGTAACGGTTACATGAAGGAAGGCTCTGGTAGTATGGGAAGAATGAATAAGAGTTTTACTGAATCTCTGTAATTGTGTTTGTAGAATAATTTAATAGAATAGCTAATGGCTACTGATGTAGATAAAATGCACAGTTGTTTTACACTGTCTGCTGTATCACATAATGACTTTTTTGGTCATGTAACGCCCACTCACTCACAGGCTTATTATTAAAGGTTGTGTATCTGGGAGTTGTTTAGTCATCCCCCAGTCCTCCCTCCCCAAAGAAAAAAAAATAGATTTGTTATCGGAAAAAGACAAAGTTAGAAACATTGCAGTGGCTCCTAATCCTTTTTTCTGGTATGCGGCCCTATTCCACAACCCTTGCTCATGTGAATGAGCTATCTCATTGTCTTTTCTCTGCCTCCTTTCTGAATGACACTGATGCTTTATGATCTGTCCCCATTGGTCTTTCTCTCATTTCTCTTATTGTAACATAAGATAAAATGTAAGAGAAGAGGACACATAATTCCTCTATATACTTCACTAATGAAGCATTTTTTCGAAGATTGGGTACAATTCTGGGTATCTTTCTCTAGGAAAAAAGTATGGTTTATAAGGAAAATAAAGGATTTTAATATAGAATCCTTAATGAAATGAAGAGATATTTGAGTGTGCTACTCAAGTACTAAAAGGAAATTAAAGAGGGCAAGACTTACTATAGGTGGGTCATGTATGTATTAGAAATAATTAGAAGACAAATGGGCAAATTAAATTAATGGTTAATTCATATTTTGCTTATGTTTCAGGTCCTCGATGTGAAACCATTCTCTGGTTGCCAATCAATATCTGAAATTCTTCCATCTCCACCTTATAACTGTTCTGGATCATGCATGCTACCTATGGATTTATGGTAAGTCATGGGTTCCCATCCATCATTTTAAAAATATAATTATTCCTATTTTATGTCCCACTTATTTTTAATTGCATCTCATTTAACCTCCCCACTTAAATGGCTATCCCTTTTGTAATGTGTCTGTTTTTTATAAATGTCACTCCTCGTATGGCTGAACTGTTTTGTTTTCAAACTTGGCTTTATTATATATTTAAAACATTTTGGATCAGATGCGAACTATTCCTCACACCAATGAGATAGTGCTAGCTTGTTTAAATAGTTGACTTTGACCACTGTCCCTAGGAATCTTTAATGCTGGAGAAAGATGGCCCAGCAGCACTATGGCAAGAATAGCTACATTGACTGAAGTTAAGAGATAGGAGCTACTTTTAGGTACGTGATATCAGAGATGTTAAAATGGCTGATTACAATGCTCTTAAAGCAGTTAAACTTGATTCTTGAAACCTCTGTACTTATGATTTGAATTCTGTATTCATGTTTACCATCTTTTTCATATAATAAATCCTCAAACCTTTACACCCTATTCCTTTCTCATCATGCCTAATTGGGACTTTCTCTTTGGCAATACTAAGATTCTCTGATCCAGAGCCTGCAGTAATAAAAATGTGGCCTGCTTAACATGAATGGTATTAATTTGACATACCAGCTGCTGAAATGGCCAATTAGAGCTTAAAACCAGGATTTGGGGATTGCTGTATAACGTTAACCTTTTATTATCTATATATTTAGTTATGAGTTTGGTTTTTGAAAATATCATAGTTTAAATTAACATTTTTGCCAGAGCACTCAGCCAAGCAATGATGTTATTCTTCACTAGCCTACAGATACATATAAATACAAAAACATATACATTTATTTAAAGAGGATGATATTCGGGATTTTCAATAAGAAAGTGGGTAAAGTGAAAAAAGTCCTTTTTTTGATGTTTGAAATTTCCTGTCTTATGAACAGAGAAGCCCCTCCTTTGAACTTTTGGTGGTAAGACAAAATGGAGCCAGTTTCCATCCCTGATCATGACTCCAAATCATGACTGAGGAGGTTTTGAAAGAACAACAAAGTGGCTTGGATTTGGGTCCCAATTTTTATGAACCTCCAAAGTTGGTCATGGTAAAGAGCAAAAATAATTTAATTAGATTTGTTAATCAAACATTAAAAAAAAACCTGTGGTCGACTTGACCTTTTATTTATTAATTTAATTTAATTTAATTTTGCTGCCTATTCTTAAAGCTGGAGTTGTAGTCTGACTTTTCTCTTTCTCCTGACTACTGTAACTTCTACTGAAATGACAGAAGAAAGTGTATATCCTAAAACGTAAATTCATATCATTACATCATGCCAATTACATTGCATACCTTTTAATTTAGAAAGGAAAGAAGACAGAAGTCATGAGCAGTAGAACTCCTTGAACATAGAGAGTAACTGAAGTAAGGTAAATTGGGCTGGCACTGAAAATCTATGTTGGCAAGAGGACATAATCAGAAGGGACTAAGTCTAAAGAATAGAATGATGATATAACCAAGTGTAAATAAGTCTTTCTCTCGCGTATTGGGTGTTTGGAGTCAGAAACCAAAATCTGTGGCAGCATGATAAGTGCACATTGCATGAAGGAAATGAGCATCTAAATACAGGGGAAATGACAGTGGTAAAAATGAAACAGCAAACATCAGACAGAGAATAAAAATCTGGGGGGGGGAAATTACCGGAGTAGCATTATATGCCTAAAAATTAGACAAAAGTGAGGAGAGGGGCAGGAATGCCCACCAGAAGTGGCAGGGGGTGAGAACAAACACATTTGGAACATACTGTTGCTTTTTAGGGACATCACATCTTTCTCTGAATTTGAATACATTTTTTTTTCTATTTCAAGCATTTACAGTGAAAGGTCATACAAATGTCTCTCAGCCCAGTTGTGAGGGACACAAGTCTAACATTTCCATTGTAAATAAAGAATGAGTGCTAAACTGTTCTGTATAAGTGGGCACAGGGCATGTCTACACTGCCCCACATTTTGAACTAAGGCGGTGTATGAATAGCAGTGAGCACCAGAGTGCTGTGCTCTCTCTCTTCTGTGTGGACACTGTGTTTGAAGAGAAGGACACTAGTGCAAACCCGGGACCTTTAAGTTCATGCCTCCAGCATCCACATAGCGGAGTTCACACCCATCCCCTATAGCCTAAATGGTGGGGAAGTATAGACATGCCTACAGCTCCCTTGAATGAGCAGTTTACACCCATGAGGAAGGGGAGAATGGCTGTACTCCAAGAGAATTAGCACGGTGACATTGTCTGTGGTCCTCTAGAGGTCCCTTCCAGTCCTACGATTCTATGATTCTGTACAACAGGAAAGTGACATGTTGCTAACAATAGTGGTCAGCAATGGGTCCCCCTGAACTGTTGTAGAAAATAGTATAAATGCTATCATAGATTAGATTTAAAAGTTTTAAAACTCATTTAAACAGTAGATCAGGAGGACCTGTTGCTGACAGCCTTTCTCAGGTCAGTTTTCTAGTGTAGAGGGGCATCCACACCAGGAAAAAAAGGTGGTATGTGGCTTTTTTAACCACATGTTAACTATCATGTGGCAAAGTTCTAGTATGAACCAGGCATTTGTAGTTTGAACATAATAGCAGGTTGATATGTGGATTAAAACTACAAATGCCCTGTCCACACTAAGCAAACAGGGTAACTACATAACATGGTAAACAAAGAAATAAACACTTTTTTCTTAGTAAATACAAAGCCTTAGAATAGAATGAAACTTCACTGTAAACCAAGTGAAATGTCACTCAAAGGTTTGTCTACTCAACAGCACTATACAGAGTGGGCTGAAATTTTTTCATTGAAACCTCTTGTTGGTTGAGTTTATTGAATGGAAAATGCCTTTTTGGCCAAAAGAGAATTTTTTACAAAAAAACTTAGGTGAGCTCTGTGGGTTTTTTTAATTTTTATTTCTAATGAAAGTGTTCACATTTTCAGCATGTGAATAGTCCCACTATGATCCCTCTGGCTTGTGCCACAAGCTCTTGATACTTTCTTGGGGCATCCAGAACTGTAAATCAGCCTATTACCCCTCTGCCATAGCAAAAGATGGAAATGTTGGTGCTAAACTATGTGACAGCTCCCTGCCACCCCAATCTATTGGCCAAACAAACTAACTTCCCAGGACTCCGCAAGCCCTTACTTTCACTTCCAGGTGACGCTCTGTGCCCTCAGTTCCCAAGAGCATTCCTCTGCATTACCCCACCCTGTCACTGGACACTCATGGAAATTACTAAGTCTGCTGTCTCCAGAGAAACCATACACACACACAGCAGTCTGTTGGGTCCTCTTAAATGGACACTTACGTATAACAGCATGAAAATGAATGTATAATGCAATACGAATAAGAACAGATTTATTAATGAAGAACAGAGATTTAAGTGATACTAAGCAGAGATAACAGAAACAGAAAATGGTTACAAATAGACCAAAAGTATAATGATGCTTTCTAGTGACTAAAACTTAACAGGCTATATTCCTTGGCTAAGGCAGCTTTCTCACATACAGCCACTTCTTAGCATCACCAATGCACATGGCTGGGGATCCACTGTTCATAAATGCAAAGAGTGCTGACCTCTTTGTTCCCTCAATGATGGATGACAAAAAATTATTTTTGCTTTTCCTTATATTCCTCATAGTTTATTGTCTTGGGCACCAGAGTCAGGATGAACCCCTAGGATTCTGACTCCAATGTCTTCCCGTATTGATTGCACATGCTCTTAGGTTAAGTTGTTCCTCCTGATTACCTTGGATGCAAATGAACTCCTATGATCTCTGCCATCACCATGCTCACCTTACATTAGAGATAAGATAACTATCCTCCCTCTTGTCTGGAAGAAAACCTGTGTCTCCCTTTGCTTGGTTACAGATTTTAAAGCATGCTGTCGATAAGAATCCATAATTCCTTATATAGTGTTAATACAATGCATGTCACAATGACATTGATGAACAATGTGTTGCTGGCTTTCATTTGATATCTTACACAATATTCTTTATAGATAAAGATCATGACAGCAATTGTTAGGTATAGTGAGCTTGTCAGGTTTGATAGGAGTTGCTGTTGGTAAACTTTTGCAACCTTTATGTTGAAGTGCTCCCAGTTAATTTTAAATTGTTAAGGATAAGGGTGCAATAAAAGCCAACTTAGCTTTCATGTCTGAGGTTGGTTATAGAAAATATATTTAGTAGAGGACCACCAGGTGACACTCTGAATAATACAACTAAACTTTATGCAAAAGAAAAATGATTAGTTAAGCAATCTGGCAAGTAATTAACACTTAAACACGATAATTATCCTTAGATTCAAAGATGGAAAGGTGTATAAATTTGTGATCAGTCCATTGATGACAGAGTGAAATACAGCCTGATAATCCTATACTACTCATCAGCATCCTTTTGATGTTAATTGGACCTCTCCTGCAATTTAGAAAGACTATTCTTTTTATAATCCATTATAATTAACATTAAACTGCCCCTTACAATAAGTGTATTTCTGCCACCTCCTTACTGGCTCTTTACATTACACATTATTTAAATTAACATCTGCACCAATGTCTTTCCCATACTATCACTATAGATAGCATTTTAATAAAACATTTACAATTCCCAGAAATACTCGCTAAAAACCTTGCTTAAACCAATTATAACCAGAACCTAGCAGCAAGAGAACTTTGGGTCATTTCCTTGCTCACTTGTTTTCCTGCCTTACTATCTCCAACTTACCTCTAACTTCTACTCACACTAACAAACTCATTTGCCCATCCTTCTTTACACTTATGCTAACCTTAGGCCAAAGTCTAATTTCTACTTCACATATTTTATAGGCTACATGTTACAGGACATTGAATCCTTTGCCAGTGGGCATTGAGGGGCTCTTAGGTCACAAAGTGATAGACAACATTGAAGAGGTTGCTATTACTTAGAACAGCCCCTTAGGTTGCCTGTTTTATTCTAGAGGCCCTTTCAGCTCTTGCAGCAGATCGGAATCTGCTTAAATCTATCTTTGTCTTCGCCTCCCATGGGCTGTACCTTCTGTGATGTACCTCCTGAATACTAACTATTTAGCATTTACTATTATTTTAAAAGGCTGCAGTGCCATTTTTAATTCAAAACCAAATGGCTCAGAAACCTGGGAGATTTATTTATTTATTTTGCACTATAGGAGCGATTCATCTGTAAGCTAAATTAATTTGAAAACAAAACCAAAACCCCCTTAGCTAATTAATCTCAAATTTAAATGAACAAAAATAATTTTCTTACTTACAGTTCCTGTGCAAATGTCAACTGAAATGATTTGAAAATGGCCATACTATTGTATAAAACTGCAATACAATCCTGTAGAAAGCAGGCAACAACAACAAGACAATTCCAATTATTTATAGCTTTTGTGTGTGTGTGCGTCTATTCTTCATGCTGGATGAATTTTATAACAGGATTCAGCATGTTGCAATCTTAACGATCCCAGAAAATAACATTTTGGCATAAAAAGTTAACAATTTGAACAGACAGTTAGCTACTAAACCCATAATATATAGCACCATGTCGCTTTTTCAAAGAAATATAAGTCAGGTATTTTACAAGCTGTAAAACCTTTGAAAGGGCTTGGGGTGGGGATGAAGCTATGGAGACCTTTATGTTTAACTGTAAATTGGAAAATAATATATAACACACCTCTGGGAAGGACTTTGATTTCAACAGGTAAATTATGACATTTGAATCTTTTAATGAAACCTGAGAATATTTTTTTTTAATTTTTAATTCTTAATTTGAATTACTTTTTGATCTTGACTAAAACCCAGTAAACATAAACTCTCTGGAAGGGCTCTTTACACAGGAGATGAAAGAAAAATCAATAAAATGTGCTCAGTATAATTTATCCACTGTAACTTAATTTAACACAACATAAACCAAATTCAGCACTGATGTAAGCTGGAACACATATACTGGAGCCACTGGATGTGGAGCATAGGTGTGGTCAAAATTTTTCCAGTGGAATGTTTCTCCTGTTGAAAATGCCATTTTGACAAAACCAAAACTTTGGCAGCACAAGCATATTTAGATGAAATTTCATTTAGAGAAAAAAAAGTTGAAGGAAAAACATGTTGGTAAGGTATAAACACAGTTTTGACATTTTGGAATGGAAAGTTCTGATTTCTCATTTTGAGATAAATTTTGAAACAAGTCATTTTATATTATGAAGTATAAAAAAATGAAATGTTGAAATTGAAATGAAATGTTCTTCTTTTATCAAATCAAAATGTTTCTGTTGACCCCAATAAAAAAACAACAAACTGTTGTTTGTTTTCATTCCTGTGTGGAATTAAAACAAAATTTGAAACTGTGGCATTTCCCATAAAATGGAAATTCTGGTCACCATACAGCTCTAGTGGAACAGTGTGTTGTGTTAGGATGTAGGGGTGTGACTGCAGAGGTCAAAGGGTCGCCCTCCATATTGGAGGGCAGGGCCTGAATTGCAAGAATGGAGAATGTGAACAGCAGGCTTTCACTTCTCTTGTGTTAGTTATGTTATCTTTACACAACAATAATTTAGTTTTTAAACACATAGTCATGTTGCTTTAATGCAAAGAATGCCATACTAGAATTGTCCCCAGACACCAACCTCTGTCTATCACTATAATGTATCATTCTGTGCTGATCTTGTGTGAACCACTCCAAATTGTGTTTGAAAATGTTTGTGTATAGATCCCGATTTTCCATAAGTTTCATATCTAAACCAACCAAGCTTTATATGGTTTATTCTTATTGTGAACACATCAAAAAGATTTCCTCTTCTCTCTCAAAGGCTTTCCCTCAACCCAGTCAGCTGTATCTTCCTCTGCATACATCTGTGCTTCTTCTTAAGACTTTTGTCTGCCAGTTATGCTCCCCTCAACTCCTTTCTGTCCATGTCTGTCTCAGCTCTTCAGCATCACATGGTCTCTTTATGAATTTGTATTTTTTAGGGCTAGTCAAAAAATTTCGATCAAAACTGTTTTTCAATGGAAAATTGAGTTTTCAACTAAATGATTTTTTTTCAGTAAAATGATCTACTTTCTGCAGAAAACTTCAATTTTTTTAAGTGTGTGTGTGAAATCCAAAATATTGTGGTTAAAAATGGAAATATTTTGATGTGGATATGCTACCGCTGTTCATCATGGGAGTTGTAGTTTGGTTGTTTCATCTCTCCATTCTCTTGTATGAGATGGTTTCCGCAGCTGAACAGCATCCCTTATGAAGAACCATGGCCAGGGACTCCAGTGGTACATCAGAGGAGCTGTAATCCAACCAGGAAAATTAACCTTTGGAGGAGAATGGGAGTACAAGGCAACCAAAGTATAATGCTCATGAGGATTAGCAGCATATTTTCTTGTTTGAATTGTAATAAAAAATATCAAATTTTCTGTTGAAAAGTTAGATAGTTTCTTAAATTAGCTTTCATATACATTTTCTGCAGAAATCCTCCACAATATTTTTGACCAGCTCTATTTATCAGGGAAATGGAATACCAATTTGAGCTAAATTGTAAAAATAATCCTGGGTTCAGGGAATGGAGCCCAAATCTTCCTGTCCGAGATCTTTAAAAAGAAATGTTAGTTTAGCTAGTAAAGCCATGTTCTTCAGCTCTGGCCTTGCTCTCTCTGGTGCAGGATGCAAGTTGCTCTTATCTGAGCCGCAGATTGCAGGGGGAGGTTGGGTGTCAGAGAGTGTTAGGCTAGACTTATGGCCCCTTTGTGCCGCTAGAGTGGCCCTAATTCCTTGTGATCATACAATTTTGAGATATGCTCATTCAGACCAGGAGACATTTGATTTTAACTGTATAAATATGACCACTACTCATTCATGAATTTAAATAAGCCATAAATTTTTTGGCCAATAAACATATACACTGTCAATCCATTTCTTTATTTGGTTAAAGATTTCTTATAAATCAAAGATGCAACTTTGTATATCAGTTGCTATAAAACTGTAGAAGAACTGTAACATTGCATTATTCTAACTGACTGTTTTTACCCTCTTCTTGAACGGCTTAAAATTGAGATCTAGTCTTTTTTTTAAGTACCTTTGTGTTCCATGTAAAAATGGCACATTCTTATACAAGAAGTGTGGTCCTTGCATGGAGCCAGTCATAATCTGCTCACCTTAATGACAAAAATAAATATTACTGCTCTGTTCCCTACGAACACAGCAGAATGGGCACAGCAAAAATTCAGTGAGACAGATTCTATTTTATTCTATTCTATTGTTGTGCATCTTCAACACAACCGTTAACTGGAAATTAGTAAACTGCTCCTCTGCCAGTCCTCTGAAGGTGACAGATTTGTACAGATCTGATGGTCTAATTTTGTCTGTAGAACTTTTATTACCAGTGATGATACATGAGAAGGAAAGTACCCAGCTTGTTGTTCAGAGCCTGGGCTGAGTTTACTTTTTCTAACTGCCAGTTCTACCAAACCCCTTTACTTGATTAGGAAATCTGTGAGAAACAATAAACATGGGACTCCAGGATGACACTTTTCAGACCAGAACCATTTTTAATATAATTTATAATCATATGCCCTACTTTATTAGAATCCACATGATATTTTGATTTTAAGAGGAAATAAAGTATTATATTGATATCTCAGGGATCATTTATTTAGAGGTATGGATGAGGGTTGAGGAGGTCACAATGTTGAGACACTGTCAGGGTTGCTGAGTTTGGTTCTTTATTAGTTGTGATCTAACACTTGTGATCTAATAAAGGGGAGGCAGTGTGGATAGATTACTGTATTGGGTTTAAAAAAGTCCTGGGTTTCATTCCTATCTCCGCTGCTAGCCTGCCAGTTCACCTTGGGCAAGCCATTTCACCTACCTTTTCCTCAGTTTCCCCATCTGTAAAATGGGGTTCATGATACAAACCTCCTTTGTAAAAGTACTTTGAGCTCTAATAATGCAAAGTGCTATATAAGAGCTACATATTATTGTTAATATACTGAAATAAGCTAAGAGGAGCAAGCCCTGCCAGTTGATGGACAGCAAAAATATGATGCTCTTCATTCACTGTCAGGAAGCTGATTGTGAGAAGAGAAATGTTGTTTTCTTAGAACTTCGCACATTCTGGAGTATATTTGTTAGCAGCTGGCCTTCACAGCTGCTGAGGGTATCAGTCTCTATTAAGTGTATTTCTTAAGCACTTTCATGTGAGCTGCTATTCCTATTCAGCAGTCAAAATAACAGATAATCCTAAAAATGGCTGGTACTTGCTCATTTGCTTTTACAGGATTGCATTTGAACATATATGCTTTGGCCACACTTTGTCTCTCTCCTCGTCACCTCCACATTTTCGCCTCTTTAAAAGTGCTTATTTGAGTGTCATGATACAGGTTTATTCTGTAACCTGCAGGATTATGCTTTAACTGTGGTTGCTCAGAAAGTCAGAATTTCTTTAGCGGCAAGTGTCCTGGGTTGAGAAAGTGACTGATTGCAGCCAGCAGTTTACCATCTATTGACCAGCATGCTTTGGACTTCTGTCTCTTGCCTGTCATGGCACTTTGGCTCACCAAGCATACAGGGCTTGATGTAATAAAATTCAATGCAGAAAAAGGTGTTGATCAAATAGGTGATATCACAGTTAAAAACTAGCCTGGCTCTGTTTCAAATTTTTGAAAAATTAGTTTTTAAATTAATGTGGGTTTTTTTAATACAAAATATGATTTGAAATACTGTGCCCTGTTTTTTTTCAGTCCTTCTTGTCCTACTTCCCTTGACAAAACCAAGACAGATATCTCTATCTAAATTGGCACTGGCTTCAAGGAGGTCTTAGACTGAGAGGAAAATTATGTGTTCCCGTCATATGAAATGTATTTCATGAATGTATTCCATTCACATGCTATACAATCTCACAGAACATCCTCCTAATGTCTATCAATGTGTCTATTATAAACCAGTTCAGAGTTCATTCACTAGAAATAATAATAAAGCCAAGTTCATCCAAACAAGAATGAATTATAGAAGCCACTTGGTGTCTAAAACAAGTATTTATTGCATATTTTCAGTGGGGTTCTTTTCATTAATAAATCTGTCTGCATCACTTAGCTCAGAAAGTACTTGGTTTCACTTTTAAGTGCAAATATAATTTGCTGGCTTTACTATGCTATATTTTGCACCCAGACTTTTAAGTGAAAGTCTTATTTTAAGAAAACTTACTTTTTAATCAAACTTACTAAGTCAAGTCTGTTTGGAGGCAACATGTCAGTTTTCTTCAATACCATGGTGGTGGTGGTGGTCTAACAGCTTCCATTATTTGTACAACATGAAGGAATCTTAGCATTTTAATGATAAAAGCTTGTGGGGTTTCTTTTAAATGTGTAGCATTGGAGAACACCCTGTTGGTTCTTTAAAGTTCAGAAAGCCTTTCAGGTATTATAATTAATTATTTTGGAATTAAATTATCCACAAAGGAGAGTGGGTCACTTCCTTCTGTTCCTGCATGGAAATAAGAATCTTTAGATTAATTCTTTTATTTCTCTCCTCTTGTTTCTCTGTTCAAGGAGCTTTCTAGTATTTTCACACTGTGGGTATATTGAGCATTGTTCATTTCTCTCCAGGACAGCATTAATTTCCTTACAAAGGAGTTAAAACGAAAGGTTATGTGATGGAGGAAGTGTGGCTTAGAATTAGTAGATTTTTCTAGAGCTGAAAGCAAAATATTTTTGGAAACGTATCAGTTTTGATGCAACTTCATTTTGGTAATGCCTGACACAAAGCATTTTGATAATGTCAGAACATGCCATTTCAACATTTTCAGAATGGAATGTTTTGATTTGTTTTGAAATGTCTTTAAAAGATTTTTATTTTATAGTATTGAAAAATTAAAACTAAGAAGTAAAAATTAGAACAAAACATTAAAATGTTATAACAAAATGTTTTGATTGGCATAAAACATATTTTTTTCAGGATTTAATTTCATAGGAAATTTTTGAAATGATTGTTTTTAACAGAAAAACTTTTTCAAATTCAAAATTTCCCATGAAACTGAAAAGCCAGCTCCAGATGTTTGCACAGCAATTTAGGGATAGTTAGAGTCTGTCTATACTGCACATTCAAACATGTTGGAAAAACCTGATTATATCCTAGCTGATGGCCAACATGGTTGTGAGCAGGCATATTTCCCAGCCTGATGTAAAAACACATTCCAAAATGTGGAAAGTGCAAATTCATCCTCTTTATTATATCTGTAACAAAAAGAACTTACGATAAAACACAAAATCCATCCCTATCCATCTCCCTAGGATTAACTGTTTCTAGGACTACTCATGTCACATTCTAAGTTCTCTGTCTGAAAAGCCTCTCCCCATTTCCTATAGCTAAGTGTGGTATTGAGTCACTTGCGTCTGTGAATCAGCAGAATCCATTTAATGTTTTCCAAACAAGAATATACCTGCTAACTAGGTGCAGGGCCACCCAGAGGATTCAGGGGGCCTGGAGCAAAGCGGGGGAGCTGCGGCGCTTGTACTCACCCAACTCCGCATCTTCGGCAGCACTGAAGGGCCCCCCGCCGCCGAAATGCCACCGAAGACCCGGAACGACTGAAGGGCCCCCCGCTGCCGAAATGCCGCCGAAGACCCGGACCGCCGCCGGGCCAGGGCTCGCGGGGCCCCTGCAGGGCCTGGGGCCTGGGGCAAATTGCCCCACTTGCCCCCCCCTCTGGGCGGCCCTGACTAGGTGCAAGGTATTTCAGGCAAACTACTGTGTATAGTGGTGAAGTCACTGATCTGTTTTGCAATGTGTCTGGGATCTATTTGTGCGTAACTTATTGTTTCATCCATCAGCCTTCTCCATTGCTCAGAATCTTGATACAGAGGAAGGCTTTGAGGGAAAGGGAGCTGTGAGGATGCAGCACAGTTGGTAGGCACCTTTCAGTGGTTGTTCTTCCTAGAGAGGAAGGATGGGCCAGTGATTAGTGCTAGTCGGGGATTTAGGAGATCAGTTTTCAATCCCCTGCTCTGCCACAGACTTCCTGTGTGACCTTGTGCAAGTCACTTTGTCTCTTTATGCCACAGTTCCCCAAATAATAGCACTTCTCTACTTCATGGGGTGTTATGAGGATAAATACATTAGGCTGTGAGGCATTCCAATACTATGGTAAAGTGTGTGTGTATCGGGTGGGGAGGGGTGGGGTGGCATATAAATTCCTAAGGAAAAGTATCCCCGAATTGTATGAAAGTCCTGGATGCTTAACTTACATGCACATGAACTGTAATAAAGCACTGGTCCAAACTGAATCGTGACATTCAGTGAAAAATGGGTAAATTATGACCACTTAATCTCCTTTAAGGACAAATGTAGTTTAGGTCCATTTGGTACTGAATGTTTTAATGTAGTGCTGTTTGACAAGTTTGTATAGATTAACTTCTTAAAGATTCTATCCTTATGGCTTTGCAAAGGAAGACCATCACTGGAATGATGATGCATATAATTAGAAGCTGTGAGTTACAAGATTCAGCATACATGGTGTGTTAGGGCAAACTGAAGCTAATAGCTGTATCCAGGGAAAAGAAAGAAGAAAAAAAGTTGATAGGGGCTTTATATAGCATAATGTGGCACTTGACAAATTATAGGTTGTGTACTTAATTATGTAAATAAAAAACCTCTGCAGGAGTGTAATCACATGATTCCCCAGGGTGTAAATTAGAAAATGAATAAAAGGATAATTATGAGTGCAATATGCACTGTTTACCAGTCTGAATGTCTGTTTCCCAACCATCTAATTATATTTCATGTTTTGCACTGAGTAAAAGTAATTTCACAAATTTGTTTTGAATAGTTAATAAGTAGTTCTAGATCTACAAACCACTGAGTTCTAAAGACGCTGTGCTGTACCCCATTTTTTTTCACTTTACATTTTTAACGAATGGCTTCTGATTATTTCAGTCAAATAGAAGGCAAACAATGAAGCAAACACTCAGAAAAAAATAAATGATTTTTTTTAGTATAAAATTCTAAGAGAAGCAAAAATTATTATATAGAGTTACAATGGTTACGGGCCAATGGACTTGGTCAAATATTATAGGCTGAGCATGCAATTCAGCAACTGTTGCCCCTACTGTATTTGTACTTAATAAAACATTTTATTTCAAATATTTCATATCTGATGTATATTTTGTCAACATTCAACCAGGTCTATAGCTAGTTGAATGCTATTAATCTAATAAATTATTCAATAAATAAGACTAAAATTAATCAAATTATTTGGTGAATATATTGAGCCTTTCACTAGATTTTCTAACTAAACAACTGGAGTGAAAATCAGTAAAATTTAGTTTCCAATTGGTTTGGGAAATAAAATTGAATCTACTGATATTCTGAGGTTTATAAAACCATACATTTACTTTCTTCTCATAGTGTCTGTTTACACTTACCATGGTGTGTAGAGTACAGATACTGCATGCCCAGCTAGTATGGGTATGAATAGTACTGTAAACAGTGAGTCACTGCATAGCCAAGTAGAGTAGAACATAATGCCCAACACACCTGAAACCTAGTGATGTACTCTACACAGCTGTCTATGTGGCTAAGCAGTGCATCCCATGTCTACACTACTATTTTTAGTAGTGTAGTATCTCCCAGATGCCAGAATGTTTCACTCTGGCGTGTATCTACATGTGGACAAAGCCTGCCTTACCTGAAGCATAGTAGTTACACATGTAGAGTCTGTAATTTCCAAGCCACTGTACATGCAGACAGGGCCATAGTGATGTGTCTAAAGCAGTGGTTCCCAGACTGTACATTGTGACCCCAAGTGGAGTTGTGCCATAAGCAAATGGGGTCACAGGTCCAATTGGCCAGATTTGGCCTCTGAGACTATGTCGTCTGTCCCTGAATGCATCCAGACCTGCTCAACAAATGCCGCACCAGGAGGCCGCCTTTTTGATCTACAAAAGAACGGCCTCTGCAAAGCCTGGCCTTGCACATACAATGTGTGTGAGGTCCCATTGTGCAGAGACTGACGTTTTGTAGATCAAAATGACAGCCTCTTGGAACAGTGTTTGTGGAGCAGGTCCAGACATGTTGACTGTGCAGAGGTGGCTGTATGGATGCCAATTTGGCCATTTTCACCATCTGGCTGTGCAAGCATTCAGCTATGGGACCTGAATCCAGACGATCCTTATCTGTGGGCAGCAGCTTTATCAACAAAGCATCCTCTCTGATTGAGCTAGTAGGAGCCTGTGATAGGCTTTTTTCTGAGATGGGAATCTGCAGTGGCATGTAAGCTCCTTAAGGCAGGGCCCATATCTTCTTTTATCCCAGACTGAGTACCCCGTTGGCACTCAATGAAGAATCATCATAAGTCACTGTCTCTGTGCTGCCCTAGTATCACCACACAGGGTCTTCCTAAGTCCTGGCCTCATTAGCTTAATATTGAATTCCTCTCATTTGTGATGAGAGGCACAATGGATTTATTTTTATGCAGATTATCTGCTTCAACCTCCAGCAGTGAGTCTAGTGATCCAGTTATGAACAAAAACCAAGAGTCCAAGAAACATGCTCACATATATGAAAATAATTTATTTGAGTATAGCTTCACTTGGGTTTTGATGAAGAATAAAGTAAGGTGAAAATGCCTGCTCTGCCACATGGTGTTATCTAGCAAAATCATGAAGCCTAATAAATTTAAACAACCCTTGGAAACCTTTCACAAGGAACAACCAGGAAAACCAAGGACACTTTTCCAATGCCGGAAAGAACTTTTGCATCAACAGCTGCAATTCAAGAGAACCATGTCCATCTCTGATCAAGCTCAAAAGGCATCATTTGAGGTGAGTTATTGCAACACAAAGGCCAAGAAGCCTCACACAATTGGAGAGACTGATTTTGCCAGCTACAATCATTATGGTGAACGTAATGTGTGGGGAAATCAAGGCAAACAAACTCAAAGCCATACCGCTCTCCAACAACACAGTGAAGTAAAGGATTGAGGTGATAGCAGACAATCAGAAAAACAAACTGGTGGAGAGTCTAAAAAACATATATGCTTTTGCTCTTCAAGTTGATGTGAGCACTAAGGGCATGTTGCACATTTCTTGGCTTTTGTAAAATATATATGGGAGGGTGGAATTCTCCAAGATACTCTGTTCTGTTTCCCTCTTCCAGAACATGAGATGGCACAGGGAATGTTCTATGTGCTAAATGGCTATGTGCAAGATAAAAATATGCCATGTCATTGCATCTTTTGCACAGATGGAGCGCCATTTATGGTAGGCCATAAATTAGGTTTACATGCCTTGGTAAAGGAAGTTGCTTCCTCTACTGTGTGATGGACTCAATGCATGATTCACAGAGAACAACTGGCACCTAACACTCTGAGACCAGAGCTAAGTGAAGTTTTGAAGCAGGTCTCAACTATTGTGAACTACATCATGACTCAGCCTCTTCGTGTGCATCTGTTTTGAAAACTGTGTAAGGAAATGGGATCCAGTCATGATGTGGTGGTGTTGCACACTGAAGCTCATTGGCTCTCAAAAGGAAAAGTACTGGGATGATGTTTTGAAATGAGAGAAGAGTTGTGTGCCTATGCAGTGGACTGCAAAAAGAGTGAATTTGTTGATTTTCTACTTTACTAAAGGAAGATATGTCATCTTGCCTATGTCAGACATATTTGGGTAACTGAACGGACTGAATACAGGTGTGCAAGGAAAGAACACTCACAACCTTCAGCTCAGTGATTGAATCACAGAATTCATGAAGAAAATTGTTTTCTGGACGAATAATCTATTGAAGACAAAGTATGAATCCTTTCTGCAGCTTTGTAAGTTCCTGGCTGACCATGAAATTTTCAGCCTCCCACACGGGAAATGCCTGAACATCTCAGCCAGCTGGAGGAACAGGGTGCATCCTTCTCCCCTCCCCCGCCCCTTCGCCCTAATGTGAACATGACAAAGTCTAATTGGGTACAAAATCCCTTTTAGTGCAAGCCTTTTGCCATCGATTTGGCAGCAGGTGAAATTGAACAGCTCATTGAAAATTTCTGTGATTGATTCGTGTGAGGAACATATGCCCAACTTTCTCTTTGAGTTCTGGTTCACTGTCAAGAATGAATATCCTTCACTCTCAACATGCAGTTTCAAATTGATGGTGTCATTCGTGAGCACATATTTGTGTCAATTTGGATTCAGCACACTTGTGTAGAGGGGCTGGAACAAATTTTATAGTGGGGAGGCTGAGAGCCATTGAACCAAACTGTAAACCCTGTGTATAATGGAAACCATTTCAAGCCAGGGGGTGCATCAGCATCCCAAGCACCCCTAGTTCCAGCACCTATGCTTGTGTCCATCAAGTCTCAGTATCGATCTACCATTGATGTCACATCAGAGATTAGATGTGCAATTTCTACCATGCCGCCGTATTTCAAAAAGTAATAGACGCTTCTATAATAAGCAAGCTCTATTTGTCATTTAGGGCTCACCTAAGCTAAGCACTGGGAATCTTTTTGCTTATGCTTAGTAATTCTTGCTCCTCAGAGTCCAAGCAGCATAAAGATATGGTTCCTCTTTGTCAGTGCTTTTTTAATTCCCTTTCCATCTTGCTCTTTGAGCTGCAAACTCAGCTGATGGAAGGAAGTCACTTGCACAACTCCTCTTCATTTGATGTGGTGGGAGGAGAGCAATCAGTAAAATCTTTTTTCCTCTTTGGTGTTCCACAATAGTTCATTTGTTGTCGATGGGCCTTCCTTATTGGGCAGGACATAACCCCTTCTGTTTGAGACTAGCATTTCACACTAGTTAATACTTCTCTCATGGTGTTTCACACAATTACAGAGGCTTACAATGAAAACTCTCAAATATTACCTTATAATATAGGAAACAAGATATATGTTATAAGTGAGAGTACTACATGCAGCAACTTACAACATTCAATAAAGTCTAAACATTAAGCACATTTTTATAACTCTAATACCTATTTTAAGAATACTAACACATGGGTGAGCCAACTTGATTCCAGCTATGCAATTTTCATTATTCAAGTTAAGCATGGGAACATTGGTATGAGCGGTCACCTGGCTTGCCAGCATCCCCGCAACTCTGTGCGTGATTTACAGAGGTGCCAAGTACCTGCAACTTGATTGACTTCTTGATTGGCTCCTCCAAAAGTCAAACATCTTTAAATTATTTCCTAAGCTCCCAAACAGTAGAGTACACACACTCAGAGAATCCTTTGCATTCAAATACAAGCATTATCAAACTAGTTGTTGTCATAATTGTTCTTACTATGTGATTCTGTTACAAATGTTGATCTTTGATACCAAGTTGATGGACAGCTTTCAAAATGCCTAAAATAGAATTACATGCTAAAATGGCATAATGGAGTTCCATTTTTCTTGTTTTTCCATTTTTCTTGTTTCGTGTGCCCCCTCTGACAGTATTTTCTGATTCTAGCATCTAGATCTCCCATTGTGAATCACTTGAACCAGCAATGATCAGTGGACACAACCCAAAACTGTCTGGATATTCCTCTTAAAGTGCAGAAAAAGAAGGCTAAAAAATGAAGTGTGTTAGGAAGTTCTTTCAAATGCTTAAGACCTAGAGGGAAAAATAGAACCTTACACCCCTATTTGCTCTACTCTATTTCCAAGCTCATTCATGGTTTATACAGAGATTATTCATCATTTATTTCTGTTAAGGATCTAGCTGTTCATTAACTTCATGATCCAAGCAGTAAGGTATTAGAATATGCCCTTAAAGCATTAAAAAGGAGACTTCTGTATTGTTGACACCTGCTGCTTCAGTTGATAGTTAGCAAGCTTTTTTATTAGCTCAAATTCAGCTATTAAGCTACAAGCTCTGGTTCAGTGACTGAAATAGTTTACTTTTTTTCTTGTTAGTGTGTCTATTATAATAACTCATGCTGGTTAATGATTGTCACATCAGTAGTCACAGATGATTCACTAAAAAGCATTGGGATTACTTTAAGCTGAACTTCACAGAAGAAATACAAATTGTATAACAACAATCCTTGAAATTATTATTTTTATAGGGCTATATGATCCATACCAGAGACTGAATGTCAGTCAGAGTTCCTGACTTAGAGTTTACAGTCTCTAGGCGATCGTGGGTACAATGCATTACAAAACTCTATATTATTCAGCCATTCTGCAGGCAATCACAGAATGGAACTTAATAATGGTAGTCAGGAGGCTTTATGAGAGGAAATGGGTTTTGAGGAGAAGGGAACATGCTGGCACAGGAGAAGAGGGTGGGAAGCTGTTTCATACATAAAGAGATGTATGAAATAAGGCACTAAATTAAATGTGAGAAGAGACAAAGGGTCTGTCTACACTAGAAAAACTATCTTTTGCTGCCATTAGGTGTCAACTGTGCAGCTGAGACTGGGTTTATTTGCAAGTATAGACAGAGAGAGTCCATATTTGGTATCGTTTCAGTAACCATAATCTGAGATCTCCATCTCTACAGCTAAAATTCTGGTCCGTGTTTTGCTTATATCTAGTTTGGACTACTGCAAAATCCTCCTTTATGGCCTCTATGCATCCCATGTAAGTCCGTTCCACTTTATGCAGAATTGTACAGTACTGCAAAGGTCATTTATAAAATGGGGATAATCATACTTGCCTCCTTTTGTAAAGTGCTATGAGATCTACTGATGAAAAACACTATATAGGATCTGGGTGGTGTTATTACATTGCTTTCCCAGTGCTCTGACCAGATTAACCCGGCCTCAAAGTCCTTTGCTGGTTTCTTTTCTCATATAATAAGGTTCTAGCTCAGGGATTGGCAAGCTTTGGCACACAGGTCCGCCAGGGTAAGCCCCCTGGCGGGCCGGTTTGTTTACCTGCCGCGTCCACAGGTTTGGCCGATAGCGGCTCCCAATGGCCGCGGTTCGCCGCTCCAGGCCAATGGAGGCAGCGGGAAGCGGCGTCCAGCACATCCCTTGGCCCGTGCCGGACCCGGCAGGTAAACAAACTGGCCCGGCCCACCATGGGGCTTACCCTGGCGGACCGCGTGCCAAAAGTTGCCAATCCCTGGACTAGCTGTTCCTCCTCAACTTCTGGGTTTAGTACAGCTCCATACTTACCTATATCCCTACTCCCATGTATGCCTATAGCCTACATTCCCACACTCTGTCTTCATTTCCACACTCTTCCTTTTCTTTGTTTCTGTTAGTTCTTTTGAATTGTCTACTCTCAGAAAAACAAAAACAAAAACCAATGTACCCACTGCGGGCAAGTAGTGTTAACCATTGGTACAGCTGAACCAGTGCAGAATATGATTTAGCTCAAGTGCAGACAAAGGCAATGTGTGTGACGGTACTTCCCATAAGGCTTTATGGAAATATGCTTAGAATGTGTTTTATGCTACATATGCCATGTAACATATCTCCGTAAAGGTTATGATCTACTGAATGTATTAATCCTATTTGTATGCAAGTTATGAAAGTTATGAATGTTGGCTGTGTACTTGCTTAATTTCTAAATAACCTTACTAGAGTATTTGGTCAGTTCTTGGAGAAAGGAATGTTGAAATTAAGTACCTAATCAAGAAACACTTAAAGGACATCTTTAGAATGCATCTGAAGAAGTGAGCTGTAGCCCATGAAAGCTTATGCTGAAATAAATTTGTTAGTCTCTAAGGTGCCACAAGTACTCCTGTTCTTTTTGCGGATACAGACTAACACGGCTGCTACTTTGAAACCTTAAAGGACAATGGATCTTGGAATGCTCCAATCCACATAAGAAGTCTACTTGAGGACATTCAAGGTAGCATGTAAACAATGGATGCTACCTGTAAAAACTGCGAGTCATGCATAGGTATGTGACTTGCCCAGGTGACTCCTAAACTCCATCTTGGAGCCGGACTTTGCATAGGAGTGGGAGGGGGTGTCCACCCACAAGAGAAAGTCTATTTAAATCCCTGGGAGACCCCTCCATTTGGTCTTCAGATGGCTAAAGAGAGAGCCTCTCCACCCCCCAGGATATTTGAAAGAAACTGGAACAAAGGACAGTGACTGCAAGGGGTGTGAGTGATTGCTGTACCCAGACTAAAAGGAGATTAGTCTGTAAAAGGGAGCATTCTGGAACTGGTGAGGATCTTATCTGTATTCAGTTTGATTAGATATAGATTTGCACATTTTATTTTATTTTGCTTGGTGACTTACTTTGTTCTGTCTATTACTACTTGGAACCACTTAAATCCTACTTTTTGTATTTAATAAAATCACTTTTTACTTATTAATTAACTCAGAGTATGTATTAATACCTGGGGGAGCAAAAAACTCTGCATACCTCTCTATCAGTATTATAGCGGGCAAACAATTTATAAAGCTTATACAGGGTAAAATGGATTTATTTGGGTTTAGACCCCATTGGGAGTTGGGCATCTGAGTGTTAAAGACAGGAACACTTCTGTTAGCTGCTTTCAGGTAAACCTGAAGCTTTGGGGCAAGTAATTCAGACCCTGGGTCTTTGTTGGAGCAGACAGGTGTGTCTGGCTCAGCAGAACAGGGTGCTGGAGTCCTGAGCTGGCAGGGAAAGCAGGGGTAGAAGTGATCTTGGCACATCGGGTGGCAGCTCCCAAGGGGGTTTCTGTGATCCAACCCATCACAATGTGCATTCAACATCATTTCAGTAACTCTGGCTAAACCCTAGTCAAAGTAAGGATGTATAAGAGTTCCATAGATTATAAAGCCAACAGGGACTACTGTGATCATTTGCTCTGACCTCCTATATAACGCAGGCCATAGAACTTCCCCAATTAATTCCTAGAGCGTATCTTTTTAGGGGAAAAAAATCCATTCTCGATTTTGAAATTGCCAGTGATGGAGAATCCATAACAACCCTTCATAAATTATTACAATGGTTAATTAGCTTCACTGTTAAAATAGCACTTTGTTTCCAGTCTGCATCTGTTTGACTTCAACTTCCAGCAGTTGGATTTTGTTATGCCTTTGTATAGTATTGTCTATTATCAAATATACATTCTCCAAGTAGCTACTTATACACTATGATCAAGTCACCCCTTACATTTCCCTTTTTAGCTAAATTAAATTAAATTAAATTAAAGTTGCTTTAGCCTTTCATTATAGGGCATGGTTTTCCACCCCTTTAATCGTTCTTGTAACTATTCCCTAAACACTTCCCATGTATCAACATCTTCACTGAATTGTGGATACCAGACCTGGACACAGCATTCCAGTAGCTGTCACACCTGTGCCAAACAGAAATAATATAACCTCCCTTCTTGATAGTACCTTATTTATACATCCAAGTATCACATTAGCCCTTTTGACCATGACACCTTGCTGGCAGCTTGTGTTCAACTGATTATATACCACAACCCCTTTTCAGAGTCACTGCTCCCCAGAATAATCCCCCATCCTTAAGTATGTCCTACATTCTTTGTTCCTGGATGCATGACTTTACACTTGACAGTATTGAAATGCACATAGTTGGCTTGTGCCCAGCTTACCAAGCAATCCAGATCACTCTATATCAGTGACCTGTCCTCCTCATTATTTACCATTCCCCCATTCTTTGTGTCATCAGCCAATCTTATCAGTTATTATTTTGTTCTCTTCCAGGATGTTTATAAAAATGTTAAATAGAGTAGAGCCAAAAACCAATCCCTGAGGATCTTCACTAGAAACATATCCATTGTGAGACCTGTCAGACAGTTTTTAATCCATTTAATGTCATGTTCATTTTGTGTCATTCTAGTTTCTTAATCAAAATCTTTTGCGGTACCAGTTCAATGCCTTTCAGAAGTCTAAGTGTATTACATCAACATTATTACATTTGTTAACCAAACTTGTAATCTTATAAATGATATTGTTAGCTTGACAGGATATATTTTCCACCAATCCATGTTGCTTGGCATTAATTATACTACCATCCTTTAGTTCTTTATGGAGTCCTGTATTAGCTGTTACATTATTTTGCCTGGGATCGATGTCAGGCTGACAGGCCCATAATTGCCTGGGTCATCCTGATTACCTTTTTTTAAACATTGACACAACATTAGCTTTCTTCAAGTCTCTGTCACTCCCCCAGTTTTCCAAGACTTATTCAAGGTCAACCTTAAAGGTCCAGAGATCTCCTTGCCAAGCTCTTTTAAAACTCTTGGATGCAAGTTAATGAGGGAGGAAAAATAAAGCATCTTAGCAAACATTTGTATATCAAAATAGCTATCTGTAATAGGCCATTTTCTTCAGGCAAAATCTGTGTTGCATCAGCATTAAAACAGGAGGTCCTGAAGAAGAACTCTGCGTAAGCTTGAAAGCTTGTTTCTCTCACCAAAAGAATGTGCTCCAGTTAAAGACATTACCACACCCACTTTGTCTCTCGCATATCCTGGGACCAACATGGCTACATTGCAAAAACATATCTTGAAAGCTTGTCCTTTCCATCAACAGAAGGTGGTCCAATAAAAGATATTACTTCACCCATCTTGTATCTCCAGAATTATGCAGTTAAAGGGCTATTTGTGAAGTTCTAAGGACCTTGGATGATGATACCTACTGTACCGTTAGGAAAGAAATTATTTTACAGATCAAAAAGAGGCTGACCATTTGAATTTTTTTTCATTGTATTTATTGTATGACCATGAAGTAGGAAAATAATAGATGTGTAATTCTTACTATTTCTATATGAATGTCACTTAGCCACTGTGACATTTCACTCCATATTCTTTATGAAAAAATGCTTATAATATGGATCTGACATAACTGAGAAATACTTTATGTAAGATGGCTCAGGTGAGATATCATTGGAAAGGTTATGATTTACTGAATGTGATTATCCAATTTGTATGCCTGTGTAAATTCTGTATCTGGAGTTAGGAATATTAACTATGTATCTGTATTTCAAATGTGTTACTCTGAATGTCACCCCCAACCAGCCCTTCAGGTACAACAATGGAAAAGCCAGACAGGGATAATGGGCCATTAGCAGAGACAATGGACTGTGAAAGAGCTTAGTCTTTCTATGGATGCTCCAGACAGCCTACAAGTAATGGCTACCACAGCCTGGCAGAGACATGGGTCTGAGTTACCTGGTACTGGACCCACCCCTTGTAATGCCAGTGTTCTTCCACTGGGTGACAAAGGGTTCCCGCTTACAAAAGAGCTATATAAGGTAGGGGAGTGACATCATCGAGGATCTCCTCTGCCTCCCCACCTAAAGAGACACTGAAAAACACCTGGAAGCAAGAACTGAACTGGGGAGAGAAGGGTTGAGCCCAAGCTGGAAGGGCGTCTAGCTTGTGAGTAATAATACCTGAGGTCTCAAGCTGGAGACCAGTGTACCTGCCTTTCAAGACTTTCTGCAGTCTGCCTGTAACAATATCTAGGGTGAGAATTACTCTCTGTAACAAATTTCTTTAGTGAAACAAGCTTAGCTTGCATGTTTTGCTTTATTTGTTTAGTAATTTGCTTTGTTCTGTCTGTTATCTCTTATATTCAATTAAAATCCAACTTTTGTAGTTAATAAACTTAATTCTTGTTTATAATATAACCCAGTTTGGGATAAGAGACTGTGCATACCTTTCTCCAGATTGAGGAAGGAGGTGGATTTCATAACATACCTTTGGGTCTGTACTCCAAAGGAGGTGGACACCTGAGTGCTGGGACAAGTCCCTTAAACTGAGCCTTCCCAGAACTGATCTCAGTGTCTGTTTCATTCTGCAGTTGAGTGTGGCCCTGCCGGTGTGTATGCTGGAGGAGGCTTAATAACCTGGCTCAGCAAGACAGGTAAAAAGGGTGCCCAGGCTGGCATAAGTGGCAGGCTCAGTTGTATCTCAGCAGATTAGGTGGCATCCTAAAGGGGGAAACCCATCACAGCCACTACAGAACAAGAGAAAATATTAGGATTGATTTTTCAAATATTCTGAGCTGTTTCAGATCCTATTCACATTAATGACAGTTAAAGGTGCTAAGCACCTACGAGAATCAGACCAAAACATTTTAAACAGTCTTTGGAAATGCTTATGAAAATATACTTTAAAATGATAAACAGATAATCTGATTAATTTGAAAAAGTTTACAAAATTTAGGAGTATTGATTTATTATAAAGTCTATAACCTTTGTGCCTGATTCAAATATACCCCTAACGTATACTGATATGGCCCACTTAGTTGCATCTGATAGTGATTTGGAAACCTGTATGAAATGACTTGGTGATCAGTTAACTTCTTGCCCGGGAAAAGCACCATGAAAATTGGCATTCATTCCCATATTTGTTAGCAGCTTTTTCAGCAAAGCCACCGAAAATTGTATGTATACATAGATTACAGAATGAACTGTCCACAGTACACTAGAGAAAGTTTAAGTATGGCAGTGTTGAAACATTGGAAGGTCTCTTCTGATCAGGACATTATGGGAGAAGGTTATTACTGCTGGCTGTTGTTTTTGTTCTGAAGCAATGTAATTAACATGAATTTAGTTTCCTGGACTATGAATGTATAACCTTTCAAGAGTACCAAATTAATGTGAAGTCTTTGTGTTTTCTGTACATTATACATGGAGAAAGAATTGCCTAATAGCTTGAAAGGGACAAAGAACTGGAGTGAGTTCTTTTTTAAAATGTCCCATTGACTTGCTACATCACCATGGTCAAGTCATGTAATTTCTCTGTTCCTCAGTTATCTTCAGCTGCAAATGGGGATAATTAGGCCCATCTTTGTGAGGTGCTTTGAGTTCCCTGTCTGTTGTATCCATCTGTTGTCTCTTGTCTTATACTTGGATTATAAGGTCACTGAACAGGGACTCTTTTTGTTTTGTGTTTTTTACAGTACCTAGTACAAAGGCATCGTGGTTTAGGACTGGGATCCCTAGACATTACTACAATATAAATAATGAATACATTGAAATCAATAATAATAATATAGCTACAATGTACACTGTGTATTTGACATATTCAGTTGCCTATGGCTATAAATGGCTTTAGGATAGTGGTTTTAAGGGCATTTAATTAGGTTGGTAGCTGTCCATAAAAGGATTCATGTACTTTTTTCACTCTTGCTATACTGCACTTGTATGTGACGTGCCTAAGGTCTTTCATTCTTTTTTTGTTTTTAAATATCCAGTTTATTGCAAGTGCCATAGAAAAGAAACTCACATAATTGTTATACCAATAGAATAAAAACCAGCAGGATCTTATTAAGAGGGATAAGGCAAAGATGCCACATTTATTGTGATAACAATTTGATTTATGACCAATAACTAATATCTTAATCCTTATACACACACATTATACCTAATACCTATACACACACACACACACGTTCACACACATCCATCAGATGTTTTGCAGCTGCTGCATAGTTACCAGTCCTGCTTGAGTCTGTGGCTTGAGTTTGCAGCTTGGGTTCGTAGCTTGTGGCGGCTAACTGGCCAGGAAAGCCGGGCACAAGGACGAGCTGGGTCTCTGTTGGGCATGCACCGATGCCCTTCCATGTTGGCAGCAGAACCAGAGACTCCAAGTCCTCAGTCTTGAGAGTCCATTCTTATAGGATTTAATTCCTATGTTAGTCCATGGAAGCTGTTTCATCCTGCTGTTGCTGACTCAATCAGCAGATGGCACATTCCTGTCCAAAGTGGCACATTCCTGGTGGCTCCACACTGTCCAAAGTTTGTGTTTCTCATCCTTCCAGGTGATGGGGTGGATCCCAGTTTACCCTCCGGGGGTTTTCTGGTCATCCACTTGACACATTCTTCGGCCGATGGATACTTCCTTTCTAGGCTGGCACCTCCCTAACCATCCATGTATATCAAGCATTCATCAGCATACATTCCATACCTTAACCATATTTTAATTTACTGTCTCCACCACTTTCAGAGTGTGTGCTAATTCATTTGAGACTCCCGGCCCTTTAATCACAGAGGGTGAGGGTCTGTCCTAGGAGCCGTTGAATGAAGTGAAAGTCACTTAACAGCTTATAGTGTTTGTTTACATTGTATCAATTACTTCAAGAACAAAGTCAGTTAACTTGTTTGTAAGTTTTACATAGTAGTAAAGTATCTTTCACAGGATAGATATAATCAATGGTTTCTACAGACAGTAGCTTACAAGTTTTAACAGAAGACCCAAGAGATTTTTGTACTTGGTGAAACTGTTGGATTTTAAAGTGTGGGGGACAAATTATGAGGGGGTCACTGTCACTTGGGGGAATCACTGTTAGTACCTTCTTTAATATCCCTACATAATGATCTATTAACAGCAGGCAGCAAAATACCTGTGGTATATCTACGTTTGAAGGTTTGTGAGCTGGTTTGAGCCATCCTAAGAACTTGCCTCTCTCTTTTGTGTTCATTGCCTGTGATGTTAGGATGCTTTTAGAAATTCTTTCTCACTCGTTAAACATAACAATGTTCTTATTCATATTAAAAGCCACACTTTTGATCCACAGATTTCTTTGGGCTTGCTAGGCACTTGCTTTGCATCTTCTTTTTTCTGATCACTTAATTATTATATCTAGTGAGACTTCATTAAAAATTTCATTCTGTGACTGATAATTTTGTTTTGGTTCCTACTATTTGGAGCTGCATTTAATGATATTATAGTACTATGTAATGCCTCCTTTCCTAAGTATGCTCGGTAAGATTGCCTTACACCACTTATAGATTATTATTGTTTCTAACTGTTTTCCTTGATACAAAAAGCATCTGAGAGCAATGCAAATAAAATGTCAATGGCTGGAAAGTTGATGGAGAGAGACTGTGAATTGTATATATCAATCAGTTTAATATTTGCATATGACACTCTTGGAAAGTGTTGGTACACTTCAGAGCTAATTACTCTCCTAATACTTACAGAGCAAAGAAAGACTAGCTTTGTTTTCTGAACAATTCAAAGTATTTTAAATCTCACAACTTCAGCAGGCATCACTAATACCTTTATAGCTCACCATTGCATAAAGATGGGGTTTTTTTTCAGAGGTCAAATAGATGGCATGAGAATTCATCCATCCATCCATTTTCCTGCCATAGCCTACTTAGTTTCAGTTTGATAGTCCCATATCTTATCATTCAATATTTAAGGGCAAATTCTATTCTCCTGCCCCTCCTCTATACTCACAGAGGATTTCCTAGCAGTGGCACCAATCAGTTTTATGCAGCTCAAAAAACTAGCTGCATGGCAACTCACTGTATGTCAATGTGTCGGGTCAAGGAAGGATGGATAGGGACATGTTGGTGTGAGGCCAAAGTATCTGCTGTTACATATTCTCCAGTTCTTTGTCATCATCCTTCATGGAGGTGACACATTAGAAAAGCTACTTAGGTTGGGCACTAAGTAGAGGATATGCCTCTTTGATTTTTGCGACAGTTGTACTTTCTTCCCATGATACCCTGTGACACCGCTGCTAGGCAAAACACATGTGCACCTTAGTTCCTTATTTTTCTTCGTATCATTTTGCATTCATGCACTGATAGCTGACTGAGGAATACCTTTCCCCTACAGAAATGCAACCCATATCCAGACAGTCCATTCAATCTTATTGAACAATATCAATATACGCATTTAAACTTAGTCTCTTTGGCAATTTAGCAAATATTGAAATGGGTAGGGGTGGGGAGGACATAGAGTAGGACTGGAGAGAAGCAGGCACTCTGAGCATTAGTTCTTGGTAAGTTTCAGAACATTTTAAGATGTACGATTCTGTAAATGCAGTTGTGACCGAATGCACTCCTATATTTACACCCTACACACCATTGTAATAATCTTTCCACAAATTATTCCTTGTAAGGTATCATTTGAAAACTAATAACTCACTTGTCAATAATATGGTGAAATGTATGTAGCAACGTTGTATGTAAATTATGAACATAAACTGAAATTAAGACTGAAGTATGTTTACCGAATAAATCTGGGGAGTGGATAAAGCTGTTTCTCAGAGGTGGCAAGTTGATGCTTCTAGCCAGGTATGATCAAAGTTGATAGATCATCTCCTATTAAGGGGCCATTCTTTGTCAAGGAACAAACAGATCTGCACAGGGGTGCTGGAACTAGGGATGCTGGGGGTGCAGCAGCACCCCCTGGCTTGAAGTAGTAATAACAACCAAAGACAAGGTTTCAGCTTTCAGCACCCCCACTATACAAATTGTTCCAGCACCCGTGGATCTGCATTTTAGCAAATAACATCATGGAGCCTCTTTCACCACCAGACTCTAGGAAAATACATTCAAAAGGTGACTGAACTATAAAAGCGAGGAGTAAAATCACCCCAAGTTATTTCTCTCTTTCACCTAAGCAGACAATAAATAAATAAATAAATAAATAAAATAAAAACCAGCCTATGGACTTTGGGAACAGATCCTGACCTGAAACTTGGTCAGCAAAGGTACTGGGGATCTGTGGAAAAGAATTTAACCTTGAATCAAGTCTAATTTAAGTTTAGAAAGTGTTTTATCTTTATTTCTATTGTAACCATTTCCGACTTTAATTCCTTATACTTGTACTCGCTTAAAATCTATCTCTTTGTAGTTAAATAAACTTGTTTTATCTTTAACTAAAACTAATCTAGTGTTGTCTTTAAACTGAATTGTGTGGATAGCTCCATTTATGGTAGCAAACTGTTGTATATTGATCCCCTTAGAGGGGTACTGGACCTAATATAGTTGTACTGTCCAGGAGAGGGCTGGACAGTGCAGAACACAGATTTTGGGGAGGGGAAATCCAGGATTGGGAGTATGTTGGAGTCACCGTGCAAGTAGTAACCAAGGCTGCTGGAAGCCAGAACGTGGCTGGTGTTTGCTAACAGGTTACTGGGGTCAGAGTTGTTGGAAGAGGGCTGTGGCCATAAACACACACTTTGGGTGTGACTTGCATGGTATTTGACTGTTTGTGAGGGACCCAGGTTGAGATATACAACAACAAACCATTGTGAGGCACCCCAGGTTGCAGGGCAGGGGTGACAGCCCCTCACTGGTCTGGATTGCACCTCAGAATGCCATAGCAGTAAATGTAAATTATATCTTCACTAGTTTTGGTTTTCTCTCTAAGCAGACAATCGGTGACTTTTAAGTGAAGAGAAAATCTGTCCTCCCTACTGCAAACTTTGGTGCCTCTTCTTATGCCATTCCCTCTTCCCTGTGTAGTATGATAACTGGTGTGTATATCCTCTATAGTCACATCTGCTTTCACTGTAGCCTGACTGACTTAATATTGAATATTTAGTTCCACCTGCTACTCTAGTATCAAATCTGGAAAGCTAGACTTCCTTTCATGGGCTACTGGAATGGGCTTTGCCCTCTGCTCTTTGATATGTTACTTAAACTAGCTTCATTTTTAAGTCATTTATTTGATGAAGAAGACTGCTGAAATGTCTGTTTCAAATCATGGCTAGTTGACTCCAGCAATATGAGAGACTGCCAGCCTCCCATTTACTAAACACAATATAAAAGTAAGAGATATTGCTAAATATATTTCAGTCAGTATCTCTGTGAGAGAGAGAGAGAGAGAAGTATACTATAAAATGGTGATGCTGCCATTGATTTCTCTTTATCAAAGCAAGATTTTGGAAACATTTTAGTCTGATTTCATGTCGGTCTATAGTCAAGGCTCTGAACAGGACATTTAATAATGTATGTGTGTGTATAAAATGTTCATGCTAGCTTGCTCAAGATGAGCTACCAACAAATTACAAAATATTACTTGACTATATTAAGCATCTTGTAGGCTTACAATTATTGTTCAATTTTATTTGCTTACTACTATATGCGATTCTATTCACGTTCCTTGTGATGGACTACATTTCTTGATTTTTGGACTCTGCTTTTAGTCTCTCTCTAGATAGATACACGTATACACATATGATGTTCTGTGGGAAACATTCTTCACAGCTGTAACCTAGATATTAATTTTCATGCAGATATCAAAATGTATTTTTCTCTTCTTATTGATATAGAGGCTATATGTTCTGTTATCATCAGATCTGTTAAATGTCTTCAAGCTTAACTTGATAAAGTAGAAATTTTATTTCTTGTTTCCAAACTTCCATATTGCAGTTTGTCACTTGTTATTTCTTTTGATACTAACTGAATTGTTTCTTCTTAGTCATGAAGAATA
Source organism: Emys orbicularis (assembly GCF_028017835.1). Taxonomy (NCBI): domain Eukaryota; kingdom Metazoa; phylum Chordata; order Testudines; family Emydidae; genus Emys; species Emys orbicularis. The sequence goes on from NC_088683.1 coordinate 192,716,506, forward strand.
AAGGGTTATTTTAGGTTCTGTGGTCTCCTATCAGTAGCAAATCAACTACTGTACGTGTGTAGACTGTCCTTGTATTCCTCATGTAAGATTGGTAAAATGTACTACATTTGTCTGTCTTAATCAGAGCTACATCACTGCTTTTATTACCTCTTGGCTGGATAAATGGAAAACCTGCTGCAAATCCTTGTTGGCCTGATAGGACTTTCTATAACTCACATCAGCGCCTGTCCTGTAACCTAAATCACAGGACCACGTTTCACTTATTTTGGGAGAGTTGCTTGTTTCTTCACATGCAGTGCTACTGTAGCAGTTTAGTGAAGATACTATTACACTTTTGGCTGTAGCATTTCATTGGACCTCCAGTCCATTGATAATTAATGGAGAAACCACTACCCGCTACTCCTCTGATTGAGCTCTAGTTGATTTTTACAGAAGTCTCTGGTGAAGCTAGAGTTGACCTTTCATAGCCTCTTTTTTATGATTTTTCCTACCCTGTCTCTCTCTTTAAATGAAGGTTGGGTGTTGAGCTTCCTGCACTGGCCATTCTACTACTACTAGAGGCACACTTGTTGAATTCAGAGAAAAAGATAGGTAGTATCAACTGTGACAGATACTGCAACCCCATGCAGTAAGTTTGGGGATCATTGTATTAAATTTATAAATAGTTCATGTTTAATTATGTTCTACTCTAGGGGGTAAGGGGGAGTTACCATAGCAGCTATTGGAACTAAAACTATGGGCAATATATATTTTAAATATTTTGGGGCAGATTCTCAGCTGATGTAAATTGAGTTCAATGGAACTGTGACAGTTTACACCAGCTGAGGATCAGCCCCATTGGTGGTGACCTATACAACATCAAAATAGGCAAGTGCCAAATTATAGTTTAGTAATCGTTCATTAAAAATGACACTTATTTGCTGGGGAAAATCCTGTTTTAATGGTTTTTTTCTAAGATAGTAAGCTGTTGGTACCATAGTAAGCATCTTTTCAAGAGAGAATTCAAAGTCTTTACTCCTTTCCCTTGCGGGAGGAACATAATTTCTGATTGCATTAGTTTAGTCTCTCTTACAAAACTGACTCATCTCATCTGTCATTTTCAGCCATAGCTGAAATTATTTTAAACTTTCTTTGTCAGTTGAGAGGACTTGAAATGCAAGCTGTCTAGAGTAGTTTTCAAAAAAGTGTTTCTCCAACTTAGCATAGTCTTGTGTGCCTGGTCAGCATTTTTGCATTTTCATGTTCCCAACATGTATTTACCATTTAACACCCATGAGGCTATTATTTACATCTTACTAATTAGTATTTTACTTAATATTATATTAGCTAAATTCCTTCTTGCAAAATGAAGGTCTCTTGGAGCTGCTGTTTCACAAACACTAATAAGTAATTAATTACAGTAACAGGTGTAAGGAGTACTATAAAAAAATTAGGTCTTTTTTTAGCGGTCCGATTATACATAATTATTTCAAATATTTAATTTCTTTGTTTTTTGATACTTATCCATCTTTGTAATTTCTATCTGAGCTATACAGTTCATTTTAATAATGAATATTGATAATGTGTAGTAATTTTACAAATGTGCATGAGGAGGTAATGATAATAGCTGCAATATGTTTACAGTTAAATTATCTCAGGAAAGTGCAAGTGGTAAGAAATATTTTTTTAAAAACCTGAACAAGAATATAACAGTATAATTTTATTAAGTGCTTAACAACCAGTTCATTAGTAAAATAAAATAAAAAAAATTAAACATGCCTCAAATAGATTGAATCAGAGTCCATCAAGATAACCCTGGAAATTCTCCCAGGACAAGCTCTTCACATAGCTGGGCCTGATCTTAGGACATGACCTCAGGTTCATATCATATGTACCTCAACCCTGACCATTGCCTGACCCAAGCAGTTGTGTCAGTATTTTTCTCTCTCTTCTCTGGCTGCTGAGACAACAGTTTTGGTTCATTCATGAAGATTCATGTACCCAGACTGTTCAGAATGCAATAGTGAAGAAAACTGCACAGTAGTAGGACAAGTTTGTTGTTAAGCTGGTTAGACCCTGCAGATACAAGCTCATCACAATGGTTAATGACCTGCTTCCTAAGTTCCCTCTTACCCTGTTTCCCCATGTAACATGTTGGTTCATTGATGAACTATATTAACTAAGGCATGAAAGCAGGAGATTAATATAGGCATGCCTTCTACCATTTCAGCTATTTAGAAGACTGAATTCTTTCCTCTCAGTTGCAGCTTTAGAAACAGAAATGCATACTATTTCCCATACAGCAATGTATTGTACCTGGGTTAACTGTGAAGGCCTCATAGAAACCAAGCTGGTATACTAGGTAAGACAGATGGACCAATGAGAGCACACCACTTCAATGCTCCTTGCCTCACACTGGATTCCTATCAGATTCCAGATCCCATGGACTAGGGCCCACCTATCTTGGGGAAAACTTGTGGCATGGATCCACAGGTATGCTTTGCCTCTGACCTTCATATAGTCTTTCCGGGAGGGTATCCCGTTTATTGACAGGCACTAGGCTTATACTTTTTTCCAAGATGAGCACTGCAGACCCATTATCCCAGTGCTGGGTCACTGGCTTAAACATCCTTTTGTCTCACCATGGCTCTTCCAGTAAGTCCAAAAGGATATGGATTCCTGTCAGAGACTTATCATAGAATCATAGCAGATTAGTGTTGGAAGAGACCTCAGGAGGTCATCTAGTCCAACCCATTGCTCAAAGCAGGACCAACACCGACTAAATCATCCCAGCCAGGGCTTTGTCAAGCCAGGCCTTAAAAACCTCTAAAGATGGAGATTCCACCACCTCCCTAGGTAACCCATTCCAGTGCTTCACCACACTACTAGTGAAATAGTTTTTCATAATATCCAACCTAGACCTCCCCCACTGCAACTTGAGACCATTGCTCCTTGTTCTGTCATCTGCCGCCACTGGGAACCACCTAGTTCCATCCTCTTTGGAACCACCCCAATTCAGATAGTTGAAGGCTGCTATCAAATCCCCCCTCACTCTTCTCTTCTGCAGACTAAACAAGCCCAGTTCCCTCAGCCTCTCCTCGTAAGTCATGTGTCCCAGCCCCCTGATCATTTTTGTTGCCCTCTGCTGGACTCTGTCCAATTTGTCCACATCCTTTCTGTAGTGGGGGGCCCAAAAATGGACGCAATACTCCAGATGCGGCCTCACTGGTGCCGAATAGAGGGAAATAATCACTTCTCTCGATCTGCTGGCAATGCTCCTACTAATGCAGCCCGATATGCCATTAGACTTCCTGGCAACAAGGGCACACTGCTGACTCATATCCAGCTTCTCGTCCACTGTAATCCCCAGGTCCTTTTCTGCAGAAATGCTGCTTAGCCAGTTGGTCCCCAGCCTGTAGTGGTGCATGGGATTCTTTTGTCCTAAATGCAGGACTCTGCATTGTCCTTGTTGAACCTCATCCGATTTCTTTTGGCCCAATCCTACAATTTGTCACCCCTTTGAGAGTGATGCAATCAGCAGATGTTTTGAAGAGATACCAGGAAGCCTTTTCAACACAAGACAGCTTGTATTAGTCAACTGGGATACAATATTTAAGGGTCCTTTTTTTAGAATGGTAAAGTACACCCTACACATCTCTCACTTATCTTGCTAATGTCTGTTTCTCCCTCGGACAGTCCCCTATTTGCCTGGCCTGGAAGACAGATTCCATGTTTCAAAACAAAAACCTCCTCCCCTTGCCCAACAGTCCTAAATCCCAACTCTCTGTGCACTGGACAACATAGAATTCACATCAGTCGGCTGAGATCACACCTCAGTTCTTTGTTTTCAAGTTTCAGTTAAGCTAGGTCCACATGTTTTTCTCCCCTTGGTGGGCAGTTAACGCCTGGTTGTTGATTTTCCATTGCATCTCCAAGCCAATTCTGCTTCTATGTTGTGTGTCCTTGAAAGTTCATTTATACCAACTCAGATCTGCCTACTGCCTACGTGACTCTTACCCAGGTCCCTTTCCCAAGAAAGAAATTAACCACTTCACACCCAGTGGGTAACAATACAAAGTGAGTGGGGAAACTGAGTCACATTTTTCATAACAATATTACAGAGATTTCCTATATTCTCCACAACTCAGCCTGAGAGTTGAGGTACTCAGGTACAGCTGGTGAAGACCAGGGTGAAACTCCTGGATGTAGAGGAAGTCTTATTGGACTGTTCTCATCGGCTATGGCAGGGGTCGGCAACGTTTGGCACGCGGCTCACCAGGGTAAGCACCCTGGCGGGCCGGGCCAGTTTATTTACCTGCTGACGCGGCAGGTTCGGCTGATCGCGGCCCCCACTGGCTGCGGTTCCCCATCCCGGGCCAATGGGGGCGGCGAGAAGCCGCGGCCAGCACATCGCATCACAGGTGCTTACCCTGGCGAGCCGCGTGCCGAACGTTGCCGACCCCTGGGCTACAGGGTTCTCTATCTCTGGAGATCAGGATGATCCAGAGTCCTGATACCTGTAAAGCACAATACAAGAGTCCTCTCTTAACAGAAACTTTCTCCTGACAATGCTGGTTGTAGACTAACCTGGGTGTGTTTCTCAAAAAGACAACTGAAGAAAACTCTGATTAGAAGTCCACAGCACAACAAAGAGTACTAGAGAGGGAGAAAGAGAGAGAGAGAGAGTATGATACTTTACGACAGGAATTGTGCCAATTGCTTAGTGGTACAATGCTTAGAAACGTCATTGACTGACACCTTTTATAAATACATAGATAAATGCCTATTTAAAAAAAATATGTAAATAAATGCTTCTATTTCATTGATAAGGTAGAAGGTATTTTACTACCAGCCTTTCTGTATTGTTTCAGGAAGGAGATGGTGAACATATATGCATATGATGATTCTTCTTTACAGAAGCTATTGGGCAGGTTAAATTGCTGCCATTGCCATTAGTGATACCAAATTAAATTCAATGCACCACAAAATGAAAATAAATGTTATATTTTTTTAAATTACTGCACTTGAAGCACTGAGACTGAGATGCACAGCAATGACTTACTTTGCACCTTTTACTATTTCAGCTCACCTTCTCTCTGTCCTTCAGGACTAGCAAACAAACTGTATTTTTTGTTTAACTGTAAACCCTGCCCAGTTTGATTCTGCATGAACAAAAATCTATTCAGCCAGAAGGGACAAAGAAAACCATTGAGAAATTATGATGTAAATAGATCTTCCAAAAGATTTTTAAAAAGTTACAAAAAGGAGAAGGCATTTGAATACATTAGACACACTCAGTGCCTGTTTTTATAGTGTAGTCTCCAAGAGTACTACATTTCCTTAGAAATTTGACATGATTTAAAATTAAATTAGAAACAAAATGAATTATATTTTGCAAGTTCCTGAAAAGGGGTAAGTCAGATTAACATTTTTTTCTAAATAAGCATTAAATATAAATATATGATTGCTTGCAATAACTAGAGCTGGCTGGGAAATGGTTGGGTGGGAGTTTGGGTGGAAGGTTGTGAACCTTTCAGCAAATTTTCCTCTCACTTTTCACTTTGGAAAAATGGTGAGGGTTTTGATGGAAAATTTCCAACGAGCTCTAATTCCTACCAGCATCAGACTCTTGTACCAATAAGTGATAAGGTGAAAAAAAAAAACCTGGGATCTAAGTCTGTGTGTGGGTTGGGTGTTCATACTGGACAAATGATTACCTGGAATACTGGAAAAATGATTACCTGGAATTATAGCAAGGTTTATTTAATTAGAATTCACTACTGCTAAAGCATGATAAAAGGCACTGAAAGACAAATAGGAGAAGATGAGATAACAGAAGAAAAAAAAAATCTCTTAGCTGTTCTGGCGATCGCTCTCTCAGCTGCATTTTCACATTTATTCTAACTTGCAAGCATAGATCAACATGAGTCTCTCACCTTTTCACCATTGATTATGTGACTATGTGGGGTGAACAGTTATGAAAAAGTTGTGTATTCAAAACATTACTTTCTTATGTATGACACACATATTATTGTATTAGGGTGTGAGGGAAGTATCATTTTTCCCTGTGTGTTTTCCTATTAGGCTTTCTCTCTTCATTGTGGAGGAAATGATTCTGATAAGCAACTACCCTGAAAGAAGATTTAGATTCAGAAGACAGAGTAGAGTAGATTAAACAGCATGGATCTTGTATTTTGATCACAAATGCCATGCTAATACAAATGCAAAATTCCTACAGTATGATGCTGCCTGTGCAGAGATAGTATGATATAAACTTCATTATTTTCAAATAATCAATGGGAAGAGGAAAACATCTTGAATGATTATCTGATATCAGTGTCTGTAACTATAGTTGCCAGACATTCCAGCTTATAAAGGACTAGCTGACCCTTCTTCTCCTGTGATATATTCATTTTCTTTCCTGCTATACAATTGCTGCAGTAAGCAGCATTTCCCTTTAACAAGAAAATGGGGGTGGGGGAAGAGGGAGAGAGAGAGAACAGATAATAATCATCAGCCTTATGGTACATTGGAGTTTTTTTCTTTAGCAGAATGGAAAACTAAGGAAATTTTTTTAGTCGGTGGATCAATCCATGACAAAATAGTCCAAATGCTTGTCTGGCATAAAATAATATTTTTGTCAATAATGGGAGACCTGTGTGTCTTGATGTACAAAAATAAAAAGATGATGTGGATCTTTTCACCTCTTTGGCATTGGATCAAGTCCAGATCATAAGTGTCTCCCCCAAAATCAACAACCTCTGATGCTATTCATTTGGTAGTACCCTGCACATAGACTTTTCCCCATTTCTAAACAATGTACACATTTGTTTCCAGCCTCCTGGAAGGATTGACCCATTCCCCCAAGATCCACAGATTAAAGGACCATCCATGTGTGGAGCGCATCTCTCCTTCACAGAAGGTGCATGGGCATCAACCCACCTTTTTCATGCTATGTGTCCTTCCCAAGATCACACGAGAGCTCTCTGAAAAGCAGATATCTGCACATGAGAGGTGACAGGGGAATGATGACCTCAAGCTTTAGTGGCCTTAAATTATAAGTTGGTTCATTTTTAAGCTTTTTTGTAATATTGTTAATTATTAATTTGATGAAAGGAGGTATAAAATCAAATTGAAAGAAAACCTATTTTAAATTTTTTAAACACCTTGAATTTCAATTAGTGAGAGTGGCAAGAAGTATATATATACAGACAACAATAAAAACCTAGACTAAGAAAAGTTACTGCACTATCCCACAGCTTCAGTGCTGGCTCATTCATTCACTCTATTGATCTTTCCTCTTTAGAGAAAGCATGAAGTGCGGCCATTAGTTGCAGCCACTTGGGGTCAGACTTCTACACCTGTCATGAAGAGTTAATACCATATAGCTTAAAAAATTAGCTAACTTACCTTCTTTCCTACATTGATATATATTACATCCATCATTAACACTGTATTATTAAAGATCACAAAAATCAGGAAATTTTAAATATGGTTCCGGTTGCAACAGTAACTTGGCCACCTTGCAAAGCCCCATGTGTATTACTGTGAAGAACTTACAAAATTAAACAGAAATATATTAAGCTCCAACTATAACCAGAAAAAACAAATTACACAATGATGTGTCAGTACAACACAGCAGAGTTAACATTGTTATTGGAATCTTTACAGCTAATTGTGCTTACATTTGTGAAGTCTGTAGTAATGTGATTTTTACATTTAACTTTGTTTTTTTTCCCAGCTGGTTGTTTTCAGGAGGAAAAAAAATGACCGTGCTTATTAATCTCAGCATTTGAATGGCTCCAATTAAAGCTCTCATTATGAAATATAATAATAAAAAGTAGCTTCATATGCTACACCTGGCCTTGAAACAATCTGCCAATTTTTGTTTAAAAATCATATTTTCCTATGTTAACAAATATTTTTCCTCCTATCTGTTGTTGGGTGAAAGACACAAATAGGAAAACTGACCATACAGAAGAAACAGTGAAAAATACCCATCCTAAACAAGTTGGGAAAGTAAGGGAACTTTATTTTTCTAATCTGTTTCAGTTATAGTCATTGTGACAGGTGTTCCTGGGATGCAATCTGGAACTGAGGTGCAATCTTTCTGAGCCCTCTGTTTTACCAATCTGGGTTCCCTCTCACACTGTGTCAATGTGACAAGTGGCAAAGCCCTCCAAACTTGCCCTCACTCAAACACCCATAGGCAGGGGCCACAACCAGCTATGTTCATGAATGCTCTGGCCAGCCACTGCAAACAATAGAGAGGCTCTAGCCAAAATACCCCTAGCTCCCCACCCTTGCGCCCTTGAACTATACTGTCCTGCCCTGGTCAAAAGCCTGACCAGTATATGTTATTACCCAGTCTGCCCCTCCATCAATTTGGAGAGGACAATGCACAAGCCTTTGTTAACTGAGCTGAAATTTTTTCCCCAAGCACTTCACTCAAACCACACTTTTCTTTGGTAAAATAAAAATAGATTTATTAACTACAGAAAGAAAGATGTTAAGTGATTATAAGTAATAGTGTACAGATCAAGTGTACCAAACAAATAAACAGAAACACAATCTAAATTCTCTAAACTGGATAGGATTTGAATCAAGCAGTGTCTCACCCTGTTAGATAGTAGAAACAGTCCACCAAGTTTCCATACACAAGCAGGCTTCCTTCCTACCCACCTGGGACCAGCACTTCCTCAGTTCAGTCTTTGCTCCTGAGGTGGTTCCAGGTGTTCTGTTGTGTAGGGAGTGAGGCCCCTTGGTGATATCACTCCCCCCTTTTATGGCTTCTTCCATCTTGCTGGAAAGATCTTTTGCTGTTACCTGAGTCAAACAGTCACCATTGTGTAGTGCTATTTCTGAGAGGTTTCTATTGTACCCAGTTCCTGGGGTAATCCTGATGAGTGTGTATATTTCCCTCAAGGGGCCATTAACACTGTTTGGCCTTTTCATCGTTGTACCTGAAAGGCTGGTTTCTGGTGTTTTTAACTTCACAATGTATTTCAGTAACAGACACATAGTAAAACTTCATAACTCTAGATCAGGGGTCGGCAACGTTCGGCACACGGCTCGCCAGGGTAAGCACCCTGGCGGGCCGGGCCAGTTTATTTACCTGCTGATGTGGCAGGTTTGGCCGATCGCGGCCCCCACTGGCCGCGGTTCGCTGTCCCGGGCCAATAGGGGCAGCGAGAAGCCGCGGCCAGCACATCGCTCGCCCGCGCCGCTTCTCGCCGCCCCCATTGGCCCGGGACAGCGAACCGCGGCCAGTGGGGGCCGCGATCGGCCGAACCTGCCGCATCAGCAGGTAAATAAACTGGCCCAGCCCGCCAGGGTGCTTACCCTGGCGAGCTGCATGCTGAACGTTGCCGACCCCTGCTCTAGATACAATGATAGCACATACAATCCAACGGGATATTAATATTCAACAGATTAAGACTTAAAATGATACCTTACAAGGCATACTTTGTACAAAACATATCATAATTATATTACCATAGTGAATATGGGATTCAGAGTGCTATTTTGGGGCACAGAGTGTCACAGTAATCTTAGGAGTTTATTTGTAACAACAGTAAGTACATAATTTTCAGACAGAATTGAGACTTTTAATGGTAACTAACCTTTTAAGCTCTTAAATTCAGTCTGTATTCAGGTGAATTCAATTGGTAAAGGTTAGTTCCCTCCTTTGCTAATGTCTATGTTTATTTTTCCTTGCATTAATAGGGAAGGGAACTAGTGTGTATACCTGTTTACTTTCAGTTGGCTGTATTATCGCAACAGGAAAAGACAGAATTGTTTTTGAAGCCTTGGAACGTTCAGAAGGCATCACAAATAGAGATGAGAAACTACAATTGAAGGATCTTCAGATTTCTGTGCCCACAGTTTCCTCCTATTCTTGATGTTACATTTATGTTTTGTTTTGAGGATCCTGATGCAAGTTTGAAGCATTTAAATTGTCCCTCCTGCAAATTGTGCCAGCAGCAACCTAAGAATGGAAGATTGAGTGCATGCTTAGGTTCTGGGACCAGATCTAAAGTCCACTGAAGTCAAAGAAAAGACTCCCATTGACTTCATTGGGCTGTAGATCAGGCACAACAGTTAGGCCAGATAGGGGGAAATGAAAGGGTTGCAGGACTTCATTAGCATGTGCTAAACATATTAATAGATTCTCCTGATCATGCATAGAAACTATTTTAAATGGTTAGAACTCGTGTGTGTGTGTGTGTGTGTGTGTGTGTGTGTGTGTGTGTGTGTGTGTGTGTGTGTGTGTGTGTGTGTGTTTAGAGGGGAAGGAAGCATCAGGGGAATGGAGCTAGGAATAGTTTCATTGTACCTCTTAGACTTGTAATCTTTATTAAAGGACTTCAAGTGTCAGAGAAGCCATCACATCCCTAGCTAAGCTGTTCCAATAGTTAATTATCCTCATGGTTTAAAAATTGCACCTTATTTTTAGCTTTAGCTTTAAACCATTGGATCTTATTATGTCTTTGCTAAATTACAGAGACTTCTACTATCAGAAACCTTCTCCTCATGTATGTGCTTGTAGACTGTTATCAACACACCTCTTAACCTTCTCTTGGATAAATTAAAGTGGTTGAGCTTCTTACGTCTGTAGTTCTTGTTTTTCAGAGTAGTACAGAATGTCACACACTGAGGTGCAGACAGTGTGACTCAGTGGTCAGAACAGGAATCTTGTTTACTGGTCAGAGCAGAATCAGAGGGTAGAACTGGTCATGCAGTCAGGAGGCAATCCAAGGGTTGGATGCAGAGTCAGGAGCCACAACGGAACCAAAGGACAGAGCCAGAGTTTTGGTCATGAGTCAAATGAATGGTTGGAGCCAGGAGTCAGCAGATCCAAAGAACAATGCTGGAATTATAGTCAGGGACAAGCCAGTGGTCAGAACCAGGAGATAGGAATCAGACATTCAGAGGCAGAGAGGGATTAGAACTGGAGTTGAGCAGACAAGGGGTGGATGAAGGGATGGAAAGAAGCAAAAAGCTGATCTAGCACAGCTGCGGGCATCAAATGCATTAAGCAGCCACTGTGCTGTTGTTGCTACAGGGCTTAAAAGATGATCTGTTGGCTCTTCTGGCCAAACAAGGAATGCAGTCAGTGCAGGTTTATTGGGTTCAGCTGAGCTCATTGGGTTGATAGGCAACTGATTCCAGAGGCAGCTGAGTTCCTGAAAGTAGCCCCCACACAAGGGGTCCCTCTAGGGGCCCTTGGCCCTGGCTTGTCAGGGTACCTTTGGAGAAATTTCCACAGAAGATGGGGAGTGTAAACATTTTCTTCAGTTTCCCAGGACCTGTCTTATGTCCCATTCTCCTTCCAGTCTATCAGATATTGGAGCTTTCCCCCTGATTTCTCCAAAGGTACCCTGACAATTGGCATAGCACTTATGTGTTTGCTGGAGGTGGTGGACCATGTCCTCAGCTGCCGGGATAGCAGAATCTTCAGGTAGGTCTGGGTGGAATCGGGTCAAAACCCAAAGTGTGTGAAGAATTATGTCGGTTGGGTTGAAGCATGGATCAAGTTGTTGTACAGGAACTTGGCTAAACATAGCGGTGGAAGCCAATCATCCTCATGAAAATTCAAGAAACAGAAGAGGTACTACTCCAGGGTCTCAGTGACTCTTTCTGTCTGGTCACCTGACAGCAGATGATACACTTGAATTGAGGTGCTTGGTGCTGAGAAGGCAGATAAATTCCTGCCAGAACCCAGAAACAAATAGGGGCCTCAATCCAAAATGATGCATATCACCATTCTGTGTATCTAAAGACATGCTCCAGGAAGGCTTGCGTGGTTTCATGGGCAGACGGAATAGTACAGCAGGGAATAAAATGGGCCAACTTTGTCAGGAGATCCACTATGGTCATGATAACTGAGTGCCCTTGGAAGCACAATATCTCAACAATAAAGTCCATTAAGAAGGTGGGCCAAGAACATAGAGGTGTGAGGAGGGGCTGAAGGAGGCCCACAGGCTTGGCTCACAGTTTCTTTTTATGGGCACAGAGGACTTAACATAATTTATAACATCAGTGCACAGGGTTGGCCACCAGAAGTACCTAGTGATCAGGGTCTGGTTTTAAATTGGCTGAAATGTCCCAACATGGATGAATCGTGACACAATTTTCATACCTGAAGCCAGTAGCTGCCCTCAGGAATGTAGAGACAATCCTTGCAATAAAGGAGATTTTGTTGTAATGAAACTTTGAATCTGGGAAAGTTCTGGTGGTTCTTAATTTGGAAGATTGGGACCACAAATGTGTCGCTTGGAAACAAGAAATAGGTAGTTATCAATAGGTGACCAGTGATGGTGTCACAGGCAAAGTGGGAAGGTTTAAGGACAGTGAGCTTCCTGCTCCACTGCACAGTACTTGTCCTTGCAGAACAAGGCATCTGCCTTCCTGTTCTTTGTCCCTGGATGGTATGTAACTGTGAATTTAAATCAGGAGAGGAAAAGGGCTCAATGAATCTGACATTGGCTGAGTGACCATTGTTTGTAGATGCTCATGGTCTCTCCAGGCAGGGGCCTGGGCCCCCTTAAGAAGGTACCTCCATTCCTCAAATGCAATCCAGAAGGCCTGGAGTTCTTTATTCCACATCAGTGTTTCTCTCAGCAGGAGTCAGTTTCTTAGAGAAAAAGGCTCAGGGATGAAGCAACTAGCAAGGGCCAGTAAATTGTGAGAAGACTGAGCCTATTGCAAAGTCTGAAGCAACAGTCTCAACTATTAAGACCTTTGTGGGGTCTCGCTCAGTCAAAATAGGGAAAGAAAAAAATGTCTTTTCCAAGTGGTTGAGAGCCACCTGCATGTCAGAGGATAGTGTGAGATTAGCCCTTTTTGAGGAGGGATGTTGTAAACTACCAGGTTAGAGAATCCTTGGATGAATTACTGGTAAAAAATTGTGAACCCAAGGAACAGCTGCACCCCATTTATTGGGCCCAGACAAGTTCATTAGGTTGCTAGGCAACTTGCCCAGAGGCAACTGAATTCCTGACACAGAGGTTGCTATTAGAGCTGTGTGAATAAGCTGAGGAAGCTCTTAAGAGGACAGGGATATGGAAGGTGAGCGATCAGCTGTTGTAACCTGCACAGGTTGTGCCATGTTTGTCTTTCTTCCACAGGACAGAAGCGACTTTGTCTGTACAAAGTGCAAGCTGGTCTCCATATTGGAAGAGAAGGTTCGAGGGCTGGAGAAACGAGTATCAACACTGCGTTGCATAAGGGAAAATGAAGATTTCCTGGACAGACATCAGGAGATGCTTCTACGGCCACAATGTTCTGAAGATTCAGAGCAGGCACAGCAGGGACAGAAGGATTGTGAAGAGGTTTGGCAGCATGTGACTTCCAGAAGGAGAAAGAGGAGCGTCCATGCACCAGCAATGGAGATACAGGTGAGCAATCGTTTCCATGTTCTCTCCACAGGTACTAATGCGGAGAGTGGACTAGATGACCCATCTGAGGGAAGGGAGCAGAAGGAGACTCCACCGATTGGAAGGCAAAAGATGCACTGTCCTAGGGATGGGGGTTCCACGACCACCACTCCCAAGAGGAGGAGGAGGGTGGTGGTGGTCGGGGACTCCCTCCTCAGGGGGACTGAGTCATCTATCTGCCGCCCCGACCGGGAAAACCGAGAGGTCTGCTGCTTGCCAGGAGCTAGGATACACGATGTGACAGAGAGACTGCCGAGACTCATCAAGCCCTCGGATCGCTACCCCTTCCTGCTTCTCCATGTGGGCACCAATGATACTGCCAAGAATGACCTTGAGCGGATCACTGCAGACTACGTGGCTCTGGGAAGAAGGATAAAGGAGTTTGAGGCGCAAGTGGTGTTCTCGTCCATCCTCCCTGTGCAAGGAAAAGGCCTGGGTAGAGACCGTCGAATCGTGGAAGTCAATGAATGGCTACGCAGGTGGTGTCGGAGAGAAGGCTTTGGATTCTTCGACCATGGGATGGTGTTCCAAGAAGGAGGAGTGCTGGGCAGAGACGGGCTCCACCTAACGAAGAGAGGGAAGAGCATCTTCGCCAGCAGGCTGGCTAACCTAGTGAGGAGGGCTTTAAACTAGGTTCACCGGGGGAAGGAGACCAAAGCCCTGAGGTAAGTGGGGAAATGGGATCCTGGGAGGAAGCACAAGCAGGAGAGCGCAAGAGGGGAGGACTCCTGTCTCATGCTGAGAAAGAGGGACGATCGATGAGTTATCTTAAGTGCCTATACACAAATGCAAGAAGCCTGGGAAACAAGCAGGGAGAACTGGAAGTCCTGGCACAATCAGGGAACTATGATGCGATTGGAATAACAGAGACTTGGTGGGATAACTCACATGACTGGAGTACTGTCATGGATGGATATAAACTGTTCAGGAAGGACAGGCAGGGCAGAAAAGGTGGGGGAGTTGCGTTGTATGTAAGAGAGGAGTATGACTGCTCAGAGCTCCGATATGAAACTGCAGAAAAACCTGAGAGTCTCTGGATAAAGTTGAGAAGTGTGAGCAACAAGGGTGATGTCGTGGTTGGAGTCTGCTATAGACCACCAGACCAGGGGGATGAGGTGGATGAGGCTTTCTTCTGGCAACTAGCAGAAGTTGCTAGATCGCAGGCCCTGGTTCTCATGGGAGACTTTAATCACCCTGATATCTGCTGGGAGAGCAATACAGCGGTGCACAGACAATCCAGGAAGTTTTTGGAAAGTGTAGGGGACAATTTCCTGGTGCAAGTCCTGGAGGAACCAACTAGGGGCAGAGCTTTTCTTGACCTGCTGCTCACAAACAGGGAAGAATTAGTAGGGGAAGCAAAAGTGGATGGGAACCTGGGAGGCAGTGACCATGAGATGGTCGAGTTCAGGATCCTGACACAAGGAAGAAAGGAGAGCAGCAGAATACGGACCCTGGACTTCAGAAAAGCAGACTTTGACTCCCTCAGGGAACAGATGGGCAGGATCCCCTGGGAGAATAACATGAGGGGGAAAGGAGTCCAGGAGAGCTGGCTGTATTTTAAAGAATCCTTATTGCGGTTGCAGGAAAAAAACATCCCGATGTGTAGAAAGAATAGTAAATATGGCAGGCGACCAGCTTGGCTAAACAGTGAAATCCTTGCTGAACTTAAACGCAAAAAAGAAGCTTACAAGAAGTGGAAGATTGGACAAATGACCAGGGAGGAGTATAAAACTATTGCTCAGGCATGCAGGAATGAAATCAGGAAGGCCAAATCACACTTGGAGTTGCAGCTAGCAAGAGATGTTAAGAGTAACAAGAAAGGTTTCTTCAGGTATGTTAGCAACAAGAAGAAAGTCAAGGAAAGTGTGGGCCCCTTACTGAATGTGGGAGGCAACCTAGTGACCGAGGATGTGGAAAAAGCTAATGTACTCAATGATTTTTTTGCCTCTGTCTTCACAAACAAGGTCAGCTCCCAGACTGCTGCACTGGGCAGCACAATATGGGGAGAAGGTGACCAGCCCTATGTGGAGAAAGAAGTGGTTCGGGACTATTTAGAAAAACTGGATGTGCACAAGTCCATGGGGCCGGATGCGCTGCATCCGAGGGTGCTAAAGGAGTTGGCGGATGAGATTGCAGAGCCATTAGCCATTATTTTTGAAAACTCATGGCGATCGGGGGAGGTCCCGGATGACTGGAAAAAGGCTAATGTAGTGCCCATCTTTAAAAAAGGGAAGAAGGAGGATCCGGGGAACTACAGGCCAGTCAGCCTCACCTCAGTCCCTGGAAAAATCATGGAACAGGTCCTCAAGGAATCAATTATGAAACACTTAGAGGAGAGGAAAGTGATCAGGAACAGTCAGCATGGATTCACCAAAGGGAAGTCGTGCCTGACTAACCTAATTGCCTTCTATGAGGAGATAACTGGCTCTGTGGATGAGGGGAAAGCAGTGGATGTGTTATTCCTTGACTTTAGCAAAGCTTTTGACACAGTCTCCCACAGTATTCTTGCCGCCAAGTTAAAGAAATATGGGCTGGATGAATGGACTGTAAGGTGGATAGAAAGCTGGCTAGATCGTCGGGCTCAACGGGTAGTGATCAATGGCTCCATGTCTAGTTGGCAGCCGGTTTCAAGCGGAGTGCCCCAAGGGTCGGTCCTGGGGCCGGTTTTGTTTAATATCTTTATTAATGATCTGGAGGATGGTGTGGACTGCACTCTCAGCAAGTTTGCAGATGACACTAAACTAGGAGGCGTGGTAGATACACTAGAGGGTAGGGATCGGATACAGAGGGACCTAGACAAATTAGAGGATTGGGCCAAAAAAAAACCTGATGAGGTTCAACAAGGATAAGTGCAGAGTCCTGCACTTAGGACGGAAGAATCCCATGCACTGCTACAGACTAGGGACCGAATGGCTAGGTAGCAGTTCTGCAGAAAAGGACCTAGGGGTCACAGTGGACGAGAAGCTGGATATGAGTCAACAGTGTGCTCTTGTTGCCAAGAAGGCTAATGGCATTTTGGGCTGTATAAGTAGGGGCATTGCCAGCAGATCGAGGAACGTGATCGTTCCCCTTTATTCGACATTGGTGAGGCCTCATCTGGAATACTGTGTCCAATTTTGGGCCCCACACTACAAGAAGGATGTGGAAAAATTGGAAAGAGTCCAGCGGAGGGCAACAAAAATGATTAGGGGTCTGGAGCACATGACTTATGAGGAGAGGCTGAGGGAACTGGGATTGTTTAGTCTCCAGAAGAGAAGAATGAGGGGGGATTTGATAGCAGCCTTCAACTACCTGAAGGGAGGTTCCAAAGAGGATGGAGTTCGGCTGTTCTCAGTGGTGGCAGATGACAGAACAAGGAGCAATGGTCTCAAGTTGCAGTGGGGGAGGTCCAGGTTGGATATTAGGAAACACTATTTCACTAGGAGGGTGGTGAAGCACTGGAATGCGTTACCTAGGGAGGTGGTGGAGTCTCCTTCCTTGGAGGTTTTTAAGGCCCGGCTTGACAAAGCCCTGGCTGGGATGATTTAGTTGGGAATTGGTCCTGCTTTGAGCAGGGGGTTGGACTAGATGACCTCTTGAGGTCCCTTCCAACCCTGATATTCTATGATTCTAAGATTTCTTAATTCACTGGCAATTCCAAGAAATAAAAGAAAAAAAAATAGCAATAATATTTTGTGGTCAAACACATTTTATTTAAAAAAAAAAATCACTCAAAATCCAAATGAAATGTTTTGTTTGACCCATATTCATTTCTTTACTTTTCAATTAACTGAAAATTAAAAAAAAAAAAAATGAAGGGAATTTCTAAAGAAAAAATAGTTTTAAACTGAAAAATAAAAAACTTTCACCTTGAAAAATGCTGAAGCAAAATATTTTTATTTTTTTAGTACACACACACACACACACACACTAAATAAATAAATAAATAAATATAAACTATTTTAGGTTGATATTTTGATTTGAAATAGATGGAGTCTGGGATCTACTTCTCTTATTGCTGCTCAATTAAGTTAGTTGGCCGGGGGGATGGAGGCAAGGGGGAGCATGACACACTTTTTAAAGATGGGTAGCAAATTACAACCCCCCAGCCCCTTCCCAAACTCTTAAGGTAACTGGGAAGCTCAAGAGAGATTGTCTCCCAGTGAGCCCACAGTGTAGCATTGTCTCTGCAAAGTCTACCAGCACAGGAATGTGCGCTAAATTCTTGAACTCAACACTATTGTTTTTACAGTCTTCTACCTTGTATAATAAGTTATTACTTAGAGGAACTCAGCACTACAGGGCTCCTTCCATACAATTGTTTGATAGTAATTAAAAAAAAAAATCGAAACCAGTCATTTTCAAACACTATCAGTGCTGTTACACACCACTTGTGATTTCGTTAGCAAACCAGCTGTAAATCTGTGCATTAAAACCAGTTTTGTCATCATGGAGTCCTTTACCGGCACATCTAAGTGGATTTGTCAGTCATATCCTGTAGGAAAAAAGTGTGGAAAGGAGTATAGTAAAGAGAGACAAATGAATGTAATGTGGCCAGTTTGCTACACAGTTAAAATACATTAGTAAGAATAGCAGCCTGTAATTTGTAGCTAGGAATTGCAACACAGATGGACACATTGTTAATGAAGCCTCAGTAGACTTAATGAAACAGTACTTTGTCTATGCTTCCTTCTACTGCTAGAGGAAACAGAATGATAGGAAAGAACATTAGTAAGTGTTACCTAAAAAGGACATATGTCAAAATTTGTTAACAAATATTTCTCAGTGTTACAATAATTTTTGTTTTGAAGGGTAAAATCACTGACACTTCCCCCCACTTTTTTCT